>NC_142927.1:15769854-16443604 GCF_054131065.1 Drosophila arizonae
TATCTGTGTGCGTGTGTGTGTGCGCGGGTGTGTGGGTGTTTGCGGTTGGTTGTGTGGGCGACGCAACAACTGTGAAAATGCTTTTTATTAGACATGCCTGCTGTTTACCCCACTGCAACTGCAAAAATATTTACTTTCGTTCAATTTCAAGTTTACCGAGTGTCGATAAGTGCACCGCCCAACGGTTGGGTAGCATAGTATAAATTAATACAAGAAATATAATGCATATGTATATATATGTATAGAGAGAGAGAGAGAGAGACAAAGAAAGAGACAGAGAGAGAGAGAGAGAGAGATTTGTTTGTGAGCTACCAAATGATGTGTGCTACGTGCTTAAGCGAGTCTGTTCTTTGCCCTTGTTCAATAATCCTTTTGAAGATTGCGAGCTCAATTGAAGCGTTTACAGATTAGATTCGCACACACACACACACACGCATATGACAGCGCCTTTGGCAGTTTTATAGCTTTACATTCTGTGTTTGATAAGCGACTGCCAAAAAAAATAAAATAAAAGAATGAAGAGAAAAGGAAAGAAAAAAGAAACTCAAAGCAATTCGTCGTCATCATTAAAATGAGCTGCAAGCGTAGCAAACTAAAGCGAATCCTTGCCGAGCAGGAGACAGCATGAGAGACAGAAACAGAGAGAGAGAGAGAGAGAGAGAGAGAGAGAGAGTAAGCGTGAGTGAGATGGCAAGCCAAAGGGCAAAAGCTGGCAAATAACTTGGCTGACTGTCAAAACGAAAAGAATCTATAAAAAATTTTATGAAATCGTTAAAACTAAGTAAACGCGTTGCCTCGTAAAAGACAAACAGATATTGCTGCTGGTTTGCCTGTCTGCCTCCTGCTGCTGCTGCTTCTTCAGTTGCTGCTGCTGCTGCTGCTCCTGTTCGATAAATGATGAACAAGTTATCAAGCACAAGAAATCGTGTCCATATATGCCAATATCTATTTGGATACACACATAGAGTATAAATAGCTTTCCTCAAGGTTTCCTATTAAATTCCTCTGTCTGTTGCTCAATTTTGCATTTGTTTTTATTTTTTTATTTTGATGTATTCATTTCATTTTTTTGATAGGGTTGATTTTGCTTACTCCAAAAAATGGTGTAACTTAACTAATGTTTGGTTTAAGGAATATATAGGAAATATTTCACATTTATAAACAACAGTAGGAATTGCTAAAGCAACAATCTTAGTTCTGTCTAAGAAGATTGAGCTGAAATATTTGTGGAATAGAAACAGCTCAGGCAAGGTAACTTGATATCACTCAAGCCCATTTATATAATATTTACTTTTAATATAATAATTATAATATTCACATATATTGCAAAAGCAGAGCAATGAAGCTTCTCATTTGTCTAAGCGTAAAGAGAATATTTGGTTTTTTTTTTTTATGATTTTTTATATTTTTGAGTTGGTTACTCTTGTGATAAGTGAACCAAGCGCAAGGTAAACAAGTAAGAAAATTCTAGTCGAGAGTGCTCGACTAGATACTACCCTGAACCCAACAAATAAAAATGCTCATTTAGTATGGCTGAAATTTCAATTTCGATGTATTTAAAAATATAAATAAAATACCAAACTCATTTAATAAAATATAAAAATATTTTGAAACAATTAAAAAAAAAATTACCATCAGTTGCATCGATCGGGATTCGAACCGCGACTCCTCGATCGAGCGTCATGCTGCTAACACACTAGGCCACCTCAATCCTGCTAGTGGTGCTGGCAAAACTCAAATAGATTCACTGCTGCAGCGCCATCTACCAAAACTAAACGAAACTAACTGCTGATGTGATTCTAAGAATCTACTAGAATAACCAAACTATTAAAAACGCACAAAGTATAGTTAAAATTGCAATTTCGGTGTATTCAAAAATATAAATAAATAGAAAACTCATTTATGAAAATATAAAAATATTTTGAAACAATTAAAAAACAACTAACATCAGATAATCATATCACAACACACGTTTTTTTTTAATCTTTGAGTACCGAATGCTGGAGGTACGTGGTCTTTATCATATTAACAAATAATACTAATTTTTATTGTTCTTGTTTTTTGGGACGGATTCTAAATTTACTGTGGTAAAAAATCGAGAAATAATGATTTATCATTTTTTTTTTTAAGTCAATTTTTATAAATTTTTTTAAAACTTAAAATATCATCGATACGATATTTAAAAAAAATTGACAACCCTATTTCAGAGTTCATTTCCTTTGTTCCTTTGGCAACGATCATTGCTCCACAGTCGACTGAAGCGACTCTCTAAATATCAAACCTCGTTGCTTGAACGAAATTCTCCACTTTAGAAGACTATCCTATGTAGCTGCGTCTGATAGTAGTCTAATAGTACATACAATTTTTCTCTCTTTATGTACACGATACTCAGAAGACCCTTTCACAACTTATACAACACCATATTATTCGGCTCATCCGCGCAGTGCCTTTCACATTGTTATTCCTTTAGCTGAAACTTGAACTACTTTAGCAGTTGCCTATCCACTTAGCCGGCTATAGTTTCTTAGCGCCTCTCAGGTAATAAGATTTTGAAGCAAAAATCCACTTGGGCAGTTGCTCTGCGCTTATCACGCTAAAATGCTGTACAATTTACGGCCGTGGATATACATTTATGTTGTTGTTGTTGTTATTATTATTGTTGCTGTTGTGGTAGCAGCGCACTGGGCGTATGTGTAATATTTTGCAAGAGGAAATGCGAAGGATAAAGTTTGTGGCGCGTGCTCGTCACAATGTTGCAAAAGTAAAACAATTGCAGATGTTGTTGTTGTTGTTGTTATTTTTATTGCTGCTGCTGCTGCTGCTGCTGCTGCTGCTGCTGCTGCTGCTGCTGCTGCTGCTGGTGTGTGTGGATGCTTTGTTTTATTGCGCATTTAAGAGTGCTGCAATTGTTGGCCAGACAATTACCAACTAATTGCAGCAGCAGCAGCTACCAAATCTGCAGTTAAGTCAGCAGCTGCTACTAAACTCACCTCTATCAACAACGAGCAAACAACTACGTACACACACACAGCCGCACACAGATAAAAATAAATGCAAAAACTTTTGTGCAAACAAAACGAAATGAAAATATTTTCAAATAAATGAAAAAAATGTGCACGAAATGCACTTAACTCATTTGCAAGCCGCACAGAAATGCGCTTAAATAAATTAAAATGCGGTAGCCCTGACACTTAAATACGAAAAAAGGAAAAAAAAAAAAAACAGCACGAGGGAAAGGAAAGGAAAAACACAACATGAGAAGAGGCGAACAAAACAACAACAAACACACAAACACAAACATGACAGACAAAGGACAAAGTGTCCTGGCATCCTTGCGCTTTCGGCTGAATGCCCGTGAAAGGCTGTGAGAGCGTGAGGAGCCAAGGCGAAAGGCGGAAGGCGGAAGGCGAACGGAGCAGGGCAGAGGGCACAGAGCGCAGGACGCTTGGCGCAACTGTCAAGATAGTCAGCTGCATGGGGCTTCAAAGGTGGCAGCTGCAGGTGTTGCACTAAGTAGTTGCCGACAAGAAGACGCCCCAGCCACCCAATCAACCAGCCACCCAACTGACTTGAGCTCTGTGCAGCGAGACAAGCACTTAAGATGTCGCAGTTCCCATTAAAAATGATGTATAGAGTATCAAACAACGAATAATGAAATGATAATTAAAAGCATGGGCGGCGATGGGGGTGGGGGCGGGATAGTGGGTAGTGGGTAGTGGCGCTTCTACAGCTGGAGAAGTGGGCGTCTGTGCTAGGTCCTGCAAGGACCTTCATTTGTTAGCCATAAAGTGCACAAATTGGAGCGACCACAAAATGCAGACGCAGAATTCAATTACGTGGTGAATGCGATGGGCGGCACGTGAGCGGGGGGCGCGGCAACTAATGAAGAAATTATGAAGTACATTGAAACGCAGCAGCAATGCCAAACAAAGCTCAAGCTAGGAAAAAAACTGTTGACAAGGACACACACAAAGACAGGCAAACAAACAAACAACAACAGCTGAAGGAGCCAAGGGCAGCCCCAGTAAATGGACTCAGCCGGAAATTGAGACGCAGCTGTGTAGCCGAGTGTTGTTGCAAATGGCGTTGGCGATTGGCAGATTGAGCATCGCTGGCATCGGCAGCCCATTTGGCCCGAGGAGAAGGAAACAATAAAATGCAGCCAACGGCAATGCGGGACTCAAAGGACGAAAAGGCGAATTTGCTGAAGCAAAAACGAGCTGCAATCTCCGAATATTTCATTCCAGCTCATCGTTATCCTGCTCTTCTGTTTTCTTTTCTTCCATTGCTTTGTCTACCTGTGCGCCATTACAATCGGAGAACTTAATAGAGGCAGTCACATCCATATCTACTTGCCTGTCTGTTCATTTGTGGACTATACATTCCAAGTTTGAGTCTAGTTTTGATAATTCATCTCGTGAATAAATAATAAATAATAAATAATAAAAAATAAATAATAAATAATAAATAATAAATAATAAATAATAAAATAAAAAATAAATAATTAATAATAATAATAAATATAAAAAATAAATAATAAATAATAAATAAGAAATAATAAATAAAATAAATAATAATACATAATAATAATAAATAATTAATAATACTACTAATAATAAAGAATAAATAATAAATAATAAATAATAAGTAATAAATAAGAAATAATAGATCATAAATAATAAATAATAAATAAAAATAATAAAATAATAAATAATAAATAATAAATAAATAATAAATAATAATAATAATAATAAATAATAAATAATAAATAATAAATAATAAATAATAAATAATAAATAATACATATAATAAATAATAAACAAGCCCTAATTTCATATTAAAGCTCTATTTATTATTGATTATATTTTGCCAATTAAATTAGGGTTTTTTCTTATGCAATTTTCATTATTAATTATAATTAGGACTCACGTAAATAATTTATTGTTATAGAATACAAATGCAAATTAAATATATTGTATTACATATAAAGCCTCTGCCTGCTATCTGCTAGCAGCATCTGCACTTTTCCATGCCCATTTGCAAATTTATATGAATATTTTATATCATCAGCAGGAGGAGCATAGTTAATAATCACAAAGTGCTCTATACAATTCACTTGATTTTCCAATACAGTTAAAAGCATTTTCAGATCGATTACATTTTCAGCTTTAATATGTGTGAAATTACGCAAATTGCGTCAATGTTTTAAGTGCAAAATCATTTTGTGCATTTAAAACACACACACACATACACACACAAAATTGTCCAAAATAAAATGGGCGTGGGCGGAAGCAGGTGGAGTGCGCTTCCAGAGTTGGCGCAGCAGCCAACTTGTCATTCATCAAACTTTTTCAATAAAACTTTTGCGCTGCTCATCGCTGGCCAAAAAAAAAAAAAAAAAAAAAAAAAAAACGCGGCCAAAACCAAACGGAGCTGCAAATCCGGCGCTCATTTCGCTGTAGCCAAAAGTCAAAATCTGATCCTGTTGGCCAAGTGAATTGAAACTTGTCTAGATTGAGCTGGAGCCACGTTCATGTGAATGAGAAGCTGTGGCTGTCCTTTCAGCGACTCTGATTGGATTGAGTCTATGCAAAAGTTTTTCGCAAATCCGTTGAATGTCAGACCCCGCGTGCTTCAATTCCATATCTGTCTGAGAGCGAGGTCGCCTGCCAGACATCTCCACTCCTGCCAATAAACAATTTACCTGATATTTTTGCTGACCTTTCAGCCAAAGCTGCATTCAAGCCACGTGAGTTCAGCTTGGGCGTAAGCCAAAATTCTTTGGGCTATTACTTGGCTAAAGGTAATATCATAGATAACTGATAATACCTAGTACGATATACTGTAGAATGTTGTTCGTATTGTATCACTTGGCTTAACAGAACCTTTCTGAAATCATAAAAGAATATAAGCAAAATCGATGATGTATTCGATATTATAAGAGAGCCTGAAGCTCTCGGCTATTATAGAAAGATCTAACCTAAGCCGATAATTATTAAATTTTTATCGAATAGACTAGAAAGCAAGAGTTAAAGGGTTTTATTATATGATACCCTGTAAAGCTGCATTTGTTGACTTGTGTTAAGCTTAACAGAGCCCGAATTGAAACAAGGAAATATCACAGAAGAGTCGATGATTTTATATTTGTTATCGATAGACTGTAAATCGAGAGTTAAAAGATTGTATGATATAATACCCAGTAATTATGTATTATATAACTTCAGTTAAGCTTAACAGAGCCTATATTGTCATTTTCTCTCATCATAGCAGAATCTAACCTAAGTCGATAAATATTAATTTGTTATCGAATGGACTATGAATGATTTCAGTGAATGTTAGACAAAAGAGAGAAAGCAACAGACAGTTTGTCCGTGAACAAAGCTGAGTTAATAACAAATTGAGACCAGTTAGTGGCAATGGCACAGATCGGGTTGATCAGGCGAGGGGGTAGCGCATGGGCAAGGGATACGAATCGCTTACGCTTGGAGATGCAGCCCCAGGCCACGAGCAGCTCGATCAAAGCTATACAAGTTCCATGGAAAAAGTAAAGAGATAGAGAGAGAGAGAAAGAAAAGATAACGTTGGCACAAAACTCAAGATCAAAAGAATGTTGTTGTTGTTGGGTCGGGTTATACAAGTACGACATAGTTGGCTCCACTGTGCTTACCATTCTGTGCGTCGCTGCCCTGGAACAGGTTGCGCAGATAGCTGATCAGGCGTCGGTGCAGTGGCCGATGGCGATGGCGCGAGGACTTGCGCAGCGAGGAGGATGACTCCTGGCCACCGTCGCCCTGCTCAACGTCGTCCACGTCGGCCGCCTCCTTGCCGCATTGCGTGGCATCCACAATGATCTCAATGCTGCGCTGTGTGCTGGACTTTTTGAGAACGACGCCACCGGTGCCGGCAGCAGTGCCACCAACACCACCGCCACCACCGCCCCCGCTGTTGAATGCCGCCAGGGCGCTGCTGCTGCTGCCAGCTCCCGCGCTGGTGGCAATCGTGCCGATGAGCGCATCCGTCGCCAGGTTGCCCGTGCCCGCGATGCTGCTCACGACATTCTCGCGCGAACTGTGCGCCGGCTGGTGTTGTATGATGCGGCCGTGTTGGCCCATGTTGCTGGGCAGCTGGCGTCCCGCCTGTCCCCCGCCGCCACCGCCGCCGCTGGGCAGCTCGTTCACTGTGCCATTGCTGTGACTGCCCCGATATATGAGCTCCGTTTCGTTGGACACCTGGCGCAGGGCATGCAGTCCCAGGCCCGTATGTGAGGCGCTGCTGGCCATGCCGCCAGCCCCAGAGGCTGACCCACCACCACCACCACCGCCAGCAGAGCCGCCGCTGCCATTGAGCCCCGTGTAGTAGGCGCTGTTCGGACGTTGCGTATGCTGCACCTGTGGCCCGGCCATTGCGCACTCCTCGCTCGTCGCAGCGGTTCTTTGGGGCGGGTCGGCGGCTGACTGATTGGGCGGTTGAGCGGTTGAGCGGGTGAGCGGATGAGCGGTTGGCCGCGTCTCTAGTTACGTGTTAAGCGCCTGTCGTTTCGGGTTAGTAGTTTTAGTTGCATTGCGTTCATTTTTAGTTAATTACATTTTGCCCCACTGTGCGCTGGCCTCTCTCTTAGCTTAGACTCTGGCTGGGATTAGGCGTTAGTTTTAGCTCTTGCGCCTAGCAGTCGACAGTCGCTGCAGTCTTAACTTTAAATTCTCAACATCTGCACGGTGCCAAAGCAGTGACAGCAATTGGGAGAGAGAGAGAGAGAGAGAGAAAGACAAAATATCAGAAGCTTGTTAATCAAAATTAATATTATTCAGTTAGTTAACAATTTACAGCCCGCAGTAATGCATATTGTAGAACGTCGGTGTGTGTGCGTGTGTGAGGGTGTGCAGGTGTGTGTGCTCGAGTGTCTTGAAATTGCATTTACATATTCAACTATTCAACTATAGCACTGCTATATAATTATTCATTTCATTTAGTTTAGTCAATGTAAACATCAAGTGAGAAAAAAAGATAAAGATAAAGATTGATATAATATATAATATATAATATATAATATATAATATATAATATATAATATATAATATATAATATATAATATATAATATATAATATATAATATATAATATATAATATACATATAATTATAAAATGGGACACTTTTCATGAGAATAATGCATAATAAAATGGAAAACTAAAACAAATTCAATGTAAGATAATAATAATATTTAATAATTATATCTAACTATGCACGCCCTGCCTACGTACTTATCAAAGCCATACAAATTTCCCATTTGCCCAGTTCCCAGTGAGCACAGGCAAAGAAGTGGACTCAACTATAGGACTTGCGGCTTCTTCGTTCCCGGAATCAACAATAAAAGTATAAGTGCTCGTCTTTGATTTCAAATAAGCAATAAATTTATTCTTCATTTGCTCAGCTTCAGTAGGCGCACAGTGAGCGTATATAAGGGGGACGAGGATATGGAGTGAGTATACGGAGATACGGAAGAGAGAGTATAAGGAGTGATTATAAGGAGAGCGAGTATAAGAAAAACGAGTATGCGGAAACCGACATTTCGGCTCTTCAAGACCCAATTTAAAATTCTAGCTCTTTACTGTCTTATATACTCTCTTTATTTTATAGACGAGTGTAAGAAGCAGTCTTGTATGCTAAAGATTTTCTATTCATTTCATGTTTTTAATTTTCTAAATATATATACTTACATATTATGTATTATTATGTATATTTAGGTTATAGGTATTACATATTGGGTTTGGGCAGATTGGATCACACTCCATTTTAGTCTTATACTTCTACAACTTGAACTCTTATATATAAGCTCATATTGAAAAGGATAGCGTACTACTAAAGAATATAGGCTCTAAATTTTGTTGCAATAGTAATTCTTTTCAAAAATCAAAGCAAGCCATGCTATAAAGTTCCCACTCCAATTCCTAATGATGGAGATTATTTCGTAGTGTTTTCAGTGTTCGGCTCGAACAGTTATAAATTGTTGTTTGTTTTTTTTTTTTTTTTTTTTTCGTTTTCAATTTTTTATAAAAGTTTTTTGTTGTCCCCTATCCGTTATTTGGTTTTCCGAACGAAAATGGTGAACGAGTGCGCCGAAGACATGCCCTTCAATCCCTTCTATGTCGGGCCACATCCCAGCCAGGCCTGCACCAGAACGGAGCCAGCCGTGGAGAATGTGCGCCAGTGCTCGCCGATTAACACGGATACCAAATGTCCGGCAGTCAGTGCGCCCGGACCTCAGTCAAACAGCAGTCATGCAGCTGTTAGCCAGACCAGCAAGGGAAAAACACCGGCGACTCCTGCTGCTGCTCCTGCTGCCCCTGCTGCTGCTCCCTGTGGTCCCTATCCTTGCAATGATGTGCGGAAATAGGCAGCCGATGCGGATAGGCGTACAAATTGAATATTTCTCAAAAAAATCACAATGTGCAATAAAACCCGAAATTGAAAAGCATTTGGGAGCTGTCTTTTATTGCCTATGATAATATGAACAAACACTTGCTAGATATCATCTGCAGATCTAGAGATTTCACAACTATTGGGAACGTGAAAAAGCAGTTTAGCAGCTTAAACAGCTGCTTAATCTAAGATTTTACTAATAGTATTAGTCTAATACTAATCTTCGGCCTGTCCTCTCTGTGTCTCCAAATCCTTAGAACTGTTTCCATACGTCTATCAAAAGAGTTACTGTTGATCTTCTCTACAGATTTTATATACTATGCAGACGCTCTATACCCATGCAAAAAAAAAAAAAAAAAAAAAAAAAAAAAACAAAACAAAAACAAGTAAGAAGGCTCCAGTCGAGACTGCTCGACTAGGAGTTATCCTGAACCCTCCATGCTAATATTCTAATCATTCTGGACTTCTTTTATGCATACACATGCACTTATAAGCACGCGCTCTGCTGACTGCGCAGTTAGCAGCGGCTGCGCTTGGGCTGCGCTGCAATGTGAGGAATATTATGAGAATTTATTTCTTGAATAATTTCTTTTATAGACATACAATCTTATTGAAACTTTCACAGCGTGATCATATGGTTAAAATGTGTGCACATTCCAAAGCACAAGTCTCTAGTACTTGAAATGCGTTTTTTGCAAATTGATGGCGAAGGGGGCGTGGTATATAAACTCTGTAGATTGCAAAATCTTTGTATCCATAAACTTTATATACAACGCAAATTTGAAATCTCCAGGTCTAAAAGTGTTCAAATTAGGCTGAAAAACAATGTCGATTTTTCGATTATTCTCGATAAAAAAGTTATTGGGCGAGTTATCGAAAAAATAAGATAAACTTGTACTGCCTATGGTATACACGAGTATGCATGGCAATTTCAGCTCTCTAGCTCTAGTTCGCTTGCGCACCTCTGAAATATGTTCGTGCCTTGCTCAGCATCAAACAATCTAGTAGTCTGCGTGGTTGATGTCACACTTGTATGTCAACTCAAATATGCTGATATAGCTTCAAATATATTGTAAAAGTTAACCGTCTTACAATAAAATGGGAAAACGAAATTTAAAAGCTCAATTGGTAATTTTTTATATTTTTTACTTTTTACATTTTCGAATATTAACTAAATGTAAATTAATTAATTAATTTAAATGTGAATTAATTTAGATACTCGACGGAAGGGATTCTACCGCCCAGAATATGCAACGTAAGTGTTAAATTTAGATATTTAATTAATATGTATACATATTAATTATATTATATTTATATAATATATTTATATAATATATGGATACATTTTACATATTTTGTCTTCCAAAAGCGGTTTCTGCTGCCAGTGCTACTAGCGCTGCTGCGGCTCCATCTACTGCAGGAGCAGTTTCCGAACCACCAGAACGTACTCTACCGCGTCGGCGGGTAAGTTTTCCTTTTTGTGTCAATGCGCCAGCTACCATTGATTCTTATTGCAGGGACGTCCACGTAACAGTCAGTTGAACTCGGTGGTTATGGGAGAAGACAGTGTCAATAACACGAATGTCACAACAAAAGTAATGCGGCGTTCTATAAAGAAACACAAGAAGCTTGTTGCCACTGTCAATAATGGCTTTGAACGCGGTCTCAAGCCAGACGTTATCTTAGCCGCATTTCCCTACGAAAATGATCTTATGTTTGCCGTAAAATTTAAGAATCGTAAGCTGCCAGAGTTGATAACTGCCCAGCAGTTGAAGGTGCTTGACAAAAATCTGCTAATTCAATATTACGTAAACAATCTACGTTATCCACATAATGAGAAGCCTACGATGTAATATTGTTTAAATTGGCTTTAATTATTGCCCGAAAATAAAAATATAAATAAAATACCAAACTCATTTAATAAAATATAAAAATATTTCGAAACAATTAAAAAAGTTAACATCAGTTGCATCGATCGGGAGATCGGGATTCGAACCGCGACTTCTCGATCGAGCGTCATGCAGCTAACACACTACGCCACCTCACTGGCAAAACTCAAATAGATTCACTGCTGCTGCGCCATCTACCAAAACTAAACGAAACTAACAGCTGATGTGATTCAACGAATGTTTCTAGAAGAAGTTTGAATGTATGTGTGCACACGCATACGATGCTGTTGAAGCTGCTGCACGTGCGTTTGTTAATTGGCCAAATATTTGATTATTTTTTATTAATTTTTGACTGAACGGAATTTAATGAAACTTTCAGCATATGATCTACATATTATATTGAATATTTGAGAAATTTAAACGGACGGACAGACAGACAGACGGACAGGGCCAAGTCGACTCAGCTCGTCGCCCTGATCAAGAATATATATACTTTGTGGGGTCTGCCACGCCTCCTTCTGCCTGTTACATACATTTCAACAAAACCATTATACCCTGATTTCCCATTGAAAATGGGTTCAGGGTATAAAAAAAAAAATTATATATATGTATATATATATATGTATATATATATATATATATATATATATTAATTTTTATACCCTGAACCCATTGAAAATGGGAAATCAGGGTATAATGGTTTTGTGAAAAAGTATGTAACGGGCAGAAGGAGGCGTGGCAGACCCCACAAAGTATATATATTCTTGATCAGCGTGACGAGCTGAGTCGATATAGCCCTGTCCGTCTGTCCGTCCGTCCGTCCGTCCGTCCGTCCGTCCGTCCGTCCGTATGAGTGCGTCGATCTCAGAAGTTATAAGAGCTAGAGAGCTGAAATTTGGCATGCATACTCGTGTGTACCATACGCAGTACGAGTTTGCTTTATTTTTTCGATAAATTGTCCGATAACTTTTTTATCGAGAATAATCGAAAAATTGATTTTGTTTTTTTAGCCTAATTTGAACATTTTTATACCCTGAACCCATTGAAAATGGGAAATCAGGGTATAATGGTTTTGTTGAAATGTATGTAACAGGCAGAAGGAGGCGTGGCAGACCCCACAAAGTATATATATTCTTGATCAGGACGACGAGCTGAGTCGATTTGGCCCTGTCCGTCTGTCTGTCTGTCCGTCTGTCCGTCTGTCCGTATGTTTGAACGCGTCGATTTCCGAAGATATAAGAGCTAGAGACTTGAATTTTTTTTTAAAATGACCGTATATACAGCGCGGACGTCGAGTTTGCTTTTAAAATTCGATAAATCATCCCGTTATGTTTTTATCGAGTAAAAACATTCAAGTTCAAATCAGATGCCTCTATAGCTAATTGTGAATGATTTTTCTTTTTTTTAAATTTCTCAAATATTCAATATAATATGTAGATCATATGCTGAAAGTTTCATTAAATTCCGTTCAGTCAAAAATTAATAAAAAATAATCAAATATTTGGCCAATTAACAAACGCACGTGCAGCAGCTACAACAAATACATCACATCAGCTGTTAGTTTCGTTTAGTTTTGGTAGATGGCGCAGCAGCAGTGAATCTATTAGAGTTTTGCCAGCGCCACCAACAGGAGTGGGGTGGCCTAGTGTGTTAGATGCATGACGCTCGATCAAGAAGTCGCGGTTCGAATCCCGATGTTAATTTTTTTTAATTGTTTCAAAATATTTTTATTTTTTCATAAATGCGTTTTCTATTTAATTTATATTTTTAAATTCACCGAAATTGAAATTTTAACTATACTTTATGTGCGTTTTTAATAGTTTGGTTATTCTAGCAGATTCTTAGAATCACATCAGCAGTTAGTTTCGTTTAGTTTTGGTAGATGGCGCTGCAGCAGTGAATCTATTTGAGTTTTGCCAGCGCCACTAGCAGGAGTGAGGTGGCCCAGTGTGTTAGCAGCATGACGCTCGATCGAGGAAGTCGCGGCTCGAATCCCGCTCGATGCAACTGATGTTAATTTTTTTTAATTGTTTTAAAATATTTTTAAATTTTATTAAATGAGTTTGGTATTTTATTTATATTTTTAAATACATCGAAATTGAAATTTCAGCCATACTAAATGAGCATTTTTATTTGTTGGGTTCAGGGTAGTATCTAGTCGAGCACTCTCGACTAGAGTTTTCTTACTTGTTAGACCTGGAGTTTTCAAATTTGCGTTGTATATAAAGTTAATTGATACAAAGATTTTGTCATTTACAAATTTTGGATACCACGCCCCCTTCTCCCCCAATTTGTAAAAAACGCATTTCAAGTACTAGAGACTTGGGCTTTGGAATGTACACACATATTCATCATATGATTACACTCTGAAAGTTTCATTAAGATTGTGTGTCTACAAAAGAAATTATTTGACAAATAAATTCTCATAATATTGCCCACACTGCAGCGCAGCCCAAGCGCAGTCGCTGCTTACTGCGCAGTTAGCAGAGCGCAGGCTTATGCCTGCGTATGGATGCATGTGTATGTATGTGTGCATAAAAGAGGTGCAGAATAATTAGAATATCAGCTTAGAGGGTTCAGGGTATCTCCTAGTCGAGCAGTCTCGACTGGAGCCTTCTTACTTGTTTTCTTTTATTTATTTACTTTTTATACCCTGAACCCATTTTCAATGGGAAATCAGGGTATAATGGTTTTGTTGAAATGTATGTAACAGGCAGAAGGAGGCGTGGCAGACCCCACAAAGTATATATATTCTTGATCAGGGTGACGAGCTGAGTTGATTTGGCCCTGTCCGTCTGTCTGTCTGTCCGTCTGTCCGTATGTTTGAACGCGTCGATTTCCGAAGATATAAGAGCTAGAGACTTCAAATTTTTTGTAAAATGTTCGTAATTACAGCGAGTTTATCATTAAAAATCGATAACTCATCCCGATCTTTTTTTATCGATAAAAAACCTTATCGAAAACCAGTTATAAAATTATATCTTCTACACCTTTATTGCTAGAGTCTCCAAATTTTTAATGTATGCTTATATGCAATTTATACAATTTCGGTTTTTGTTAAAATTTACCCCCCACCCTTAAATTCACCCCCTCACCCTCACTTTTGTAAAAAGCGTATTTCAAATACTAGAGATTTGTGCTTTGGCAATTACATGCATATCTATGTTATAATCATAATCTGAAAGTTTCATGAAGATCGTACGTCCACAAAAAAAGTTATTAAACAATTAAGTTCTCATAGTAAGCGCACACTGCAGCCCATGCGTGTTTATGCATGGGTGCTTGTGTGTGTATGTGTTTGTGTATGTGTGTGTGTGTATGTGAGTGTGTGTATGCGTTTGTGTCTGTATGCGTGTGTGTGTATGTATGCCTGTGTGTGCGTACGTGCGTGTGTGTGTGTGTGTGTGCGTGTTTCTTGTGTAAGCTGAAAGACGCGAAAAATGATTGAAATAGCTAACACTCCAAGGGTTCAGGGGATCTCGTAGTCGAGCAGTCTCGACTAGAGCTTTCTTACTTGTTTTAACTTTGTAACAGTTCAGCAAAATAAGAAAATTATGAAAGCAAAAAAAAAAATGTTTAGAAAATAATTTGTAAATTAAAATGTTCTTAATATTTCCTAAAGCAACTGATTTAATATTTAATTCACTTTTATTCAAAATTGATTATTGTAATATTTATCTGCATATATTATGCAAGCAATTGTTTGACTGTCTTGGGCTTTCAACAGCAGCAATCGGAGTCGATTTCGATTTAGCCAAGTCAAACTGATTTTGGATATTTGCTTTGCAGCAGCAACTGCAAGTTTAATGGCTTTGCTGTCGGCTGTAATGCATCAACAGTAGCAGCAGGAGCAGCAGGAGCAGCAGCAGCAGCAGCAGCAGCAGCAGCAGCAGCAGGAGTAGCAGCATCAGCATCAACATCAACATTCGAATACTTGGCAAATTTGAATTTTGCATTGGCATCGCATCGTGGCATTCTGCTGCGTATCTATCGAGCGCATTGCACTTGCAAATTGAATGAAGTGCAAATTTATTATTTATTGATAGACTTATGCAAGTGCGCAGCAACAGCAGAAATACGAGCAGCAGCGTCTTATAAGTGCTTATGTATGCTTACAGGCCCACACGCACACATGCACACTGTGTACGTACTATTTCCGTGTGTGCGTGTGTGTGTGTGTGTTTTGTGTAAGTCGGCACTTGGCTAAATTGCTAAACGCAGCTGACTTCTTTGACAGCGCTAGCTGCAGCTGCACACCTGGTGCCACCTGTATGACCTTGGGCCTTGCCAACTGCAACTGCAAGCCTACACACCCTCGTCCACGCCCACACGCCCACACGCTCCGCCCGGCCGTTTACAAAATGATTTATGCATTTCAACCATTTGTTGTCGACTTTGCGCACGAAAAACAGGAACCAACAACGTTTAATGTGATTTTCTTGTTAAATGGAAACCCTGGAGCAGGTGGTGAAAAGTGCGGAGCTCTTCTTAGAAAGCGCTTTTCACGCGCTTCACTGTTTTCTGTCACTTTTCATTTCTCAACAAATTGTCTGCACTTACGAACCCCTTTGTTAAGCACTTGTTCGCATTTCGTTCTCGTTCTCGTTCTCGTTCCTCCACTCCCCTCCCCCATCCAGTCGGCTATTGTGAATGGAACGCACGACTAAATGGATGGAAACGGGCTTATAGTTATAGTCCAATTGACTGACTATTTCTTCGCCGGCAACCAAGCTCAGCCCCACTACGATCAAGGTCGATCGCATTGCATTCAATGGATTTCGCTGTCCATTGTGCGGCTACCTTGAACTGAGCCGAGCTGCGGATCTACGTGAGTGCTTAAGGCTTAAATTTGTAATATATTAACAAAGTTAATATCTGTTGTGGAGTGAGAGACGATTCGTATTATCGTGAAGAGCTGAGACTGCGAAGGGTTCTCTGTGAACTCTGCTAGCAGACAAATTCGACACGATCATGCAGGTGTGTTTTCAAATAATACTTAATTTATCGATAACTTAAGCAGCTGAAAAAAATCTTGCTATCGGACTTAGTTTGGTTATCGATAACTTCAGCAGCAGTTCAATTTCAATTATCGAGGGAGGCTTAGCCCCAGGTTTAAGCAGCTGCTAAATTAAAGCTGTATAGTTTCAGCGATTATTGATAGCTGAGGCGGGTATTCTGTATTCTATGGGTATTCTGTGGCTATCGATCTAAAATTCTTGAGCTATCGATAACTTAAGCAGCTGCTGCATAATAGTACACATTTTACTTAGTTATCGATAACTCAAGCAGCTATATTTATCGAAGTAGTTATACATTTTCACATGGATATCGATAATATAAGTAACAACTGAGCTGTAGTCATCGAAAAATGTGCACCCTCTCTTTGATTATCGATAACTGTAGTAGTAGTAGGCGCTATACCTATCCTCACTTCGATAACTATAGTTATCGAACAAGCTACACACCTAGGAAAGGCGCCTATGCATGCGCAGCTATTTCTCTTCACATCAAAATGCAGTTATATGATGTCCAAGAAGACTTCTCTCGTACCCTCAGTTCTTACAAATCTACATAGTTGAGTTATATTATATATAAGGTTGACGTCTATAGCCAAGCTAAACTTGAAATGAATATGGAAATAGAATTTGCTATGCAGGTGCATTGATTCCACCTCTGTAAATTGCCAACAAATCAAATTTGAGAACTTAATTTATTGGCACGTCGGAAAGGACGCCGGAATGGCAACGCTGCCAAGTGAAGTGAATAAAAACAATGCATAAATATCTATTAAAATTGGATTGAAATAAATTATAGCTTACATAACAACAGCGGCGGCGGCAGTGCCACCAATAGGTGTGGGAGAGGAGGTAATAATAATGTGGCAACAGAGGTTAATGGCAACAGGGAGGAGGGGACTGAGTGGGCTGAGTGGGTGGTGGGCTGTATAGGCCACAAGACGGCAAGATGTTGAGATGTTGAAGGTCAGCTATTGCTCTCCAGCTAAGCTGGGGCGAGCAGTGGAGTGCAAGGCAAACAGTTCGATGGGGAAAGGCAAAATCAACTTGACGTGAACAGAGGAAATTAAGTGCATGGCAGCGTATCAGAGAGGGCGACGAGCAACTGACGAGTGACGACTGCTGCTCCTCCTGCTTCTGCTCCTGCTGCTGCTGCTGCTGCTGCTGTTAAAATGTCGAGGACAACAAAAGGACTCGCATACTTAGACGCACTTGAGCATGTAGAAAGAAAAGAAAGCAAATCGCTAGGAAATGAAGCTGAAATTTATTATAACAATACGGCGTAATCGTGTGCGCCGCCGGGCTGCAGTTGCCTTCGCTCCGCCGGATGGCCGATAAACGGATACGCCTTTCAAATAAATAAATCACAAAAATAAAGGTAAGCGCAAGCCTGCGCCAGCTACAAATGATTATGATATGGCACATCAGGGCCGTCCGGCCAACTGGGCCGCAGCAAATAACAGGAGCTGCCAATTGGAGGCACGTAGCGGCAGCTATTTGAGTGCTTCGCCTGCACTTGTCAAACACGACCACGTAGAGGGAATCTGAAGTGCACTTTGTCTGTGCGCGCTGTGGTTTGTCTGTCAAATAGACCAAAAAAAAAAAGAGGAAGACGAATAAGAAGCAGAAGAAGACGTGCCACGACTTCACTCTCTCTCTCTCAATATATATATTTGTCTCAGTCTTTGCCTCGAAATATGCGCAATATTCAAACGGGAAGGTAAAAGGAAATTGGATTTTTGTTGACATTATTTTACAAATATCCGGGCGTGCAAATAGCTATAACAATGCCCGCACAGCTTTTCGTCTGCTTCTGCTTTTTGCTTCTTCATCGTCTTATGGGCAGTTCTCGCCACACACACACACATACACGCATACACCTTCATTTATGCAATGAGTTATTTGAGAGAGCTGCTACTCAAGTACATCCGATTCAAAGCGGGGAAGCTCGAGCAGCATCTAAAGCTGCCTGGCCAATTTCAATAGAAATGCCAACCATTTTGTATGTGTGGGAGTGTGCGTGAGTGTGTGTGTGTGTGTGTATGCTAGTTGGCGGTAAACATATTTTGATTTTGCATAATAAATTGCTGTGCGCGCCGAGCGCAAGTCGACAGCCAAGAAGGCAACGTTTCGTACCAAACACAATCTGCTCCTTGAGCCACACGGATGCACTTTTCATACCACTTTGAGATGGCTTGGCTGCCGAGACAGACGCAGCTGTATACCCTTTGATTTTATATCATATACTGGCGAGGGATATTAATTTATAAATTTGATGATGATGTTGCTTCAGAGAATATGATATATGCAGTCAGCAGTCATAGCAGCTAATAATTATTATAGTTGCATAAAATGTAAGTTAATCTATAATTTAACTATATTTGTGAACATGTTAAAGATGCAAATAAATTTTCTTTCATCTAAACAATTTTCGAATCCTGTTCATATCTCATTATGATATATATCTATGTATATATTTGTGTATGTAGCAAAGCTATATCAGTTAATGAACGTTATATAGTATTAAATTAAAGCCCATCTCATTCATAGCTACCTAAGCGGGCAGCTCCTTTCTATCCCATAGCATTTCAAAGGTATCTCTTCAATTCCAGTGCAGCTTCTCAAGCTACAACTTCTTCAGCTACTCTATCTCTCTCCCTCTCCCACTCTGTATAAGAGCATTTGATCTTCGTTAGAGCTGCTTATTTTTCTCAATTTCCTCTTGCATTTGCCTAGCCTAGCCTGGCTTGGCCTGGCCTGGCCTGGCCTGGCCTGGCATTGTTTATGCTTGAGAGATTGCACGAAATACCACTTAGTTTGCCGCTGCACGGGCAATTTAAACATATTCATATTTATGATTCCCTCCACTGCTGGCTGTCAACTGAGTAAGCCAATCAAATATACGTGTACGCTTTATTTGCAGAAGCAAAACAAAATGCTCAAGCATCTACAGAGATATTTTCTGTTTAAATATGTATTGGAGATTTAAGGCTGCAGCAATTGCAGTCGATGCAAGCTCATTGGAGTTCTTTTTGTCAATTTATTTATTTTCAAATTTTCTCTGGCAAAATGCGAAATAAGAGCAACAACAGCAATTCAGTGCTGACTGAGCATTTAATGTCAATTAAAGAACAGCAAACAATTATTAGGAATTGCTGTGCCTGTGTTTGCCTTTTGTGCTGGGGCAAATATTTGGGAATTCATTTGAAATTTACTGTTGAGACCAGAGTCTATCGTTTATGACAGCCTGCCAGATTTTCACTCGACAAAGGATTAGGCACTGAAAATCGAATGAAACATGCCTTTGAGTTGGGGCTTAGGAATTTGTGGGTTTGAGCTAGAGAGGGAGAGATGGAAAGAGAGAGAAGAAGAGAGACGATGCTAAGCGTCTAAGCACATGCCAATCCCATAATGCTGAGGAGCATTGCTTGCTACTCAACTAGCTCAAAACTACAGGGTATACACGGCAACATATGAAAGAAGCCAAATAAGTGAAACTTCTGCTGCTGTCTAATATGTCTAATTTGTAACATAATCAAATTATGAACAAGCCATAAAGCTTTTGCTATTCGGCTATGCCCAAAAAAAAATTATTAGCCATCAATTATATAGAGAATTGCTGCGGCATGAAGTGTAATATAAGCTAAATATATATATAAGATTTATAATACGCTCTGCAGCTGTAATAATTATTAGTTATTCTTAAATAAATTAGCTCAAAAGTAGATTTATTTCTCTTACATAAAACAAACAAAATCCCCGGTTCACTGTCTGATTAAGAAATGCCATCAGCCCAGCGAAAAGCTGATATTCCAAATGAATGTCTCTTTCTCTCCAACACACACACACATGCTCACGCATACACGCAAAAGCACTCGCTCTGCTGACTGCACTTTGGCAAATTTAATTATTGAGCAACTTTTCTTCTAGACGAACTTTGCTAATCAAATTTGCAGCATGTGATAATGACGTTTATATGTGTGCAAGTCTCTAGTATTTGAAATTAGGTTCATTTGCCCTTATTCGTGCGGAAGGGGGAGGTATTCAAAATAATTACACTAATGTGGAACCCGCAAGGAAATCGCTTCTGTATAATATGAAATATAATTTGCATTCAAAGATGAAGAGATTTCATATGATTTATTATCAGTTTTACAGTTCTTCTAATTTTTGGATATTTTCGGCAAATGATTATCTCATGTAGACACACATAATAAAAATATAATTATACAAAAGTTTTATCAATAATAAATAATTTTATCAAATATTTAAATAAGTATATGAATTTTATATTTGCTTTAAATTAAAAAAAAAAAAAGTTATATAAATACATATTTAATATAAATGGTAATTAATAGTATTTAAATACACATGCATATATTAAATAGATCATATAAAATATTAATAGATCATATAAATAAATAGATCATATATATTATATACTTAATTTATATTTTATAAATTTATAAATAAAATAAAAATAATTTTTTTTTTAATAATTAAATAAATATTTTTAACATTTGTTTAAAATATGATAATTCTTTAAATTAAAATATTAATATAAATAGCAATGAATGATACTCCAAAAATATGTATATTTTACGTGAATATCAACAACATATAAAATATACTTATACTTATATTTAATTTATATTTTAAAAATTTTTAAAATATATAAATATTTTTATTTAATATTTAAATAGGTTTATTTTATATTTATATGAAATATAATGATCATATTTATATAGACATGTATAAATAAAAGCTTTAAAAATAATAAAAATATAATTTAATGCAAATATAAAATTTCTATAAAATATAAGCTTTTATTTATGTACTTCATTTATTTGATAAATTCACATTAATTTGTATTTATTTATATTTGGTTTTTCTATATAGCTTCAATATCTATAGCCAAGATTAGCACTGTCAAACCAAACACAAATCGCAGTGCACAAGTTTGGCTTGAAAAACAATTGAAATTTGATTATCTTTACGCTGGGTTCGATGCTTTGCCCTTACTGTGCCCTGTCAGCTGTCAACAGCAACTAAATAAATGTGACTTGGCTCAGAGGAACAACGCACAGGACATGCATGATAGAGAGCGAGAGAGAGGGCGAAGGGGGGAGAGAGAGAGAGAGACAGCGTGGTGCATCATCATGCTGCACGTGAGCTGCTGCAATCTGTATGATACTTTGGTAAAACGACCACGCCCCCAGCTAGCCAGAGGGGCTGCCGCTGCCTTTTATCACATTTCTATGCGCTGCGTTTTTCGTCCATTTCTATTTTTATTTCAAGCGCAACTTGCGTGGCCAATGGAGCAGTCGTCGCCCACCTGGGCCAGGAGCAGCCAGGTACACTAGTTCTAGCCTCGCATTTATGAATTCGCACGTGTGCTGAAGCGAACGAATATCATCTCTTTTGGCAACAAAAATAAAAATACCAAAAACAGAAAAACCAAAGAAAACACAGAGTGAAAACTCTCGAGTGGGGTTTCGCTTTCAAGTGAGCGACTGTTTGTTCACTTCTCTACGTGATGCTGTTTAAGTGTCTGCAATGACTTTCTGTCTGCGCGTGTGTGTGTGTGTGCACGTGTCTCTCCGAGCTTGACATGAACAAATAACATTTATGGTGCCAGCTTCTGCTGCTCAGTGTGTTTAGGTTGACTTGAATCGAAATGAATTTCATTCCATTGTCGATTTCTTTTCGCGCTCAACTAGGACTCACTTGATTTCTCTTGGAGCGCCCTTAAACTAAACACTGTTTGCAAGTATTTGGATATATACATATGTGCATATATTGTGGCATACTCTACCGGCATCTGCTCAGGCTAGAGCTGAGCTGGGGGCTAAGTATGCTCAGGTGTTTAGCAGCCGGAAATAGCACTCGGCTGCAATAGCTTTTAATCTTAAATGAAGTGGGCTTAGCTATCGTATGCATTACATTTCGAACAGCAGCACTTCAGAAGGCTCTCGTTTGTTTTTAGCCAGATTAACATAAAAGCTTAGAGTTGTGGCATTGTCAATGCAATCAGGGGATTACAGCCAAAGTACACGTGTATGTGTGTAAACATCTCTAAGTAGATGAGTGAGTGTGGATGAGTGTGTGTGCGTAAGACTTATGCCAAAGTAGACTGGAAAGCACACGCCTGCTAGTTAACAAGTTTTAGGTGCTTCTTTCATCTCTATGTGTGTGAGGCAGGTAGGGAATAGGTGGAGGAGGAGGAGCTACCCAAATTTCGCCCTTGGCGAGCTTCGGCCTGGCTATTTGTCCGTCCATTCGCCCATCCGTCCGTCCGTTTGTTCTACCTGGCTGCCATTCATTGTCAGAGAGACATCAGGTGCAAAGCATTTTCTATTTTCACAACTTTTCCTTAGTATAATTAATTCAAATGCTTTCATAAAGGCAAGCAGAGCATTTCCGCCAGCCGTTGGCTTCCATTGCTGCTAATGTGCGCAGCTGTGTTATCGTTTATATGGTATTTATTTTTCCTTTCCTTTGCTTTTGTATTGCCTTCTGCTACTTCCAAACGGCTGCTACCTGGGTGCCGACCCACTCCCCTACCCACCTGAGTAGGGCTTTAAGCATCGAATTTACTGACTTCTTCTGGGCAGTAGCTAACAGCGATTACACAACAGCAACAACAGCAATTAACGGACAGCTTGAAACTGTATCAAGCTAACCGCAAGCCGATGCTAAGCTATTCGATCTACTAGCTCTGGCTCTGACTCTGGCTCTGGCTATGGCTATGGCTATGGCTCTGGCCAATGCCATTGCTCCTCTCATTAGTATGCATTGATAGTTGCTCGGCCTATCGGCTGGCTAATGTAATTGAAAGGGATATAAAAATTAATTTACGACCTTTGCACGCGCACCGATTGCAACAGCAGCAGCAACAGCAAAATAAAAAGATGGCAAAAAAAAATACAATTTGATTATAAATTGTATAAGCAGCGAACACGGTGCGTATGCGTAATGCATAAAGACGCTCAGCTCTGAGCTGCTCCAGCTCAGCTCCAGGAACCTATGTTGAATATAATGAATGTTTTAGCATGACAGATTCTTTGGAGAGGCATTTCAGCCAGTTGTTAGCAAAATTAGATTAAACTTCTATTTATAGCTATATAAATAGAGAACAATTTATTTATGCCGAGTGCTGGAACATTTATGTATATATTATTATACCCTGCACGAGCTGAAAACGCTATGAAGTATATGCTTGATTAGTATATACGTATATAAGTGGTTAGTATAGTGAAGTAAAAGTAAAGTAAAGGAAATCTAGGGAGAAAGAGACTAGAGCAAGAGTGAAGACAGACAGGAGCTGAAGACAGAGGTTACAGGTAGGGGAGAAGAGCTAGAGAGAGGAACTAGAGACAGAAGTTGAAAACTAGAATTACATGCTATAAATTGGAAGTGTTAACTCGATGGAATGAAATTATTTTATTTTTTCGATAGCTCGATAAATCGAGATTTCGACTAAGCGCAACTAGATTTAATTTCAGATTTACCGTCTTTGTCCATTTATTAACTTATATAGTCTGGGTTGATTTTATTGAATCTGAACACCAATTTGCAACTTCAACCTAACTTCAAATACTAGAGACTTGCACACATATAAATGTCATTCAAACACTCTGAAAATTTGATTAGCAAAGTTCATCTAGAAGAAAACTTGCTCAACAATTAAATTTGCCAAAGTGCAGCCCAAGCGCAGTCGCTGCGCAGTCAGCAGAGCGCGTGCTTATGCGTGTGTGTGTAGGTACTATCACACTGTCAGCTCTCGTCAGGGCTCAGGGTATTTCCTAGTCGAGCAGTGCCCAGCCCAGGCCAGCCCAGCCCAGGCCAGCTCTTTTACTTGTTTTGTACGCGCTCTTCAAACATAATTGAACTGCTTCTATTTATAGCACGTCCACTTGGTTCGTTGTCCCGTGCTTAACTTTTTCGCTTGTCCGTGCTTTAAAATAGACAAAAAAAAAAACACATAGATAAAGAGGAAGGAAAACAACCAAAATCAGAGCCTGGCGCCAGCTACCACTCGTTGCTGCTGCCGCTGCTGCTGCTGCTCTTCAATTCGCAGCTCAAGTGTTTCTCCAGAAATTGAATTAAATTTGTGTATGAATAAACTACAAAAAAGAGAGGAAGTCAAGCGAGAGGACAACGATATTTGAATACCCTAACGGACGTGCAGTATATGCATAAGTGTGTGTACCATATGCCAAAGCATTTGCTCGCAAGCCCCGTTAGATGATTTATCTATGCATCTCGATGCTCCTCTCATTCGCTTGCCACATATTCCATGCTGCATGCCCCATGACCCGCCTGTGAGTGTGTGTGTGTGAGTGAATAAAAAAGGTTGGCTTGCTGTCGCCAATGAGCAGATGAGCAGGTCGTTGAGCAAAATCAAAATAGCACAAAATGAAAATGAAAATGAAATTGAAGTTGGCCGAGTGCTATAAAATCAACAACAACAACAACAGCAACAACTACAGGCCGTATAGGGCTACAGCCGGGGCATAGGGTTACGGCAGCGCCAGGCGAATATAAAGCACTAGACACGAGCGGAGAAATGCTGCAATCCCAGTCCCTAGGCCCAGACTCAGAGCCAGAGCCAGAGCCAGACCCAGATCCAGACCCAGCCCCCGTTCCTGCTCTAGCCCAGTTGGGCGCAACGTGTTGCTGACAGTGCGCAGCAGCGAGTGTGAAGTGGAGTGGGGGAAGGGGGGATGGGCGGATGGCAGTGTAGGACTTGTCGTTGACAGCGTTGATGGCGATGACCATGAAATGATAATGATGTTCATAATGAAGCCGGCGATGGCAATAATGATGATGTTGTGACTCTGCCCGTAGCTGAGGCCAAACGTTGCCACCACCGCCTCGCTCATTCTCAGTTCGACGCTGGCAATTTGAATGATGCTAAACTGTTGTTGGCGTCGTCATTGCTGCTGTTGCTGTTGTTGTTGCTGTTGCTGTTGTTGCTGTTGCTGTTGCTGCTGTTGTTGCTGTTGCTGTTGTTGAGTTTTATTGCCGCTGGCTCACATATTTTGCTGGCAATGGCTCCTCAAAATGAAAACATGAAACCAAATTAAGAAGAACACGAGACCTAAACGGAGACAGAGACGATGATGCTGCTGCTGCTGTTGCTGCTGCTGCTGGAGCCATGGCCGGGACCGGAAATGGAGACAGAGACATGGCATAAGCCCGGACCCGGAAGCGCCCGGCGGTAGGCCTCAAGATGCCGCTGCTAATGATAGCATACAACGCAGCCCATCATGCAGATGAATATACATACATGTATACATGTGAATGTGTGTGTGTGTATCTATGACCAGTTGCTATGCCAAAAGGCTCTAGCTGCGTCTGTGGCCATTAAGCAGCGACGCTGCCGCCGCCAATGTCCGTCCGGCTGATGTCATTTCGTGCGTTGATGGATTTGAGTAATTTCTTTATGCCGCTTGCTATTTGGGCCACTGCCACAACATAAATTGAAGCTGGATTTAATTACGGCCAGCGCCGCACAGTGGCACCAGAGCGCACATAAAGTGAGCAGAGCAAAAAAAAAACCGCGAGAAGAAATTGCAGAATTTCCCTTTAGACAAACACTTGAATATCATAATTTCAATCAAACTGATTTCCTTTGCTCGCCACTAAACACTCTCCTCTTCTTCTTCTTGTTGTTGTTCTTCTTCTACTGCTGCTGCTGTTGCTGTTGCTGTTGCTGTCTGTCTGTCTGTCTGTCCCATGTGCGAAAATGCTTTAAATATTTTTGCATTAATTCGTGGCATACGTGGCATTGCCACAGGTCCGTGTCCGGGGTCTGGAGCTCGAGCTCTGCTGCCTCGACAATTATTCAAGTCATGCAGATTCGCTCCCCAGCCGCCAGGTGGCGCCCCCGTGCTAATGTGTGTCATGACCTTACGAACCAGTCGCAAATTGTAATTTCTAATTTCAGAGACGTTTTCGTTGTCGTTCACTGCTGCTGCTGCTCCTGCTGCTGCTGCTGCTGCTCCTGCTGCTGGTGCTGCTGGCACAAAGCGTTGCACGGCATTTATTAAAATCGCATTTCAGCTCGCACGGCTTGCAGATTTTCACTTCTATGCTCTACTTGAGCAGGGGCATTAGAATTATGTGAGCGAATATGTAAGTGGAAGGTGTTTGTGAATTTATAAGCCATGTATACATATTCTCGATCAGCAGTTGAAGATATACATATATACAATATGTATAACAGTCAGAGTTGCTCCTGAGTATTAAGGAGACTTAACATTAGCTCATAAATTCTGAACGACACTGTAGGACTGTCCGCGGTTCTTTGATCTGATCTTGAAGGTAATGGAAGCACTCAGAGTATGATTTAATTGTTTAACTTGTTAGTATTAGTTAAAGCTGCTCTACAATTAAATATTTGCATGCTCCTTTCAAATTATAAAAATAAAAAATACTTTATTATATAAACAATACATATTAGAAATGAAAAAAATTAAAAAAGAAATATTTATAAAATTCAATAAAATTGCATTGACAAATAGAATACAGAAGTAAATTTAAAAAAATAAATAAAATTACTATAAAATTTATTTTTTCATCTACTTAGTTACTCTGTCGAAAATTCATTTGTTATCGAAATGTTTATTATTTATTACTATAAAATTATTTATTTATTTTTTTATTTTTAAATAGTTTTTTAAAATTATTTTTCTATTATTTATTTTATTTTTATTTTTATTTATTTATTTTATTTTTTATTATTATTATTTTTATTTTTTTGCAAATGTTTTAATTTTTGTCGAGTGTTTTTTAATAAATTATATCACATTTAAAATATATATCAGAGATAATGTAGGATTCTAATAGTAAATATTAATAGCAATAAAAATTCTTATAAATGCTCTCGTAATTAGTTTCGGAGCTTATTAAAAACAAACCTCCAATCAATTTTCTCTTCTCTACATAATGTTGCAAATACAAATATTTATAATATATCACATATCTTTGTATATAAAAGAAATAATTGATTGGTTGCTTGCCTTTAATAAGCTCCAGATGCAACAGCATATTCATTCTTCGTCTAGCCATAAATTTACATTTCTATTTGGATTTCTTTTTCGGCTATGCTCACTTTGCAATATTAAATTGGAATATTACTTTTCCTATTTTTTGTAGGTTTCACTTTTTTGGGTCAAAGGTAGACGTAATTAGATGCGAAACGTGTCTCTAATTGGCAGCAGGTGCTAATCGATGGGCAATGCGACTCATAAGCTCGACCCGAAAAGCACTTCACGCAAACTTGAAGCATTTCTTGGCTTGAACGACAATTTGCAGTTGTCACGTTTTGCACCTTGGTCACTTAATTACTTAATTGGCTATTAGCTAATGGCAAAGGTGACTGATGGGCGTGGCACACATACACAAACAAACACAAACACACTCTAAAGTGCAACCGCGGCCTAATTAAAAACTTAACTCAACTTGTACAAATTGCTTGCATTTTGCATATGCATCGAATGGCCATGTTGCATGTTGCATCTAGAATGTGGCATGTGGCATGTGGCATGTTGCGCTTGGGTGCATGTTATGCTCGCATCACATGCCACAAATACCCCGCACTACCACAGAAGCGATAAATTTAATGCAGCCGCAGCAATCAGTTATCAGCGCCATCAACTCGAGTTGCTCAATGCTCTAAAAGCCGATTTAATAAATATTATAGCAAGCGTGCATATCCTGTATATGTGAGCATAGTGTGTGCTGGAAACTTAGCTATTATGGCAAAAATATTTAATTAATATTTTAAATACTTTTTTGATGTAATATAATTATATACGATTTGACTTATCAAAGCAGTTCGTCAAATGACTTTGTGCGACTGAGCGTATACGTAATATTTGCCCACAATTTGATGAGAACATAAGCAGATTCGCGGGTAATTAGCTGATTTGCAAATTAGTCTTTAGTCTTTAGTCTTTAGTCTTTAGTCTTTAGTCTTTAGTCTTTAGTCTTTAGTCTTTAGTCTTTAGTCTTTAGTCTTTAGTCTTTAGTCTTTAGTCTTTAGTCTTTAGTCTTTAGTCTTTAGTCTTTAGTCTTTAGTCTTTAGTCTTTAGTCTTTAGTCTTTAGTCTTTAGTCTTTAGTCTTTAGTCTTTAGTCTTTAGTCTTTAGTCTTTAGTCTTTAGTCTTTAGTCTTTAGTCTTTAGTCTTAGTCTTTAGTCTTTAGTCTTTAGTCTTTAGTCTTTAGTCTTTAGTCTTTAGTCTTTAGTCTTAGTCTTTAGTCTTTAGTCTTTAGTCTTTAGTCTTTAGTCTTAGTCTTTAGTCTTTAGTCTTTAGTCTTTAGTCTTTAGTCTTTAGTCTTTAGTCTTTAGTCTTTAGTTCAGAGTTCTTAGCCTCTGTTTCATGCTCAATTCATTATAAATGGATACTGTATACATTGAAAGAGATATCGAAATTTGATGGCTTCGACAGTTGATCTGATTGCCAAGCGAAACAACTGCAATTGAGACGGGCAATGGGAAAATGTCGACGAAGGGTTAAGCTAACAAATTGAAAAACTGTTTGTGTCTGGGCTGCGAGTCCATTGGACGGTGCAGCACTGATAGCGGATAACGGATAGCGGATAGCTGAAGGACGCCCCGCCTGGCGGCGTCTCCTGTTGAGTGCTCGGTGTGCGCTCGTTTATTAACTGCAGCTGGGACAGGGCAGGCGAGCGAAGGCAACGACTTGCTGAATGCTTAAATATTTTTTAATGGATCGCTTTCAATTAGCTGGCAGCGAAAGGGCGAAGCTGCAGCCAGCGTCAGGCAGGCATGAATCAATGTGGCAGAGACATTTAACTTGCTCCTGCCAGAAGCACTTTAATATATATAAGCTAGCTCCCTCTCTCTCTCTCACTCACTCTCTCTCCCTCTCTCTCTGTCTGTTTCTTTCTCTCTCTTGCACTCTATATATAATGAAATGCCAATTAGCTGACATCGCCATGGCCCTGCCTGCTACCGGCCACACATAGCCATGATAAACAATAAACCCAATAACAATGTGGCCAACAAAATGGACGATACCTAATTAGCTGGGCCAAGCTGCATGAGCGGCGACCAGTTGTCCTTGCCACATGTCGGTTGGCCTTCGTCCAAGTGAATTTGCTTTCTTAGGGCTGCGTCTATATATATATATATGTGTATGTGTGTGTGTGTGTGTGAGCTGCGCTTCGATTCGCACACATTTCTGGCTCATTGATTGCGACAATGCCCCGAATAAAAGCCAGCAAAGTGTCAACTTTTGGAATTGATAGTTACAGATACCAACACATGAATGACTTTTGGCCATTCCCCAATTTTGACACCCCCCCACACACACATCCACACACAGCTGCAACAGTTTTTATATAATAGACAGCAGCAACAACACAGCTCTCGCTTAAGATGAAAAAGAAAAGATATAAAGTAGTATGGCCAGCGTATCGATGACAGTATCTAAAAGTTATCGATCGCCATTACTAAGTGTTGACAAGCCTCGAGGGCTGCTATATCTGAGATGAGTTCCGCCTTAAATACGACCAGTATTAAGTTCTCTTTCACGCAGCAAGAGCCCCGCTCCATTACACTTAATACTCGGACTTGACACTCATTTACATAGCGTGCAGAAAACAGTTGAGTCTCTCTATTTCTTATGCTCTCATCGCGAAATCAACCCGAAAAAATCATACTCAATCGCTCTCAGTCTGAGACTTCGGTTCGTTTCGTTTTTATTTGCTGTTAAACGTCTTGAGTTGAACTATTCGCGAGACGGTCTCTTAACGAACATCGTTTGTGGTGCTTGCACAATGAAACAATGAATAAGAATGAGTACATAATTTACACACACTCAGCTACGTTAATTAAGACATTTGTTAGATCAGGAGTGCAGAGACAAACTAATTGAATATCGACATCTGCAGTAGTAACAATATATTTATATATTTCATAATATTCATTTCCAATTGTTTGCAAAATATTAAGTTCTGTTTTTTTATGTCCTAGAGTACTATTACTACTACTACTATTTCTTTTTTAACCTCAGGCGTTCATATATACAATATATATACACAATTAAATTAAACCTAACGATTAATCAGAGCAAAAAATTCTTTCCCATTGCTAACGAGCTTGTTGAAGAACTCTGACTTCATACTTCATGCATTTCTCAGTAAAAAACATTTATATGCAGAAGCCGAGAAACTGTCGACATTTATCTGCGAGCTATGCTTATTAATAATAAAATCAAATGTAGACGAAATCCTCAATTAAGAAAATCCTAGAGGAGGCGCTTGACGAGGAGATATGCAGCCCTAATGATCTGGGTTATGATAAAAATTTTGGAATTTTCATCAGAAAACTTTGCGCTGATTCTTTTTTGATTTATTTGTGTTATTTTTTTTTTTAATTTTTTTTTTTTTTTGTTATTTTTATTTATTTATTGTTTATTTTATTTATTTATTTATTTTTATTTTTACTAATTTTTTTTAATTCCTATATTTTGTTAACTATTGCTACATTTGGTGATAGCTCATTAAATACTACTGGAGGAACCTTTTAGGGAGATGAAATGATGACACCTTTTAAAATTTGCTTTATAATTCGAATGTATAATTTTTCTATTTATTTATTCTTTATTCTCTTATTTATTATTTTATTCTTTTTTATTTTCACTTCTTTATTGCATTTTTTATCTGAGCTTTTTAGGCTACACATTCTATTAAATATTTGTTAATTTAGAAAACCAGGCAGGCGAACAGCGCTAAATCAACTCGAATATATTTACTGCCACGCCGCCCCCTTTCTGCCTGTTACACAAATATTTTAGCATTGCCCGGACTTTACATTTTCAATGGCTTCCGGATGTGTGTAAAAAAGAATAGGTAAACATTAACATTTAAGTAAATGCTGCAAGATATCTGCTAGTGACCAGCTCTACTCAAGCAAGAGAAACAAGAAAGAGAAAACTTTTCTCCGACTTACTTAAACGTGAACTAAGACTTTCTCGCAATAGACTGTGGATAGAGTTAATCCCTGCGGTATTTGCAGCCTTTTAGCCAGCCCATATTATGATTGTTCGCTCTGTGTGTGTGTGGGTGTGTGTGAGTGTGTGTGGGTGTTAATGCCAACGTAAATACATATTCGCTGCTGCTGCTCCTTGCTTGTTCACAGCATAGGCAGGACATGTGCTTCGGCGAATAATCGGCAATTGAATTATTCTGCATCAACTGTGCAAAGAGGCCAAAAGTAGAGCATCAAACGCCTCAGCTGAACGCCTTGTGCCATGTGTGCCTAGATTGGGTCATGTTTTTGCTTCAGCTTCAGTTTGAGAATAGCCCGAGCAGGGTTTGGGTGCGTTTCAAGGGTTTATGCTCGGGTTTTTGGGTTTTTGCATTAATCAAGTGCTTAAATGCCTAATGCAGCAACTCGATGGCATTGTTGGCGGTGCGTGAAATCGGCTTTTCGGCAGGCTCGAGGGTGCGAGTGGGTGAGTGTATGGGTAGGTGAGTGGGTGGGTGGTTGAGTGGATGAGTGGGTGGGTGGCTGCGTGGTTAGCTAACGAGCAGTGACAACAGTGCACATACAGCTACATCAAACAATTTGGCTTAAACGGCGGCTCGTTTTAAATTAATTGCAGATGGAGAGCCGCAGCAACTGGAATGAATAATTCGACTTTATTGATTTCCAGCCTTGCAAACACACACACACGCACACACACACACACACTTGCAAAGCAAACAAGCAAACAATTTACAACATGATACATTGTTCGTGTCTCTGCTCTATATACGTGTCTGTGTGTGTGTGTGTGTGTGCGTGTCTCTATGTTTTTGGGCTAATCCTCAGACGCATACCTACTAATACCCATTGGTATTTGAGACTAATGACAGAGATGAACAGAGCTTTGACGGCCGAATGGCCGCCACGACACGAGTCAACAAAAACAGAGTCCAAGAAGAACTCCAGCAGGAAGCTGGAGAGAGAGAGAGAGAGAGAGAGACAGAGAGGGTGCATTGGCAAATGAGGGATTAGAATTTGCGCAGTGGCCGTATTATTGATTACGGATCGGGGCTTTGGTGCCAGCATAGCGCGCCAAAGGCAATTAACTTCGAATTATGAATATGAGAGCGATACAGCAGGCATCAGGCTGGCTGGCTCTTCCTTTTGCCCACTCGGGCGTATACGTGATGCTGACAGTTTCACAAATGTGCTCACATTTGTTTCGTCGCATTTCACACTTGGCCTTTCACAATTTTCGGCCGCAAGTTCGGCCCCATCTTGACATGGACACGGCAGTCACCCCTCGGCCCCGCTGGCTGTTTGTCCAGTGGCAGGCGAGGTGTATTCGGCGCATTAGCTCCGCCGGGACATCAGGCTTCCATGTAAATTATTTAAACTCTAAAGATGCGAGCATCGGGCAATTCCCGGCCCGGGGCACGTGCCGGCGCCACTAGGCCCAGGCCAGGTGCGAGGCGGGAATGGATGCGAACGTGTTGACGAGCCCGAATGAGTTGCCAACTCCAGGCAGCCAAAGTTGGGTGCAACCCTCTGCCCCCCTGGCCATTCGACAAGCTGAAGCTGAGGCTCAGGCTAAGGGTTGGCAACGGCATGAATATGCATAAAGCGTAAGGTGGTTTTCGCATGAATTAGTTATGAGGCCTATAACCATCGTATTGCCAGGCCCGGCCAGGTCTGACGTCACAAAAGCTTTAATATAATTAAGCCAAACAAAGCAAAGTAGGCGACTCAACAAACCAAAAAAAAAAAAAAAAAAAAAAGGAGTCAAGCGGCCAAAAGGAAAGACAGGGAAAACCCTCAGACAGCATCCATTCCAGGACAAAGGCAAAGGTAACATTTTTGATTTTCTGATTTCTGCATCTGTTTGTACGCATCGGCTAAGCACGACTTGCAAATACCCTAACTGCTAATAGCATTTAGCTGCAGCCTCCTGCTAAGAGCACTTGCTATGCAAATGAGCAAAAGTATTGTAGCTTAATCAATTTTTACGACTCTCGAACTACTCTCGGCGGTTGTGCCCTATAAACGTGACTCAATGTGAGTGTGCCAATAAATGTGACGTGAATACATATGCATAAATATATGTATATATAGGTAGCATGAATATGTGTCACTCTGTATGTGTGTGTGTGTGGGGGGGGGGGGGGAGGGAATATGCAAAATGTTGTCATAAATATAACAGAAAAAGCTGAAAGCTAAAACAGGCTGACAGCGAACAAGAGAAAAGTAGAGAGAGAGAAAGAGAGGGAGATGCAGACAGTCAGACAGACAATCAGTTAGTCGACGGCAGTCGAGCTCTGCTGCTGAATGGCAAATTGCACTCAGCTAGAGACACTCGGCGAGAGAGAGAGAGAGAGAGCTGTGCGATCCACAGACAGAAAGTTTTGCCAATCAATAAGTTGCCATCGAATGTCCTCTGGATATGCTTAGTTTATAAATTATATACATGCATATATGTAAGTGTGTGTGTATGTATGCTATATTTGCCTACATCGAAATTGCATATTCAGCTCAGCTTTTGTTATTGCTATGATTATGTAATTGGATTTATTGTTTACTTGCCTCAATTTCTATGGGGCACTAATAAGTTATTTGTGAAAATTACAGTTAACTTGCCTACAAAGTTTCCCTCGGCCTCAAGTGCCAAGTCGTATCACAAGGTATTCACACTCACACATTCACATGAAATGGAATTACAGGGTATGCTGATGGTGGGAAAATGTATGCAACAGAAGCAGCAGGAGACGGAGCACGCCAGATAAAGTGTAAATGTTATTGACTTGACTGATGAGCTGAGTCATCTATTCAACCCTCCGTCCGGCGGTTCATCTGTCCGTCCGTATAAGCAATCGCATAGAGAAATGGTATATAAATGTTATATCATATACCATATCATTTACTCTTCTGTTTTTCAATACCTGATCCCATAATCTTGTTATCGATAAAAATCGATATGTTGACTTTGTTTTTTAGGCATAAAATTAGTACAGTAATCCATTATAAGATATGTTAGTTATATTTTGCATCATATACATCTCATCTCTACACAGGATTCAGGGTATTCACTAGTCGGGCTAGCACCGCCTAGAGCACTCCCTATTAAAAAACCTCCCCCTCAATCCTGCTCATGCAACGTGACAACAAATTGAACTTGTCGTCTAAGAGCAAATGGATAAAAAAAATTACCATTCAATTTAGTCAATAATCTGTGTAATTGCTGCGTTGAGCCCGAGTGGATCATCGAGTGGTCCCGCCTAGTGGTTTCTGACACTTCACACACTCGACTATGCAAGTTGGAGACATTTGGAATTGGAATTTGGAATTCGGAATTCGGAATTTGGTATGTGGTATTGCAAGTGGAATTGGGCAACTGGCAATCGGCAACAGGCTCGTTGCTCATGCTCAATTGAACGACTAACGACTGCAAACGGAACGAATATATGCAAATATTGCTCATACGCACTGTGGGGGCGGTGGCTGCTCTGGCCGTTGTTGTTGCCTAAAAGTCACGACTGTGACAAACACGTGACAAGCGCGTGACACGCTTCTGACAGCGCTGACAAATCAGCGCCGCACAGCATCACAGATGCCAAGTCGTGAGGAATCCTGCTGCGAATCTCTGACAGATGAAAGCGGAAGTAAGAGAGACGGAATGACAGGCTGAAGTTGAGGTTGAAGCTGAAGCTGGAGGCTGGAATTGAAGTTCTACCTCGCAGGGGAGTTAAATGGCCGGGGGCGTGGTCGGGAACGGGGTCAGGGATGGTGCGCATACGTTTTACTTAACCCATTATTGACAGCTCGACGGGGGGGCGCCTGCTGCTAAATTTAAATGCGCTCGCAGCTCACGTTGCTCTGCCACACGGGCCGAGTCGCGCCGCCTCCTGACACCATGGGTAGGCGCACATTTTATTTTAATTAAATGCTGGCAACTTTTTCCTCCAGCCCAAATAGACCGAGGCGAACGGACCCTTTCTGCTAACTGAATGGGCGTGCGTGTGTGAGTAATTAGACAGGCAATAGCCCGTTGTCGTCGGCGGCTTCTTAGCGCGCCCCGAAAAATTATTACCCGTCAAATGTGTCATAAATTTTTCTGGGCTGCCAGCGTGCCTTGACAGCCATTTTGGAAAACGAGAGAGCGCGGCGCCCGTTGCCCAGGGACCAGGTGAATAACAGGCGTGGAACAGAGTGGAAGAGTGGTTGAGTGGTTGAGTGGTAGAGTGGAAGAGTGGGGGAGGAGCATCGGAAGTCAATGGAGCGTCGTAAACTCCCTGGCGAGCAACTAAGACAAACGGCTGTGCGTTTTGCACCAAGTCGAAAAGCTCTCAAATTCAGCTCGACTAAATGGATATTTTTTGGTTTATTAATAAATGCAGAAGCCTCAATGCGTAACGGCCAAGTGTTGCCCTTTATGGCTATTTGCTGCGGGGAATACGAACTGAACAGGGAGCAAGACTGAGCCACTTTAATTTGAATATTCGAATGTCCTTACAGTTCAGCATTCACCGAGCTCTGCTCTGCCACAGTCTAATCAGTCATCCACGAATTGAAATTTAGTTCGACTAATTACAATGCGGCTCTCATGAACTGAATTCTCGTTTGAGTCTTGTCAGATTCTCATGAACTTGAGGCATGCTCTATCCGATTTTCATAGGTTATATACTCTTATAAATATATATAGATATTGCACAGCTTAGTATATACTCTCTCTCTCTATCTCTATCTCTCTCCCTCTCTCTCTCTCTCTCTCTCTCTCTCTCTCTCTCTCTCTCTCACACACACACACACAAATACACAAATTGTGTTGGTTATCTTATAAGCTCTAGCTTACCCCACGCTCTTGTTCTAATTAGCTCTTTCTACTTCATATAACACAGTCTTCCGCTCTCCCTCTCTCTTTCTCTCACACACACTTTTTATTACAACTATTTTTCTTGCAGCTTTAAGTCAACTATAAATTTACTTCACTATTCACATTGACTTGAGACTTAAATATACAAAATAAAAATAAAAATTTAAATTTAAAAAATTAGAGAATTCAACTCCAACTTCATATAGAAAATATGTTTAGGATGTGTTAAGCTGAAGACACAGAGTATAGACACATACATATATATGTATTGTATTGTATATATATGTATAGTATAGTTAATTGAAAGAACTGCTGCTTCCGCTGCTCGTACTACGAATATGATTAACCCGAAAAGCTTTGGCAAGGGCCGAAGATGTGAAGCATAGACGGAAAACGGAACGAATGAGAATGAAGAGACTGCACCAATATAAATGTCTTCTTGTTCGGGTATGGGATCTAGGAAGGCAGTTCAAACACCATTTAACTTTTACTTATTTAATAAGATTTACATCGCTGCGAGTCAATTTTTTGTTGTCTCTTATCTTCTCACATATCTTCTGAGCCTCTAGTCTCTCGCTTCGGCTCTCGGCTAGAGCCTTGGCTGCTGATACGACGCCACACCTGACCGAACTCCCAAATCTCTTACAAACTAGCCTCGTTTCTTATACAAGCTTCACAGCTCTGCAAGATAATCTGTGGCTCAGCTCTGTGAGGCTCTGTTGCATTTCATTATTCTTTCATAACATAATGTTAATTAACAGTACTTTAAAATTATGTTGTACTAACATAAATGTAAGTCAAGCAACAAACTGCAAACATTTCGTGTTATATGAAAATATATAAATATAATAAATACATATTTAGCTCATATCTATGATAGTAGACACACTGGAGAGGGAGATCCAGAGAGAGGAAGAGAGAGATCGCAGTCAGTACTTTCACTTTTGCGCTGCTTTTTATTTCTTTAGATGTCAGCAGAGTTAAATGTTAGAAAGACACTCAACATATTTAAATATAATTTATATATTTCTATATATGCATATTTCTTGCTTTACATTTTATGAAATCTGCATGAAAAGGGACTGAAATAGCGTAAATGCCGTTGGACTTGTCTGGTGGGTAGCGTCTGCTGATGTTGTTGTTGCTGTTGTTGCTGTTGCTGTTGTTGTTGCTGCTGCTGGTGGTTGTTGGCACAGTTGGAGCAACTGCCGCCGCATATGTGTCAACGACTTGGTCAACATTAAAAGCTTTGCGCCTCGTTCGGCGTGACCTCCTGCCGCGCCTTGCTCTCCAGCCAAGCAAGTGTATAAGTGTGCGTGTGCGTGTGTGCATAAGTGACTGAGTAAGTGTGTGTGTGTGCGTGTGCGTGTGTGCGAGTGCATGAGTGAGTGGGTATCTTTGTGTGTGGCAGCCGTTGAGAGGTTTGCATAGCGTGAGGCACAAACTTTGTAAACTCGGCATGTTCGTTTAATCCTTTGCCGTAAGTAGCTGCCATAATATGCGAAATCCTTATGGAATTTAATAAGCTTACGCCTGCCAGCCCCACTCCCGACGGCTGCCCATTCAAAGACTGCATCAAGAACATTTTGCAGAGCCAAAGAAAAAAAGTGTATATTCAAAATTAAATGAGTATTAACTCAGCTGATGCTGCCAGCTAAGTCGAAGGACTTTTCTCTCTCTCTCTCTCTCTCTCTCTCCCTCTCTCTCTCTCTCTGTCTCTACTTTTTGACCGATTGCCGAAGCATGCAAAGCCACAAGCTCAGCACAGAGCGCACAAAAAACTTTCAGTTTTTAAACATAGATATCAAAAGTTGGCTTAGCCTTGCCCTAAAATATATTTCCATACCAAAATTTCTCGAACATAAATTGAAAGCGAAAAAAAAAATAGGAAAAGCAAAATCCAAGTTTTTTTTACGGTTGCCAAACTGGCATTAAATCGAAGTTCTTTGTCAGAGCCGGAGCCAAAGCTGATCTGCTTTAAGTGTAGACTGAAGAGATTTGGCTCCATTGCTGGCTTGTGCCCAGCTTGAGGTCGAGGGAATAGCATAGGGCACAGGCGTTGCAAAACTTATGAAGAGTTTGGCAAAGAAAACCAGCTGCACGTTTCGAGCTCTTCGAGTCTCACTCGAAGGAATGACAACAATTACTTATTTAATTTCTCTGTGCACCCGTTGTGGGCTGTGGGCTGGTCCTGCCTGCAGTTGATGTCCTGCCACTCAGGCAGGCCTTGAGCCACCAAGCCTGCGCGCAGCCACAGCGAGCGCTTTGCTGTTAAATGTGGCCAATGTAGCGCATTTCGACTGATAGAAAGAGTCAAAGGTGGTGAGGGTCGAGGGGGGGTGGGCTGACTTGGCGGGAGGAAAATGCCGTCCCAAGTATGGTACATGGCAACTGTTTAGCCCTTTGCACAAAAAGTTTTCTTATTTTCGCGCCTGCTGCTACATAGTTGTTGCTTGTTGTTTGCCATGTTGTTGTTCTTGTTGTTGCTGTTGTTGTAGCTGCCTCTTGGGTGCTTTATTACAATTTAACTTTTCTTTTATTGCAGCGTTTTTGCCTTTGCGCTCGCCTGCGGCTAACCGAGTAACCAATACACAGCCGTCCCTCCCCCACACCCCAACCACCCCCCTCGGGCCACAGGCGCCACGCCCCGAGCCAAACAAAGGTTCGCCATGCCGCATGCTGGCCGCAGACGCTGACTGACTGGAACTTGGGTCTGATTATGTGCCATGCATGAGTGTGTCCCTCTCTGTGTGTGTGTGTGTGTGTGAATAGCAACAACAACAACAGCAGCAGCAGCAACAGCTCGACTAAAGCTCATTTTTATGCTGCTTTCGGTTTCATTTTTCGCTTCAGATTTTCGACCGGCTCCGAATCAAGCGGCAACAACTGTCCATGCTCCAGCAGCCGCCTTAGCCTCGGCTATGGCTATGGCTATGGCTATAGTGTCCGTCCCCTGCTCCTGCTCTGTCTCCGTGCCCCCCTCCAGCCTTGTATGCACGTTAGGTATGTGTGTTATGGCTTTTCTTTTATTTTATATGTATTTTACTTCATTTCACTGCTGATTGCTGCTCATACGCCCGCTGCCGCCCACCTAGCGCAGGGGCTCGTGGAGAGGGTGGGCGGGGCAGAGGAGCTGGCACAGCAGCCGCTGTATTTCCACTTCTTGGCTCATGCATATTTGAATGTCCCTTAAAGGCACTTCAGTTCTTTTGCCGTTTCTGCTTATATTCCACTCGCTGTTGTTTCCATTGTTGTTGTTGTTGTTGTTGTTGCGGCTGCGCTTTGTGCGGGCAATGCCGGCGGCTGTTTAGTGTGCCACACACACTACAGCCTCGTCTGCTCACACTCGTCTAACCACGCCCCCACCTCGCCCCTCGCCCAGCAGGCCCCTCGGCCGGTACGACCATCTAGCAGAATCATCATCAGAGTTGACGGCCGCCATTGCCGCAGTCGCCGACCTTAATGGTCAGATATATGTGTATGTGTGTGTCTGTGTGTGTTTATGTATATGCCTGGAAATGATTTCTTAAACTGCAATTCATGCTCTGCAATTGCGATGATGGCGCGTTTTTATTACTCGACCTGCCCACACACACACACACACACATCCAAAAAACGAAAAGAAGAAGCAGAAAAAAACAACAAAATTTAATCGAGTTTATCACATTATTTGGCCAGCCTCCAGCGAGTCCTGCTGTGTAAAAGAAGCACTTAAGACGTGCTTATTAGGCTCTATTAGTAATAATTGCACTACTGAGTCAATTTAGGCATCTTGTGCAGATTTTCATATCATCATCAGCATCATCATCAGCATTGGCATTGGCATTGGCATCATTATTAGCCTTATCCCCCAACATTATGCTTAGCCAAGGCAGTTGACTTTCGGCGAAACACGTTGCTAGCCCATTCAGATATAACTGATCCACATCAAGATAAATGCCGTGTGCAGTGAATGAATTAACAATTCCAAAGAGCTAAGCAACCGCTGAGGCCATTTCTAATCCATAACCAAATAGAAAATGAGTTCAAATACCTTTGCATAGAAATGGTCTGGCCACTCAATGAAACTAGGCAATTGCATCTGTAATCAACTCTCAGTGTGTGGCCTCTTCTTGACCTATTACACACGCACACACACACACACACGCACACATACACTTGAATAAATGAAAATTGTGCACATTCATAGCGTGGCCGTAGACATTGTGAATGTGGGCTGAAATTTGACTCGTCTGACCTTTTGCTTTTGCGGCCAACTCAATTTGAGACAGGCCATACGCCATTCTCCCACTCTCTCTCCCTCTCCCACTCTCTCTCACTCTCTCGTTCTCTTGGCCAGCCAAGGGCCAGGATGGCAAATATTTTACGAAACAAATTGAGGAGGCAAGAGACGAAGTCAAACTTAAAGATAAACAGCAGACATAATACGCGTATACAAACAAGCGAGAGGCAAAGAGAGAGGAAGAGAGAGAGAGAGAGAGAGAGACAGAGAGAGAGAGTGAACAAGTGAGTGTGAGAGATATGGAAATAGCTGCTACAATAAACAAATTTGTATGCCAAAATCGCAGAAACAAGTCGAACGCGAACTCCGAGACCGGCCACGCCCACAATCAAGTTTGGCTGCCACCTTCTAGTTGGCTGCGGCTGTGCATCCTGAGCACTCTCCCATCTAATCTCTATGGCGTGGCGGCGTCCAGCGACACGGTCGCCGAGACAGTCGAGATCAAAAGCGTTTGATAAACTCTAACAAAGCGCCCAAAGTATGCGCCAAATGCCACACGAGCAGCGCTGCGTGAGGCAACAACAACAACAACAACAGCAACAACAACAGAAGAAGAGCAGAAAAAAAGTACAATATTTAAACATTTTATGTTAGGCCGACGTCCCCAACTGGCCCCCCTCCCGCCCAGAGCCGGCGTGTGTCTTCATTTGGCGGCGCAGCTCATTTTGCGTTTTCATTCTTTTGGTCGTCGCAGAGCCGACGGCGATTTCATTGTTTGCCTTTTTTGTATCTGGCGCTTTTATCTTGCCACTTTGGCATTGTTTTATGGGCCAGCAAAACCCGCCCCCGCCCCCGCCCCCCCACAGTCAGAGCCACACCCGCACACAGCCAGCCATTGCCTGCCCCTTTAATTGCATTAAGCGCCTTAATAGATGACACAGCAATTTGCGCATTTCTTGTGTCAACTGTTAAGCAAATTATTGCGAAAATTGTGTAAACATAAATTACGAGTTAGCTTTAAAGGTAAACACGCACACGCACACGCACACGCATACGCGCACGCACACGCATACAAAAACACTCATGCATTAAATAATACCTCGCCTTAACGTAGACCACATGAAAATAATTAAAATATTTAATATTAATAAACAGACAGCGGAAATCCTATCAATTGTATTCATCAATGCGTTTTTACAGGGTATATTGCTCAGATGTGAAAGACTGTGTATTTAGAGAGCCTGGGAAATTATCGCATTTCAATTTTACACTAATAATTAAATATAATAAGGCTATTACAAATTAAGTAATGAATCTTCGATAATGAGTAATTAGATAATTAACAGTCAAATTAATTAATAATTATAAAATAAAAAGTTAAATTAAACAAGTAAGAAAATTCTAGTCGAGAGTGCTCGACTAGATACTACCCTGAACCCAACAAATAAAAATGCTCATTTAGTATGGCTGAAATTTCAATTTCAATGTATTTAAAAATATAAATAAAATACCAAACTCATTTAATAAAATATAAAAATATTTTGAAACAATTAAAAAAAATTAACATCAGTTGCATCGATCGGGATTCGAACCGCGACTCCTCGATCGAGCGTCACGCTGCTAACACACTAGGCCACCTCACTCCTGCTAGTGGCGCTGGCAAAACTCAAATAGATTCACTGCTGCAGCGCCATCTACCAAAACTAAACGAAACTAACTGCTGATGTGATTCTAAGAATCTGCTAGAATAACCAAACTATTAAAAACGCACATAAAGTATAGTTAAAATTTCAATTTCGGTGTATTTAAAAATATAAATTAAATAGAAAACGCATTTATGAAAATATAAAAATATTTTGAAACAATTAAAAAAAATTAACATCAGTGTTGTACCGATCGGGATTCGAACCGCGACTTCTTGATCGAGCGTCATCCAGCTAACACACTAGGCCACCCCACTCCTGCTGGTGGCGCTGGCAAAACTCAAATAGATTCACTGCTGCTGCGCCATCTACCAAAACTAAACGAAACTAACAGCTGATGTGATGTTTTTGTTGTAGCTGCTGCACGTGCGTTTGTTAATTGGCCAAATATTTGATTATTTTTTATTAATTTTTGACTGAACGGAATTTAATGAAACTTTCAGCATATGATCTACATATTATATTGAATATTTGAGAAATTTAAAAAAAAGAAAAATCATTCACAATTAGCTATAGAGGCATCTGATTTGAACTTGAATGTTTTTACTCGATAAAAACATAACGGGATGATTTTTCGAATTTTAAAAGCAAACTCGACGTCCGCGCTGTATATACGGTCATTTTAAAAAAAAATTCAAGTCTCTAGCTCTTATATCTTCGGAAATCGACGCGTTCAAACATACGGACAGACGGACAGACGGACAGACGGACGGACGGACAGACGGACAGACGGACAGACGGACAGACAGACAGACGGACAGGGCCAAATCGACTCAGCTCGTCGCCCTGATCAAGAATATATATACTTTGTGGGGTCTGCCACGCCTCCTTCTGCCTGTTACATACATTTCAACAAAACCATTATACCCTGATTTCCCATTTTCAATGGGTTCAGGGTATAAAAACCGAATAATTTAATTATCTATTATCTAAGTCAGATGCAAAATTGCATCAGCCAAGCACTTATTGAAGTCAAAAATAAGAAATTAATAGTATAGAATTATAAATAATTTAATTAACTGAGACTTACATAATAAAGTAATTAATAGAAAACAAAATGAATTGGGTAATTATCGTGTTTTAAAATAAAAATTGTATATGATTTATTAGCAATGAAATATTTAATAATTAAGGAGCGAGTTAATTACCAATTATATAATTAATAATTACATAAATAATAGCTTAATCAATTGAGAATTCAATTTTATAAATGTTAGCTATTAAATAATTAATTAATTAACAATAATATAATCAATAATTAAATAAAAAATTAAGTTTATACATCATTAATTTTTAAATTCATTTAATATTTAATTTAAATCAAAAATTTTTCATTTTAAAAAAGTTTTAGTTCATAAAGACTATGATTTAACTCTTTCGCTTGCACACTATTTACAGGGTATGTATGCGCGCATCAGCTAATTATGTTTGCTTTGTTTTTGGCACACATTCACGCATAATTATTTCGTTTATTATTGCGTTCATTATTCTTTTGCCAATTATTATTAAATATTTGTTATTGTTGCTGTCGCTGCCGTTGTGTGGTTCACAATTTGCGCATCATAATTTATGGCGAGCTTTAGCCCCGCTGATCCTTTGGCGGAAATTAAAATAATTATACGCTCGACTATCTCGGGATGCTGCAACTCGGTTGTTGTTGTTGTTGCTTGATTCATTTGTTTTGGCCAGCGCGGTCAGCCCGTACAGGTAAATGTCTCTTTACTGAGCGGCCAGACAAACAAACATTGTTGACAATGTTCGCTCAACAAACAAACGTAACAAAGAAGGAGACGAAGAAGTAGCATAAGAGAAGCGAACAAATTATGGGGAAATTGCAATCTCGTCAGCTGGCAAAGCTATCAAATGCTTCACCACAAGCAAGCGCCGCGCCGCATGGGGGGTGCTCAATTAAATTTATTAAATCCCAATCAATAATTCAGCGCCCGCCACAAACGCGGCGCGCTGCAACTTTGATGCAGCAAATGGTGCGGGCTGTGGCTAACACTTGTGTAGGGTGCATAGAAATAGCCATGGAAATATTTAAGAAGGATTCAATGATGCTAGCATCAATTAAAGGATACACATATATTGTACTTACATGTTTTGTCATTGTCATTGTGATTGTCATTGTGATTGTCATTGTGATTGTCATTGTGATTGTCATTGTGATTGTCATTGTGATTGTCATTGTCATTGTCATTGTCATTGTCATTGTGATGTCATTGTCATTGTCATTGTCATTGTCATTGTCATTGTCATTGTCATTGTCATTGTCATTGTCATTGTCATTGTCATTGTCATGTCATTGTCATTGTCATTGTCATTGTCATTGTCATTGTCATTGTCATTGTCATTGTCATTGTCATTGTCATTGTCATTGTCATTGTCATTGTCATTGTCATTGTCATTGTCATTGTCATTGTCATTGTCATTGTCATTGTCATTGTCATTGTCATTGTCATTGTCATTGTCCAATCTAGAACGTTTCCATTACTTAACGAATTTCTTTATTGCATCTGTCTAGCTTACGCGCGGGCATTGTAGAAACTAATTGAATATCGTTTGCCGAATGAATGCTCGTAAATTCTAGCCAAATTACTTGTAAGTTGTTCAAAGCAATAGTTGGAGCCTGCACAACGACCATTAATTGACAACGGCTCAATGGGCCGCCAAATGTCGAAAGTTGGCGAGCAGCGCAGCTCAGCGCAGCGCCAGCACGACTGAGCCTAGAGGGAGGGGGCCTAGCTCCAAAATTTTAGTTGCTTTGAGTTGCTGCTGCAGCTGCTGCAGTAGGAGAGTTTGCTCTGTTTTTCGAGGTTGTGTGATTGAGTTGACCAGGCCGAATAATATTTATAGAGCATTCGTATACAACTAGACGGCGTTGCTTTTTACTACACGGCACTAGCTACAGTGGTCATTGGCAAGGGACACGGGACAGAGGGCAGGGGCCGCGGTACAGGAGACTGGGAACTGAACGGCTGTCTGTGGCTCTGCTAACAAATTGCAGCGCTGCGGTTTTTGCGGCTGGGCGGCAGCGTAGTCCATAAAATATGAGCAAGGTCAGCAGGGGCGAAGGCGAGCGAGGTGGGGGCGGTCAAACGAACGGGTGGACGGATGGACAGGCGGACAGGCGGACGGACGGACGGGCTTATGTTGGCTGGTCAATTTCAATAGAGTCATAAAAATAGTTAGGCTATTTTGAAATACGAGTATTGAGGGCGACTGCACAGGCAGCGTCAGGCAAGGCTTCTGCTCTCTCTCTCTCTCTCTCTCTCTCTCTCCTTCTCTCTCTTCGTTTCTCCTCTTCTTTTTGGGCAATTTGTTAAACGGCATTGCAAGTAAAGTCAATTAGAAAAAGTGGCCAAAAATCCTTTGGCTATGGCCATGGCACGCCCCATACAGCCACACCCACTCAAGCTGGCCGCTGCTGCTGCTGCTGTTGCTGCTGCTGTTGCTGGAGCTGGAGCTGGAGCCATCATCGACCAGTTTTTCAGTAACCATTTACCAGTTAAGCCTTAATTGATTTACAACAAAGGCAAATGCAAGAAAATGTACAACAACAAATGCGAAATGATTTCACTTGGCCTCTTTCCGGTTGATGCCTTCACTTTTGCTCTCTGCTGCGCTGTTGCCCTCGTTATGCAGCTGCTGCCAGCTTGCCAACCAGACGTAAGAGCCCAGTTCACCTTCAAGCTTCCCTGCAGCCGGCCGGCCATGGCGCACAGCGAATGCGCTACGAGCCCGGGGCGATTCTCTTTCATTTCGCTGTCGCCCACAAGGCTGGTCAATTTATAGCTGGGCTTACAAGTGATGTAGGGTATCAGGCGGTTGAGCAAGTTGTACTCTACACGTATACATAAAGATATACATATATATATATATATGTACATAATTGACCCAGTCAATTAATAAATGCCCGCTTTGGCCTGGCGTTGGCTTTTGTTCGCTCTGCGCCGTTAAGTATGCTGCACTTTATTTGCAAACGAGCAAAGTTGGCGTACAGAACAGAAGCTGAAACAAAGCTACAGCAACAGAGACAGCAACACAGAGAATGAGAGAGAGGGAGAGAGAGAGAGAGAGAGTGTGTGAGAGAGCATGAGGGAGACGGCGCAAGGGCAAACCGACAGTGGGAGGAAGCAAAAGCGATTTTTACATTTCGCTTTTGACTTGCCGCTGGGTCGCTGGTGAAATATCTTTATTACAACATAATTAAAAGTACATTTTTGCCGTGCTCATTAAGTTAATGCGCAAAAAGGAAAACACAACTGCTGCGGCATGATGCGGCGGTGCAGTGGTGCGGTGGAGCGGCGGAGCGGTGGAACGGCTGTGCAGTGGTTTGACTAGGCTTTAGGGTGCGCCTCGTATTCGACCAGCTACAAATCTAAGCAATTTTCTTGCAGCTGCTCTCATCATAATGATGTGGAGGAGCAGCAGCAGCAGGAGAAGGAGCAGCAGCAGCAGGAGCAGCAGCAGCAGCAAGTGCAACCGCTCTGGCTATAATTAGATAAATTCAATTATCTATTAAGTGCACCTTAACGGTTTCCAGTGCATAGAGCAGCGCATATGATTGGCATGCTTTCCTCATAATGCAGTCACAGACCTCACCTAAGTCCATCAACTGGCTGTAATAAGAGTTTTAACTAACATCACAAATGGCTTGATGAACACTAATGAAATTATTAATTTAGCTCGTGTTTTTACAGCAATTCACGTTATTTGCTTTGCGTTTTCGCACATGGCCAAAATGTTGGCCAACTGACCTCAGTGCTGGCTCAAAGCTCGCCTGATAATTAGAAACTTTGGCCAGCAATCACGGTCATAGAGAGAGAGCGAGTGTGTGTGTGGGTGTGTATATGTATATGTATGTATTTGTATTGGTTAGCATGTCATTCCATTAAAGGATACTTGCACTCTGCATACATACATACATACATCTTAACGAGCTCGTTGTATGCAGACTTATGTGGATGACTGTATGGCATCGCTGCAGCGTTTAGGTCTTGGCCATGTGCAGCTGCCGTTCGCAGCTAATTGGCTGTGGCCAATTGGCAATTAAATTGCATTTAGCCGCCGCCCCCCCCCCCCCCCCTCGCATCACCATGGCTTAGCACCACATTATTGCAGCCATATTTATGTTAATTAAATTACGAAAACCAAACAGTCCGGCAAGTGGCCATAAATTGTACATTTCATTAGCCGGATCGAACTGACTGCTGCGACCGCTTTGAAGTTGAAGCCAATGGCAATTGGATTTAATGCCTCGACTTTGAGCTTAATTAAATAAATTACTTGCACGAAATTTACAACATTGTTTTCTAACTAAAATTAATAACATTACAAAAGACGAGCGCAACACATGTCTCTCTCTCTCTCTCTCTCTCTCTCTGCCTCTGTGTGTGCGTGTGTGTGTGTGTCGTTTCTCTTGCAATGAAACTTTTGAAATTTTTATGACGCAAGTTTATTTTAAAACTTTCTGCCAGCCGCTTTGGCTGCAGCAGAAAAAAAGTAAGTAAAAAGAGTAAAAAAATACTTGGCAGCTGATTCCCGTGGGCTATCCAGGCCACCAACGAGTAAAAGAGAAAGAGAGAGAGAGAGAGACAGAGAGAGAGAGAGAGGCAAATGTAGAGAACTCCCTTGGCTCTCTTGTACTTTCATTGTTTTTCACTTGGTATTTTGACTCACTCGCAGCTTATTATGTGACACAAAAAGGCGCAGAAAGAGACAGGCATACATAAATTGCAGAAAAACCAAAGAGAGAGTGAGAGAGGGGAAAAGAGACAGTGCGAGTGTGAGTGCGAGTGGCATTGGCAGTGTCAAGGCGCGTTAAGTTGCCGCTGAGCCCGGCAAGAAATTGTAAACTTTTTTAATTAAGGTAAGGAATTTGCTCTGGCCCGCAAATTCAAGTCAACTGAATTCTGGACTGGCCACACGGCACTCCCCCCATCAATGGCAATGCCGCTCCCAAGGGTGCAATGCATACTTTATACACTTTGAATATCTTCGCCATATGACAGTTATTGCTCGAATGGCTCAAATATAAAACGGAAATAAAAAAAAAAAAAGAGAAATATCTAAAATTCAAGGAAACTTTATTATATTAATTGCCAATTGGGGCGGGTCGAGTGATGATCTAAGCTGAGTCATGGAACTAATAAAAGAGTCAGAACTGAAGGAAATTTCATCCCTCTATCTATTTATCCATATGTATATGTCTCTATTTACCTATATATCTGTAATTCTATCTATCCGTCCACATATTTAGTTAAATATCTATCTATCAATCTATTCAGCCATCTCTCTCTAGCTATCTATGCACATCACCTCTCACCTCAATCGAGTCGAGTTACGAATAGCAAATTCAAATTAAAAGTATAGAAAATTTCACTGCATTCCCTCATTCAGTCTATCACCCTCCCTCTCTCTTTTTCTCTCTCTCTCTCTCTCTCTCTTTCTCTGCATATCGCTGCCACACAAAATCAATCTTTCATTCCATCTATCTCGCCCTCTCCCTCTCTCCCACTCTCTGCATATCGCTGTCATATAAAGTCAATGAAATATTAACTTGTGCTTTTACGTTCAATTGCAAAAGGGTAAATCGCTTACGCGGCCTAAATTTGATCGCTTTTCCGTTGCATTTGTAACGCTGATTGGATTTCGTTACGTTTATAGGCGCTGGCCCATGCGGCGTATGCGCGATGTGCATACGTTTCATAAAACGCGGCGGATCCAGCGAGCAGGCCGCGCCAGTTAATTAGGCATAATCTTAGCGGGCACTGCAGCTGACAGACAGACAGACAGACGAACGGACAGAAGGCCGGATGGATGGACGGACAGACACCAACTGTGTCCGTGCGTGCTGCGTGCTGCGTGCTGCATGTGGCACATTTGGAAATGCCTGTGGCATATCGCGAGTGAAGGCAGCGCTGCCAAATGGAATGACGTTTAGCCGTGCAATTTTGACAGCGTTTTAATATGCAGCCAAACGCCCAACACTCACCTGTCTGCCTATCTGTATGTATGTGTGTGAGTGTGTGTGTGTGTGTGTGTGTGCAGGTGAACGGGCTGGCGCTGCAAATTGAAATTACTTGGCTGTTAGCTGCACTCGAATACGCTCTGCATTTAGCAGTTGGCTTTTGGCTTTTGGCTTTTTGGCCTTCAGCTCGCAGCTTTGTGGCACGATGAGGCACAGGTAATTAAGTACAGAGCTGCGGCTTATGCTGAAACAGATACCGTTTTACTGGCAAGCGAAAGTGAAATTAGAGCTTAAGGCTTTAAGAGCTGCCACACATATCACACACACACACACACAATTACACGCCCATGTGAGCACAAACAATTGTGAGGGCAAAGCAAAAAAAAAAAGAACACCTGCAAATTTTATGGGCCGGCAGCGGGCAACGAACGCTCTCAGGCTAGGCAAATAAAACTGGGCAGTTAAATTAAAAATGTAAAAGTCATCCGGGCTGTCGGTCCGTCGGGCTGTTGGGCCGTTGGGCTGTTGGGCCGTTGGGCTGTTGGGTCCGTCGGCTTGCCCCAGCTCAGTGGATGACCCGTGTAGCAGGCATTGTCATGTGCACAAACATGGCCAATTCTAAAAATAGTCGCACTTCCATTTGCAAGAAATAATCAGAGCATAGGTAAGTGCAGAAGTAGGCGCACGCACAACCAGAAGCACCTTTCAAGCTCCCCGGGGTCTTCCGGCTAAGGCGTCAAAACGCCGTCAAGCTTGTGCCGTGACAGCTGCACACGCAGGTGCTGCCTGTAAATGAGGAATACAAAAGCGTCTTGCAGTCCAATTGCCATTTTGCAGCACTAAAGCTACGCAATATCAGGCAATACGTGTGTGTGTTTGTGTGTGTGTGCGTGGGTGTGCGTGCGTGTGCGTGGGTGTGTGTAGAGATACACTCGCTCTGCCATAAACCTTTGACGTGTGCCATGTCAGCACTGAAGGACTTTGCAGTTATTATGAAAGCACCTCATCCACTGAGCAGCCGCAACCTGGGCTAGTTGCCAATAACTGTCGAGTCTCTGACAAGCTCTGACAACAAACACAATCAGCGCCACATACAACAAGTATGCCCTTCTCCACTTATTAGAGGAGCAACACCCATGCAAAATTCAAAATGAGCAGTTTCCAATCAAAGAAAGAGTATGAAACCTATCAATGCAAAATAATAATAATAATAATAATCGTAATGATAATCATATTCAGAATCATAATGACAATGACAATGACAATGACAATGACAATGACAATGACAATGACAATGACAATGACAATGACAATGACAATGACAATGACAATGACAATGACAATGACAATGACAATGACAATGACAATGACAATGACAATGACAATGACAATGACAATGACAATGACAATGACAATGACAATGACAATGACAATGACAATGACAATGACAATGACAATGACAATGACAATGACAATGACAATGACAATGACAATGACAATGACAATGACAATGACAATGACAATGACAATGACAATGACAATGACAATGACATGACAATGACAATGACAATGACAATGACAATGACAATGACAATGACAATGACAATGACAATGACAATGACAATGACAATGACAATGACAATGACAATGACAATGACAATGACAATGACAATGACAATAGCAATGACAATGACAATGACAATGACAAGGACAATGACAATTTTGATGATGATTAGCAAATACATACATAAGTAACCAAAACTAATAAATTAGTTTTCGCAATCTTCTATTCAATTTCCAGTCACCCATTTTTCATTTCTCATTTCCCATTTTCCTTTTAAATTGACTTGCAAGCTTTTGTTTGACACATCGCATTTATGTTATAAAATATGCATATGTTTACATGCATATGTATGTGTATATATGTACATACTTATAATTTATTACCGACATATTTACATTTAGCATAGCTCTAAATCAAATTATCGTAGTCAAAAAAGAAATATACATATATACTTTTCAACTCCTTGAGGTTCATAAAACAAAAGAAAGCAATACATTTTCATATAAACAGAATATTGAGTTTTCTGCCCTTCTTCTGCTTGAGTGTGTGTGTGTGTGTGTGTGTGCGTTTCATCGCTAGCGATTGCTCGAAGAAATCGCATTAAAACTGATTTATTGCTGCAGATAACATTTGGATTTATGTTGGACTCGCATTGAAGGCACTTTGCTCTTGGCTCGCTGCCACCAGCCCGGCTATCGCAGCTCCATCCACGAAGTGGCAAGCCGCAAGCCAGCGTCTTCAGCCAGTTCAGCTTAATCGTTCGATGTCAGGCGGCAGACAGTGGTCGCGCCCGGCAGTATCAAAGCGCATTTAATTAGGATTTAACCTTTAATTATGATTTAAAAGATTACAATGTCAAATTTGCAGCACATACATACATACTTACATATATATGTATACCCCTATCTGTTGCCACGCTCAACGCCCCACCCCCCCACGTACCATTCGCTATCCCATTGTTAACGCTAAGCATCGATTGGGCTACGGCTGGGATATGATTAAGGCCACAGCAACAAAGCCGTTGCGCGCGCTGCCGACGGCAATGCCATATAATTTTCCATTAGCGCGGATTTAGCCATTAGCATGGCTCGGGTCTGTTCACATGCTTAGAATATTAGTGCGATCTCACTAGAGTGCACAATTGAATAACCCAAAGGCTTAGCTTGATCCTCAAATAATACTCGAGCACACAAACACACACGCACACACACATATTAGAAATATGCATTTGCTCTAATGCAAATGCAAATGGCAAATGCTGAATGCAGCACGCACTGGAGAATATCTAATACTGAACTTATACTGCTAGGAAATGTAAGTGGAAAAAAAGCAAACTTTGTGAAAAAATATGCAAAGGATTTATTGTGAGTGTAAACGACTGCAGTATGCCCGTCCTTAAATAATTAAATGTGTTACAGTTATAATTAGGAGGGAAATTTAAAGTGATTCAACTGCAAGCGTTTGTATTTATATTGCTGGTCCTTGAGCTGTGAATTAGACTTCGATTAGCTATGTTTGCGAATATTTTTTATAGCATTCGTAGACCTTATAAATATACATAAATGAAACTTCTAGTTCCTAGATTTAATAGAGTTTATAGGGCGAAGTTGCATGAATTACTTGAAAATTTTAAATATTAAAAAAAGTTAATAGGGTACTTCAAAGCCTATCATGATATAAATGTTAAATTATTGCAGAAGTGATATTAACCTGATTATTATTGCTTGTATAATAAACTAGTATGAAAATGCTGGTTTATATATAAGATAAATTTAATTTACCCATTTTATTTACCTATAGATCTACAGGGCGTTTCAAAGCCCATCATAAAATATCGAAATCAAAGCGATATTAACTTGTATATAATAATAAAGTATAATAAAGGGAATTTTATTGCCCATTGCTTGTAGTGTATACATTTACAGGGTATTTCAGAGTCCATCATAAACTATGCAAAAATGATTGCATAAATATGTACGCGTATTAACTTGATTATTATCTGGAACTGCCAAACACTTTAGCTGGAATAACTGATTACATATAAATATATGTATACAATACACTTATATACGCCTATATATTTGTGTGTGTGTGTGTGTGTGTGTAAACCGTTAATATTCATTACAATTTGCTTTTAAATGTCAAAGGAAAGTCGTGGCCCAACGCCCAGGCGTCGCCCACCTCACAGTCTCCCAGTTTCCGGCCGATTTCATTGTCGCCATATTTAACTGTGTATGTGCGCATGTTTGTGTACGTGCTTGTGTGTGTGTGCGTGTATTTGTGTGTTGTTTATATTCAAGACAGCTTTATGTGTGCGAATTTCTTTCGTGCATTTGCCCAGTGCGAAAAGTAGTTGCCTTCTCTGCTTTGCTGTTTTACTATTTTATTTTATTTTATTTTACTTTACTTTATTTTATTTTATTTATACGAACCGCCCGCAAGTCGCTTTCATAAGTTTATTATTTATAAGTCTCACTCGAGTGCGACACTTTGGACGAGTGTGTTCACAGTTTACTATGCCCACACACACACACACACACATGGCGGGAGTGTGTGAGAGAGAGATGGGGGGCGTGCCAGCTACAGTTGTGTGCAAGCTTTTATGTGCGCCTGGCAATCAGTTTATATTTTGTATGGTTTATTAACAATTTGTGCTCCAGAAAGCGGGCAGCAACAAATTCAACTTTTATTGCAATGAAAGAGAAACAGAGAGTGGGAGAGGGACTGCAAGAGAGAGAGAGGGAAAACCGAAACAATAAGCATTTTAATGCACGCGTCATCTCCGATATGTGCGTGTGTGTGTGTGTGCGGCCTGTACATACATACATATGTACTTGGAGCGAAAATATTGTCGCATCAGTAAAAAAACGAAAATGTTTTTATTGTATTTTATTGTTAAAGGCGCTTATGTTTTTATGGCCAGCATAAAACATGGCCAAATGCGAGGCTTTTGGCCCAGTGGATGAGGCTGGATGCTTAGAGCTGCTAGAGCACGCAGTTGGGGTCTCTCTAACTAAGGGCTGAGGGCTGGTGGCACGCGCTTTGTGACGCCCATTTGCACAGCAGGCGCCGCGCTTCAAATTGAAAATTACAAATGCTTTCATAAACAAAAAAACACAAAACAAAAAAAAAAAACAAAAAAAAAACCAAAAACGAAATGAAAAACGAAGCGAAAAACTGCTAACTCAATGAACAAACGAGCGGATGGCAAGCGAGTCAACAAACACGAACAAACATATACATATATACATATATGTATGTGTGTGTGTATACAATGTGTACTTCTTGACTGGCTAAAGCAAACAAAATTATTCACCATAGCCAAGGCTTCACACAGTTGAACAGAATTAAGTTAGCCAGATTCAAAGTTTGGCCAAAGCCAATAGGTCAAGACCTATTCCATCTAAATCTGCATAGGCTTCTTCTACTTTTTGTTATGATTGGACCAATTGGCGAAGCAACATCAGGAAATCGAGGCTTAGATGGATGAACTACTGAATAGCTATATCTATTCAATAGTAATTCATGTGAATCTTTCTAACAAACTTGAGTAAAGAAAGTATTGTGTGTTTTTAAAGACTTAAATGTTCTTTAAAAATACGAAAGTAAATAAATACAAAAAAAAATACTAAAAAATAATAATAATACAAAAAAAAAATAATAATAATAATAACAATAAAAAAAAATTGAAATACCTGACTGAACTATATAGAAAGTTTTATTTATAAAGATAATCTAGAAAATGTTGAAAGTAAAAAGTTTACTGTGTCAATTATTATAAAAGATGTGGCAGCTAGATGAAAAATGGATATGGATTTCCAAAAGCTCTCACTAATTCAAAATATTTAAGCTAAAGTCTTCAATATAATTGATTGATCTGCATCGTATCATTTGTCTTCTTTTAAATCTTATAAATATATTTTCATTAAATTCTCATGTTGCTCAATGAAGCTTGCTAACTGGAGTAGCAATAACTGTGTTCCACCTGTTGAGGAGTCTAGAGATTCGAGTATCCGTTACAAGTAGCTACTAACGGCAATTTATGACAGAAAATTGATTTATCTGATTAGCAACTTGCTTAAGCTCAACAGCAAGTTAATAATGCTTTAGCAATTTTCAAGCCAACTTTAAGCCGAAATGAATATTTTTCATTATTTTCAACTAAGCCCAATCGATGCATAAAAACTTTGCCTGCTGTCGCTATGCCTTGAGCAGCACACGTCAAAAGTTTCAAGCAGATTTCTTGCAGTAAATTTTAATTTTGCTTTAACGTAATTAGTAAGGGAGCAAGTAAACGTGTGTGGGTGTGTGTGTGTGTGCGTGTTAAAATATTGAATAGTTTTAGTTAAACACTTTGCAGGTATTGAATGCGCTTAAGCTGCTTAAACTTTGTTTGCTTTGGCTTTGGCATTGGCTGTGGCTTTGCCATTTGCTGATTAAGTATTCATCAAAGCGATTATCGATAAGCGCCTTAGCTCGGCTGACGTGGCAGACAATTGTCGGAATGCTGGCCATTATTTGCTGGCTAAACTAATAATTGTTTTATAATAAAGGCGATTGGTAAAAAGCACAAAAAGTAGATGTTAAAAAAAAAGAAATCGATTTAATTTAAATGAAAATAAACAGGATTAATTTAAATTAAATTGACTTTGCTTTAAATACTTAATCATGAGCAGATTAAAATAATTTGTCTATTTTATTAAAATTAAAATTAAATAAAACGAATTTGATTTTGAATTACGTGAAATAAAATAATTTAATTTAATTTTTGACATTAAAAATGAACTAAAATTGGTTTTAAAATAATTTATTTGTTATTCAAAATTTTTTTATTTTAATTTTATATATTATATTATATTATATTATATTATATTATATTATAATTTATTATATTATATTATATTATTTTATATTATATTAAATAAATACATAAATTGGCTGTTAACTGAAATCAAGCTTCATTAATTTTACTATTCTTTTTTTTTTTTTTTTTTTTTTATTTGTTTACTCATTTACATAATAATGTCAAAGATAAACTCAACTATATTAGCAAAATCCATAATAATTATATTAATAATTAATGTTAATAATTGCAATACGAATGTAAAATCAAATTTAAGAAATATCGAAATGAATCAAAGTTAAGTTATTTTTATGGGGTTTTTATATACATTTTTCCCCATATGTATGTTAAACTCTAAAGAATCAATTTCCATATTATAAAAATATAATTATAATTTTATATAAATTTAAGTAGAAAAGGACAATGTGTTCTGTACTCTTAAATTTAAAAAATGTTTAACAGAACACTTTTGTATGCAATAATTGATTAAAAATAAAGTGTTCCATATAAATAAATAAATAAATAAAATATATCAAACTGGTAAATTGTTTTTAAATATATTTAAAATGTTTGTAAATTCAAGGAAATGAAATTACTATACGAAATCCCTTTTTTAAAACCCTCAAAACTTTTTATCATCCAGATAATTGTTTATTGCAAAAGATTTCGAAAAGAGTGGAGATTGCCGATTGGATTTTCGGTTGAGCTCTTCAATTCAATTTTTGAAGCGTTAACGAAAATTTCGCAAAGTTTCCGTGTAATTCATATTCAAGCTGGTGCTTGCTTCATTTTAGCATCAATTTAAAGCTCGAATTGTTTTCATGTTAGCTAAGCTCATATATATGTATGTGTTTTTGTTTTTGAAAATTGAAATTCAATTTGTAACTCGCTTAAATTTCACTTGTCTGCTGTTATCGATTGAAATGCTCATGAGGGCAGTCGCTTATCGATTTTCGATTTGCATACAACACACGTGTCTATTGTGTGTGACACGAATTGAAAATGTTACAACAAACTGCCGGCATTTCCATTTCAACTGCCGCGTTGCCATAGGGATTGATGCAGGGCACAGAGACATAGAGACAGAGCGAGAGAGGAGAGGAGAGGAGAGCAGAGTGATGAGCGAAAGAGAAGAGAGAAGGCAAAAAGCTGGCTGCTGTAGCAAAAGTAAATGTCAAAGGACAAACATTGCTGACGCCTACCTGTTACCAAAAATAAAGAAGCAGCTGTAGTTATGACACGCCAAATACCCTGTAAAAGCCTGCGTGAGCGTGTGAGGAGTTTTTAGTTGAAAGTGAGCAATCGATAAGACAGGGAATATATGTATCTTGACATATTTATCTAAATATATATATTTTTTAAATTCTGTTGGTTCATATTATAGTTATATTATGGCTGTAGCTGCGCATACTCCATTGAAATTCTATCCCTAAGAGGGCATTACAAAGGGCAATGGGGCGCCTGTTGAATGTCAAAAGCAACAACTTGTTCGCTCCCTGACTGAGAGACTCACAATTGGAAGCCATAATAAGGTGAGCTGAGTGCGAGCATGTATTTCATACGAGAAGGGTTGCATACTTATTCGGTTGCACGTCAATTTGATTCAACACACACACACACACACACACTCGCACACACGCACACAGACACGTGAGCTAATGAAATTTACTTGACTTTTATGTCGCAACTAAAGTAACTAATTAACATTCGATAGACTTGGCGTGTCAGCTGCCTGCGGGGCGTGGCAATCCCGCTGCATAACTTAACAAAGTGTGGAGGTGAGAGCGAGAGGGAGAGCGCCAGAGGTGGCTTATGCAGCGCGTTATGTTATGGCGTCGCCGAGTAGAAGTGCCGGAGGATAACGCGGACAGGCAATGGCAATGGCAACAACGAGACGCTTATGGGTAGTCAGAGTACTATCGGCAACAACAACTACGTGGCAACATTGACAACAACAACATCGAACAGCGGGGATGACACAGATGAGTATGGCAAGTATGAAAGCCTCTAAGCCTCTAAGTTGAAAAAAAAAAAAGGAGAAGAAACCTTTGGCTGCTGGGCGGGGCCAGTGAGGCGAGCGGGCGTTTAACAAAGCAGCATCAACAACAACGACAACGACAACCAAAACAACAACAGCAACACTAAGGAAAATTGAAAGGCTCACGCACAAAACACCAAAAACACAGCAAAAACACGAAGAAAAAGGGAATGACAAAACAAGTGAAATACTGTGTGAGAAACTACAAGAACAACAACAACAACGAAGGATGGAAAGGGCAGTGCGCGGGCGAGGATGGAGAACAGCATGATAAAGGCACGAAAATCAATTTTTGTGTCAATTTTTTGCAGTCCGTTTTTTTTTTTGTGCTTCGTGTGAAAGCAACTACTCATAAAAAGGAAAAAAACGGAAAAAGTGAACTAGCTGAAATACCCTGTAAAACCAGCTCATCTATGTTAATCGATAAACTGGTTGATTACAGTTCGCCTGCCCCTGCTCACAGGCTAGAGGTGAAATCTTCAAAGAGCCATATTGGCTGCCTATCGAAAACTCTCGATACACATATGGTTATGTACAGTAAATATGGTGTGAATGCAAAGAATTATCACTAGGATAAAGTCAAAATTAGATGGATTTCATGTTGACTGTCAATCGATAACTATCGATACACATATGGCGTAAATATAGCGTGAGGTGAAATCTTCAAAAATGTTTGTTACTTGGATAGAGCCAAAATTAGATAGATCCCATATTGGCTGTCAATCGATAACTATCGATATACATTTGGCAATGCGGAGTAAAGTTTCTATCTTGTGAGAAGCTTACTTGAATATTTCATATTGGCTCAGTCTTAAGTCCTAAAATTGACATAGCATACTTCAATCTAGACTTGAATATTTCACTTATATGAGTTGCAAGCCGATAATTATCGATGGGCTTAAAAAGATTTTACGAATCACTAAGAAGTCATATATATGTAAAGAAAATATTCTCTACCATATCGTACACACGACTAATATACCCCTTTTTTGTGCCTGGTCAACCAGGGCAGGGTAGAAAAAGGACGAAAAACAAGGCAAGAAATAATAAAAATGCGTGTGGTCCACACGCGTCCATCTCTCCGGTCTATCTCTTAGGCCTGCAGTTGGAGTCAGTGTCGGATTTTGGGCTTGGTTTTAGGTATGCTCTCTACCCGACTCGCTTGCCCTCCCCCCCTCCCTCTCTCTCTCTCTATCACTGTCATTTTCTCTTTTCCAGTTGTTGTTTTTTGCTTTTGGATTTTGTTGTCGTCGTGCCTAAAAACCGCACAAAATGCGGCTCATATTTCAAAGTCCGCTGTCGGGCCGTGGAATGCTCGATCTGTTTTCATGCCCTGGCAGGCGCTGCTGCGGTCTGCTCTGCTTGCTGTCCGCTCTCTGTGCCAGGGATCTGTCTTTCCGGCTGTCAAGATTTTGTTGCAAGCCTAGCCGCATCGGAAAAACACACGTAGGCACGCACACGCAATTAGAAACAATCGCAGACACATAAATCTAGCCACAATTAACTCGCACCTCAACTGACAAGCAGACATTGCTCGGTTTCTATTCACCCAATTTGGTTTGCCTTTTTTTGGTGTCTGTGACAACTCCTAAACGGATTTGCAGACTTTGGCACTTTGCGAACCACTTTTCAGCTCATTCGAAATGATTTTAATTAGGAAATTTTAAATAAGCCAAAGACAGCTGAAATTTAAGTTTTAGTTTTCATTTGATATTCACTTGAATGTCTAAAAAATAAATGCGAAATTTTAAATCTTTTTAAATGGGATTTTCCAGAGATCTAATTTGATTTGAACATAAATCAGTTTAGGAGAATAAAAAAAAAAATTATTTTCTTTCTTATCAGCAGAGTGGAAACTTAACAAAAATTGGATAAAATCAATATATCGATAACTTATCGAACTGTAGTTAAATGAACTTCATAAGCTAGACCGAACGGCGGTTCCAGAAAATGAATTAGTTGACTTCGTCAACCTTATTGAAACTAGGCTTTAGGGCTGGAGTAAATCAGCATCGTCAGCTGAGCCGCTCGGCAGCTCAAGGCAGACAGTTGGTTGTCATTGTAAACTTAGTTGAAGTCCGGGTTTATGGTCGGAGTAAATCAAGCTTCAATAGCTAAGCAAAGCCACAACTCCAGATGGAGGAGTTTGGTGGCATCGTAAACCTAGCCAAAGCCGGGGCTTACGTTTGCGGCCCATCAGCTTTACAAGTCGAATCGAGGCAGACTCCTCATTCGAACTGCAAATCGAGATAAAACCTGATTTTATGGATGCTGTGAATCAGTTTCACAAGTCGCAAATGCTGACAGGACAAAACTTATGCTCATATGAATGGGCCGCAGCATTGATGTGAAAATGATTTAAGTGAAATGCGAACAAAACACTTGCATTGCCCACAAGGGGGGCGTGGCTGCTTAGCGTCGCATACGCCCCCATTGTGCCGTCAATTGTCAAGCATGAAACACGCTTTGGTTTATTTATTTCATTGTTGTTGTTGTCATTGTTGTTGTTGTTGTTGTTGTTGTTGCCTGGTATGGTTTATTTTTATGCTGTGCCTTCTACCTTTTTGATGTACTTGGCTGGTGATGTGCGCAGTTATTGCTCCAGCCACGCCCCACGCCACATACATGCTCCCACCTCTCTCTCACTCTCACTCCCTCACTCTCTCTCTGTGTGTTAGAGGCGCCAGCAACGTAGCTTTCCCTCATGTGTGTGTGTGTGTGTGTTTGAAATTTATATGTCGCCCAAGTCAAATTGACGCGAATGCCCCGATTAAACTGAATTTCGCTTTGATTTTCGTTTTGTTTGCAATATTTTTTATTTTATTTACAACCGCCAGCAGCCCTCCTCTCTCTTTCGCCTCCTCCTCTCTCTCTCTCTCTCTGTCTCTCTCTCTCTCTCTCACTCTCCGTCTCTCGATGTGTGTCGAGTGTGCCGCGTGCCCAGGCAGACAAATTTATGCCGACATCGCCTATATTTATAGACGCCTTCACCTGTCTTGCCAAAAATCACTTACGAAATTAAATTTGCTGCCGCCTGTCGCTCTCCATTTGTTGTTGTCAGCCTCAACTCTCACTCTCTCTCTCTCTCTATCTCTCTCTCTCTCTTTCTATCTTTCTGTCTATCTCGCACACTCGTTGTCTCTATGCTTTTCCCATTAGCTGTCAGAAATTCGCATTGGCAATGCGCGAGAGCAGCTCGCGCCTCAAGCGTCCATCTAATTATTATCCCTGTCATCATCATCATTATTATTATTCCTATTATCATCATCATCGTCGTCATTGTCATCGTCAGTGCTCGTCAACATCATAAGCCAAGCAAAAGCAATTGAAAAATGTTACATTGCCGTCGGCCATCAAGTGCTATCAACAGCTTATTATGTGATATAGCATATAATCAGCTGAATGGATATAGTAGGCTGATAATTGAGTTTGATTAGATAGCGGAATAGCCTGAGCATGGACATAGTTACACGTATACGTAAGCTGACAACTGTATTTATTGTTATTATACACAATACGATATTAATTTTCTATTCATTTCTTATCTAGGGTATAAAATGTTGGTTGTATTATAAATAAGTCCTATAAACATATCAAAGTGAACTTATTTATAATATGTATATACAATTTATAGCTATAACTGTAATCGGAAAAATACTTCACCCATCCGCAATAGGCGTATCATACGTCTAGAACAATCGAGGCAATCTAGAATTTTGAATGAATTTAGAACTCATCATGCATCTAAGCACCTACATACTTAGATATAGACTAATATATGTTATATACAATATATACAATATACATATCTCGAATCCTGATCAGAAATTTTCAATAGGCATAAATCACGTCTGATTGAAACTAAATTTTTAAATTTCTCCGAATTTTTAACGGAATGATTTCAGGACTTTAAATGAGTCTGAAGCCAAATTCATTTTCAATTGACATCAGAATATCCTATGTACTATCTAGAGGTATATATATGATTTTAGAAAATCAAGTTTCTGTATTCAATTTTAAGACTTTCTTTTTCTCTGCTCCAGCTTCGATTGCTTGAAACAAATTGACAAATTTGTCAAACAACTGGATAAGCATTTGACTGCAGGGTATTCTATGTACGTCGAACTGTTTGAAGTGTTGTTTTTGTTGTTGTTGTCTGTGTTGTCTTATGCCGATCAAATATGCAAAACAAAATATAAAAAAAACATGTCTGTTCCATTTATAAATTACATTTGAGTGCGCCTGCAGGTATTTTCTTTTATTTGCTTACTCCGGATGTGTTGTGCATGCACCTAACTGTGTGTGTGTGTGTGTGTGTGTGTCACATGTATGTAAATATATATTTTTATACACATATATGTTTATATAGAATGGCAAATAAATACTCATTTGATTGCTTCTAACAATTGCACAAAGGCCTTCGGGCTGCTGCTTTTGTTACCTTTCATTGACGTTTGCTTTTGACACAAAACTAATTAAATTTATTTTTACACATTCTCTATTTGTTGCTAAATAAACAAATTGTCTTAAATATTTATTTCACTTCACTTTGATGAATATATAATAATAATAATACAAAACAAAAACATGAACAAAGTTAAAGCTAAGCTAAAAATTCCACTTGAAATATTTTATTAGAGCGATTCGCGAGAGTGAGAGGGATGGAGAGAGAGAGAGAGAGTGAATTAGTAATGCATTCCCAATGCTTTTGTGTGGTTTCTTGGCTTGCAAAGTGCAAAATATTTGAGTTTGGTTTATTTCTGAGCAAAAACAAACAGGGATTCAATATAAACACTTTGCAATATATAAACACACATCGATACCCACAAAATGTTTGTTTTCAGTTCAGAAAACTTGCAGATAGAATTAGATAGACAAACAGACGGACAGACGGACAGACGGACAGATTGACAGGCGGACAGATAGCAGCTAGATTTGGATATATAGGGTCTCTGTCTATCCCATGTGTATATTCGTTTAATTCTAAAAACAAATTATATATATTTGCATATATATGTATATATACATATAAATCTATTCTTGAATAACAGCAAAACAAATTGGATTTTTTGATAGTTTCAAGTCCTTCACAGACAGAAGTTTATATTTTTTGAGTTCTGCTGTCGGAAGTCTTCACTTAATATGATATGAGAAAATAAATAAACTAGGACATTGATAGGTTCAGGAAAACTAAATTTATTTATTCAATCACTCAATCAATTGATGGGTAAAAATATATAGAAAAGTAGAGCTAAGTAAAACTTTTAATAAATAAAAACCTTCAGTTGCGGCTTGAATTGTCATCACTTGGTTTACAACATATTCAAATGAAGCTAAACTGCCTAGATGAATATGAATTAGAATTCTTACTTAAATAAAGCTTAGCTTTACTGTAACTAAATGAGGCTGAACTATACAAAATTAAATGAATGCAATTAAATTAAAATTATCTCAATCAGGCAGGCACTTGGTAAAGCCAACTGAATATTCAATCTAGCTAAAAATAATCTCAATCAGAATCTAACTTAAATCATGCCAACATCAGGAATTAAGCTAGCAGAAAATGAATACAATTTTTACCAAGCCTTATCTGAATTATAGTTTGATTTAGGTTCTGACTAGACGAAGCAATTGCACAGGCCCAGATCTATTTTTAGCTTAGACGAAATTGTGTACACTCAGCTGTAGGCATTTATATGAGAGCACTTCAGGATATATCGAAGCAATCAATCTTCATACCTATTACCTATAGAAAACCACTTGAGCAAAGAGGGAGTGAGAGATGTACAGTAAGAGAGAGAGTGAGGGCGAGTGAGAGACCCTCTGTTTCTCCAAGTTATAGCATAATACGCATTATGTGCATTATCCTTTAAGTAATTGCCGTTATTTTGAAAGGCTTGACAACAATTGCTGCAGCTTGCCACACGAAGCCGCACGAAGCGCATTAGGCAATGGCAGCGAGCAACAAAATAATCACATCATTTATTTAGTTGTCGCTTGTTTGTTTTTTTTTTTTTTCTTTTTCTTTTTTTTTTTTGCCAGGTATGTGCACACTATGTGCGCGTGTGTGTGTTTTGTTGTGTGAATTTAGTGTAATTTTTATGCACTTGCTGCTCGACTGTTTTTTGTCGCTTTGTTTTTTGCTTTTTACATAGCTTTGGTTAGTTGTTTTCACGCTGTTATTTTCTTTCCCCCATTCTGTTGTTGTTTTGTTTTATAGCCTCATTTTTGTTGCCGTGTGTTGCTTTTCGTTTACATTGTTGTTTGTGCAATTGTTAAAGCACACACATGGACTCTCACACACACACACACACACACACACGCCTCATTAATTATTTATTTGTGTGGCTACTCACCGAAAGTTGCCCGCTTGCCGCTGTTGTTGTTGTTGTTATTGTTGCTGCCACAAATCAATCAAATGTTGTTGTGCTTTGCACTGAATTGTTGAAGTTAGTTTCTGTTGTTGTTGTTGTTGTTGCTGTTGTGTTTTCTTTTCTTTTTTTTTTTTTTTTTTTGGTGTGATTACTGAGCTTTGGTTCTTTGTTTTGATATTGATTTGTTGCACGTCCAAAGAGATACGCTTTTGTGCTTTTCACTAGTATCTATGACTGATCCGACTTTTGTTGCTCTATTTGGCGAAGGGGGTGGGAGGGGGACTTTTCAATTGAATAACAAAACAAGAGTTTCCGCTTAAATGTCGCAACTGTTTAACGCCTCTCGCTGCGTGGGGCGGCCTTTTGGCCCGGCCGCCGTGTAAATCTGGCAAAATCTGTGCCGCAGCAAATTTTAGCGAAAAGTAGTATACAAATATTTATGCACATTAATTTGGAAAACATTTGTTAGCCCCATTCGCGGCCAGGCTGTGGCCCCAGGCGAATTACACAAATTACGCCCATTTCATTTCGTTTTAGCTTTCATTTTTGTTTACGCCATCGAGAATGGCCCCAAATTCTTCTTATGAATGGATAGAGGTGTGTGCAGGTGTGTGTGTGTGGGCGCTTCGAGCTGATTGTGAAAACCCGCAAGTAATATTTATTGATTACATGAGCTGCCGCTGCCTATGCAGATGCAGATGCAGCTGCACTTTGGCTGCGACTTTTGCTCCAAGCAGTACAAATTTTTAATGCACCTCAAGTGTCTGTCTAAACCGCAAAGCAGCCAGATGAAGAAGTACTACAACAACAACAGCAACAGCAACGACAATGGCAACGACAAAGATGGTCACATTAATAGAGTCGCTCGCCTTTTGTGCCCAGTTTGTGCAGTCATCAATTCACAATCGCCTCTCCAGGCCAAGACGGACAAAAGGAAAAAAAAATCCTTCAAAACTTTTGCTGACACACGAAGCGAACGCAGCCACAGGACCCACACAGGCCTCACTGGCTCACTGACTCGCTGACTGACTGACTGACGTTCATTGTCCTGCTAGCACTTGTGACCTTACAAATACGCACACACACACACATATATTTATATGTATATACATGGCAGCTGTCTTTAAAGCAGCCTTAAAGCCATTGCCGCTGCCACTGTCAATAATCTCAGTAGGAATATGATTTAAAGGCTCGTCATATCATGTTATCCATACAGGATAGTGTTGCGTGAACTTTAATTCAATTGAGAATTATGTTCGCTAACTGTCATTTGCTTGTGTTTTCTAAATTTCGGTTAATGTGGCGTATGCGTAATATTTCGATGTGCACTGCAAAGCTCATGCAACTGGGATTTATATGCATACATGGCAGGATATATATACATATGCACACACACACACACAGAGAGCTCAGCTCAGTTGAGCTTTCGTTATAAACAGCTGCTGCAGCACGGCGTATACGCAATTTTCGTATTTTCTTTTTTTCGCATTTTGTTTTTAACTTTAAGCACAGCAAATACAATTAAAATACAATTAAAAACAATTTGATGTTTCGCAGACAGTTAGCGAGGGTGTTTAGAGCATCTCATTTGCCTATTATTTTTGTTGTTGTTGTTTCGCTTTGGTCTGTTTTCGTTTCGGCAGGTTTTCGTAGTCTTTAAATTGTTATGAAAAATTAATGAATGCTTCGTTTGTATTTTAAATGGGCACAGAAAAAAGAAAGGCAAAAACAAAAGGAAAAAATGGAACATATTCAAATTCTTATTGTTTATTTATAACAAATTGCTGTTAAGTGCCTCGACATGTAATTAAGTATGCGCAACTATTTGCCCAGTCGAGGGTTTTTACCTTTACAGCTCAGTTGCCGTTGGGTTTGTTTGTGCACATTATTTTATTTGTATTTTTTTTTATATATATATATATATATAGTCTTTGTTTGTCTGTTTGTGCTCTGTGTACATTAGAGATATTTGGGAGCACAATAGAGGGCATTCGGATTTTCGTAGCATGTGCATGTGTAATAAGCTAAAGGGAGCAAAGGGAATATCAGTATCTATGAGCCACGTTGAACTTGACCCAATTATCTGTTCAGTTGTGCAACTGAATGAACTAGAGCTAGGGCCCATAGATCTCCCAACATGGGGAAATATTCCTGAATATTGTTTTCGAAATAGTTTAAAATGAATTCACCCGAAAAGTATTTAGCTACGAGTCGAGTCTTTAGGCTTCACTGTTTGGCAATGCTTCCTCAACTCCAACTTTCTCCTAGTATTTTCTTAAGTGTCAATAAGAAGGCCAGTTAACTTGCAGGATATTTGCTAGTCGCACACTCCCTATAAAATTACTTTTAGCCTATTTATTCATTTATTCATGTTAGTTACATTTGTTTACTTTACTGGGCCTAAGCTATGTAAAATGTCTCTTTCAAGCCTAACGGACAAGCGCACACATCCACCCACGCCCACACACACACACATACACACCAAAATACATTGGGTCATTAGAGCTATGACATCAAACATTGTCGATTGCTTAAAGTTAAATGTTTCTTGAAACTCAGTTGACATTATAAGGTCAAATATAATAATAATTTGTAATATAAAAAATATTTCCACTTATTTAATATAACAGTTTTTCGCGCTCATAAATAGTTTTTTAAAAAAAAATACATGGATGTGAATCAAGCTCACTTCTTGATTTTTAATCATATAAAAGCCAAAGTCCTAAATATTAGCATGTTGTTGATAGTGATTATTTTAAACAATATAAATTAATTATAGTAATAAAAATCACAATCATAAAAATAAAAAAATAAAAATTAACAAAACAATGCTGATAATTATGAAAATAATTATTTTTAAATTATGCGAACAACAACAACAACAATAATACTAAGGACGAAGCAAGATAACGAATTTTCTTCTATTTAATGCTCGTCTTTTATGAGGAAAACATCATATTGGCTTCAGTGCATTATATGCAATATATATGTTATGCTCAACAAAATTTATTATGCCGTTTTAGGCGCTGGACATATTACGAAGAACAATGTTTTCAAAAAATTTCAATAGATATATTCTAAAAAATGAATATAAATCTAGGCGTGACAAATCAGTAAAAACTATGTCTTAAGCATTTTTAAAGCGAGTATTACGAAGCACTGCATTTAGTTTACTATTGTAACATTAGTGGTATGAAGCGAAAATTATTGGGAAATTCTTTTGACAAAGATTGAAGCTATTTTTTAAGGGAGGAGTATTCAACCATCAATTCCTTTGATATATGCCAACATGAGATCTTCGAGCATAAATCTAGGTACACAAATTTAGTTCTTATCAAAAGTGATTTATCACAAGATTGAACAGAGATCGTAAAATAAAATATATAATGAGCGCAAGCTGACAACGATTTAATATATTAAATAAAATATATAAAAAATATGTATGTAATTTATATTGAATGCAATTTTTACTGCATAATCCGCTTAAGCCGAGCTCAACAAAAATATGTACGACAAAAATAAAATAACAATTTATACCATAATTAAATATTCATCAAGAGCTTAATATAATTCTTTATATTCGCATATATACATAAAATATATTTATACAATATTTTTTTGTCAATTTGCATTTTTCAGCTCTTAACTTAAGGTATTATTAAAAAAAACTCACTGTTACAATTTGTTTAAGCTCTGAAATATGGCTATCAGAAAGCAAACAAATTAATTTTAAAACTTTTTTTTTTCTTAAATACTTAGCTAAAAGTCGCTTTAAATTAAAATCTTGCACTTGCTCAAATATAAACTGGAATTCTTCGATATTTGTATAAATTTAGTATACATTTTAAACTTGTTGTTTTTAAAATATTTTATTTTTGTAACTAGCCAAATTTTTTGCATAAATTTGTTTTCAATTAATTAATTAATTGGCACACTTCGATATACAGAAAAAAAAATTAACTCATTTATTTAATTTTTGTATGGAAGTCCAACACCAAAAATACAAAAAAAAATATATATATTTTCGAAATTTTCGAACACTGACCAATTGATGAAACAGTTATTTGGATTTGTTTTGTTTGGTTTTGTCGCCGTTGGTCGCAAAGCAATGGCGAAGGCAATGGAAATTGCGCTTCAGCTGCTGCTGCTGCTGCTTCGGCGCCCGCGCCACACACACAGGCACACGCACACCGCACACGTACACACACACACACACAGTGAGTAGAGCAAACACGTCGTGCCGTCGGCAATGCTGAACGAGAACTAGAAACTGAAATCACTTTCACACACGGCCACGGCACACACACTGGCAACACGCGGGGCGCCAGGCGACTCTGTCGACGACTGCAGAGCGTTTGGGACTTGCCACAATTTTTGCCAGCGTGCGTGCCGAGACGTTTGCGGCAGCAGCGATAGCGACAGCGAAGCCGACGTCAGCGGCAGCAGCGAACGCGCTTGCGAATTTGCCGAGCGATAAACTCGCACGACGCTCACAAATCGCATGCGAGAAGTGCAAGCGTCTGCAAATCCGATTGTAGCAGGGAAATTTTTCAAGCATAACTTAAAGGCGAGCGAGCTATAATCAGGGAGAGAGAGAGAGTGAAAGAGAGAGTGAGAGAGAGAGAGAGAGAGCGAGTGCGCAGATAATATGTAGAAATTTCCCAGTTCTTGTCGCAGCGGCGAATACGAATGCCAAACCCGAGCGCCAACGAATGGGCCAGGCGACAGCGACGAAGGCCCAAAAACAGCTGCATGCTGTGGCTCTCTCACATACAAGGCAAGAAATGTTGCCCATGTGTGCGTGTGTGAGGGTGCCTTTGGTGTATGTATGATGGGCCGGTGGAGTGGGGGGCAGCCAGCCTCGCAGGCCAGGCCAAAATGTTGGCCTACCTGTTGCTTAGCAACTCGGCAACGCGCCCAGACGCGCGCTTCATTATCATTGTCAGCATGCCAAATGATGGTGGCGCAGCCCTAAGAAGTCGCTGCTGTGACAGATGTTGCACGTTTGTGCCTGCAACAGCTGTTCGATGCGAAAGCAGCCTTTGGTCGAAGCACTATTAACATGGCCAGAACAGGCGGATTGCTGTCCGTTGAAGAGGGTATATCAAATGCGTAGAGTACGTGTTAAAAACGAATAGACACGAAATACACAGAAGCGAAATACACGCACACACACACACACACACACACACACACATGGCCAGAGCCAAACGAAAGTCGCTGGCGATGCTGATAAAAAGCACAACAAACGCTGTGCCTGTGTGTGTGTGTGTGTGTTTGTCGTATGTATTTGAAAATTGAACATATTGCGCTGGGATTATCAATCGATTGTATAGGACTTGAGGACTTGAGCACTTGACACACGTTAAACGCCAAGAGACGCGCACAAAGGCGTTTAAAGGCAATTCGACATTTCGACTATGTCAGCATCTTGAGGCGTGGCAGATTGGTTGGCGGTTAACATGGCTGCCACATGGGGCCAACGAGCGTGCCACAAGCTCTGAACGCGACAGTAATGCGAGTTTTAATCATTTGATCAGCTAACACCAAAATCGACGTGGAAATTTAACAAGCTGCAAAATTCCAATTACAAATTAAACTGTAACCACATTTATCTTATATATAAGATATACCTATACATACATCTTTACATTATATAGTCAAGATCCACACAGAGCTGTGTTTCAGAAAAGCATAAGAAATGAAATGTAATACCCAGAGACTCATTAGGCCAGACAAACCGAAAAGTATGCAACATTCTCATTAGACTAAACGAACAGCCATTCCAATAGGTACATGTGTATATATGTATGTAGCTATACACTTACATACATAGAGAAAAAAAGTTATGTGAGGTCAGGTCATGTCAATACTAAAGAAGAACACCGAAAAAAAAACAAGAATGATTAGCTAAAGACATTAAAAAGTTCGTAATAAACCAAAGTTTAACTAGACGTGCCCAATGACAATGACAATGACAATGACAATGACAATGACAATGACAATGACAATGACAATGACAATGACAATGACAATGACAATGACAATGACAATGACAATGACAATGACAATGACAATGACAATGACAATGACAATGACAATGACAATGACAATGACAATGACAATGACAATGACAATGACAATGACAATGACAATGACAATGACAATGACAATGACAATGACAATGACAATGACAATGACAAGGACAATGACAATGACAATGACAATGACAATGACAATGACAATGACAATGACAATGACAATGACAATGACAATGACAATGACAATGACAATGACATTTCTCATTTTCTTGACTTCTAAATTGACTAAATACACCCAACTTCCTGTGCACCGATTATGGGGTATATTAACTTTTAACGTGTATTTTGTTTGTAATACTCATTGCGGCTGCCCTGGCCTCGACTGCCCCGACGGCCCCAACTGGCCGGCTGCTTTGGCTTTGGCTTGTTGTTTGCGGCTGTTCTTGTTTGCATTTGGCAGCAGCGCACGTAACGGCAAATGCCACTGTACCACTCAACACTCAGCACTCCACATGCCAAATACAAACAGAAGACCAAAAGAAGAAGCAACACAAATGTGTAGCGCAGAGGGCGGTGGGCGTGGTAGATGAACAACAGTTAGAAGCGGCGCCAGGCGCCTCAGAGACACAGGCGCGAGGCTGAAACAGTCGAAGCCACCACAGTCGATGGAAGTCGAAGTCGAAGTCGAAGCAGAAAAGTGTAAACAAGAAACGTGATATTTGACAGATGACTGTAGATATTTAGATACCAACATAAATACTACTTATGCCCAATGTCTCTCCCCATCTTCCTCCTGCTCCTGCTCGCTCGCTCTGCCTACTGTCTCGGGCCTCGCCCCTCTGCCACAGCTGCCACTGTCTCGGGGGTCTTATTGATTTTTTGCTGGCATTCACAGCCACTTGCCGCTTGGTTTGAAGTTCCAGCCACGCATAAGGACGCAGCCGAAAAGAGACAGAGATAGAGATAGAGAGAGAGAGCGAGTCAGAGTCAGAAAAAGAGACACAGCAAAAAAAAAAAAAAAAACACAAGAAATAATGACAGGCTAAAAAGAGACAAACAAGACAAAAACAACACACGCACAATCAACGAATGGAGCACAAAAGAATCGAAAGATGCAAATATTGTAATGGATTCATGTTGTACGTTCTCTTTGTGCTCGTGTGTGTATGTGTGTGTGTGTGTGTCTGTCTACCACCCACTCGAGTCGCCATCCATCCTCTTCGTCTTCTTTAATTTAACCATCAGCTACACGGCGTATACTTAACATTGGCAAACAGCCACTCAACACACAATTTATTGCTCACTAATAGTAATTAAATTTCATGAAGTTTTCATTGACAACGAACACGCGGCTCTTATTATTTATTGTTGTGTTTCAACTGTTTGTCTTAACTGCTGTAATGCCCTCTAAATTGTGTCATCGGGTATTTTGATGAAGATGAAACGGAGATGAAATTCAAATAGAAGCTATTTGCATGCTGAATACATATTCAAAATTGATATATATTCTTAATTTTTATACTTAGGTTAATTTTCATATTACATTAGCTCCAGTGTCTTATAAATAATTAATAAATAATCAATCAAAAGACACCTTTTATTGTGTTTATCTTATTTCTGATAAACATCAATATAAATAAATATGTATTTAATCATGAAGCAATTAGAGCTGACTGCCCGATAATTTCACTGGATGAAATTGAAAAATATTACAGTTTTTTACCAAGGGTAATGGTATATTAAATTCTGATACCATATATCCTATATGCAAAAGTTTTTCATTTTGCTTTCTCAGTCTCATAAAGGCACGACCAGATAAGCTCATCCACATACGAAAATTAATATAAAGTGCCCTAAATTCACATAAAATTCTGTCAAAGTCATTTGCCTACCAAGCTACTTCGTCATTTAAGGCATGTCGGGCGTGGAGCTGTGCTCACATCATCGCAAAACAATTGCCATCGAAAGGGACTTTTAAAAAAGTAATTTTTCAACAATAATGAGTTTTAGTCACTTTCGAAGAACCTTTGAGCTAGACAAACAATTTTCTGGCAAAGCAAATACAAAACGCCAACAAGTCGGGCTCGATTTGTCAACATACGGTTTCTCATTTAATTGCAGTTGAAATCGTTGGTTATTAATTAATTGCGAAACTTTTGCATGTACAGTAATAGAAATTCAAGCTGGACGATTTCTCACAGCCTTTGATATGGTCGTGGGGCACACGTGGCGTATGCTTAATATGCGATATGAAATTATATAAAATGAAATATTATTGTACTCACAATCGTAATAATCATATCGATCCGCCTCGCTGGGATTATTGCTGCCCATGATTTTGCCCAGAACTGGAAGGGAAAGAGAACCAGAGAGAGAATAGACAGTAGAGAGTGAGAATTGAGAGTTGAGAAATTCAATTAAGCGAAAGCAAAGCAAAGCAAAATCGACGCTGAAAGGCTTGCAATCGAAATGCAATTGGGTCTCTCCAAATCTGGATCGTGTGCTGCAGATTGAGCATTGCGGATTGGCGGCAGCGACTTTGCATTGGACACTCACACTTGGCGAAACTGCGGCGAATGCGAACGAAACACGAGACGGAACGGGACAGCTGGGTTAGGTCCTCGGGATGGGTGCCGCTCTGGCTGCTCAGGCACAGAATGGGCGCCAATGGTGTGATGCGACAGTGGCTCTGACTGCGACTGCGACGTCGACGCTCCAGCAATGGTATGGCCACAAAGCTGTGCTCCACTGTGCCGCTGCCGCTGCTAGCACCTGCCACGCCCACGCTCGACTCGACAGGTATGATGTTGCCGTTGTTGTTGTTGTTGTTGCTGTTATCGCTACTGTTGTTGTTGTTATTGTTGTTGTTGCTGCTGTGATTGTTATTGTTATTGCTGATGATGGTAATGACATTGACGGTGCCCTGCAATGGGCCAGCGTTGCTCGATGCTGAAATGGGAAGAACAAAAAAATTCGAAAAAATTATGTAAAATTCTCTCATCAATTGCTCGCTGATTTATGATTTTAGCAACAAAAAATTGTATATACATGTATATATAGGGGTAAAAATAAAAAAATGTGAAATCGAGGAAGGGAAAATCCCATTTCGCACGCGACGCATCTGTGACAAATTTTTCGCTGTCCCGTGCAATTCTATGCTCTGTTTTTCTTTGTCTTCCTCTACGAGTGTCGTAAATCATTCAAATCTGCATTCAATGTATTTCTATGCTTCCTTTTCCTTTTTTATTTTATTTTTTTTTTTTACTTTTTGCTGTGTTTGGGTTGCGGGTAAATGTTTTTTTTTTTAATGTAGATATGTATGTATATATATGCATATGCAAGGCAATCTGCCAAATGGCGCAGAATGTGCACAAAACATAACAAGCATAGCTGAAACTCTATGCGGGAACTCAACAGCTCAAGCGCCAAACGGAGAGAAAAAAAAGGTGAAAGTGTTGAATATGCATGACTGGCAAATGCCCTACGCCAGCTATGAACCCCTATATATAAGAGATAAAGCTAATGTTTTATAAGAAGACTTTTTATAATATTAATAGCAAATTGTTTAATGAATAAAGGTTTATAAATATAGTTTTTTTTTTTATTTTTTATAATATAATAAATAATTTTAATAGAAAAATTAAAAAAAAATATTTATAGATATATATATTTTGTGTAATATAATAAATAATATATAAATATATAATATGTGTATTCTATATATATTTCCAAGTGTAAATATATTTTTTTGCAATATAATAAATAATTTTAATAGAAAAATTAAAAAAAAATTATAAATATATATATTTTGTATAACATAATAAATAATATAAAAATATATAATATGTGTATTCTATATATATTTCCAAGTGTAAATATATATATATAAATATATACTTTTTTTTTGTAATATAATAAATAATTGAATAATATAAATATTTTAAATAAATATTTATAAATATATATATTTTGTATAACATAATAAATAATAAATAATAAAAAATAATGGAACAATTTTAAATAAATATTTATAAATATTTATATATTGTGTAATATAATAAATGAGATATAAATATATTAAATATGTATTTTATATATAAATCCATGTTTTTAAACCTGCACTCAATCTCCCTCTAGCTAAATACCCTTCCATTTTTTCTTCAGCTCTCATCTGCTTGCTGTGAGATATTTGGAGAGATGTGAGATATTTTGAGATATTTGTGTGAGTATCTCAATGATGTGGCCACCTGAAGCGCTTGCTGAACAGGTAGTAAACACTGTGAGCCGACTTATTTGCACCTACTTAGCTGGCTGGCTGCTTACCTAGCTGCAACACATTTGATTTATTTGCCAACAGCTGTCGCCACATTTGCTTGTAGACTTTAAAAATATGCCGACCCTTTTCTTGTCCCCCTCTCACTCACTCGCACTGTCTCTCTCTCTCTCTCTCTATTGCTCACTCTTAGTGCTGGGTTGGCCGAGGCATGGCTGCAGCTGAGTATTTGCTTGACAAACTCTTATTCTAACCGCAGCTGGCTAATTTTTGGCTAGCTGCCAACTGCAACATGGTGTTGGCTGTTGCGGTGCTGCTTTTGGCCATGTTTATATTTGTTGCATCTCGCATATTTCATCGCATGGCCGGCAATTGCAATTGAATAGATTTTTTACTTTTGACATATCTTATTGTTATTGCATGTTTATTTATTACTTAACGCTTTCCTCCCTCTCCCTCTTTCTCTTTTTTTTTTTGCTGACATCATCAATGGTTCAGCGGCTCTGCCAGTTGATTCATCATTTATTTTATGGCTATTGCAGCGACAAACGATTTTATTTCTCTCTTATTTATTTAGTTTGCTCTGTTTGCCTGGCAGACCCCCACAAAAAGAAGAGCCAAATCGTGAAGCGAAAAGAGCAAAACAATTGATTATAAAGTAAAACAAGCCGCATTGCTAAATTTTACGCACAGTTTCCGGACTGCCACACAGCCTCACAGTAAAACCAATTGTGCGCCCATCCATCACTTGATGTATTAGCGCAACAACAGCTGCACACTCATACAGAGAGACTCATCTGTGTGTGGGTGTGGGTGTGCGTGTGCATATGTTTGCTGGCGCGTTGGTGTGTCAATGTCGGCGTCAAAGTGCCAAACAAACTGCCAACTGCTGAAATATAAATCGCACAACAATCTTGTCTGCGTATACGCAATATTTGCTGGCGTGCTATGTCCTTGCAACCAAATACACACACACGGGCATACATAACCAAATACTCACACACACAAACACATACATACATATGCATTTTTAAACACACTCAAACACAATGTATTGTACTATTTCATGACCTTAAAATATCCTGGATATGCTGAAGGCATATGCATATACATTTTAATTAATATGATTATTTTTTAAATAGTGATTATTATTCTCGCTATTATTAGCATTATTCTTGCTCTTATTGCGTATTTTTAGTTATTTTTTCATTTACTTTTGCTTTTGATTATTTTATTTTTCTTAATCACTTTTTAACTTCCTTCTTCAATTTTTTCGCAAACTTTTTCCTTTTTTCTTTTACTCCTCATTTATTTTTATTTTATGTTTTGTTTTCGCTCTTTTTCTGTCTTGATTGCCTATTTCTCTCCCTCTCCTTCTTATTCTGTTTCCTGTTTTTATTTACTTCTGCTTTCTTTCTTCAATTCTTTCTTTCTTTGTTTATCTTTTGTTTGATATCCTTATTCCTTAATCAATTTTTTCTGTATTACTTTTTCTTCCTCATTTCTAGATTTTATCTTTACCTTTCTCGTTTGTCGCTTTCTAATTATCCTTCTTCCACTATAATTTTTAGTCTTCTTCATTTTCCCTTTCTTTTTCTCCCTTTATCTTTACTCATTTTGTGATCTTCTTTTTCCTATCCTGCTTTCTCCTCGTTTCTTTTTCTATTTGATCCTTTATTATTTCCTGCTGTTCTTTTCTGCTCCTCTTTTAATTTTTTTTTTCGGCTGTCCTGTTTCCCTCCGCTTTTTTGTTCCTTCTCCTTTCTTTCTTCTTCTTTCGATTTCTTCTGCCATTCGTTCTTCTCATTTCTCTTCCTCTATTGTTTCATTTCTATTATTTATACCGATTCCTTCACCTTCGCCTTTGACCTTCTCATGTTTTTCTTTTCTTATCTTCATCTCCATTATCGTTCAATCCATTTAATATACCCGTTATCCAACGCATCAGCTACTGGGTGTAAATAAATTAAATTTTGTTCACAATATTTGCTTTGCAACTGGCTGCATTCGTGTCTGCCTCTGAATGCTCCCCTGCCTCCGCCTCTGCTGCTGCCTTTCCCATTGCCACTGCCTTTGTATTTCAACATACCAAATACTCAGCTGAGCTGTGCTGAATGGTGCACGCCTGTGTTTCGTGCATTGTGACTTATTTATGGAAACTGAAGCTTGATCAGCTTACTCTATTTGTGTCAAGATAATTGCGAAAAAGTATTTGCTTCCTTTGTGCACATTTAATGAGTCAATAAAACTGCATTTCGCGCTTCACATCTCGCTCCAACAATTTATCCACACTTGGCGCGGCGCATTCATTTAATTGGCTTCAATATGCTACATTTTGATTCAGACAAATGAGTGCCATAATTAGCTCTAAACTGCCACTTGACGATGTATTTCTGGAGGCGTTAAGTGCCGAGGCTGCCAAATTTGCGGCCCATTAACCAGAGACACAATAAGCGGAAAGAGACTCTCGCATGTGCTTAAATATAAAATGATCAATGTGGTCGAGGCTGCATTCGAGCAATTTGTTGTGAACAGCCATGAAATATTTATGTTACAATTAATCGGATTATATCAAATTAAATTTTTAATATTCTTAATATCTCTAGTAGAGAAATCTACGAAGAACTAAGAAATTTCTATTCGTACTTGGGACATCAGCAAATCCTATGAAATTAGTTATTACATAATTTAAGTCTTAACACTATGCTAATATGTTTATTTTTATATTTTAATAATATGTAATAATAATAATAAATAAATAAAAAATAATAATAATAATACATCCTGATTTAGAAACAATATTTATAATGTTTATTTAATTATTTTACTTATTCATTTAAAATATAATAATAATGATAAATCATTTAAAAAATAATAATAATAATACATCCTGATTGAGAAACAATATTTATAATGTTTGTTTCATTATTTTATTTAAAAACATTTAAAAAAATATAAAAATAATAGTCAATAATTAAAAAAATATATAATAATAATACATCCTGTTCGAGAAACAATATTTACAATGTTTTTTTTTTTTTTTTTTTTTTTTTTTTTTTGTTGGGCTGAGGTAGGAAAAAATGCTTTATGCACCGTCAGTCATGTCGTCACTTTGACCGGTGTGTCGGACTGCATAACTGCTTACCGACTAAAAAATCCTCCTCTTCTGGGGCTCAAATCCACCTTGGAACCAGGAGATATCCCGCATTAACCTTCAAGGTGGAACCCCATTGTGTGCTCTAAATGAGCGTTGCCCTCTGTGTGCCTGCGTCCAGGTCATACTTCTTCCGCCGCAGAACCTTTTCGGCGAAGTCATAGACTTTTTTCCAAGCGTCTATGCTGCTGCACATTTGCTGTACTAACGTCTCTACTTTGACTTCACCTACTGTATCTGCCAGGTCGATTCTTTCTTCCGACCATCTTTTGCAATTGAAGAAGGTGTGTTCTGCATCGTCCATTGCATTTTCGCAGTAAATGCAGCTGGATTCGGCAGTTTTCCCCATTTTATTTAGGTACTTTCGAAAGTATCCATGTCCGGAGAGTAGTTGTGTCAAATAGAAAGACGTTTCACCGTGCTTTCTATTTATCCACTGCTCCAGATCGGGGATTATTTTAGCGGTCCATCTTCCATACCTTTCGCATGACCATCTCGCCTTCCACGAGACTATGGTTTGCTGTCGTATGCTCTTTGCCGCATGTTCTGAGTATTCTCCTCTTTGCCGAAGATTCCATATTTTTTTGCGCTCTTGGGCAAGCAAGTCAACCGGTATGACTGCTGCTATCACAGTCACGGCCGCCCCGGAGACTGTGCGGTACGCCGATGTTATCCTTAAGGCTGCTCTTCGTTGCACAGCTAGCATCGGTTTTCGCCTTACATTCGCCTCTAAGGTATCCGCCCATACTTCACTGCCATATAGCAGTATTGCATTTGTCGCTTCCATGAGGAGTCTCCGTTTTCCTGCCGTCGGGCCGTCAACGTTTGCCATCAGTCTACTCAGAGACCCCGTTGCTGTCGCTGTTTTCCGCGTGGCATACTTCAGCTGTTCCCAGAAGGTAAGTTTACTGTCCAGCCTAACGCCTAGATAGTTCACTGTCCTCTGCGTCCTTATCAGGTTTCCGCTTACTCGCATCTCTATTTCGGTTGGGATCTGCTTCCCCGTGAACAGAAGTAACTCTGTTTTATGGGTGGCAAGCTCCAATCCTCGAGAGCTGAGCCATGTCTGTGTGCGGATCATGACTTGGGTAAGTCTCTTTTGGGCCTCTATGGTGTTTCTGGCAGTAATGACGGCTGCGATATCATCGGCATAACCAATAAGGAAGGTGTCTTCAGGCATTTCCAGTCTTAGGATGTCGTCGTAGCTGATATTCCACAGGTCTGGTCCCAGGATTGACCCCTGTGCAGCTCCTCCAGTTACTCTGTATCGTTTTGTTCCAGTTTGCGTGGAGTACAGGAGTATTCGATCCTGCAAATAGCTCCTGATCATATTCATGAGGTACTCCGGTATCTGGAAGCGGTGTTCCAAGGAAGTAAGCATATCAGTCCACCTTACACTATTAAAGGCGTTTTTAACGTCCAGCGTTGCTAACAGAACAACTGGGCGCGAGTATGCATTTCCTCTTTGCGTAGCTCTGGCTGCCTGAACCACTTCATCGATAGCTCCCATTGTGGATTTTCCAGCTCTGAACCCATGTTGCCTAGGGCTAAGTCCTCCAGCAGCCTCTACTGCTGCGAGTAGTCTAGGTCTTATGAGCTTTTCTAAAAGCTTCCCAGCTGTGTTTAACATACACAATGGGCGATAAGCCGAGGGTGTATTGGGATCGCCTTTGCCTTTGCTAATGAGCACCAGTCTTTGTTCTTTCCACGCTTCTGGGAATATCCTTTCTTTTAGACATGCGTTATACATCCTAAGTAGAAAAGTGGGACGTCCTGATGCTATCACCTTCAGTATTTCTGCCGGTATATTATCTGGTCCCGGCGCTTTCTTGTTCTTCAGGGAGAGAGCTGCAATGTTGAGTTCTTCCTCGGTGAAATCTGGGACTAAACCATCGAGCTCTACGGGTGCTCGCTCATGCGCCTCGTGGATGTGTGCTGGAAATAGTGTTTCCACTATGTGATCCATCGTGTCATCATCCACGTTTGGCACTGCTCCGTAGTTTCTCAGCTTTTTCATGACTATCTTGTAGCCAAGTCCCCAAGGGTCTTTATTTATATCTTTGCAGAGCTCTTTCCACTTGTCATGCTTACTGCGTGTGATAGCAATCGACAGTTCTTTTCTCGCAATCTTGGCTGCTAACGCTTCCGTCGTGAAATTTCCAGAGCGTCGTGCCCTTGTTAGCCTTCTTCTACATTGTATGCATACTTTCCTTTTTTCTGCAATATCGTGGTTCCACCAGTACGCCTGTCGTCTACCTCCGTGTTTGCTGTGCGTTTTTGGCATCGATACGTTACACGCTCTTTCCATAGCGGTTAGGCTTCTTTCGACCACTTGCTTCGACGTCAATGTGCCGTCGAACTGTCGTTCTCGCCTATCTAATTCAGCTAGTAGTTTGCCTGTATCCACCTTACTTATGTCCCATCTATGAGAAGTCTTTCTTGAGTATGATGGGTGGTTTTGCTGACTGGTATTTTGGAAGTCATATGATATATACTCGTGATCACTTCCCGTGAAGTCATCGAGTATCTTCCAGTCCTTTATCCGATCTACGATGTGTTCGGATCCAAAGGTTACGTCAGGTATTGTGCCTTCACATCCCGGCCTATGGAAGGTAGGTCTGCTTCCTCGGTTTGCTACCACTAACCCGGACCTAGCGGCCATATCCATAATTTTTCGTCCTCTAGAGTTAGTAGACGACATTCCCCAGTCCACTGCTCGTGCATTCAGATCGCCTGCCACAATGAAGGGCTGCCGTCGATCCACGAGGAGATCCTCGATTGCATCGAGTTTATTCTGGAAGGTGCTTATGTCATCGCTAGGGGTTAGGTAGCAACTGACTACTGCGACTTCTCTGAAGCGTGCGTAGACGTAGCAGTTTCCCATCTTGCTTTCTAGTGGCTGTTGTCCACTACTACTGGGGATCCATATGGCCGCAGTCTTGGTGTCGTCCTCTAACCAAACTCCGTTCTCTTTTCGCTTATATTGCTCACTGATGATCACTACATCTATAGCATGTTCTGCTACTATCTGTGTCAAAAGTGCATCTGCCGTTTTGCTCCGGTGTAGATTACCTTGGAGAATTTTCAACATTTTGCTGTAGTTTGTCGTGTGCTTGGGCATTTCTGCGATCCCGGCATGTGATCGACAGAAGTACGCCCCGCATCCGTGCAAATGCAGCATTTTGGTGGTTTTTTGCAGTCTTTCATCTTGTGACCTGATTCACCACATCTAATGCAGATGCCACCACCACTTCTGTCCGGTCCTGTGCAGTTGGTCTGCAGATGGCCGACCCCGAAGCATCTGTAGCATCTGCGGATGGGTTGACACATCCTGGGCCTAGCCCTGACAAAACCAATTTTAATGTCTGAGCTCAGCAACGTCTCCGCTAATTGGCTTTCTAAAGTTACAAAGGCCCTTACTTGCTCTCGACTGTTTGGGGCAGTGACTTTTATGCGCAAGTCCACTGATGAATTATCAAGGACTTGTCGCACTGCCTCAGCCACCTCAGACTCTACAGTTAGTGAGTCTAGATCTCGGATCTCCACTGTCGCTGTAGGCTTTAACTCGGCTACCGTGGCTGTTTTTTTAACGGTAGCCTTTAGTTTTTCAACTAGTTCTGGATGTAACTTTTCCCCTCTGCTCAGTTCTACAAGGAGTGCCCCGGATCGGGTTTTCCTTATGCCTCTCACGTTTGCCTTTTCGTCCTGTTGGATTGTGCTGCGTATGTTTCGTAAAACATCTACGTAGCTTTGTCCACTTTCAGGTTTTATGAGGACTGCTTCTGAACGGGGAGGTTTCTTCTTCTCTTTTTTTGCTGGTTGTTTTACTACTTTCGGCTTTTCTGCGGGTGCCGAAGTAGTCTTTTCCGCTCTTTGTTTCAAAGTCCCTTTTCTGGTGACTTTTTGCCACAAGTTCTGTTGTCCCTTGCAAAGTTTTTTGCCGGACTCAGACTCTAGGGGGCTAGGGGCTTGTCTCTTTTGAATGGTAGGTGTTTCCACCGTTTCCAAGATCCGTGCCTCTGCTGCTGGCTCTAATTGCTTCTGCTTAGTTGCTTCAGCTTCCAGTTTCTTCCAGGAGTTCCTACAGTGTCCTAGGATATCGAGTAGTTCGTCTAGGTCGGATACCCCGCTTTTAACATCCAGACTGATGTTTTTTTGTTTAGCGACAGCGGTCTTTATGCGCCGCAGCGCCTGGCGACATTTTAGAATGGCATCCTCTTCCTCGGCCCGGAGTTTCAACATGTACTCATGCCTTGGAGAGATTACCGCCTCTGCAACAGTGTTTGGGACACCTACTTCAGCGGCAGCGGTTTTTGGAGTTTCCTCCACACTTCTTGGCGCCTGCGCTACAGGGCTCCTTTGCATTTTTGAGCTTTTGCCAAAGCCCAGCCGTGGGTCCGTGAAACGGGCCTCGCTCTCTTCCAGTGGTGTTCCACTGATTGTTTTTTTGGTTGTTGGGGTCTTTCTAAATTCCATTTTAAGGGGTCCCGACTCCAAGCCGCTATCTTAGATCGGGTGTACAGTTACTCAAACAATCCTCATGGTTATCTGTGCATAGCAGGGAGGCCATGCGAGGGTTGACTTTGGTCCTTATGGGAGCCAATGTTCAGAGCCAGGATCTTGCACAAATTAAGGATATATATCAACTTAAACCTGTACCACCAATGAAGAATCAGTTGGTGACGATCTTCGAACGTACTTGGAGGCCTGCCAGGGTTTTAACGGGACGGAGGCAGCTGCAGCATTGACCTAGGAGCCATTTCCGCAGGATGTCACTCCTGCTTACTGAGGTCCTAGAATGCGACAGCTGTCAGCCCAGGGGCAAACATTTCAGAAATCGTGTATTTTTCGAAGTCAGGGGTCGGTCAAAGATTTCACTTTAGTAAGTTCTATCTTTCTATTTCTTCTAAAGTCGCTGCACACATTAGTTCACGATTGGTCGGCTGCCCAATCGCTATCCAGTGGGGCCGATCGTGGAGGCTGTGTGTCAACTTGAATTACCAGTGACAAGGATTGCTATTGAAAGTCTCTAGACGAGCAACGTAGCGTTGCCTTGTTTTCGTAACCCCATCCCACCATATTTACAATGTTTATTTATTTATTTTATTTATTAATATAATAATAATAATAAACAATTTAAAAAACATTTATAGTAATACATCTTAATTGAGAAATAGTATTTATAATCTTTATTTAATTATTTTATTTATTCATTTAAAATAAATAATTTAAATAATAATAATAATAATATTTCCTAATTGAGAAACAATATTTATATTGTTTATTAAATTTTTTTATTTATTATTTTAAAATATAATAATAATAAAAATAAATAAATAAAAAATAATAATAATTATACATCCTGATTGAAAAACAATATTTAGAATATTTACTTAATTATTTTATTATTTATTTGATATAATAATAATAATAAATAATTAAAAAAAAACGAAAACAATAAATATACATCCTGATTGACAAACAATATTTATACTGTTTATTTAATTATTTTACCTATTCATTTAAAATATAATAATAATAATAAACCATTTAAAAAATAATAATAATAATACATCCTAATTTAGAAACAATATTTATAATGTTTATTTAATTATTTTATTTATTAATTTAAAATATAATAATAATATTAATAATAAATAATTAAAAAAAAAATTAGTAGTACATCCTAATTGAGAAACAATATTTATATTGTTTATTAAATTATTTTATTTATTAATTTAAAATATAATAATAATAATAAAAATAAATAAATAAAAAATAATAATAATTATACATCCTGATTGAGAAACAATATTTAGAAAATTTACTTAAATTTTTTATTATTTATTTGATATAATAATAATATTAATAAATAATTAAAAAAAAACAAAAACAAAAACAATAAATATACATCCTGATTGACAAACAATATTTATACTGTTTATATAATTATTTTACCTATTCATTTAAAATATAATAATAATAAACCATTTAAAAAATAATAATAATAATACATCCTAATTTAGAAACAATATTTATAATGTTTATTTAATTATTTTATTTATTAATTTAAATTATAATAATAATAATAATAAAAAATAATTTAAAAAAAATTGGTAATACATCCTAATTGAGAAACAATATTTATATTGTTTGTCTAATTATTTTATTTATTTACTTAAAATAAAAAATTAATAATAAATAATTTAAAAATAATAATAGTAATACATCCTGTTTGAAAAACAATATTTACAATGTTTATTTAATTATTTTATTTATTAATTTAAAACATAATAATAATAATTAATAATTTAAAAAAAAAATAATAATAATACATCCTGATTGAGAAACAATAATTTATGCTGTACTCTTTGTCACCCCGGCAAACGACGAATTTTATTCAATATTATTTAATAAGACTTTAAGAACATTGCCATTGTATCCCACGGGCTCTAATTGAAACATAGAGCAAAAGTACTTTTCGCATATTTCTAAACTAGAGCGTTTCGAAACATGCAAAATTAATGGAAAAAAAATGACAGTCTTGGTTTTTTTTATTTAAATCAAGAAAAAACACAATTTGTGTATGTTGACGATAATAGTAATTTTCTTAGGCTCAAGTAGATTTGTTGACATCATTTTTTGAATATGATAAATGACCGCCTTGAGCTTGTCTGGCGTATTGCGCCTGCCTCTGTCAAAAGATAGAGGATTGCCAGATGGCTCCGTCGAATATGGACAGCCCTGTCCTGTATTATTTTCAAAAGCATTTTGCTTAAAGTTGTATAATTTTACTATATAAGCAATACGTATACTAAATTTGATATGAGACTCGTGATATTTATAAAATAAGAGCTCTAGTCAAAATCTCAAAAAAAAAAAAAAAAAAAATCCAAAGAAAATGTATATATTTAGCTATGAGTAGAGTAGAGTAATGAGCATATCAAATCAGTAAAATGCATCCAGGAGAAGAATTTAAATAAATCGATCAATATATAACTTCAATATAAAGCGAAATAGTTTTTTGAATTGAACCAGCTCTCCATTCGATTCGTTCTAATTAGATGTCGAACTGAACTTCATGATAGCATTAGTGGCTGTCAGTAAATCGTTTTGTCTATTATTAAATTTAGTTTTCTTTTTTTTTTTTTTTTTTTTTTTTTTTTTTTTTTTTTTTTTTTGTTTTTGTTTCCTGCTCAGCAATTGGCAAACAATAAAAATTAAATGGCTGTTGGTAGAACATCAATTAATGTCAATTAGCAATGCTGCAGACAGGCTCATTTACTAGTTGTTCCGCCTGTCCGACTGTCCGACTGTCTGTCTGTTTTGGAATCGGCTTCTGTACAGTGTAGGCTAATGCCATGCCTCGCTGCCTGAGTTATAATAATAATATTTCAATTTTTTTATTGCTTCACACGAAATTTTGTAGAACGCACAAAAGCCAGAAATTGTTCCATTGTTATTATTATTGTTGTTGCTGTCGTTGTTGTTGTTCATTGTATTTATTAACGTTTGCATTTAGCTTGAAAAACAAGTCATTTTATCATCCAAACAACAATTTTACAAAACTCATAAAATCGCAATGCAAAAAGCCAGAGCAAAAATATTTATATTAATGATATGCATAAATACGTTTTATAAGTCGAGCACAATTGCTGCCAGCTCCCAGTTCCCAGCCTCCAGCCGGCAGCCCCCAGCCGCATACCCCTTTAGTTCCTCTCCCCGTCGGCCCACCTCGATTCATCTCTTTGCTGCCAATTATTCGCATGTTTTGTCTATGCCAGAGAACTGGAGAGCTGGCAAAATGTATTTATGACGAGACAAAATCTAAACAAATATTGTATGCAAGAGAAAACATATTCCAGACATTGTTTAGATCTCACGTTTGGCTTTCGGTTTTCGGTATTGTGCTCAGCATTTGGTATTCTGTGTGTTTTCCCGTTGTTCGGCTATTCGGTTTTTCATCTTTCAACTTTCCATTCTCGTCAGTCTGGTTTCAAACAGTTTTCAATTGCAATTTGATGGCTGTCGAAGTTACACTCTCCAGCCATAGAGAGCGTTTCCGTTAACAATATTTTTTAACTTTTAATTTGAATGTTTATAAATATATGAAAAGTAATAAAATTTAATGTGAACATCTGAAACTGAAAAAAAAAAAAACAAAAAGCAAAAAAAACACAGATATCTTGAAAGACAAGATCCAGCTATATGCTACAACCATAACAACTGTTAGCCCCTCTCAATAGAATTAGCATAAGACTCAGATGGCACCCTCATAATGATCTAGGAAAATATATTATTTAACATTATCTGTGATAATTATGCACATATAGTTCTTTCTTTCGCTAACTCCATTATATGTTTAGTATCTTCATTAACCGTACAATAAGTAGTAACATAATAATAATAATAATAATAGTAATAGTAATATTATATAATATAATATATCATATATAATATAATATATAATATAATATAATAATATAATATAATATTAAAATAATGAATTTCTGGTTGATTGAGTTAGCCTGCTTTCTAAATTCTTTCTAATTGCTTTTTAAATACTTTAGCAAAAAAAAAAAAAAAAAAAACAGAATATATATAAATAATATAAATAAAAATTTGAATGGTATTTTACAATAATTTAAGAGTTTAGGCTAAGAAATAGGCCTTTTCTGCTCAGATATTTATTTACTTACATATAATACATATGGCATATCCGAATGTTATCGGAGAATTAAATTTAAAAAAAAAAAAAAAAAAAAAAAAAAAAAGAACATTGCTTTATTAGCTAGATCTGTTCAAGCTTAAACTTCTTTTACCTGATATGTCAAAAAAAAAAAATGCTGTCTATTTCCTTTCAGTCTGCTTCCCATCTGCTTTCTTTCTCTATTTCTCACTAGCTACCATGCCTCATTTTCAACCAGCCTCCCACTTTCACGATATTTGGTTGATATGTAATTGAGTCAAATTGAGTACCGCGGCGTGTGAGCGCATCAAGGCACTTGAGGTCGGCCATCTTATGGGAGATCGCGGTGGTTGCGTTGAAGGCTCTTCGTAGCTCAGCATGGTCAGCATGGTCCTCAGTCCGATAAATGTGCATTCGGATTGCCATCTGCAAGGCTACCCTCGTTGCCAACCAGGAGTACCCTTGTTGAGGTCAACTTGCTTTTAAATAAAAAATGAGCTACTAAAGCAAATTGGGCATAGTTGAATTGTTCTTTTGTATTGTATTGGCTGGCATGCATGCGAACCTTTCATCGAAATACTCAAAGTGAGCCGGACCCAATGCCTCAAAGGGACTGATTAGGAAACAAGATCAATAAGTTTAAGTTATTCAGTTAACTTTGTATGTTTATGTGAATCCTTTAATTTTTCCTGTATAGCTATAGCTATATCTGTAACAACAGCATACTATATACCAGGGACCACAAATAAGAGTTATGAATTTTTAAAAATTGAGGCTCAAAAGAAGCCTTAAGAGGAGAGAGAAAATTACACCTAAGTTATTTTTTTACGGCAAATAAAAAAATAAAATAAAATAAAATAAAATAAAATAAACTTTTATTTGCAATTTTTTGTACATTTTTTATTAATTATTATTTATTTTTAATTATTATAAAGAATTTAAATGATAAAAATAAAACAAATAATCATTTCAGATCAATTTATATACAAAAATCAAATCATTTTTATTATTTATTTTCAATATTTATAATAAAAATCCACCCACCAACATTACCTCGACCCGACATTAAATTCAGCATGTCCATTCTGCAGCAATACAGTAATAACATTACGCCATATACTAAAAGAATGTCAATCCCTACAAGCATCTTATAATGAAGTATCCAAAAATCTTGGTCCCATCCAACTCCTATCCCAACCAACACCAAATAATGTAAATATTATCCTTAAGTTCCTCACCCAAACAAAAATATTGAACAAAATATAATTCACAACAAGAGAGTCGAGGGCCCAGCAGCCAGCACTCCATAATTTAAGCTAGCTATATAATTTCAAATTGTTAGTTAGCTGTACATAATAATAATAATAAAATATAATAAAAATTAAAAATAAGAGTTATGGCTCAACTTTTATTATAAAAATTGAAAATAAAAATTGAATTGAAATATCTCTTGAACTAAAGAAGCTAGATCATATATTTATATCTACAACCTGCTGTATAGGTACTGTCAAGTACACAGGGCAAGTCACTGAGCGACTGCCTATGCAGATAATTAAATATATATATACATATTTACATACATATACATATATATAAATATATAATTATAATTTTTATAGTAAAAGTTGAGCCATACCTCTTATTTTTAATTTTTATTATAAAAATAGAAAATAAATAATAAAAATGATTTGATTGTAATATTTATTTGTAATAATTATTTTTAATTTTTATCATTTAAATTATTTATAATAATTAAAAATAATTTTTTTATTGCTCAAAAAATAATTCTTAATTTGTATTTTTTTGCTCTAAAAGTTATAATCGTTACGGTCCCTGCTATATACTATATATATGTACTATACTATAGTTATACTAGTTTCCAACATAACCGTAATATTTCCCAGCCAGCCTAGCTCAAGAACTTCACAGCTTCTACCATCCTTCCACTATTGATTCCTCGACATTGTTGCACAGTGTTGTTGCAGAGTAGATCGGGGATCAGTCCACAGAAGATCGACACGGCAATGGCCTGGCCTGGCCTGGGCTGGAAGAGTTGATATTTCTGACAGCTAATTGAGGCGCAGCGAACATTTCATGCCGCATGCAAACAGTAAACAGTGGAAAACAATGCCGCGAATGCGAGCAATTTTTAAACAATCGTAATGCAATGAATGTGTACATTTCCGTTTGGCAGTTCAAGTTCGTTTTTGGTCATTGTTCCGCTTGGTGATTTGGCGATTCAGCGATTCAGCGTTTCGGCGAATCAAATTGCTTTTGGGACTCCCAAGATCTGTTCGCTAGACATTAAAAAGCAACATCAAAAGGCAATTGCCACCTTTATGGGGGCCGTTCATAATTTGTGTGTGTTTTTGCTATGAAATGGGTTTGGGGCCAGAATCGGGGCACATATGTTCGCCTTCTTCCTCAACGGATGCTATGAGCGGTTTCTCTTCTTCTTCTCCGTGTTCTCAGTTCTTTTCTTATAGCTATGGAAAATTTGCCGCCTCGCTTCTTGTTTATTTGCCAAATTATATTGCACTCGTATTTATTATTTTAAATGCCAACGATTTCATATACATAATATGCTCGGATTCTATAAATTTAATTACGTTCCATATGCTGACCATCTTTAATGATGCACCCACCCATCCATCAACGCCCCGCTCCCGCGTCTGCGTCGGCGTCTGTTCCTTCCTCCCTCCCTGTAGCTTGCCGCACACAATCAAAATGCCCGCACGTGTTGCACGCACAGCAATTCGAATGGATCTTAACACCATTAGTCTGATACGATATGTGGGTGGAAATTGTATCTGGGGAATCTATTTTAATGCGAATCGCACGGCCATTATAGAAGCCATTTAAGCGCCGTGGGTGGCACATTATACATCAGTGCGTGTTCTGCTAAGTGTACAAATCGTGTAAATACTCAAAAAGGGCAGCCCAATGCACATGCAACCCCACCAACCCCCACCCACACCCATATCACTTTAAACTAAAAAGCTGGCAATTCAATGGGACTATACGAGTATATGAGTGACTGATGCCTAGCTAGGTCATCGATTAGCTGAGGAATTACTTCTGGTATTTTACGATATGTATGTATTTATGTGCGTATTATATTTCATCCAAGTTTGACGAGTTTTCTGATATAAACAGCTTACTATCTGCATAGCCCACTTTTAATGATCTCAATTGTTATTGAATATTTTCTATATTATTATTATCCATTGAACTCAGTTTTATTTACTTATAATTATTTTTATTTTATTTTATTTTTTTTTTTATAAAAAATACAAATACATTCTCTGTATTATTTAAGCAACAAAATTTTTTTAATATTGGAAAACAACAAACTTTTTAATAAAACCGTTATCAGAATAGCTCTCTGCGAAATTGTGAATATCTCACCAGAAGAAAATCTATTCCAATTTTTTTGTATGCCATAAAATTGATTTTCTTTCAGAAAATAATAATTATAAGAAGTCGTATAGCATTATCTTTGAAAGAAAACTCAAAAATTGAGGCTTACTTTGATTTCCCTGCACCTGGCCCAAAATTTGATTCATAAGCAGACATAGGAAAAAAGAAAATATGCATTTGGTCTCTGCTCTCTGCCTTTTTCCTCATGCTAAAACAAGCATCAAGCAAACCTCTTAAACACTTCAGAGCTTTTTTAATGGGTTATCCCAGCACAGCTGACTCATTCACTAGGTATACTAGGTATATACAGTTTCTTGAGTCAAATATCTTTCGCCAAGTACTCGCACACAACATTAACATATTCTTCTCTAAAGATCAAGCACTAACCTGAAAAACCAATTAAAGCAAATTATAAATTTGTGAGCATTTAATTATTTTTTGCCTTTTAGATCTCTAATCAACTTTGTTGTTTATTTAGTGGAGCGTGTAAGGGAGATTTTTGTTTACAAAACATATCATATAATACATACACTCTATATACACATGTATATATCTAATGTTATATGCGAGCTTGCGAAATCCATGTTCGAGCATATCTGATGCCCAAGTTTGAGTACTATTTTTGCCTAATATTCCAGCAATTGTTTACGCCCATTGTTTATAAACAATGTTCCATTTGAAGGGCGAGACACAAATTTCAAACGGTTTAATGTAGGCCTTCTCGCTATCTTCGTCAAAGGTTCATCCAAAACCAGGAAGTAGGAAATACATCAAATAAAATGAGATCAGTGCAACGATTGATGTTCGATGGGATTACAGTAAGGCTGCTCAAGTCGTTCAAATTTTTTACTTGCCTAAAGAGATAAGTAATGTATCCGCTTTATATAGGGTATACAAAAGAAATATCTATGTGTTTTAAATATCTATAAGAGCAAATCTCAATCATTAGGCCATTTATAAATTTGATTTCAATACATCTTGAGCAGAAGAAAAAACAATAAATATTTAAGTTGAATATATCGAAATCGGGTATAGCCGTCTCTTCCATACTCTGTTTATGGTCATCAAATTATTTGTATAACTATTTTGATGAATTTTTATTTAAGAAGAGAGAAGCTGCTGGAGACTTTTATGTTGCAACAGCTAAGGCTACAAAGTCTTTAGTTTCTATGGCAATGAAAATGATATATAAAATAAATTTTTAAAAATTAAATAAAATGGAAACTGCTGTGTCAATAATCAATCAAGACTCTTAAATATTATTTAAAATTAAACAAAAAATAGGGAATTTGGCTTCCGCTTCCACAATACTCTTCAGAGCTAGACCCCAGTAAATTTTTATTTTTCTCAGATTTAAAAAAATAAAAAGCAGCTTTAAAAAAGTTTTGATACCGTTAAAGAATTAATTACCAAAACTGAAGCTTTAAGCTAAAGACTAATCGCAATTGCATTAAAAACAATTTTTGTTCCGCCCTTGAAGTCAATTGGAATCAAATATATTTAAACAAAAAATATATATATATTTTTTACTACAAATATTTTCCTCGAATTTTTCAAATTAACTGTTAGGCATATATTTATATATACAAACAATTTGAATGACAGCAAGATGAATAAAATTTTAGTTGAAATTGGCATTTTATATGAATGAACGAACATGCTGACCTTCAGCTTATAAATTAGTATACAAGAAAATGAATTAATGAAAAGTTTTTTTTTTTTTTTTTTTTTTTTTTACGAAGAGTAATTTGAATTGATATTTAGGGTGTTTATTTATTGGTATTTAGCTAAACTAATCAAATATCGATAAGAAAGGCAAGCCAAGCTAATCTAAGCAATGACAAAGGCAGATAAATATCAATAGAATTCCACTCCATGAAGAGTGAACATATATACCCATTTTTGCGCATGCGAACAGAGTATAAGCGCAAATAAATTTATACACAGATTGTTTATATGAAAGCACTTTCTCCATTAACTATATCAGCATACTACATAGCACACTACAATATATTCTATATTGAGAAGTTGTTGTGCTAATTCCCCCAGAACTTACGCATCTCAACATCCAGAATTTCCTGTGGCGTTGCCATGACGCTCAGCATTTCGTTGAGAGACTCTGGCGCGCATTCACAAACCGTTGCACGTGTCAATTGTGAATGTGGAGATCACCGCAGCTCGCATTATTATAATTATACACTGGTGGTATTTACGTACGTTTCGACTGCTGTCCGGTGCAGTTTATTGCATTAGCCAAGGCTAAAATTAGTTGCGCACAGAGCAACACATAAATCGTTTGGAAACCAGCAACAGTAGCAACAACAACAACAAAAATGAAGAAAAATTAAATGGGAAAACCAAATGAGGCAACCGAAAAAAAAAAATGTGGACCAAAAACCGCGCGTTTGGTCACACACAGACACACACACACACGGGCGCGCACACACCTGAGTGTGTAATTAGCACACGTGCAATAGAAATCGCATCAATTGCAGAGCTTTGTGAACTTTACGAACACGATCGACACTTTCCGATTTATTAGAGTATTTGGCTATTCGGTATAATCGATTGCACGATCTCTATCTCTGTATGTCGACTCGTCTGTTAGCGTTGACGGCTGTGCGGCAAATGCTTTTCGCCGCTTTTTACTTTCCATTTCTTCTTCAGATTCAGATTTGGTCGTGCCTAATCGTGCCAGGCCGTGCCAGACCGGAGCGTTCCTTCAACATGAGCAGCAAGTACACATATTTTGTATTTTTGGCAGCACACACACACATTGCCTTCAATTGCTCCCAAACTGTACGCGATCGACTCATGGAATTTTGTGCTCTTCGCAACGAAGCGATCGACCCGAAGAGCGCTTCGTGTACTTGGCCAGCTGGACGATCAGACTGGCCGCCCGGCTGCTCTGCGGGCACACACAGTCAGCGACCAGCAGTGCCAAGTGAGAGCACTTCAGTGCAGTCCCTGCTGTGCATATACATACATAGGCGAGCATACAGCGTCTATTGAGACAGCTGATCAAAACACTAGATTCCAAAAAGATCGATAAACAGCTAAAGGCATCGTGTGATTAGATTAAGATGGGCAAAAGAGTATTTAGAGCTATTGCTCAGCCAGAACCCTCTTGTGCTATGCTCCACATCGTGCAGCTATTAAGACGCTATGGTACTTAGATGCCTGCTGCCTCAAGGCAAGCCTTTTTATACCCTGAACCCATTGAAAATGGGAAATCAGGGTATAATGGTTTTGTTGAAATGTATGTAACAGGCAGAAGGAGGCGTGGCAGACCCCACAAAGTATATATATTCTTGATCAGGGCGACGAGCTGAGTCGATTTAGCCCTGTCCGTCTGTCTGTCTGTCCGTCTGTCCGTCTGTCCGTCTGTCCGTCCGTCCGTCTGTCCGTCTGTCCGTCTGTCCGTCTGTCCGTATGTTTGAACGCGTCGATTTCCGAAGATATAAGAGCTAGAGACTTGAATTTTTTTTTTAAATGACCGTATATACAGCGCGGACGTCGAGTTTGCTTTTAAAATTCGATAAATCATCCCGTTATGTTTTTATCGAGTAAAAACATTCAAGTTCAAATCAGGTGCCTCTATAGCTAATTGTGAATGATTTTTCTTTTTTCAAATTTCTCAAATATTCAATATAATATGTAGATCATATGCTGAAAGTTTCATTAAATTCCGTTCAGTCAAAAATTAATAAAAAATAATCAAATATTTGGCCAATTAACAAACGCACGTGCAGCAGCTACAACAAAAACATTCGTTGAATCACATCAGCTGTTAGTTTCGTTTAGTTTTGGTAGATGGCGCTGCAGCAGTGAATCTATTTGAGTTTTGCCAGCGCCACCAGCAGGAGTGGGGTGGCCTAGTGTGTTAGGTGCATGACGCTCGATCAAGAAGTCGCGGTTCGAATCCCGATCGGTGCAACACTGATGTTTTTTTTTTTTAATTGTTTCAAAATATTTTTATATTTTCATAAATACGTTTTCTATTTAATTTATATTTTTAAATACACCGAAATTGAAATTTTAACTATACTTTATGTGCGTTTTTAATAGTTTGGTTATTCTAGCAGATTCTTAGAATCACATCAGTCGTTAGTTTCATTTAGTTTTGGTAGATGGCGCTGCAGCAGTGAATCTATTTGAGTTTTGCCAGCGCCACTAGCAGGAGTGAGGTGGCCTAGTGTGTTAGCAGCATGACGCTCGACCGAGGAGTCGCGGTTCGAATCCCGGTCGATGCAACTGATGTTAATTTTTTTTTAATTATTTCAAAATATTTTTATATTTTATTAAATGAGTTTGGTATTTTATTTATATTTTTAAATACATCGAAATTGAAATTTCAGCCATACTAAATGAGCATTTTTATTTGTTGGGTTCAGGGTAGTATCTAGTCGAGCACTCTCGACTAGAGTTTTCTTACTTGTTATACCCTGAACCCATTGAAAATGGGAAATCAGGGTTTTGTTGAAATGTATGTAACAAGCAGAAGGACGCGTGGCAGACCCCACAAAGTATATATATTCTTGATCAGGGCGACGAGCTGAGTCGATTTGGCCCTGTCCATTTTTTGGTAATGTGTTTTGTTTATATTTTTTTTTTAATATTTGGTTTAGTTTTAATAATAAAATGAAAACATAATTATGTTAATAAATAAATGAAAATTGTTATACAAAAAGAAGTATTGCATTAAGTCTTCTATATTAAATACAATATATGTATGTACATGTAAACATAGAAATAGGGGTTTGTTTGCAAGTGTACGCAGAGTTCTGCGAGCAAGTGTACGTATGCTTGAACGCGTCGATCTCAAGATCAAGTCAGCTAGCCAGCTAGCTAATTGTGAGTGAGCTAGCATTTTTTAAAATTTGTCAAATATTTAATAGAATATGTAGATCACATGCTGAAAGTTTCATTCCGTTAAGCCTATCGACGTTAAAAAATAATAAATAATTTGCCCAATTAACAATCATACGTGCAGCAACAACAGCTTCAATATAAATAGGTGTGCACACATACATTGTATGTATGTACATACATACATACATTCAAACTTTATTTATTTCAGTTTCGCCATCAGTCTCTTAAGAAGTGAAAAGGCGACGCTCGATCGAGAAGTCTCGGGTTCGACTCCAGAGCGTGTAAGCTTTGTTTATTTTATGGTTTCAAAATACATACATATGTATGTACATACATGTATGTATATAATTTTCCGAATTGCCACTTGAGCGTGTCATGAATGTATGTATGTATGTAATATGTATGTATGTACTAGAGTGTTGCATGAATATATTGAGTACTATAAAAGCTAAGCCGAAAACGGGCTGGGTGAAAGAGTGCGCTGCTCTTACATTTATGACTCAAGGCAGAATATTCAGCCGAGCAAAAAAGAATTGGAGGAGTGTGTGTGGGTGAGTGTGTGTGTGCATGATTGTCGCGAACAGATTTCAATTTTTCTGCGCAATTGCTTGTGCGAACATAAAAGGAGAGATCATAAGGAGACAGAAAGAGTAACTGAGAGAGAGTAACGCAAAAATAAAAATGTGATCATGTACATATGTACACACATACATGTATGTATATGTTTGAGCGCTCGCATCGCACTGATTTTGCCAAGCCGAGCAAATACGAAGTAGAAAATGTATTCGTGATCTCGAGTGATTCGACGACTTTACGCTTTGGCATATTTTTCATTCCGTTTTAAGGCTTCATTTGTTCTCGCTCTTTTTATTGGAGGCCGTAGGTTATGACGCCCTGAGCTCATTCTAATGTAAACTCACCCAAGACGTTTTCACCTATCTCGCACTCATTCACTTATTCGTCAATTATAGTTTTTGTTTTTTTTTTTTACTTTTATTAATTAACATGGCTAATCAGTTGAGTGTGACAATAAAATACCTTGTTTAAATCTGTCTAATGATTACATACATATGTTTGTATGTACACACATATTTTATTTTATTTTATGTACATGCATACATACATATGTATGTATGTACACATGTATATTAGCGCTAGGGTTTTTGAGCATAGCTCGGAAATGAGTGTTGATCGTTTTTTCTTATATGCTCTGCTTCGTAACATAACCGTAAAGATTATGCAGAGACGATCTCGCTCTGAGCGCCTCTCTTTGTTTTGTTTTGAATCGGATTTTGTCAAGCTAAAAAACTCAACAGGAATTATCTTTGCCTACGTGTGCATGTAAATACATGCATACATACATATGTACAGACAAAAATAACGCAACAATCGCACGTGATTACCCATACATACGCAAAAGACAATTTGCTTCATTTAACCAGTGATTTAACTCAAGCAAACGATCAGTGTTTGACTTGAGCGAAACGAAAACAGAAATAACTGTATCGCTCAGAGATGTTAATGAGCTTACATACATATACGTATGTATGTACATATGTACGTATGTAAATGAGCTTTTTATTTCATTGATATTTTGAAACATATCGAAATTGAAATTTTTAGTGATTTTAATTTTTTATTAGGCTGGTTAAGAGTAGTATCTAGTCAAGCACTCTCGACTAGAGTTTTCTTGTTTTTATTTATTTTATTTTTTTTTTTAAGATTAATTTGCCGTAAGGTAAAGGGACACTAATCTGTATATAAAATTTACCACAAATACCGCAAATACTAAATAATACTACTACTACCACTACTATTATCAACTAGTACTACTTCTACTACCATAACTAGTACTACTATTATTATCAACTACTACTACTTCTACTACCATAACTACAACTACAATATTATTATTACACTACACTATTATTATTAACTATTATTACTTCTACTACCTTAACTACTAATACTACTACTATTACTACTATTATCAATTACTACTACTCCTACTACCACAACTAGTACTACTATTATTATCAACTACTACTACTTTACTACCACAACTACTGCTACTCCTACTATTATCAATTACTACTACTCCTACTACCACAACTAATACTACTATTATTATCAACTAGTACTACTTTATTACCACAACTACTGCTACTACTACTATTATCAACTACTACTACTAGTACTACTACTACTATTACCACAACTGCTACTACTACACCTACTCTTACTACTCCATTTCCTACTCCATTTACACATATTTATAGAGTTTAAGTGGAGCAGCATTGATAGTAGATTCTCAACACTTTGGCCATTAAGAGCTCCTTTAACATAGCAATAATTTAATAGAAACGATTCGTTTTATTATTCCTAACCGAGTGCGTGCATAGCACAATCAACTCAACCAATACAATTTCTGCTTTGACCAACAATTCGGCATTCACCAGTAGCTAGTGAATTCTGGTCCACTCCGCGTCTCCCCCCTGGGCACATTTCTTGCTCGCATTGTCAAATTCCAATGCGCATATGTGAAACATCTCGTGGATGGGCGGAAGTCTGCCACTGAATCTGCTTGGGCCTTGGGGCGGGGTTGTAGGTTAATGCACTGCCATCCGGCAAAGAATTTACGAAACTACCAAAACAAAAACAACACAAAGAGAGAGAGAGAAAAAAAAAAAAAAAAAAAAAAAAAAAACAGCCAGGCCCTTTCCCCTACGACGCTAACGCACACAACTGTAAAAACGAACTGAATTGTTTTGGGTGAGAAGAAAATGCTTTTCGTATATTTTATTATTGCATGCATATCGATTCGACAGCCCCAAAAAACTAAAGGAAAAACTGAACCCAAACCACCCACACAGCGCTGACATCTATGCCATTATTTATTGTCACTCAGTGCGTAACGAAATCTGAATTGAATTGAAGTCCTGCCCCTGGCCTGCCTCATGCTGCCCTGTGCCCTCCCCTGTCCAAGCATATTCGTTCACGAAGCGCAAAGAGCATATTGGTTTTGTGTGTGACTCTTGCTTGGCTTCCCCTTATCAAGTCTGTGTTCTGCCGTGTCTCTCTATACACGATCGTGAGACATCTTCAAACTACATATTATCCCAGATAAACGATTTTACAAATAGATCCATAAATTATATTAAGTAACAGACTAAATACCAGAGAACACACTCAACTTGGAGATCTAGAAGCTACAGTTGCCAGTACTTAAGTTTTAAGCTCGAATAAAGTTAGTATTAATTCTAAATTATAATTAATAATAATAATAACATTTTTAATAAATTAATAAATGATGAATTTGTTTGAATTTAGAACTGTGTTTCAAATTATGTGTTTAAGTGACCTAAAGTCTTAGATCTGACAAAAACGGTATTATGTATTATACATATATAAATCTGAGAACTGTGGCCAAATTGACTGTTCCCAAAATTATCGCAAGGTTTGCAAGAAAAGTCTGAAGTCTGGGCAGAAGATTTTCTCGTAAACCAAATTAAACTAAAAACATTACAAATCAAGCCAGTATAGCTAATTGTGAATGATTTTTCATTTTGTCAAATATTGTCAAATATTCAATAGAATATGTAGATCATATGCTGAAAGTTTCATGAAATTCCGTTAAGTCAGTCGACGTTAAAAAATAATAAAATTTTCATATTCATTGTTTCAAATTATTTAATTTTCACAATGGCTACTACTAGACACGATCGAGCATTTTTTCCCACTGTTCCCATAACATTATCATGCACATCAACCAGAAAAGAACGGAATTAAATGTTATCTGCCTACTAAAATCTGCATGGCCTGCTTTTATCAGAAAAAATACAGCACAAGCAACTACTGCAGGCCCGATCAGTCTAAAGCTTGGTCGATCAGCGTTATACATACATACATACATACATATAATAACGTTATAACAATTATAATAATTACAAGAAAAAGCTAATATAAGAACGTTGCAGTCGGGCGATAGCGATTGCAGAATACTCATTAAAATTCCAAACGCTATCAATCAGAGTATATAGTGCAATTTTCAAGTATAGTACGCAACAAAAAACAGGGCACGATCCCAATAAAATTGGAGAATCATCGATAGCTATTGTCTTTTATATCTAGTACATCTTTGGAGCTAGGATCTTCAAATTACATATGTATATGTATAATTTACACAATTTTGATTTTGATTATATTTTGGATACCGACTCCAAGCTAGCAGCAGATCAGAGCGATTTTCCTATAAATGTGCACGCACTCATCGTCTATTCTATGCGTACAGACAGAAGCGCGCCTTTTCTCACATTCTTAGAATTTCGATTGATTTCTAGACTTTCTAGCCGTTACTGTCGTTTTGTCTGATGTCGCTCTCTTATTAAGCTATTCTATTTTAGCTACTAGCTGATCAAGCAAAGCAGTGGCGCGGGTGCTAAAGGCGACCAGTGTTGCCAGGTTTTGAGACATAAAAATAGCAAAATCGTCTCTAAAAAATAGCTGAAAATAGCTAAACAAATTTTAAAATAGCTTACAAAATAGCTGAGAAACCTTAATGCATTATGCATTTACTTTAAATTTTATTTTTAAATGTTATTTAATAATGTTACAATTTGGTTCAAATCCAAATCATCATCAGAATTATATTTTTGATTAACTGGAATCATGTTTAAATGAAATCATGGAAAATGTTTAAATTTTTTGCCCAAAGACGCCAATCGCAGTTTTGTTTTTTTTTTTTTTTGTCGCGGCATGCATTTTAATATCGTGCGATTTGGCAAAAACACTGCATTTGCAGTATATACAATACGCCCGCCTGTTGTCCGACTCATCCTCCTTAATCCAATTCTTAAATTCGGTGATTGTTTTCCAGGAATCACGAAATTTCTGCTTATATTTTTTATCCATCACATACAATTAATGCCAAGAAGAATTAGCGATGGTGTAAATTCACAACTGATGTTATAAGTACGATAAAGTCGTGGTGGTAGTATCGCGCAGATCATTACGTACAATTTGGGACTTAATCGAAAAATGTTGTTTTTTTTTTTTTTTTTTGCTTTAAATACTAAAATCAAATTCAAAATATTCGTTTGTAAAATAGCTAAATTTATAGCTAATAGCATTTTCAAAATTTTCATAGCATTTAGGGTTCAAAAATAGCTAAAAATGCTATTAAATAGCTAATCTGGCAACACTGAAGGCGACGCAAGTTATGTCACAGAGTAGGGGATGTTTAAAGCAGCCTCTCTTCCATGCTATGTTATGTTTTTTTTTTTTTTTTTCATACATACATACATATTTCGTTTTTTATAAAATATACATATATTTTTATATAATATATGAGTAATCTAAGTTTTTGTTGTTTTTTAAGTTTCACCCTTATTGTTTTTATACCCTGAACCCATTGAAAATGGGAAATCAGGGTATAATGGTTTTGTTGAAATGTATGTAACAGGCAGAAGGAGGCGTGGCAGACCCCACAAAGTATATATATTCTTGATCAGGGCGACGAGCTGAGTCGATTTAGCCCTGTCCGTCTGTCTGTCTGTCCGTCTGTCCGTCTGTCCGTCTGTCCGTCCGTCCGTCTGTCCGTCTGTCCGTCTGTCCGTCTGTCCGTATGTTTGAACGCGTCGATTTCCGAAGATATAAGAGCTAGAGACTTGAATTTTTTTTTTAAATGACCGTATATACAGCGCGGACGTCGAGTTTGCTTTTAAAATTCGATAAATCATCCCGTTATGTTTTTATCGAGTAAAAACATTCAAGTTCAAATCAGGTGCCTCTATAGCTAATTGTGAATGATTTTTCTTTTTTCAAATTTCTCAAATATTCAATATAATATGTAGATCATATGCTGAAAGTTTCATTAAATTCCGTTCAGTCAAAAATTAATAAAAAATAATCAAATATTTGGCCAATTAACAAACGCACGTGCAGCAGCTACAACAAAAACATTCGTTGAATCACATCAGCTGTTAGTTTCGTTTAGTTTTGGTAGATGGCGCTGCAGCAGTGAATCTATTTGAGTTTTGCCAGCGCCACCAGCAGGAGTGGGGTGGCCTAGTGTGTTAGGTGCATGACGCTCGATCAAGAAGTCGCGGTTCGAATCCCGATCGGTGCAACACTGATGTTTTTTTTTTTTAATTGTTTCAAAATATTTTTATATTTTCATAAATACGTTTTCTATTTAATTTATATTTTTAAATACACCGAAATTGAAATTTTAACTATACTTTATGTGCGTTTTTAATAGTTTGGTTATTCTAGCAGATTCTTAGAATCACATCAGTCGTTAGTTTCATTTAGTTTTGGTAGATGGCGCTGCAGCAGTGAATCTATTTGAGTTTTGCCAGCGCCACTAGCAGGAGTGAGGTGGCCTAGTGTGTTAGCAGCATGACGCTCGACCGAGGAGTCGCGGTTCGAATCCCGGTCGATGCAACTGATGTTAATTTTTTTTTAATTATTTCAAAATATTTTTATATTTTATTAAATGAGTTTGGTATTTTATTTATATTTTTAAATACATCGAAATTGAAATTTCAGCCATACTAAATGAGCATTTTTATTTGTTGGGTTCAGGGTAGTATCTAGTCGAGCACTCTCGACTAGAGTTTTCTTACTTGTTGTTTCTGTTTTTTATAATTTAATTTAAAAATATCTATTAAACAGTTAACCATTACAAAAAATTAGCCAAATTAAACAAAAACTCTTTATTTTTGCACATAAAGTAAAAAAATTGAGTTTTTTTCCACTGTGTAAAGTGTTTCTTGACAGACTGTATACATATGTATGTATGTATTTTATTGAAAGGTGCGAGCTTGAATGAATGGCACTTAATACTTTTCTTTTTCTTAGTCGAATAATTTTATAAGTTTAAATTTGTTTCTTCTTAAATAGCCCTCAAATACATACATATATGTACATAAGCAATGCGTATTACGCATATATGTATATACATATGCATATAAATACATATATACATATGTATACATATGTATGTAGTCTGCCCGCATAACATCAAGCATTCCAGCCTTTCTTATGCACGCGTTCATTTGTATGTGTTTATGTATGCACACATAAATATGTATGTACTCTAGCATATTCTAAGAATCTCAATTGCGATTGCTTTGTCTTTGCATTGTTTTTGAATTTGCAGCCGCTACACTGGCTTTTCATAGCTACATGGCGTCATAACAAAAATGTGATTTCGCTCTGAAGGCAGAGGCGCAGGCGATCTGTGACTTAGTTGCTTTGGGTGCAAGTTCAAGTCCGGGGGAAAGCGTTTTTTTTTAATTGCAAATTTTTGTTAGTTTACTTCTTTTTATATTTATTAAATTTAATAAAAATGTTTCCTTCTGTATTAAGCTTATTAAGTGGCACACTCATATAAATTTCATAACTAGCCACTACAAATGCCGATTCGCCAAGCCACAAGGGGGCGTATATTTTCGTGGCTCGAATGTTTTTATATTTTATTTTTTCAGTTTTATAACTTTTTTTTTAATTCCATAAAAATGTTTTCTTCCGCGGTATCATTGCCTATTAAGCCTATTTATATACACATATAGATGGCGCATATATGTATATACATATGTAGTTGTCGCAATTTGACACTATAACTGCCGATTGCCACGCCCCTAGTGACCACTTCTCATTTTTGGCCAGCTCTTAGAACTTTAGAAGATACAGTTTTATCCGATTTACCACGCCCTCAAATGGCTTGTTGGTCTAGGGTGGTCAACACGAATCTACATACCAAATTTCAGATTTCTAGCCCTTCAACTAATATGATTTCTGGTTTATCGGAAAATGCACTTTCCGAATGAATATAAAAAAAAAAAAAAAATCTTTATTCAAGACGCTATTCCACATCACATCAATTCAAAAGAAAACCCCGTTATATAGCAACATACATATATGTATGTAAGTGTCGCAATTTACAGCGCTGTTTTCAACGCAACTCTGAACAACAGAGTTGCACGAAAATCTACAATCGAGGCAGTAGGGCTGCAAATCCATCGATGGTGGCTCCACTCGATATTTTCTCCATCGATGGAAAAAACTATCGAATATATCGATGGTTCCATCGAAAATTTAAAAAGCTGAAAGGGAACATTTCATGAAATTTGAGTACTTAACTATTCAAATTTTTATATTATTTACATTTAAATAATTCGAAATTTATGTTTTGAATTATCAAAAGTGTTTGTTTTTGTGTTTTTTTTTAAACAATATTGTATTTAATTCATTTTTTCAAACATAATTCTTAGTATAAAACAATAACAAAAACAATAAATTCATTATCTTAAACATAATATAAAATATTATAAAATAAAATAAAAAGTAGAGATCCATTTGTACTTTTTTGACTGGTAATAAAAGCTATTCATTTGAATTATTATTTCTGCTTAATTTGATCTTTCATCATCATCATCAACCAAGCTCATATTTTTGTTTAAAAACAATAATATATTTACATTTTTCGGCTTCAACGCCGATCTCCGCTGAGAAATTATCTCTCCGGCCTTACTGAAAATTCGTTCAGACTCAGTGGAGCTAGCGGGAATACATAAATATTTTGTTGCCAATTGTGCAATCGCGCCAAACTGAGACTCATTAATCTGGAAAAAAGTTAACGTTTTATATTATGCATATGTTCAGTTAGCAAACTTACCTTCCAATAAGTGAGCGGATCAATATCTTGTGCCGCATTTTGCTGTTCCAAAAATTGGCGCATCATTAAAATTGCGTCGGCTCTTCTGTTTTTTTGTTTTTGTGTAATATTTTCATTAACGAAATCAAATAAATCATCATCCTGTTTTTCTGGCATTTCTATATTGTTATATTGACTATCTTTTTTTAGAAACGCTATTTCTGTTTCTAAGGCAATTGCAGCCTGTTGCGCAACACTCGAGCTACGAAACCCTTCTTTTTTAAACCGTGGATCAATCATTGTTGCCATCCGTGGCACCGATCTATTTATGTAGGGTAGAAGCCTACATTTTACACGATCGATGAGAAGTGCGCATGTTTCTGAACCCAAGTCGGTCTTCATATTTGGTCCTAATTTTTCAAGTTTGGCTAATAAGCCAAATATGGTTGGTATTAACAAGGAACATGTAACAGTTTTTGCGGCCGATGCGCGCTTTGTTGCCACTTCAAAAGGCGCAAACAACAAAACCAAATCCTCTATTATAGAGAATTGTTCTGCACTTAAAGGTGTAGGTGCCTTTCTGATTTTTAGCAGAACAGAGGAAAGTGGCTCGCGCGTTTTCAAAATTCTTTCCAGCATGTAGAATACGCTATTCCAACGAGTGGATACCTCCTGTATTAAGCTATAAGGCTTATCAATTGATTGTTCATTTTTAAACATTGCATAGGCAATGGAACTACTTTTGAAAAACCCCACAATTTGTTTTGTTTGGGTAAGTAGCGCCTTAATGTCATCGCGTGCCAATACGTCTTGAATGACAAGATTCAATGTGTGGGCAAAACAAGGTAGATGTTTTTTCTTAAGTATTTCACAGGCTTTAATCATTGACGCAGCATTGTCTGTCACAATTGTTTCGACTTTGTCGGACACACTCCATTCGTTTAATATTTCCTGCAATGTTTCAGCTATATTGTTGCTGCCATGATTAAATTCGCATAGTAATGGCTGCGTAGCGAGCACAGCTGTTTTTAGCTTGAATTGCAACATATAATGGCATGTTACAGTCAAATAATTGATGCCACTTTGGGAAGTCCAGCTATCCGTTGTGACAGAGCAATAATTTGCTTGATTAAGCTGGTTCTTCACTTTAGTTTTCAGCTCATCATACATATTTTTAATATGCACATTTTGTAGCGTTGTGCGGCTTGGAAGTACATACCGTGGATCCAATAAATTTATTAAATATCTGAAGCCTTCGTCTTCCACGATACTGTACGGTTGTACATCTTGTGCTACCATTCGAGCAACCGCTCTGTCTATATTAATTTTTTTCGATGATGACATTGTATATTTGTCATGGCATTTTACAAATTGATCTATTTTATTTAAATTAGATGACTCATTTGATCTAACTGGATGAGCACGTTTTAAATGCTCCAGCAAATTGGAAGTATTGCCACTTGTTTTATATTCTTTGCCGCAAAGGCGGCACTTGGCGAAGATTTTGTTTTGGCACTTGTCAAAATGTGTCCATACCTCCGATGTCTTCTTTCGCTTTTTCGCCTCATCGGCACCAGGCATGCTCGGCTCATTGGTCGCTTCTCTCTTATCTTTAATATTTAATAATTATTAACAAAAAAATTACTTTGCATTGCTTTTTATTATTACTTACTTGACGGATTCAAAAATTTGTCCATATTGCAATCTTGCAGTGAAATGTCGCAAAGAGAACAAATATATCGATGGTGCAAAAAAGCCATCGATCCATCGGACTATTCAAATTCCATCGATAGATCGGTAACAGCCATCGATAGATTTGCAGCCCTACGAGGCAGCGTTGCGTTCGCTATAAAAGGCCGCGCTCTCACTGAAACCGTCATTCTGTCTCTGTGGTTCGCCGAGAGCAGATTCAGCTGCCTCTGGGGTTCGCCCAGAGCAGACTGAAACTTTATTAACAATTTTTTTCGCCATTGTTAATATACATATATAAATAAATATATATTTTTTTTCCAAAGAATTTGTGCTGATTATATCTGCCTCTGTGGTTCGCCCAGAGCAGGCACAATTTTCATAAACAATGTTTTTATTTTAATCAGGCTTTAATCAACCTCCAATGCGTTTGAGGTGGAAATGTTCGCATGAGGTGCGCATTTTCCGGCGACAGGGAATGATCCTGCTTCGACCAACAATTGTAAACTGGCCACACTTAATGAATTTGTGTTTGTGTGAGTCTCTCCAAGCTGTGGAAAAAACTACTGATACTTATGTTGTTAACACATCGATAATGCTTGGAATATGAATTGAGGGGGGAGTCTATATGACGTCCTCATGCTTGGCGACAGGATATAAAATCCTGCTTCGACCAACAATTGTAATTTGGCCACACTTGAATTCGTATTTGTGTGAGTCTCTCCACACTGTGGAGAAAATTACTTATATTGTATATATGTCGATTATGCTTGCAATGAGGATTGAGGTGGGAAACGTCCTCGAGTGTGTTGATGGCCAATTATTAAATAGAATCACACGAGTTAAAATAAAATGAAACTACACGAGTGATCCATTAGTGTGGGTCTGAAATGAGCTGGATGTTTGTTTTGTTTTTTTTGGTACTGTGGAGTGCCTGGAGTGTTAAATGGTGGCTTCATCCAGTGGGGAGTTTATCTTAAATATCGAATTTATATTCATATAACATTATTCATCGGTCTTTTGAAATCCTCCACATTTATTGGCTGGTCGGTGACTTGAATTTGTACTATTTTAGACGTAGAAGACGGAGAAGTAGTGATTCCAATTTCATCCTCGGGTGTTGATACCCAAGTATTAAATGAAATCACACGAGTGATCCATTAGTGTGGGTCTGAAATGAGCTGGATGTTTGTTTTGTTTTTTTGGTACTGTGGAGTGCCTGGAGTGTTAAATGGTGGCTTCATCCAGTGGGGAGTTTATCTTAAATATCGAATTTATATTCATATAACATTATTCATCGGTCTTTTGAAATCCTCGACATTTATTGGCTGGTCGGTGACTTGAATTTGTACTATTTTAGACGTAGAAGACGGAGAAGTAGTGATTCCAATTTCATCCTCGGGTGTTGATACCCAAGTATTAAATGAAATCACACGAGTGATCCATTAGTGTGGGTCTGAAATGAGCTGGATGTTTGTTTTGTTTTTTTGGTACTGTGGAGTGCCTGGAGTGTTAAATGGTGGCTTCATCCAGTGGGGAGTTTATCTTAAATATCGAATTTATATTCATATAACATTATTCATCGGTCTTTTGAAATCCTCGACATTTATTGGCTGGTCGGTGACTTGAATTTGTACTATTTTAGACGTAGAAGACGGAGAAGTAGTGATTCCAATTTCATCCTCGGGTGTTGATACCCAAGTATTAAATGAAATCACACGAGTGATCCATTAGTGTGGGTCTGAAATGAGCTGGATGTTTGTTTTGTTTTTTTGGTACTGTGGAGTGCCTGGAGTGTTAAATGGTGGCTTCATCCAGTGGGGAGTTTATCTTAAATATCGTATTTTTTCATAACATTATTCATCGGTCTTCTTTTGAAATCATCTACATTTATTGGCTGAAGAACGTGTTATTGGGCGGTGACTTGAATTTGTACTATTTTAGACGTAGAAGACGGAGAAGTAGTGATTCCAATTTCATCCTCGGGTGTTGATACCCAAGTATTAAATGAAATCACACGAGTGATCCATTAGTGTGGGTCTGAAATGAGCTGGATGTTTGTTTTGTTTTTTTGGTACTGTGGAGTGCCTGGAGTGTTAAATGGTGGCTTCATCCAGTGGGGAGTTTATCTTAAATATCGAATTTATATTCATATAACATTATTCATCGGTCTTTTGAAATCCTCCACATTTATTGGCTGGTCGGTGACTTGAATTTGTACTATTTTAGACGTAGAAGACGGAGAAGTAGTGATTCCAATTTCATCCTCGGGTGTTGATACCCAAGTATTAAATGAAATCACACGAGTGATCCATTAGTGTGGGTCTGAAATGAGCTGGATGTTTGTTTTGTTTTTTTGGTACTGTGGAGTGCCTGGAGTGTTAAATGGTGGCTTCATCCAGTGGGGAGTTTATCTTAAATATCGTATTTTTTCATAACATTATTCATCGGTCTTCTTTTGAAATCATCTACATTTATTGGCTGAAGAACGTGTTATTGGGCGGTGATTTGAATTTGTACTATTTTAGACGTAGAAGACGGAGAAGTAGTGATTCCAATTTCATCCTCGGGTGTTGATACCCAAGTATTAAATGAAATCACACGAGTGATCCATTAGTGTGGGTCTGAAATGAGCTGGATGTTTGTTTTGTTTTTTTGGTACTGTGGAGTGCCTGGAGTGTTAAATGGTGGCTTCATCCAGTGGGGAGTTTATCTTAAATATCGAATTTATATTCATATAACATTATTCATCGGTCTTTTGAAATCCTCGACATTTATTGGCTGGTCGGTGACTTGAATTTGTACTATTTTAGACGTAGAAGACGGAGAAGTAGTGATTCCAATTTCATCCTCGGGTGTTGATACCCAAGTATTAAATGAAATCACACGAGTGATCCATTAGTGTGGGTCTGAAATGAGCTGGATGTTTGTTTTGTTTTTTTGGTACTGTGGAGTGCCTGGAGTGTTAAATGGTGGCTTCATCCAGTGGGGAGTTTATCTTAAATATCGTATTTTTTCATAACATTATTCATCGGTCTTCTTTTGAAATCATCTACATTTATTGGCTGAAGAACGTGTTATTGGGCGGTGACTTGAATTTGTACTATTTTAGACGTAGAAGACGGAGAAGTAGTGATTCCAATTTCATCCTCGGGTGTTGATACCCAAGTATTAAATGAAATCACACGAGTGATCCATTAGTGTGGGTCTGAAATGAGCTGGATGTTTGTTTTGTTTTTTTGGTACTGTGGAGTGCCTGGAGTGTTAAATGGTGGCTTCATCCAGTGGGGAGTTTATCTTAAATATCGAATTTATATTCATATAACATTATTCATCGGTCTTTTGAAATCCTCGACATTTATTGGCTGGTCGGTGACTTGAATTTGTACTATTTTAGACGTAGAAGACGGAGAAGTAGTGATTCCAATTTCATCCTCGGGTGTTGATACCCAAGTATTAAATGAAATCACACGAGTGATCCATTAGTGTGGGTCTGAAATGAGCTGGATGTTTGTTTTGTTTTTTTGGTACTGTGGAGTGCCTGGAGTGTTAAATGGTGGCTTCATCCAGTGGGGAGTTTATCTTAAATATCGTATTTTTTCATAACATTATTCATCGGTCTTCTTTTGAAATCATCTACATTTATTGGCTGAAGAACGTGTTATTGGGCGGTGACTTGAATTTGTACTATTTTAGACGTAGAAGACGGAGAAGTAGTGATTCCAATTTCATCCTCGGGTGTTGATACCCAAGTATTAAATGAAATCACACGAGTGATCCATTAGTGTGGGTCTGAAATGAGCTGGATGTTTGTTTTGTTTTTTTTGGTACTGTGGAGTGCCTGGAGTGTTAAATGGTGGCTTCATCCAGTGGGGAGTTTATCTTAAATATCGAATTTATATTCATATAACATTATTCATCGGTCTTTTGAAATCCTCCACATTTATTGGCTGGTCGGTGACTTGAATTTGTACTATTTTAGACGTAGAAGACGGAGAAGTAGTGATTCCAATTTCATCCTCGGGTGTTGATACCCAAGTATTAAATGAAATCACACGAGTGATCCATTAGTGTGGGTCTGAAATGAGCTGGATGTTTGTTTTGTTTTTTTGGTACTGTGGAGTGCCTGGAGTGTTAAATGGTGGCTTCATCCAGTGGGGAGTTTATCTTAAATATCGTATTTTTTCATAACATTATTCATCGGTCTTCTTTTGAAATCATCTACATTTATTGGCTGAAGAACGTGTTATTGGGCGGTGATTTGAATTTGTACTATTTTAGACGTAGAAGACGGAGAAGTAGTGATTCCAATTTCATCCTCGGGTGTTGATACCCAAGTATTAAATGAAATCACACGAGTGATCCATTAGTGTGGGTCTGAAATGAGCTGGATGTTTGTTTTGTTTTTTTGGTACTGTGGAGTGCCTGGAGTGTTAAATGGTGGCTTCATCCAGGGGGAGTTTATCTTAAATATCGAATTTATATTCATATAACATTATTCATCGGTCTTTTGAAATCCTCGACATTTATTGGCTGGTCGGTGACTTGAATTTGTACTATTTTAGACGTAGAAGACGGAGAAGTAGTGATTCCAATTTCATCCTCGGGTGTTGATACCCAAGTATTAAATGAAATCACACGAGTGATCCATTAGTGTGGGTCTGAAATGAGCTGGATGTTTGTTTTGTTTTTTTGGTACTGTGGAGTGCCTGGAGTGTTAAATGGTGGCTTCATCCAGTGGGGAGTTTATCTTAAATATCGTATTTTTTCATAACATTATTCATCGGTCTTCTTTTGAAATCATCTACATTTATTGGCTGAAGAACGTGTTATTGGGCGGTGACTTGAATTTGTACTATTTTAGACGTAGAAGACGGAGAAGTAGTGATTCCAATTTCATCCTCGGGTGTTGATACCCAAGTATTAAATGAAATCACACGAGTGATCCATTAGTGTGGGTCTGAAATGAGCTGGATGTTTGTTTTGTTTTTTTGGTACTGTGGAGTGCCTGGAGTGTTAAATGGTGGCTTCATCCAGTGGGGAGTTTATCTTAAATATCGAATTTATATTCATATAACATTATTCATCGGTCTTTTGAAATCCTCCACATTTATTGGCTGGTCGGTGACTTGAATTTGTACTATTTTAGACGTAGAAGACGGAGAAGTAGTGATTCCAATTTCATCCTCGGGTGTTGATACCCAAGTATTAAATGAAATCACACGAGTGATCCATTAGTGTGGGTCTGAAATGAGCTGGATGTTTGTTTTGTTTTTTTGGTACTGTGGAGTGCCTGGAGTGTTAAATGGTGGCTTCATCCAGTGGGGAGTTTATCTTAAATATCGTATTTTTTCATAACATTATTCATCGGTCTTTTGAAATCCTCCACATTTATTGGCTGGTCGGTGACTTGAATTTGTACTATTTTAGACGTAGAAGACGGAGAAGTAGTGATTCCAATTTCATCCTCGGGTGTTGATACCCAAGTATTAAATGAAATCACACGAGTGATCCATTAGTGTGGGTCTGAAATGAGCTGGATGTTGTTTGTTTTGTTTTTTGGTACTGTGGAGTGCCTGGAGTGTTAAATGGTGGCTTCATCCAGTGGGGAGTTTATCTTAAATATCGTATTTTTTCATAACATTATTCATCGGTCTTTTGAAATCCTCCACATTTATATGCTGAAGAACGTGTTATTGGGCTGTGACTTCAATTTGTACTATTTTAGACGTAGAAGACGGAGAAGTAGTGATTCCAATTTCATCCTCGGGTGTTGATACCCAAGTATTAAATGAAATCACACGAGTGATCCATTAGTGTGGGTCTGAAATGAGCTGGATGTTTGTTTTGTTTTTTTGGTACTGTGGAGTGCCTGGAGTGTTAAATGGTGGCTTCATCCAGTGGGGAGTTTATCTTAAATATCGTATTTTTTCATAACATTATTCATCGGTCTTCTTTTGAAATCATCTACATTTATTGGCTGAAGAACGTGTTATTGGGCGGTGATTTGAATTTGTACTATTTTAGACGTAGAAGACGGAGAAGTAGTGATTCCAATTTCATCCTCGGGTGTTGATACCCAAGTATTAAATGAAATCACACGAGTGATCCATTAGTGTGGGTCTGAAATGAGCTGGATGTTTGTTTTGTTTTTTTGGTACTGTGGAGTGCCTGGAGTGTTAAATGGTGGCTTCATCCAGTGGGGAGTTTATCTTAAATATCGAATTTATATTCATATAACATTATTCATCGGTCTTTTAAAATCCTCCACATTTATTGGCTGGTCGGTGACTTGAATTTGTACTATTTTAGACGTAGAAGACGGAGAAGTAGTGATTCCAATTTCATCCTCGGGTGTTGATACCCAAGTATTAAATGAAATCACACGAGTGATCCATTAGTGTGGGTCTGAAATGAGCTGGATGTTTGTTTTGTTTTTTTTGGTACTGTGGAGTGCCTGGAGTGTTAAATGGTGGCTTCATCCAGTGGGGAGTTTATCTTAAATATCGAATTTATATTCATATAACATTATTCATCGGTCTTTTGAAATCCTCGACATTTATTGGCTGGTCGGTGACTTGAATTTGTACTATTTTAGACGTAGAAGACGGAGAAGTAGTGATTCCAATTTCATCCTCGGGTGTTGATACCCAAGTATTAAATGAAATCACACGAGTGATCCATTAGTGTGGGTCTGAAATGAGCTGGATGTTGTTTGTTTTGTTTTTTGGTACTGTGGAGTGCCTGGAGTGTTAAATGGTGGCTTCATCCAGTGGGGAGTTTATCTTAAATATCGAATTTATATTCATATAACATTATTCATCGGTCTTTTGAAATCCTCGACATTTATTGGCTGGTCGGTGACTTGAATTTGTACTATTTTAGACGTAGAAGACGGAGAAGTAGTGATTCCAATTTCATCCTCGGGTGTTGATACCCAAGTATTAAATGAAATCACACGAGTGATCCATTAGTGTGGGTCTGAAATGAGCTGGATGTTTGTTTTGTTTTTTTTGGTACTGTGGAGTGCCTGGAGTGTTAAATGGTGGCTTCATCCAGTGGGGAGTTTATCTTAAATATCGAATTTATATTCATATAACATTATTCATCGGTCTTTTGAAATCCTCGACATTTATTGGCTGGTCGGTGACTTGAATTTGTACTATTTTAGACGTAGAAGACGGAGAAGTAGTGATTCCAATTTCATCCTCGGGTGTTGATACCCAAGTATTAAATGAAATCACACGAGTGATCCATTAGTGTGGGTCTGAAATGAGCTGGATGTTGTTTGTTTTGTTTTTTGGTACTGTGGAGTGCCTGGAGTGTTAAATGGTGGCTTCATCCAGTGGGGAGTTTATCTTAAATATCGAATTTATATTCATATAACATTATTCATCGGTCTTTTGAAATCCTCGACATTTATTGGCTGGTCGGTGACTTGAATTTGTACTATTTTAGACGTAGAAGACGGAGAAGTAGTGATTCCAATTTCATCCTCGGGTGTTGATACCCAAGTATTAAATGAAATCACACGAGTGATCCATTAGTGTGGGTCTGAAATGAGCTGGATGTTGTTTGTTTTGTTTTTTGGTACTGTGGAGTGCCTGGAGTGTTAAATGGTGGCTTCATCCAGTGGGGAGTTTATCTTAAATATCGTATTTTTTCATAACATTATTCATCGGTCTTCTTTTGAAATCATCTACATTTATTGGCTGAAGAACGTGTTATTGGGCGGTGACTTGAATTTGTACTATTTTAGACGTAGAAGACGGAGAAGTAGTGATTCCAATTTCATCCTCGGGTGTTGATACCCAAGTATTAAATGAAATCACACGAGTGATCCATTAGTGTGGGTCTGAAATGAGCTGGATGTTTGTTTTGTTTTTTTGGTACTGTGGAGTGCCTGGAGTGTTAAATGGTGGCTTCATCCAGTGGGGAGTTTATCTTAAATATCGAATTTATATTCATATAACATTATTCATCGGTCTTTTGAAATCCTCGACATTTATCGGCTGGTCGGTGACTTGAATTTGTACTATTTTAGACGTAGAAGACGGAGAAGTAGTGATTCCAATTTCATCCTCGGGTGTTGATACCCAAGTATTAAATGAAATCACACGAGTGATCCATTAGTGTGGGTCTGAAATGAGCTGGATGTTGTTTGTTTTGTTTTTTGGTACTGTGGAGTGCCTGGAGTGTTAAATGGTGGCTTCATCCAGTGGGGAGTTTATCTTAAATATCGTATTTTTTCATAACATTATTCATCGGTCTTTTGAAATCCTCCACATTTATATGCTGAAGAACGTGTTATTGGGCTGTGACTTCAATTTGTACTATTTTAGACGTAGAAGACGGAGAAGTAGTGATTCCAATTTCATCCTCGGGTGTTGATACCCAAGTATTAAATGAAATCACACGAGTGATCCATTAGTGTGGGTCTGAAATGAGCTGGATGTTTGTTTTGTTTTTTTCGGTACTGTGGAGTGCCTGGAGTGTTAAATGGTGGCTTCATCCAGTGGGGAGTTTATCTTAAATATCGAATTTATATTCATATAACATTATTCATCGGTCTTTTGAAATCCTCCACATTTATTGGCTGGTCGGTGACTTGAATTTGTACTATTTTAGACGTAGAAGACGGAGAAGTAGTGATTCCAATTTCATCCTCGGGTGTTGATACCCAAGTATTAAATGAAATCACACGAGTGATCCATTAGTGTGGGTCTGAAATGAGCTGGATGTTGTTTGTTTTATTTTTGGTACTGTGGAGTGCCTGGAGTGTTAAATGGTGGCTTCATCCAGTGGGGAGTTTATCTTAAATATCGTATTTTTTCATAACATTATTCATCGGTCTTCTTTTGAAATCATCTACATTTATTGGCTGAAGAACGTGTTATTGGGCGGTGACTTGAATTTGTACTATTTTAGACGTAGAAGACGGAGAAGTAGTGATTCCAATTTCATCCTCGGGTGTTGATACCCAAGTATTAAATGAAATCACACGAGTGATCCATTAGTGTGGGTCTGAAATGAGCTGGATGTTTGTTTTGTTTTTTTGGTACTGTGGAGTGCCTGGAGTGTTAAATGGTGGCTTCATCCAGTGGGGAGTTTATCTTAAATATCGTATTTTTTCATAACATTATTCATCGGTCTTCTTTTGAAATCATCTACATTTATTGGCTGAAGAACGTGTTATTGGGCGGTGACTTGAATTTGTACTATTTTAGACGTAGAAGACGGAGAAGTAGTGATTCCAATTTCATCCTCGGGTGTTGATACCCAAGTATTAAATGAAATCACACGAGTGATCCATTAGTGTGGGTCTGAAATGAGCTGGATGTTTGTTTTGTTTTTTTGGTACTGTGGAGTGCCTGGAGTGTTAAATGGTGGCTTCATCCAGTGGGGAGTTTATCTTAAATATCGAATTTATATTCATATAACATTATTCATCGGTCTTTTGAAATCCTCGACATTTATTGGCTGGTCGGTGACTTGAATTTGTACTATTTTAGACGTAGAAGACGGAGAAGTAGTGATTCCAATTTCATCCTCGGGTGTTGATACCCAAGTATTAAATGAAATCACACGAGTGATCCATTAGTGTGGGTCTGAAATGAGCTGGATGTTGTTTGTTTTGTTTTTTGGTACTGTGGAGTGCCTGGAGTGTTAAATGGTGGCTTCATCCAGTGGGGAGTTTATCTTAAATATCGAATTTATATTCATATAACATTATTCATCGGTCTTTTGAAATCCTCGGCATTTATTGGCTGGTCGGTGACTTGAATTTGTACTATTTTAGACGTAGAAGACGGAGAAGTAGTGATTCCAATTTCATCCTCGGGTGTTGATACCCAAGTATTAAATGAAATCACACGAGTGATCCATTAGTGTGGGTCGGAAATGAGCTGGATGTTGTTTGTTTTGTTTTTTGGTACTGTGGAGTGCCTGGAGTGTTAAATGGTGGCTTCATCCAGTGGGGAGTTTATCTTAAATATCGTATTTTTTCATAACATTATTCATCGGTCTTCTTTTGAAATCATCTACATTTATTGGCTGAAGAACGTGTTATTGGGCGGTGACTTGAATTTGTACTATTTTAGACGTAGAAGACGGAGAAGTAGTGATTCCAATTTCGTCCTCGGGTGTTGATACCCTAGTATTAAATGAAATCACACGAGTGATCCATTAGTGTGGGTTTGAGAAAATCTGGATGTTATTTTCTTTGTTGGTATTTTGGGCTTTTTTATGTAATATAACTGTTGTATTGTTGGTATCTATGTAATCAGTCTGTACGATGCCCTCATTCTTGTGTTATATTTCAATGACGTCTATTCGCACACGACGTCCTTCCAGTAGTGAGTCGGAGTCTTTATTTGGATTTTGAGGAGGAGATAGTAGACGTGTTTAATTTAGATGTTGAGGAGAGATTGAGTTAATTTGGAAGTATTAAGTTAAATCACATGGGCATCAACATGAACTCCATAATGTATGTTTGAATGAGGATTTAATGAGGATGAACCGTCGAAGTGCGTGGAAAGTTTTTTGTTCTTAAAATTATTTCCATATTTTTGTAATATGTGTAAAATGTGAATAGCCGACTGCTCCAGTTGCCTTAAGTTTTAAGCTCGATTAAAGTTTGTATTAAATCTAATTTATAATAAATAAACAAAATAATAAATCCTACTTTTTAGAACACTGTCAAAACGAATATTTTTATTAACAAATTTATTATTAGTCTTATTTATTTATTAGTTTTTTCGGTAATAAGAAACAAATAAGAAAACTCCAGTCGAGAGTGCTCGAATAGATACTACCCTGAACCAAGTTAAGAAAAAAGCACATTTAGTACGGTTCATAATTGAATTTTCGATATATTAATAATATAAATGAAATAAAAACTTATTTGATTAAAATGTGTAATATATTTATATTTATGTATTGCAAAAAATAATGACATGACTTACTTTTACTAGTTGCAATTGAGAAATTTAAATAAAATCATTCTGCACTTCTTTTATGTAAACATACATACATACGCATCCACACGTACGTATAAACACGCGCTCTGCTAACTGCGCAGTAAGCAGCGACGGCGCGTGGGCTGCACTGCGGTGTGGGCAATATCATGAGCACAGGTCTCTAGTACTTGAAATACGCTTTTACAAATTGGTGGCAAACGGGGCGTGGTATCCAAAATCTGTAATCTATGAAATCTTCGTATTCATCAAATGTATATACACAGTAAATCTGAAGGCTCCAAGTCTAAAAGTGTTCAAATTAGACTGAAAAAACAAAATGAATTTTTCGATTACTCTAGATAAAAAAGTTATTGAACGAGTTATCGAAAAAATATAATAAACTTGTACTGCGTTTTGTATACACCAGTCTACAGAAAAATTTCAGCTCTCTAGCTTTTATAACTTCTGAGATCTAGGCGTTCATACGGACGGACAGACGGACAGGACCAAATCGACTCAGCTCGTCTCCCTGATATATATATATGCATAATACTCGGTGGGAGTTTAAAAACTGAGTCGCTCATATGATTTGTGGAAATACTTATGAAGAGTTTCAGATATAGTATTCCTTATAAATCCATCCAACATAGAGCATCGAAATACCATGTAGATCTATCTGTAGATAAGGTTATTTGGGATTATATATTTATTATAGTTGGATGCATTACATTTAGCTATGTATGTAGATATGTGCTATATGTAGTTAGGATTATATATAATGTATGTTGTTGAAATGTATGTATATATATATATACTTTATGGGGTCTGCCACGCCTCCTTCTGCCTGTTACATACATTTCAACAACATACATTATATATAATCCTAACTACATATAGCACATATCTACATACATAGCTAAATGTAATGAATCCAACTATAATAAATATATAATCCCAAATAACCTTATCTACAGATAGATCTACATGGTATTTCGATGCTCTATGTTGGATGGATTTATAAGGAATACTATATCTGAAACTCTTCATAAGTATTTCCACAAATCATATGAGCGACTCAGTTTTTAAACTCCCACCGAGTATTATGCAGTCAGTTACGCCCGACCTTCATTCAGCTGATGCTACTTCAGTTCTGTTGCCTGGGCTAAACATGTGTCAATTGCTTTAGTTTTCATTCGATCTTAAATTTGAATTTGGGCTATCGTTGACGGGCGATACGATGTGCATATGTATGTGCACTGCCAGCGGTATGAAGCCTGTCATAAACTTTTGACACTCTGGTGGCTGTTGTCAGTGGCTGCCAGCTGCCAGTCGTTGAGCTGTCTGTCTGTCCGCCTGCCCGTCTGTCTGTTTGTCATTTTGGCATAGTAAAAATTTGAGTGCTTTGGCAACACGATTTCAGCACAATTCTCGAGTGTTCTTTCAAGTTTTGCGGCAGCCACAGACCGAGGTCTGCTCCGCTGCCAAGACCTAATTAGCTCTGTCGCATTATTGCCTGCCCGCCTCTGAGCGGCCTCTCATAATTATTATTCACACAGCTCGACGGGCGGCGCGATTGGATTTGGGTCTTTGGGAGTTCTGGCTCTTAGCGTATGTAAATGTCAAATGTGTCAGCACTTTAAAGAGAACTTTTCTCTTTTGAAATGATTCCTTGCATGCAACATAATTAAATTGTGGACCATAATTGATTTGAGAATAGATTTATGGAGCTGGCAATTAGAGAACATCTTCCCTACTATTCTTGCTCTTGGTTAGTAATGAAGAACAGAAGACCAGAATATTGAGATCAATATTAATCAAACGAAAAAAGCTATCGATTGCTTGAAACACAATTGTTCATAAGGTGTTCTAGGTGGATCTACGTACAATATATCAAAAATAGATAGACAGATAGGCGTGATTCTTGATAAGGATCAAGAACCTTCAATAACTCAAGCAATCAAATCTATGTACATACAGTGGCTCACAGCTTATTTGACCCAACGTAAAATAAAAATTTCATCTGCTCATTACTTTTTACCCAATAGAAATTTTTGAAAAATTCAAACGTGGAATTTTTATTTCAATATTAAATTAATGGAAAGCATAACTTTTTTATTGATATTTAAAAAAAAAAAACAGTAAGAAAATAACAAAAACTAAAAAAAGTCATAAAATCAATGTCACAGCTTATTTGACCCACACTTTTTTAAGAACAGGTATATTCGCGTAAAATGGAAATTAAAGGTACTATGTTTTTGGTTTGATTATTGAATTCGCAATGTGAAGCTGAAGTATTTTTACCATTCAAAGTGAGATTTTGTTAAGGAAACACGTGTTTGCAAAAATGGGAAAGCGCACAACAATACAGCAGCGGGAATTGGTGCTACACCACTCTTAAAATGGAATTTTGCGGCGAAAAATTGCAGAGTTCGTTAATTTACCTGAATCTACAGTAAAAAACATAATAAACCTATTTGTTTTTGAAAACAGAGTGGTTAATAGGGGTAGAACGGCTGCCAACAAAATTTTCAATGACACCGATGAGCGATACATTGTGCGCCAAATGAAGGAAAACCCCAAGTTATCCGCTCCAAAACTGGCTAGTCAGATGGAGCAAGAGCTGGGGAAGTCGTGTGGTGCAGAAACGATTCGTCGTATACTCCGAGACCATGATTTACATGGTAGAATTGCTCGCAAGAAGCCTTTCATTAGTAAGAAAAATAAGGAAAGCCGGCTCCTACTCGCTAAAGAGTACATAAACAAGGACACCAGCTACTGGAACAAAGTCATTTTCGCTGACGAGTCCAAGTTTAACATATTTGGTTTGGATGGGAGGCCCTACGTCTTGCGACAAGCGAATACCGAGCTGCAAGAGAAGCACCTGAAACCCACAGTAAAGCATGATGGAAGGTCTGTGAGGGTTTGGGCCTGTATGTCTGTCTCTGGAGTTGGAAAACTAGCTTTTATTGAAAGCACCATGGATAAGATTATGTACTTAAGCATTTTAACACAAAATCTTATGCAAAATGCTGAATATCTTGCCCTGAAAGAGGACTTTACATTTTATCAGGAGAACGACCCAAAGCACACATCGGTTGTCGTTCAGTCTTGGCGGGTATGGAACTGGCCGCATAACCTCAAACCTTTAGCACAGTCCCCGGATCTTAATGTAAATGTAATGTAATAAAAACTTGTGGTTCATTTTAGACACTAGTATCAGGTCTCGAAATATTTTCAACAAAAAAGATTTAAAAACGACATTAGTCGAGGAATGGGGGAAAATCCTGTCCGAAACAACAAAAAAATTGGTGGCTTCAATGCCTGGAAGGCTTCAGGCAGTATTAGATCAATAAGGGGGCTATGCAAAATAGTAAGTGTAAAAAAACTACCCATAATTTTGAAATTACTGTTAAAATTAACTAATGGGTCAAATAAGCTGTGACATTGATTTTATGACTTTTTTTAGTTTTTGTTATTTTTTTACTGTGTTTTTTTAAATATCAATAAAAAAGTTATGCTTTCCATTAATTTAATATTGAAATAACAATTCCACGTTTGAATTTTTCAAAAATTTCTATTGGGTAAAAAGTAATGAGCAGATGAAATTTTTATTTTACGTTGGGTCAAATAAGCTGTGAGCCACTGTATATGTATGTACCTTTATCTTAGTAATATCGATTCAAGATAATATAGGTTAGTCTATATATCAAATCTATCTACTCTTTTCTACAATGTATGTAAAGATTTGACAATTTTCCAGCACTGTGATATAAATCGTTATGATAATTCATATATAATAATATTTATTATGAAATGGGCTCGCATCGCAGCTCCTCGCTTAAGCCCCGTCAGACATTTTAAAGAGCATACTTTTTGGCTTGAGCGAAATGCCTATCCTAATATCATAACAGAGCTCTCTTATGGACCATATCGAGTACATATGAGTATGTTGTGTACAGAGGAACGCTCGTAAATTATTTCTTTTGAGTGTCTCTAAATCAGCCAGAGACTTTTGAATATAAATTTAAAATGAATATGAAAACAAATTGATAAATAAATAAACTGATGAATATGCGTATTGTTGCTGCCCGAGGCGCATCATAACCTTTGCCTAGACACCCACCTGCTCGCCGTTGAGTCAATAATACACTCATACTAACAGATATATAAGCCCGAAAGACATATTAGATGCGATTTTTTCTTAAATGGTTATACGAGGCCATCGACTAAAACAAACAAACAAATGCCGACAAAAAATGGAAATACAAATTTTTGGCCAATGCTGGAGGCCAGCATCAACACAGCTGAGTGAGAGAACTAATTGAAAATTGTATTTGTAGCTCGCATTCACGTCACAGCGTTTTACTCTTTTGAATACTGTAGGCCAGTATTTAAGGTATTACGAACTGTCTAGGAGAATTGCAAAGTACATACATATGTATTTGTGCATATGGGAGCATACGCTATGAGTCGAAAAATGTATATGTATGCAGGAGTTGTATGTATGTATGCATAGAGAGTCCGAGTCCTTTTTATAGCTCTTATATACTGCATATGAATGTATGTGTTTTCTATGTGTATGTATGGATATACATATACACATATGTATGTATAGGTGAGTGTATGTAAGTACTTATGTGTGTATGTATTTATGCATGTATATATATGCATGTACATAGGTATATATAGATCAATCTGTAAATGTAGGTTTGCAAATACTTAACAATATGTTTGCATTCTCGCATGTATGTGTTTCAGTATGCATGTGTATTACGTATGTACATACAACAGCTTTACACAAGATTTCATGATACACACACATCCATAAATTCATTTGCTACTGTGACCATTTAGAAACTATTTAGTTTATATTCAAAATAAAAATAAGAAAATATACAAATAGTAGCTGAGCTCGTAGGCAGACACAGCACAATGTATATGAAGAGAATATCCCACCCACCTAAGCCAAACAACTTAGTCACGAATATAACCAACAGAAGACAGAGATTGCATCCCTTGGATCGTAGAAGTAACTTTAATTCAAGATAACAAATGACTTAGCAGCAATAACGGCATTTAGCTATGTTATAGTTAAGGTATATTTAATACTGTGCTGTAGAATGTAGAGAGGTCCAAAATGGTATAAAATAAATCAAATTTAAAATAAAGTAATAGTTTAATTAAAAAATTATATTTTAAAATCAACATAGTAGAATTTAATTGTAATCAAAGATTAAATTTATATAAATGTAAAAATCAAGTGTATTCATTAATACAATTTGTAGTTTAAGAAAATCTTTTAAAATATATTAAAAATAAAAATTTCAAAAAATTAATGTAAACATTAATTTTTGTTAAATTAAAATAAAAAATTCAGTGCATTGAATTTTTTTCTTTTAATAAAAATATCCCACTCAATAAAATACTCTAAATTTATAATTAAAATAATAAATAAAATACACAATAATTAAAAATTTAGATATTCAAGCAAGGGTATTCAACTTTCGCATGCCAACCATAATAACTTCCTTTCGGATTTCACATTATTTATTATTATTTTTTATTATTATTCTTGTTGTTGTTGTTGCGGTCAAACGCAAATGCAGGCCAGGCCAAGCCCAATAAAATGGCCATAATTTTTCACAATCGGGCATTAAATTTTTTGTTGTTTTTAGTATTGTATTCAGCTTATAATAATAGAGGCGGGCAATCGCTGCGACTGTTCAAAAATAGACAGGCAAATTGAAATTGGATAAGCAATGGCAACTAAAGCAACAAAATAATAATAATAATAATATATATATATATATATGCATATATTTAATGATATTTCGGATTGTATATACTCACCGCAAAACAATACACGAACCGAGAAAAAAAATCAAATTGATATTTACGCCTTAATTTATTGCTTTAATGCATCCGAAATATTGCTAACAAAATACACTTACTCGACAACAAAACAAAATCTAAATGAAAAATCCGAAAAAAAAATTATATTGGGAAATAAAGAAAATTGGGAGAAACCAATTTGTTTATTGAATGTTTTCCAATTTTTTTTTTAATTTCTATTTTTGTTTTTTTTTTTTTGTTTGACACTTTGAAAATTTGCATACGAAAGCAGCGCACGAGACAATTAACAAATGGAATTTGCATACAGCAAATTGAAAATAGAAATTATATATACATTTAGCTAGTATATACTATAAATATATGTGAACTATGTGTATGTGGGTGTGTGTGTGTGTGTGTGTGTGGGAGGAGCCGCGACTGCAACGCGCTGCGAGACTGCGAACAAACTGAAAAACATCTATCAAATGACTGGGCGCAAAAGTTTCTGGAAAACACCGCAAAAAAAAAAAAACTGACCGAGTGAGATTATAAAATAAAAATTCGATATGTATATAAATTACACATGTATATATAATATGTTTATTATAAAGTTTTCTGTTTCAAGCCAGCGCACGTTTGGAAATTCACTTTGGCTAGGAATACAATTTGGACGTGGACGCAGACAGAGGCGACGCAGCACTGAGTTGCTGGAAGCCCGGACAGATCAAGATTAAACAGAAGCAGCATTAGCATCAGCATTAGCATTAACAGCAGCACCGGCAGCAACAACAACAGCTCGTCCCATCTGAAGATAAACAAAAGTTATGATTCGGAAATAAACCAAATGAAAAAATTTTGATGTGTTCAGTGCGCGCGTCGCAAGACTTGTTTTATTTTAAGGCCTTTTGGAATTTCAATTCCATATATACACAGCAATGCACATACATGTATATGTGTGTGTATGTGCAACAGCTACACTATCGAGCTCTAAATAGCCGAACAATTGCCCCACGCATTGGGTGGCCAAGCAACAGCGACAACAACAATTGAAGCAGCTAATTGCAATCGAAACATTTTGTTCGCAGAGTTCATCAAATTGTCCACAAATTGAATATTCAGATCTGCATTTGAGCTAATTACATTTTAAATGCCCCAGCTTTATACGTGATGCGCATTAACAAATAAATAAAAAATACAAAATAAATGACAGCATGGAAAAATATGATTGTTTTTCGCTTGAATTTCATTTACACTGAATACACAAAACATAATTATTTTCGTGTATCGAAAATATTCATAAATCAATTTCATATTTATCATATGCATATTTTTGCATATATATGCGTATATGTATATGTTTATGTATGATTAATTGCTGCCGCAAAACCAATTTCAAGTCAAGGCCAGCCATAAACTGACTTTTAAAGATTTAAGCAACTTTTACTATAAACAGTTCGATTTGCTTTATTGGCTTTATTGGCGAATTGATAATAAATTTCAAAATATTTTAAGAGTATTTGCTGTGAGCTTTAATTATAATTTATATATTATTTAATGCGTTAGGCTAGACTGGGTATCTATTAGTCAAGCAGCATGCTTTTAAGAATATATTCCCAAATTCCAATACGAATTATATTGAAAATATTCCGTAGCCAAAAAGAAAGATAATTATTATAAAACAGCTGGTAAAAATGTAGATACCCTTTCGAATCTCTGTATCTATGTATTTATTCATCTATGTATATTTGTATCTATGTATTTATGTGTCTATATATCTATGTATCCATGCATCTATGTATCCATGTATCTACGTATCTATGTATGTATGAGTATCTATGTGTCCACGTATCTATGTATTTATTCATCTATGTATATATGTGTCTATGTATCTATATGTGTATACATGTATCTCTGTATCTATGTATTTATTCTTCTATGTATCTATGTATCCGTGTATCTATCTATGCATCTATGTATCTATGTATGTGTATCTATATATCTATGTATCTATACCTGTGTCTCTATATATCTGTCATCTATCTATATATTCTTCTACCTATTCAATCGCTCATCTATCTACTTATGCCTCTACTATCTATCTATCTATCCTTATCTCCATCTACAACTCTCTACAGATGCTCTTCTCTATCCACTGCGTTACATTCTGCATAACGAACTCATAGGCTTTCACTTTTCAGTATACAAAATGTTGAAAACAAATCGAATATGCTCGTTCTTATGGCATCTGCTAAAATATTTATTGAAATACATAAAACATCTGCAGATGATGATCAAAGCGGCGCAACGTTTTAGCCAGCATCGAAGCAATTAGTTAGCCATAAAAATCCATTGCTAATGGGCACTTCTTTTTCGGCCATAAATGATGACAGCCGGCGTTGAGTATAAGAAAGCATACAAATAGTTGGCTAATAAGCAATATGTGTATATATATTCATCTTATTGTATAATCAGCTCAAGCTCATGCCATCGGGCAACAGGCATGTGACCAAGGCACGTGCTTTTCAATTGGCTATTAACAAGATCATCAAATTAACATTGCCAAATGCTTCGACTGACTGATTCCCCGATTTGCTGACTGGCTAAGTGGCTGGACGTATTTAAATCCGGACTTCAGGCAATTCCCACCAACTTCATTAGCATGCGCGTCACGTCGCCATCAGTATTTGTGCTCGGCCGGCGACTGGCCCCGAATCGCTCTTCAACTGCTGCCTTCCTCAATGCCAGACCGCCTCAGGTCGTCTCCGACCCTGCCCCGGCCCTCGTCCACCTGTTCAATTGAGCACTCGAAATGCAACTTTAGGTCTCTGCGCAGGTGGCGCGTGCCAAGGACTCATTAGCTTAGGTACGGTGCAAAAAAAAAAAAAAAAAAAAAAACACACATATTGTCTTTTCGCCTGGACATATGCAACAGATTTTGAACAGCTGAAGAAGACTTGAGTTAACAGGGTGCGTTAACAGTAATCGGTTGCATATGTAATTACAATGCTGTAAATATCATTCAATAAAAATTATATGTGTATCAGCTTTTCATTTTCGAGAACTAGTTCCCTGGGGACTTTGACTCTGAGTTTCTGCTTTAGCTGCATATGAAATTTATGTCTTGAATAACCCAATGACTAATCAAGTTTTTGATACATAAACCGAATAGTATAAAATAAAAATAAAGATCAACAAATCTTTTTTTTTTTTTTTTTTAATTTTAAATGTCCCTAAATGTAGTTTCGATTTGATAATTCTGCTGTGCTTCAAAGTCAAATTAAAATGTAAATATCAGTGGTCCTAGTCTCTGATTTAGATGAAAATAAATTATTAGCTTTATATATATATTCTTATTCCAATGTATTAGTCAATTTTAGCACACCTATTGTATATAATTCATTAACAAAATTTGTATTTACACGCTCGCCATTCGTATCTCTCCACTGCAATCTTTGCTCATATGTGACTCAGCTTGCCTTTCGATCCAAACACTCGAACGAGTTGGCTTCTTATGATTCATAGTCCCCAGCTAGACACAGTCGACAATAAACAATAGCAACAGCTATAAATAACTCGAACAATGCGAGTATCAGAGTCTCGCATCATTGTTGCAATTACATTTATGCACTCAGAAGGTCTCTCTCCCTCTCTCTCTCTCTGCTCAAGATGCCATAAAGTCTGGAATATTTAATTGTGTCACTTGTCCACTGTCTTGGGTGTGCGTTTGTAGGTGTGTGGGTGTGTGGGACAGATGAAGTGCACATTTGAATGCCCAAATGAGATGTTGTCGCTGCCGCTGAGGCCGTTTAATTGTAATTTCGTGTGCAGGCCCAAAATGCTAAATAAACAGAGAGCAAACGACGTGTGCGTGCGTAATGCGGCTACAGTGAGCACCAGCTAAGCGAACTTGACAGTCAAATGTCAGAGAGTGCCGCCAGTTAGCAACTGCCAACTAACTCAGTCAAGCTGGGCTGAACAGAAAGCCATGCCAAATGCAGACAAGTCATGCCAGCCAGAGATCACTGTACTTGCATTTGTAATGCAGCCTTGGATTGTGCAATATATATTTGGGCGCTGGCAATTCGATTTGTGTCCAGCCCCTGGGCATCCAGCGAATTGCGGTTGCCATTGGCGCGTATCATTGTTAACATGGCTAAATTATATAAGCGATTCAGTTGCTGCTCTCTAAACATGTGTGTGTGTGTAGGTCAAATGTCGGCAACAATTTTCAGCCAAAAACTATTAAACGAAATGATGACGTATTTGAGCACCAACCACAATTGATCTGAGCTCTTGACATCGACTACATATGTATGTCAACGGGTGAGTTGTCAAACCCATAAACGTAGATCTAATGTGGGGTTACCTGTTTGTCAAGCGATGGCGATTGAGAGTGAGTGATTGGATTTTTTACTCGACTTATAGGGATAGTTTTTATAGCCGATTTGATATGTTATAGTTGAACGCTTGATTTAGTGTACAATAATATGTTATAGCATAATATACCATTATGTGTTATACTAGGTATACCATAATATCAATATAATCTGGCATACTATATTAAAATTATGTGTTATACGATTGTACACAGCACTTCACTATATAGACTATAAACTGTTATACTATATACTATACTATACTATACATACTAGACTGTAAAATACATTAATATGTTATACTAGACTTTACCATATAATGTCCCTCGACTATAATCTGTTATACTAACAAGATTTATACAATACAGCAATATACTAAATAATGTATTGTGCAATACTATTGTATTTTATTATATAATATAACCTGTTATACCATGTGAGTCAAAACTGTTTAATAATATAATATACTACACTATAATATGGTATGTTTTATATTTTTATACTACACCACAGTAAACTTTTCTATTATGTGTTTTTCATTACTATACCTCACTTTGCTTTTGTATTCTATGCTAGACTATACTAAGCTTCATTATACTATATTCTAATTTGTTGTACAAAAATTTGCTGTAATTAATTCATTTTGACATACTATAATGTGCTGTAATGAGTTAAACTATACTATAAACTATAAAACGATACTGTTCTGTTATACTATTTATCGACCATTCTGTTATACTATATGAAATATTTATATGCTGTTCTGTTATACTATATATTTTAATATGTTATACTACACAATACTGTATTATATTATGCTATAATGTTGTTTACTATAATACTGCTATACATGGTTTCCCATCTATTATTATAATTATAGGCCTAGTCTCCAATGCGCCATTTCTCGATTTCAAGGCAGTTGTTGGGTCAATAGATATGTGCACAAGAATTTGGAATCTCTATATATTAATTCTCCACATATTAATTCAATATTATGAATAATATTTATAGTAAGTATTTTTTATATCAATCAGTATTTAGGAAAATATTTGATAGCTGATTATTGAACGCAAAGATTGCGCTTGAACTAGAGTTTCTTGGTGGCTTGCCGCACACGGCGTCTGAAGAAGACGTGCTCGGCCAGAAAGGCGACTGAGGCAAGCAGAGTGCCCACGATGACCACATAGAAGGCCAGCTGGAGGTCGCCGATGGTCAGGACGCGCACCTCGGTAGCCTCGGCCTGCTCGTTGAGCGCCTTGCGTGTCGTGACGGTCACCCGGAACTTTTGGTCCTGGATCCATTTGGGGATGAGGCCAGCGTTGAGCATGCGCAGCAGCTGGGCATTGATTGCCTCCTCCCAGGGCGCATCTCTGGGCAGGACATAGGAGATGGTGTAGTACTTGGGGCACTCGGGCACAATCCAAATGCGGCGCATCAGCAGGAAGTTGACCGATTCCATCATCAGCGAGGAGTACCGGGAGACGCTTGCCTTGCCGCCCACAGTGGCCACCTCCTTGGTGACGTCCGCATTGAGATCCCGGTTCCACCACAGCTTCTTATTGAGGCTGGCGTACAGCGGCGACGTTTCGCTAAAGAACAAGTCATCCGCCATGGACGTGTACTTGTAGACGACCTTCAGTCCGCTGTCGTCCAGATCCTGCAGCGTTAGAATGTCCTTGTAGTGCAGCGGATGGATGTAGACGGTCGACAGGCTGGACTCGAATATGGCGCCGAAAATGACGCTCACCAGGCACAGCGAGCCAATGAACATGCGCTCCGCATAGCTCTCCGGCAAGTGGCTCAGATTCACGCGCACCCACACCACCCACGTGTCCACCAAAATGCCCAGCGCCTGCTGCCAGAGCCGTCGGCTCTGGGCGCTGATGATGTGCAGCCGCAGATTGAGGATGCGCAGCAGCAGCCAGATGAAGGCGCACACGAACGCCATCAGGATGAAGCCCAGCCAGATGTCGTAGCCAACCGCAAAGATGGGCAGAATCGACTGTGGAATGCGGCTGGCCTTGGGCGCATAGATGCACAGCTGATCATCGTAGACGGCCACCGTGAAGTCCATGTACTCCTGCACCAGATAGTCCTTGACAAAGAAGCCCGTCAGGCAGACGTCCAGGCCGTCGTTCAGTATCGAGCCGATGGCGCCATTGTAGCTGCCATTCGCACTGCGCTCGCTGAGGAGGAGCAGAGATTAGAATATCTCAATTAAACACGAAACGCTTTCAATATTTACCCAAAGTAGTTCTTGTCCGGCTGCTGGAGCAGCATCGTAAAGTTCAGCGCCTCGGCTATCACCAGCGCCACCTCCCAGTCGACGCCCGTGATGCTGCGCAGGAGACCCGTCTCCGGGTCCAGCTGCGGCCGGGAATAGACCGACTTGAAGATCTGCACACGCAGCGGATAGCCGCGCATGTCGTGAAACAATTGAGTGGAGAGGGGCTCACCGCCCGCATAGGGGATGAGGCGACCGAAGGCCTCGTCGTAGCCCATCACATTGCCATCCCACTCGCCCGCAAATGGATCATAGATCCAAACATCGCCAGCCACCAGAATGTACCTATTGAAGACCCTGTGCTGGGTCCACAGCCGGCGGCTGCTCTGCTCCAGCTGCAGCTGCTGCTCGCGGCTCAGGCTGTCCGGCACATCGGCCACAATGTAGAAGTAGACGCCGGCACGATCCGCCGAGCTGACGGCGCCGCTGCCGGCGACCAGCTGCGCCAGGCTGACCACCAGCACCAGGGAGGCGCGCTTATCCAACTCAGCCAGCCTGCTGTCCAGCTCCAGAGGCCGGCGCTCGTCGTAGCTGTGCAAGATGTGCGGCACATCCGTGAGCTGCATGAACCACATGGCGTCGCTGTTGCGGGCATCCTCCTGTAGCTGTCGTCCCTGGCGCAGCAGCACGTGCAGATAGGGTATCCGGCGCAGCGGCTCCGCCAGTAGCTCGTCCAGCGATGAGGCGGCTGTCCGGGCGTAGCCCCAGTGAAATGGAGCGAGTGCCAAGAGGAGCAGCAGTTGGGTCCACATGCCGCCGTTCGCCAGCGTGTCGCATCTGCAAATGAGCTCGTTCGCCAAAACGTTGCTCGTGTGGCTCGGCCAGGTAATGTTGTGACACCTGCAATTTGGTCTGTTTGCCCAAACGTAATTAGAGACCAGTTATGTCAGCTGCCGTTCTCCCAGCTGGGGCCGCCTAGGTCACTGAGCAAACATCGGCTTCTCCTTCGGCTGGCTTTGTGTGCTTGCGAGTCGAGCAAATCGGATTCGAAATCGAAATTTATGCGGCTGCCTGCCTGACACACTGAGCTATTGAGCAGGAGTCGGTGGCAACGTCAAAGACACCAAAGTTCTTTAGAAATCGCCACAATCGCAATATGAGAAGAAAAAATAAAAATAAAAATAAAGAAAAATGAAAGCAATTCACATGCCAAATCAACTCAATTCAATTCATAGTTCCGCCGACCAGCAGCGAGCACAAGTCGCAAGTCGAAAGGAAAACACTCGAAACGCTTCGAACGTCCGCATTCAATTGGAATTTCCCATTCAATATTTCTGCACATTGGCAGCCAATTTTCATTAAATTTAATACCCAATAAGCAATCATGTTGATTTCCATATTGTTGTTTCTCTGTCTGTTCGTTTGTTTGTTTCCCTTTTCCACATGATTTCCACACATTTTTCGCATTATATTCGATAATAAATGTGAAATGGACTCGGCTTTAATGTGGCCTAAGCAATTACAATTTTCGCCAGCCATTTCTATATATTCGCAGACACTGTGCAACAAAATTTGTGGGCTAACAAAGTTACAACACTCGTCAGCATAATTTGAATGGAACTTTATGTCAAGAACTGTAATATATGGAGTTATACGAAGAGTGTACCAGATAGTTCCTATTGATTTGATTTTATACTGGTTGTGATGTTATTTATTTATATATCTATGTTCTTTGTTTCTTTAATGTAATATTATTATTATAATAATTAATTTTTATATTATAATTAATTAATTAACATTTTTATTCATATTTCGATATATATATTATCTATTTATATTTTAAGTTTATTGATATAAATCTATTTTTAATTTTTTGAATATTTTTATTAGATTTTATTTTTTATTTATATTTTTTATATATACCTATCCTTCTACTCTATTGATTTTTTATTTTTATTTTTACTTTTATTTTATTTTTATACCCTGAACCCATTTTCAATGGGAAATCAGGGTATAATGGTTTTGTTGAAATGTATGTAACAGGGAGAAGGAGGCGTGGCAGACCCCACAAAGTATATATATTCTTGATCAGGGTGACGAGCTGAGTTGATTTGGCCCTGTCCGTCTGTCTGTCCGTCTGTCCGTCTGTCCGTCTGTCCGTATGTATGAACGCGTCGATTTCCGAAGATATAAGAGCTAGAGACTTCAAATTTTTTTTAAAATGTCCGTAATTACAGCGCGCATATCAAGTTTATCATTAAAATTCGATAACTCATCCCGATCTTTTTTTATCGATAAAAAACCTTATCGAAAACCAGTTATAAAATTATATCTTCTACACCTTTATTGCTAGAGTCTCCAAATTTTTAATGTATGCTTACATGCAATTTATACAATTTCGGTTTTTGTTAAAATTTACCCCCCACCCTTAAACTCACCCCCTCACCCTCACTTTTGTAAAAAGCGTATTTCAAGTACTAGAGACTTGTGCTTTGGCAATTACATGCATATCCATGTTATAATCATAATCTGAAAGTTTCATGAAGATCGTACGTCTATAAAAAAAGTTATTAAACAATTAAGTTCTCATAGTAAGCGCACACTGCAGCCCATGCGTGTTTATGCGTGGGTGCTTGTGTGTGTATGTGTTTGTGTATGTGTGTGTATGTGTTTGTGTATGTGTGTGTGTATGTGTATGTGTGTGTGTATGCGTTTGTGTATGTATGCGTGTGTGTGTCTGTATGCGTGTGTGTGTATGTATGCCTGTGTGTGCGTACGTGCCTGTGTAAGTGTGTGCGTGTTTCTTGTGTAAGCTGAAAGACGCGAAAAATTATTGAAATATCTATTGCTCCAAGGGTTCAGGGGATCTCGTAGTCGAGCAGTCTCGACTAGAGCTTTCTTACTTGTTTTATTTATTTATTTTTTTTTTTTTGGCCTTATTAATATTCCTTATGATGAGAGTTTCAATGTATAATATCTTCAAAAATTAATAGATATGTATTTTCTTTCTGATGCGGTTTTAAGCGCATTTAAACTTGATTCCAAGTAGTATTAATATGATTCGGCAGGACCTTGAATATAGTATAGTATATATAGTATAGTTGCGTATATCTAGAAAGCAGCTTAAGAATTTAGTCCAGCATTAGGGGAAAAAATATTAGGAAATTTTATGCGCATACCTGGAAATGAGCTTAAGAGTTTGCGTTGCTCAGCTGCTAATGTCTGGAAAAAAAGAAAAAACAATAGAAAGAGAAGGAAGAAAGAAATATATAATAGATCTATATCATATTGATCACCTAACAATTTCAGTTATTAACTGCTAATCAATTGGAAGTTGAACTTGAAACTTGAAAGTTTCTTCAAGTGAATTTGTGTACCAATGAAATTTTTCGAAGAATATAAATATCGAATATAATGTAAATTCAAATGATATATTGCCAGTAATATATAAGGTCTTTTTTCAAATTTTATTGGCACTCTCTTTCTTTAACTACCCATTTAGTATCAGATTGATTTTTTTTTTATTTTTATTTTTTTTTTTAATTTGGTTTGGCTTAGACTTTGAACAGATCAAGACAAGTTTTAATATGCATATAGACTAACAGTACTTAATTTAATTTAAATCATACACACATTTTACTAAAATAACATTCAAATGAAACAAAAGTGCGCGTCGATTCTGAGTTATATTCAATCCAATCTATTATTTGCAATCAAATGCTAAGTTCACATTTCAATTGATTCTCGGTAAGTAAATACAATTGATTACAAAAATTTGCAACTGACCCAAAATTCCTGTAAACTCAACTCAGCTGTGAACCCATTTAATCCGCTTAAAGTGTTGGCTTATGGAAAATACCAAATTCAAGTCAGATCGATGCTCAATTTGCCAACTAGGTAATACATGCATGGAATAGCAAGAGAGGGAGAGGGAGAAAGGGAGAGGGAGGAAGAAAGAAAGTGTAATAGGTAGCGAAAGAGAGAGAGAGGGAGTGAGAATGAGAGTAATGTAGGAATAAAGGAGAGGAGAATAAAGGAGAAGATTAGAGAGAGAGAGTCAGACAAGCAGAGGTAAAGAGATAAAGAGAGTGACAGAGATAGTCGGATAGAGTCAAAGCGACAGACACTGAACGAAAGACAGAGAGAGAGAGAAAGAGAGGAGCATACAAATAGAGGGAGAGACAGAGAAAGGGTAATAAAGAGAGTGGCAGGAGAAGCAGTGATAAAGAAAGAAGGAAAGAATGAGGTATATACAGAGAGAGAGAGAGAGAAAGAGAGATATACACAGAGAGAGAGAGAGAGAGAAAGAGAGAGACAAATGGTGGGAGACATTAAGAGAGAGGGGTAATAAAGTGAGTGACAGAGATAGGCAGAGTGAGGCATAGAAAAAGCCAGAGAGATTGACAGAAAGAGAGAGAGTGAGAGTGAGTGCGATCTTATCATAGCAATCAATATAGCCAGCCAAAACTCTACAATACAGGGTATTTATTAATCAAGCACGCTCGATTGTAAACAAACTTCGACAAACGAGTGGCAAGTGCAAAGTTATATTTTCTGCACCTCTGTGCAGTGCGCACAGTTATTGCTGCGCTCGTCCAAAAAATTGGCCACTGCCTGCGTGTCTGTGAGTGTGTGGGTGTGTGTGTGTGTGTGGGTCATATGTGGCACAGCCAGCCGTGCCTCAGTCAGAATCAAGCTCATGCGTTGCCTGCGTCGCTGCCAGCTGCACCAACAGAAACCATCAATAAACTCTTGCTACACTTTTCTTTCGCAGCTCGGACCCTCTGCTTGGGTTGCTTTCTCACACACACAGACACACTCACACACACACACTTGGCGTTTTCAAAATGAAAAATAAATTGGAAAATTGAAAAAGCAATTCATCGCATTAGAAACGTGCATTGAATTGAAGTCTGCTGACGTTGTCTATCAGGCAGCAGCAGCAGCAGCAGCAGCTTCGTTTTGGTACTTTATCGCTCATACGCCAGGTGTGACGACACAAAAGTGCACGCCGCCTGCCGTCCCATCCACCCAACCCCCAAGCTGCATCAAGACAATTGCCAGCGAGAACGTATTCATTGAAATGCTGCCGTCGCATCGCCTTAAGCGACTCCATTGGCCATTCGGCATTTGCGGGGCTTATGGCCGAGGCGATAAAATCAAATTGGCAAGCTGCAAGTTTGGGGAACGTTTTGTCATTTGTTATTATGACGAGGCCGTTAGATGCACTTCGCTAAGCTCTGACGAGATCCCAGACCCAAAACGAAAGCGAAAACGAAAACGAAATCGACGTGCAGCGCAGCGAAGCGCAATGAAATCATTTGTACGTAGCACGTGAAAATGAAATTTTAAGCATCAGCACAAAATGCGTTTTGCGGCTTTGCCACAGCCATTGGACAGAGCAATGTGCCACTTGCATCCAAAATACTACGCACACACACAGGAGTACAAAAATAAATACACACACACTTATATGTATATAATATATATGTATATGTATAGAATGCATACATATATATTTATGCACTTAATTCCACATCATTTCGCAGCGAATGAAAAAATTGTATTAATAAAAGTAAAAAAAGCCAACTATGAATGCTGCGGTCGAGCGCTACCGACTGCAGAATACTCAGTCACGAGGCTAACGTTGACATATGTATTTACCACGCCCCCAATCGGTATATGTGTATAGGAGAATGTCAGCAGCAATTGTGTCCAATTTCAGTATCCGCCTTCAATAGCGAACCACACAAAATCAATATGCTCATTTCACATTCGTGAATGAGCATAAAAAGGCGAGCCCCAGCGCTACCCATGGCCCTGACGGCTATAAGTTCCGTTGCATTTACATCTGTTGGCACACAAATTGTAAGTGAACAAAAAAGAGGCGACGAGAGGCGGGGCAAAAGAGGCGAAGTAGAATCGGGGAAAAACGAAAACGCAATCAAGGCGGATTTAGCACCTGGGCAGAGCCAACGGCAGACTCAGAGCCAGAGGACTGCGACTGCAGCACCAAAGCCAGCTGTGCATCCGCTCAGATTGGCAGCCGGGCTCTGCGTGTGGCCTGGCAGCGACTTTCCGTCGCTTTGATGCCCCCGGCTTGCAATTGGATTACATGCAACGAATGCGAATCGTCACTGCCAGCACAAACAGTTGCCACTCCATTTGCCTAACAAGCCATTGCAGACTACAGGTCCCATGCCCCATGCCGCATGCCCCATACCGAGTGCCGAATGCCGCACAAATCGTCATCTCAAGCTGATCGAAATACCCTCTGTGTGCATTGGCAAACGCTATCACAGGCGACAATCGCTTTATGCCACAAATGCGCATTCACCAAGTGCAACTGGCTTAAATGCAGTCGCAATGCGGACAATGATATGCATATGTATGTGTGTATGCGTATGAGTATATGCATACTATTTTAAGCTGAAATATTATTGGTCTGTTTGTTGTTTTAATGACACTCAACTATGCATTATTGCAGCTGCATTGCAGCCCAAATGAGCCTTCGATTCAAGACCCTCGCGACATCCACTTATATCAGCAATTTCAAAAAGTACTTCGTTGCACTCTAAAAAATCAAATAAAATAAGTTAGACAAGGAGCTATTTATTTTATACAAAAATAAAATTCGCTGTATTAATCATATATTATAATTATAAATTATTTTATAAATTTGAATTCAATTAAAATTATAAAAGTATGCATAGTATAAAAGAGGGTATAAAGAAAAATTATATTAAGATGAATATTATATACATAAATATATAATATACATACAATATATTAAATTAAATTTAAACTATTAAATTAAAAACAGGAAATCATTTTAAAAGTATGAAAACGGAAACATTTATTTAAAAAAATTCACTATATTAATTATATAATATAATTATAAATTTTTTTATAAATTAGAATTCAGCTAAAATTGTAAAAGTATATATATGAGAAGATATAAAGAAAAATTATTTTAATATGAGTATTATGTAACAATATATCATATTATTAATTAAATTACATTTAAATTTCTAAAAAATTTTAATTTTAAAAATACTAAAACAAAAACGTTTATTAAAACTTAACTTGAATAAAAGTAGAAAAGAAATTATTTATGTTAAAAATTCGATAGCTTGTAAATAAAGACGAATTCACAAAATAAATACAAATAAAAATGTTAACAATAAATTTATGTATATATTGTTTATACATATGTATATTGTTTACACATATTTTTTTTTTTATATTTAAAACATTTAGTTAATTATTGTGTGCCAAATTAATAAAATCGCCCACTGTGCCTCGCTCTCTTTAGGCGGGCTGACCAATTAAGAGCTATAGAGCAACAAATGGCAATCAAATGAAAACTGTGATTGTTTTTATACCCTGAACCCATTTTCAATGGGAAATCAGGGTATAATGGTTTTCTTGAAATATATGTAACAGGCAGAAGGAGGCGTGGCAGACCCCACAAAGTATATATATTCTTGATCAGGGCGACGAGCTGAGTCAATTTGGCCCTGTCCGTCTGTCTGTCTGTCCATCTGTCCGTCTGTCCGTCCGTCCGTCTGTCCGTCTGTCCGTATGTTTGAACGCGTCGATTTCCGAAGATATAAGAGCTAGAGACTTTATTTATATATTTTTATTTTCGGGCAATAATTAAAGCCAATTTAAACAATATTACATCGTAGGATTCTCATTATGTGGATAACGTAGATTGTTTACGTAATATTGAATTAGCATTCTTATGTCAAGCACCTTCAACTGCTGGGCAGTTATCAATTCTGGCAGTTTACGATTCTTAAATTTTACGGCAAACATAAGATCATTTTCGTAGGGAAATGCGGCTAAGATCATTTCTGGCCTGAGACCGCGTTCGAAGCCATTATTGACAGTGGCAACAAGCTTCTTGTGTTTCTTTATAGAACGCAGCATTACCTTTTTTGTGACATTCGTGTTATTGACACTGTCTTCTCCCATAACCACCGAGTTCAACTGACTGTTGCGTGGACGTCCCTGCCATAAGAATCAATGGTAGCTGGCGCATTGACACAAAAAGGAAAACTTACCCGCCGACGCGGTAGAGTACGTTCTGGTGGTTCGGAGTCTGCTCCTGCAATAGATGGAGCCGCAGCAGCGCTAGTAGCACTGGCAGCAGAAACCGCTGTTGGAAGACAAAATATGTAAAATGTATCCATATATTATATATATGTATACATATTAATTAAATATCTAAATTTAACACTTACGTTGCATATTCTTGTCGGGAGAAACCCTTCCGCCGTGTATCTAAATTAATTCACATTTAAATTAATTAATTAATTTACATTTAGTTAATATTCGAAAATGTAAAAATGTAAAAAATATAAAAAATTACCAATTGAGCTTTTAAATTTCGTTTTCCCATTTTATTGTAAGACGGTTAACTTTTACAATATATTTGAAGCTATATCAGCATATTTGAGTTGACATACAAGTGTGACATTAACCACGCAGACTACTAGATTGTTTGATGCTGAGCAAGGCACGAACATATTTCAGAGGTGCTCAAGCGAACTTTCGTTATCGGATTTTAAAAGAACTAGTTCGATTTTTATACCCTGAACCCATTGAAAATGGGAAGTCAGGGTATAATGGTTTTGTGAAAAGTATGTAACAGGCAGAAGGAATCATCGCAGACCCCATAAAGTATATATATTCTTGATCAGGATGACGAGCTGAGTCGATATAGCCCTGTCCGTCCGTCCGTCCGTCCGTCCGTCCGTATGTGCAAAAGGATCTCAGAATATATAAGAGCTAGAGAGCTGAAATTTGGCATGCATACTCGTGTATACCATAGGCAGTACAAGTTTGTCTTATTTTTTCGATAACTCGTCCAATAACTTTTTTATCGAGAATAATCGAAAAATCGACATTTTTTTTCAGCCTAATTTGCACACTTTTAGACCTGGAGACTTCAAATTTGCGTTGTATATAAAGTTAATGGATACAAAGATTTTGCAATCTACAGAGTTTATATACCACGCCCCCTTCGCCACCAATTTGTAAAAAACGCGTTTCAAGTACTAGAGACTTGTGTTTTGGAATGTGCACACATTTTAACCATATGATTACGCTCTGAAAGTTTCAATAAGATTGTATGTCTATAAAAGAAATTATTCAAGGAATAAATTCTCATAATATTCCTCACATTGCAGCGCAGCCCAAGCGCAGCCGCTGCTAACTGCGCAGTCAGCAGAGCGCGTGCTTATAAGTGCATGTATATGCATAAAAGATGTCCAGAATGATTAGAATATTAGCTTGGAGGGTTCAGGGTATCTCCTAGTCGAGCAGTCTCGACTGGAGCCTTCTTACTTGTTTAGTTTACTTTAAAGCTACAGCCCGTATGTATGATATATGAAAAACCTTGCATATTTATATACATAAATATTCCTCACAGTGCTTCAGTCTTAGATGATTCTGTCCAACATATGCAATATTATTGCGGCCTTGGCATCTCCCACGTTGCCTTCGAGATATTTTAGTAAGTCAAAGGTCTTCAAGTGAAGTTAACTTACAGTTCTCTTCGAATTCATTATTTTCATTATCAAAAAGCAAATCTGATTGAATATTAGTGTTATCGATAACTGCAATATAGTTATCGGTAGTAAGATCACCCCATACAAAGTAAACAGCTTGATTAATTATTTTTAATATTTTTCTATATTTATTTAAAAACAATAAAAAAAATTGTTAATAATACGATAACTTGGCTTACAAAATAACTTAAATATCTAGCTCTCTCTCTCTCTCTCTGCGACTCTGTCTCTTTGTACAACTATAGGCTAGCATTATCTATAATGCCAGGTGGTCTCTGTCCTCAGTGGTCCATGTTGGTGGCTAACGCTGCACCACAGCGATCCACGCCGAAGTTCTGACGCATGCGCTCCAGGGCGACTCGACTGAAGCCGCGCGCCATGAGCTGCGCCTCCGCCTGGGCGATCACGTCGCGCATGTAGTCCAGTGCGCCCGCGCTCTCCGTCAGCTGGCTGCAGACGAACTTGTGGCGGAAGCGCAGTTTGGCCTTCTTGATCTTGTTGTTGTAGCGCGACTTGCGACAGGACTCTGCCCGCTGACGCTGTGCATCACGGCTGTTGCCACCAGTCGAGGTCTGGCTCTGCGTCTTCGTCTGCATGGGATGGACCTGTGTGGCCTGCGGCTTGGTGGTTGGTGGTGCACGTCGCTCCACCACAATGGGATTCTCGATGAGCATTTGGTCCACGTAGCGCTGCTCCTCGTCCGCATAGTGCGTCTTCAGGTGCTGCAACTCCACAGCGACCAGCTCATCGATCTGCTCCGGCTTGTGGCTGTGCAAGGCGGGCAGCTTGCTCGGATGCACGCCGATGCCGTGGAGTGGGTAGTGGCCCAGCTGGGTGTAAAACTTGTGCAGATAAAGGTTGCTCTGATCCATAGTCTGTTTGCGCTTTCACTTATCGCCTTCGTCTATCGATCTGCTCGCCCCGAAATCAGTACTGCAATTGCTGTCCGTAATTTGCTTGCGCCTCGCTTTTATAGATGGCCAAGGCACGCACCACGCACCACGAACCCGACCCTGCCCAACCCGCGCAGGTCAAGTCCCATTATGAATCAACTAGCGACCATTTTATGATCTCCATTGTGCGGCGACCACATGCAACGCCTACCTGGCCCACTACCTGCCCTACCCGGCTAACCCTACCAGACCGAGTCACGTAAACAAACGGATTAGCGTGCGACTTGTTTGGGTTTTAACTGACCCATCAGCATCGGTCTGACCTGCCCACTTCTGTTTCCGATTTAGCCATTGAATGATTCGATATGTGTTTATATATATGTATGTATATATGTATATATATGTATTATATAAGCTGGCACACCTGAAAGTGAATAGAGTCACCATATCCATATCATCCGTGTCCTATGCTGATGTAGAAAACCAAAAGTCTCTCAGGCATTCAGACTAAATTATAAATATTCTAAGAGTACGACCATTTTATAATATTATATAAATCAATTGATAGATTATATATTATATATACAAATATAGTATATACTATCTTTATATACATTATCTGCATATAACTTTTATATATAATTTAATATACGATTGTTTCCAACTAACAACAAACTCGGATAATATATATTTGAAAAAAATCAAAAAAAATGATTATAATATAATAATTAATCATAAGAATAATAATATAATAATTATTAATAATAATATGTTCTTCCTATATTTCTGCATTAATCATTATAATTAATAAAGAATAATAATAAAATTTAAAATATCAGTGGCCCGCTGAGATACTTGCATCATATATTCATAATAATCAAATACATATCAAAGATGTTCATGCAAGAGCTCAAATTGTGTCTAAATGATATAGGAATAAGTTAAAGGCAATAATTAGATTAAGCTTATAATATGATGTATAAATTGGGTCTTTATATAGTATAAAACGAAGCGGGGAACGCCATTAAAACTACGAAAATATTAATACAATCTAAATCTAATCTGCTAAACACAAAAATAATATATAGACAACAAAATTTTATTGAAAGGCTTTTTCCTGTATTTTTAAGACCTAATGAAATCCCAACAGGAAAGCATCCTTTGTAAAAATTATGTTCAATCTTTTGTATTCTTTTTTTATTTGTATAAAAATAATATGGAAAACATAATATCTTACATTGATATGAAAATATATCCGTGTGTTTGCTTAGGTTTAATATAAGTATGGAGAAACCCTTAGTTTATTAGTTAATGATATTATATGTATGGCTAATTAATAATAGGTTATTATATCTCTATATAAAGCATAGTCTGTTATGTGTTAATATTAATTTATCAGTTTTTACTAAAAAAAACTTTTTAGACTATTAAAAATCCAAGCATTGCATTTTACAGCGTCTAAATTTATTAGAGACTCAAAAAGATTCAAAAAAGACAAAATTATATAAATAATTAAATAAAAAATGAAAAATTACTATGGAATTTACATATAATTTTTGAATGCAAATTCTATTTTTATTTATTTTATATTTTTGGTCGCAGTAAAGTGAATCCATCATCCTTATGTATACATATATACAATATGTGTATATAGCGTTCATGTATTCGTTATATATATAAAATCGAATCGGCTTTGCTTAAGCATCTACTCAGATGTTGTCTAAGCAAACAGTTTTCGGTCAACACGAAGCCAAGTTCAAGTGCGGCTTATCGGCGGGCTGCCAACAGTGAAGCAGCTGAGTAACTGGCATTTACATTCGCACACACTGATAAGAGCGCGAGTGAAAGAGAGTGAGAGAGAGGGAGGGAAACGGAGAGAGTGTGCTGTTGATGCAGCAGGGGCAGTGTAGAGGCAACTGCAACTGCGATAAGCGAATAGCCATAAACCAATCAACAAGCGTCTGGGTCGCTGGCTCTAACCTGCGGCCCGTTGGCTCTGCAACTGCAGCAGCAGCAGCGGCAAGTGGCAAGTGGCACGACAGGTAGACAGTTTTTTTGATTTGATGGATTGGTCGCGTCGCAGCGATTTGTCAGGCCTGGCGGACATGTTGCTGCCTGTTGCCGCATGGATATGGATTGCATGCAGGTAGCACTCGGCACAACAATTAAATTAAGTGCCCCTGGCCTCACAATAAAAACAACAGCACCTCCCCCACCCAGCCCAAAAGGAGCGTAAACGAAAACAAGAGAACTCCTCAATAGTGGCTGACAGGCAACTAAATTACTGTAGCTGCTGCCATTTACGAGCTGCGCCCGAAAAATGCCACGTTTAATGGAAACCTTTTAAACGGCCAAATAAGTCAGAATGTCATCAATTTAAGTGCAACCTTTGTAAAATAAATATTTCACCACTTTGTTTAAATATGAGGCGAGACCTTAAAAAATAAATAAATACCGGGATATATATATCCCATCGAGGCTCGCATAATCTATTGCAAATGTGTTTTTCAATCAAATCGAGCAATATGCAAAATAGGTTTTTATCTGTCTCTATATGTGTATTTGTTGTCTCTCTCTCTTTTTATGCAGTTCTCTCTTATGCAGTTCTTTACTACTAACATATCATATATAATTTTTTATATTTCTATCTTTTTCTCTACATGTATTCCTCCCATACTCTGTCTTTTTCCTCATACTCTCTCCCGCTCTCTGCCTCCTTGTCTTTTTCTCCCTCTACTTCAAATCGCTTATCATCACTCTTCTCTTTGGTTTTGTCTCCATTCTCATTTTCTCTGTGCTTCATAGCATACATATACTTTCCTCTCATTTAGCATGAGTTCTTATCTCTAACATAACAATTCTCGCTTTGATTCTACAATCTCTAACACTCTCTATGGTTCTCTCTTTATGCTTATCTTTTGATTTCTCAGTTTCTTTGTATATAACTCTCGTTCTGCTTCACTGATTTTCCTTTCTTTGCTTTTCGCTCAGTTTGCCTCTTTATGCTTTCGCTATACAATCTAGCCCTCTCTGTATGTCAGTATTTCATTAGCTCTTTTCTCTATATCTCTTTCGTTCTCTTTCTCCCCCAACTCTCCCTGTAAGCAGCATATGAAACGATAAGGAAAAGTCTAGCCTAATTTAGAAAGTTGCTCTGAAAAGTTTCTTTCTTTATTCCTTTTCAATTAGCGAAATAATTTGTCCACTTATAGGACCCGCTTTAGAATAACTTTCGTGCTCAGAATTACTCCTTGTTCTCAGCTCTATTCTATTCGAATTATATTTTGTGGTAATTCGGCTTTATTGGTCAAATGCACGTACCACTTCATTAGGTTTCGGAGCCGTCATTAAACTTCAAAAATTTAAACGAGCTCGACCGAAATTGGCTAATAATATATAATAGATCCCATAGATATCTATTATATAGTATTAGCCAATTTCGTACATACATCAACAATTGAACGAAAATTCATTTGGAGAAGAGCTGAGAGTCTGATGGAAAAAGTTAGGCCAAAAATAATTATCCCAAAGCCCTGTCAGCAGCAGACACAAAAAAAAAAAAAAATATTTTGAAGCTGTATTATAATACAAAATATGATGATAGAAAATGCGGTTCTATTTCCAGTTGGCTGCCAAAAGAGATAGAAAAAACAAGTAAGAAAACTCTAGTCGAGAGTGCTCGACTAGATACTACCCTGAACCCAACAAATAAAAATGCTCATTTAGTATGGCTGAAATTTCAATTTCGATGTATTTAAAAATATAAATAAAATACCAAACTCATTTAATAAAATATAAAAATATTTTGAAACAATTAAAAAAAATTAACATCAGTTGCATCGATCGGGATTCGAACCGCGACTCCTCGATCGAGCGTCATGCTGCTAACACACTAGGCCACCTCACTCCTGCTAGTGGCGCTGGCAAAACTCAAATAGATTCACTGCTGCAGCGCCATCTACCAAAACTAAACGAAACTAACTGCTGATGTGATTCTAAGAATCTGCTAGAATAACCAAACTATTAAAAACGCACATAAAGTATAGTTAAAATTTCAATTTCGGTGTATTTAAAAATATAAATTAAATAGAAAACGTATTTATAAAAATATAAAAATATTTTGAAACAATTAAAAAAAATTAACATCAGTGTTGCACCGATCGGGATTCGAACCGCGACTTTTTGATCGAGCGTCATGCATCTAACACACTAGGCCACCCCATTCCTGCTGGTGGCGCTGGCAAAACTCAAATAGATTCACTGCTGCTGCGCCACCTACCAAAACTAAACGAAACTAACAGCTGATGTGATTAAACGAATGTTTTTGTTGTAGCTGCTGCACGTGCGTTTGTTAATTGGCGAAATATTTGATTATTTTTTATTAATTTTTGACTGAACGGAATTTAATGAAACTTTCAGCATATGATCTACATATTATATTAAATATTTGAGAAATTTAAAAAAAGAAAAATCATTCACAATTAGCTATAGAGGCATCTGATTTGAACTTGAATGTTTTTACTCGATAAAAACATAACGGGATGATTTATCGAATTTTAAAAGCAAACTCGACGTCCGCGCTGTATATACGGTCATTTTAAAAAAAAATTCAAGTCTCTAGCTCTTATATCTTCGGAAATCGACGCGTTCAAACATACGGACAGACGGACAGACGGACAGACGGACGGACGGACAGACGGACAGACGGACAGACAGACAGACGGACAGGGCCAAATCGACTCAGCTCGTCGCCCTGATCAAGAATATATATACTTTGTGGGGTCTGCCACGCCTCCTTCTCCCTGTTACATACATTTCAACAAAACCATTATACCCTGATTTCCCATTTTCAATGGGTTCAGGGTATAAAAAGAGAAAGAGAGAGTGAGTGGGGGTGGGAGAGAGAGAAAAAACTGGTCATAAGTATAATTAAAAAGCCATTTATAATCATTTTGTCGAATTGTGACCCAGTCAAAGCAGCACAGGGGCCACACCACGCCCCCCTCCACCCACCAAGCAGTGGCCGACACTTGAAGGCGAGTCCAGTCCACTTCAGTCAAGTCCAGGTCCCCATAAATACGCACATAAAGCGACAGTTCGCCGGCTGCCTCAAACCCAGCTTCACATTGTAAAGCCGAAGCCCCCAATGCCAATGCCATTGAGTTTGAATTATGTCAGCGCAGTAATAAATTGCTCAGGGCATTAAATTAAAATATACGATACGTGTGTGTATGCGTGTGTGTGGGTGTGGGTGTGCGTGTGGACTTGAGCGACACACACACACACTGACTGGCAGCAATGGACGCCCACCCAATAGGATTTGTGGCGAGAATTTACTACAAAATGGCAAAACATGTTTTGCACACACACACACATACACATGCATATATAAATCTATATACATAGTGTGTGTATGGAAATAAAATAGGATTTTGAGGCATTCATTTGAGCCTTGACAACTCTTCTTATTCATTCTTCTTTCGGAGTTTTACGCTTAGCGCCGTGGGCGACATGGCCATCATCAAGGTGAGCGCCTGTGCACAAAGCTCTACAATATTTCAATATACGATATAGATAAATTAAGTATCTCTGTTTGAGCTGCAAATATCATGTGGAGAAGAAAGATATCGTTTGTTTTCAGTTAAACTATTTATAGAGGTGCTTGAACAATTCGTTTTATAGGGCTTAAGGCCATAAATGCTTTACCTTGAACGGGGTATTTTAGCAAATTGAAATTCAGGTGTGAAATTACTTTCTTTTCATTTTTAAATTCATGTTCTTAGTTTATGTTTACTTTTCATTTATATCTATTAAATTATTATTTTTGTAAATTTATTATTATTTTTATTTTATTTTTATGTACTTTATTATTATTTATTTTATTTTATTTTTTATTTTTTAGTTAGCTTTACTCTAGAAGACCAGCATATTCAGTACAAGATATCATCTAGTTAAGCATTGCCCATGAGAGAGCACTCTATTGCATATATTCCCGCAAAGTTTGATATGAAATCGATATCAGGCCTGAGACCATCAGATCTTAATTCAATAAAAACAATTTGAATTTATAGCTGGTCAGGATAGTTTCTAGTATAGCGAAAACAGTTTTAGCTCAAACGTCTGCAACTCTGGAATTCGTACAAATATAAAACCACTTGACTTATAAATTGTTTTTGCAATTGTAGATATTTTTTGTATTCTATTAAATACTTATGGACTAGTTCACAAAATACATATATAAAACAGTATATAATTTATATATTGCATACAAAGTGACTAAACAATTGTCATTGTACCATACGATTCTGTTACATTTTGGTAAGATCTTTGCGGAATTGGCGATCGAACAATGCGAACTATTTACATAGAAACTGAAGTTTCGATCAAGTCAGCAAAAAAAAAATTTGTTAATTATTATAATTAATAATTATTATTATATTATTAACTATTTTTGTCCTAATTGTGTATAAAAAATTCTAGCTAAGGGCTTAGCCGGAGCAGCCACGGCAACCACAATGGACGCACTCTACGATGCGACCCTCCTCGAGCTTGGACTTGGGCACGCGGCAAATGCAGTTGGTGCCGAAGTTGGTGTCGCGTGTCTGGATGCAGCGCAAGCAGCATAGATTTTCGTAGCCAGACTTCTTCCATTTGGCTATCAAATTGATGTCGGCGATCTTCTCCTTCAGGCAGTAGTCGTACAGCTCACGGCTGATGGCCTTGCGGCGATAGAACAAGTCGTATATGTAGCGCGTCTTCTGGTGATGGATCTTAAAGATGGGCCACAGCGACTCTGTGATGCGCTTGCCTTCATGTGGCTCAGTCTCAGCTGTAAGTAGACAAAACTCAATTTTAGTAGCAAACATACATACTTGCATACACACACATATATATATATGTATTTATATATCTCTGTATATGTGCAGTACATGAGGCGGCATTTAGCCTTTGTGCATACCTTCGCGCATTTTTTGTTCCAGTTCCTCCAGTGTCGGTTCGATAAGCTCCCAGCCATCTGGTGGTGGTTTGCGGCTGCGGCGTACTTTAGGCATGATATTTTTCTATATATTCTTTTCTAAATATGCTTCAGGAACAAATTTCACAATATGACAGCAAACTAAAATAAAGCGCAAACAGCTGTCGAATGCTAGAATCGTATAGTGTTACAAAACACTCGTATTACAAGCATACACAGCACTGTCGGATCTGCTATCGATTTGACTATTTGCCCGCTAATTTCGCCGTTTGGAAAGTACTGGGAAGAATTTGAAATGGAGGTTGCAGGGAGCTATATTGCAAGAATAAATGTCTCTATTTTTAACTTCGATAGCCTAATTTCAAATCAAATTTCTACAAAAATAAAATATTGCACATTTAACAATCAATAGGTGAACGTTATCGATGCATTTTTTTCATCGAAATAGACTGGTAAATATTTGAATATTCGAATGGAAGGCAATAAATTACTTATATCAACCAAATAGAGAATTTATAAGTATTAAATTCAGAAATTCTACATGAATATAATAAAAATAAAAACAAAATATCAATAATAATAATATAATAATAATAGAGCTTCTTTGAATTGCTGCTATGGTTGTTTTAAGCCGTGGAGATCTGGTAGCACTGGTTGCAAAAGGCAGACAGGCCGCACAGATAGTTGTTCAAATATATCGATAACAGGTTGCAGTTTATTTTCCACTTCAGTGTATATGTAATCGTAGAAGTAATGAGTTGATTGTTTTTGTTATTTCTATTTGGCCGTCGCGTGTGGTTGATATTTAACTAATTTTGTTGTTGTTTTTTTTATTATTGTTAAATATATATTTAGTCCTATATTGCAATTATCAATTGCTAAGACAGTCAACGAATACATCAATTAAACAAATCCAATACAGCAAATCCAAAAGTAAGCAGAGCCCAAACCAACAGACGCAGTCGAAAAGATATCAGTCTGTTTCGTTGGATGTGTGTGTTGTGTGCATGCGAATGTAAATGTGAATGTGCAGCAGCAGCAACCCACAGTGAAGCGTTTGGCAAACTTACCCACACAACTTCAGCGCAGCTTCACACGCGCTATAAAACAGTTGTATTGCTGACTGCGGAGGCGTCCACTTCGTTTTGTCTTTTGTGTGTTTCGTGTGTATTGTGACAATAAATGATAAATGACTAGCTAATTACATGGGCAAATAACCATACCTAAGAACTACTGTTGTGTATGAGTGTGTCTGCGCCTAACTTTAAAGTAAGACAATTTTATGCGTTATACTACATACATACATACATGTATGTGTATGTGTGTACATGCGTGTGCTTTATTATTGGTTTGTTATGACGCAGTTGTCCCTCTCACTCTCTTTGCTCGTATTTGTTGTAAAGCGTCACTTTCATTCATAAGTCCGTTGGCTTTCTTTACGGCAATACAGAAGACATTAACAGCAGCAGTAGCGCCCGCAGCAGCAGCAGCGCCAACAATAACAACAATTACAACAACAAAGAAGCACTTGGCCTTCGCCTAATGCGTGCTCTCACTGCTTTCTCGCTCGCTCACTTGCTCGCCTATTCTCGCTGTTTCCTCTTTGCTGTTGCTCTCCCTTTGCCCATCCAATAGCGATTGCTATTGCATTTCCATTCATTTGGCGATTGGCGCGTACGCTTTGATTGTCATTCGCGTTCGTTGTATTCAGTGCATGGTACGTAAAATAACAAATTTAAGCACACACATACACATGCACATGTGAATGTGTGTATGTTGTGTATTTATATGTGTGTGCACAAAGAGAGATCGCCACCCCCAATCTGCTGGCACATTTAAACGCCCCCTTTACGGGGTGTCTGTGTCGCTGTGTGTGTGGGTGTGTATGAGTGTGTGAGTGTATGTATGTGTGTGTAATGAGCGCACTAAATCTGTATTGTTTGGTTTTTGTTTTCACATTCCTTTAATTTTGCCATTTTGCGCAAAATATATGTTACATATATTTATACATACATATTTGTACGTATGTACATATTGTTATACACCCATACACTGTTATATTTACATATGTATTGATAAAACAGTTTCAATTGCAGCCCAGTCATTGTTTTGCCGGTTACCTGCAAATTGGTCATAGCGTTTATCTAATTTGTTAGGCGTGTAAAGCTTCGCTAAGACTTGGAAGTCAACGAAACTTGCGCTCTGATATCGATAAGATAGTCTACAAGTCGACAAAAATCACATACAAACGAAACTAATATTCAGGTCCAGTTTGCCAATATAAATTCGGACACTTTTACAGGCAGTCCAAAAATTCGCTATAACTTAAGAGATGTACTACATATATTATATAATGCTTTTGACTAATGATTGCATGATAAATTGCCATTAATGATCTTTTTCCTGTATACCAAATGTTAAATCAGTTCCAAAATGTCAAAGCTCTTCAGACCGAATCGCATTAATAGAGCATACATATATTTATATACACATACATATCTACTGCTTTACATAACATGGAGGCGATCCAAACACTTTCCCAGATAATGATAATAATCGCAATATGTGAGCATTTTCACATATTCGTCACGAGTTCCGTTTACTTTGTGTGATCGACTCAGGTTCCCAGAGAACAATATTTATGGCCCAATTATTTGCTCATGAAAACATTGTAATATATGTATATACATACATATATATCTCCTTCTGTCTCTCTCTCTCTCTTTCTCTCTGTGATGGCAAAATATATTTGTTTATTTTTAGACACTCCATTATATGCCCCAAATTCACAATTTCATTTTTCACTCCCAGAGATCTGTATATACATAGATGTTTAATTTTTAAGCTAGGAATCATTATACATATATCTGAAATCTTGTATGTTTAACAGATTTGTAATTTGCAAGTGGAATTTTGGACTCGTCGTCAAATTCAGGAAAGAAAAAAAAAAATTAAAAAAAAAAAAAAACAAAAAAACAAAAAACAGGTTGATAAGCTCAGGCAATAGCTCATTTCAGTAACGCTTTGCATGAGCTGATGCTGTTCAGCTACATTAGTTTGATTGCATATGTATATGAATATGTATATGTGTGTGTATTATTTCACATACATATACCAGCTGTACTATAAGATAAATGTAAGTGAATCCGTCAGTCCATTGGCATCACAAATGCGCGCTAATTGCCATACAAATAGTTTTCCAATTGGATATCAGAGAAAGTTGTGATACAATAAGATATCAACTATAAATAAATATATACATATAATATATAATCCAATATGTATTAAATGTCCAGTCATGCAATTTAAGAGATCAAAGAGAATTTAATTCCCAAGAAAATCTTTGGTGTATTAAAATTTGAATTTGAATTTGATTTTAAAATAAAGTATTATAAAATAAAATATAGTAGTAAATGGAATTCAAATTAAATATAATTATAAATATATATATATATTATATATTATAAATATATAAATATAATATAATTTAATCAAATTAAATATAATTCAAATTCTTTCGACTCCACAGCAAGGGCCTCACCATGGAGCCCACAGCTGGCGGCAATCTGTTGGAGATCATGGATCTGGCACGGACCCTGCGGCAGGAACAGCTCTTCATACAGCATGAACAGGCGGCGTTTGCACAGCTCACGTCAGCCTTGGAGACGAATGCGACGACAATAACCGAGGTGCGCACCCATATTTGTTTATCAAGAATGTCACGTCTCATTGTTGCTTCACCTTAATGATCTATATCCATTTTGATCTCTGTTCAGCTGGCGTACATCTGTGCCCAACAAAGACAGAACCTGCACGATCTGCTGCTCGCCAGAACGGATCATGATCCGTTCCTCTGCTGCCGACGTGCGAGCACCTACGACAATCCGAAATTCGTGGACGCCAAGAAGGTGTTGCCCTACGAGGTGTGTAACAATTAAATATGGTAGAGGGAGAGAGAAAAAGGGGGAGCTGACATTGACAGAAGTCAGTATGAACACGATGTATACATGGCGTATAGGGTGTATATCCATGCATATCAGCTGGCTCTGGACTGCCCAGACAACAAAGAACATCCCATGTAAATGGAGGAAATATTGGTTTGTTTCGCTCTGATACAGTTACAGCGTAGCTGCTTGCTTTATGCGTAGTTAGTTACATGCAGGAAACTTTTTAGCTCAAATGGAAGTCGGTAACTCTAAGTCGTAAATTGTAAATATAATCGTAAATTTGTAATGGCTATCAGCAACTGTATCGTAGGCGACTATATTATAGGCTATGCCAGTCAAATTCCAGTTGCGACTGGCTTTATGATATTACAGTTTATAATAGATTAGAAGCGGGCGAAGTGAATCCATATAGTACATAATTTTGATCAGGATAACCAGCGGAGTCGATTTAAGCAGCAGCGAGTGAAGATAGAACAGCTCGGCGTATTTCTTAGTCAGACACTTTCGACCAGACTTGTTGGCATTTGCCATATATGTATCGCTGATTAGCTTTGATATGTCCATAGAGTTGGCATCGTATACGATTATACGATACCATTGCAGGCATATAGCGCTACATCGTTAGATTGTGTGTACTCAACTGGCAACTATTATATTATATTATCCAAGTTACATAGTTCAGCTATTATCAGCTGATTAGTTAGACAGACTTTAATATATAAACATGATATGTCTTCTGATACCCTCAACAATTGCTCGCTTATACCGTTTATTTAAACAAAGCTCAAAATTGATTCTTATCGATATCAAAGAGATAGGAACATGGAAATACGTATATAAGTATATACATACATATATCGATATAGTTTATCATCTAGACTAAAAATACAACTAGGAGCGTTTTTCTGTTTTACACATTTGAATATTTTAGAATGGAAATAAATTAGCAAAAAATTGTCTTAAAATTAAATTTAATTAGGAATATTTATTTAGATATATTTAAATATAGAAATATATGAGCTTATATTTTCCTTAAATTTAATTTACGTATAAACATCTGTTAGACAAGGAGTTCTACTATAAATACATAAACAGAAATTTTTCTGAAATTCTCGACAATGAATATTAATGTTTTTTGTTTCGATTGAACGATTCCAGCACGCTCTTGCATATGAGGATCTGTTCAACTACTTGTACAATACGCCGTATTTGCTGGCCCTGTCGCTGGCCACGGCGGATCGCTTGTCGCTGCTGGCGCCGGCGCAGCTGGGGCAGATCGTCCACACGATCGCAACGGGCCTCTACGGCAACGCGATCAACACTAAGGATGTGGAGCTGCTGCTGAAGCTGCTGCGCGAGCTGATCGAGCTGCAGCTGCTGAACAGCGAGCAGCCGCGTCGCCTGCTGCGCACCAATGGCAGCGCCTTTGCGAGGCTCTATCATCGACTCGTTGAGTCCCTCTTCTCCGCTCGAATCTTTCTGACGTCGGCGCTGCACGAGCCGCTCATGGCGGTGCTCAGCGAGCACGATGTGCTGCTCGACGTCGACCCGCACAAGCTGCTGCAGAGCTTTTCGGCACGGGAGCGACAGCGGCGCTTCGGCGAGGACGACACCAGCTCCGAGTACCAGCGGAATGTGGCGCGCTTTCACGCCGAGACGCTGGGCAAGCTGCATGCGCATGCGCAGAGCTTCGTGCGCAGCCTGCAGCAGAGCTGGGCCTTGTTTCCCAGCTCGCTGCGCTGGCTGCTGCAGACGCTCGGGCAGCAGCTGCGGCAGACGCAGCGCCACAGCGACCACGAGATACGCCAGCTGCTCACCGACCTGGTCTTCACCCACTTCATTTGCCCGGCCATCGTCAGCGCCGATCTGCAGGGCATCATCGACGTCAACGTGGGCGAGCAGATGCGCCACAATCTCAATCAGATTGTCCAGCTGCTGCAGCGCATGGCGCTCAGCGACGAGGCCAGCGAGCTGACCCAGCTGATGGAGCTGCTGCTGCTGGGCCAGACCGGCGAGGATGTGGTGGCCATTCTGCCCCAGCAGAGCGACTTCGATCGCGCCCAGTTGGCCATCAATCAGCGCGAGCTGCAGCAGTTCGCCGACTTCTTTCGCCTGCTGGCCGCGCGCGACGAGTACGATGTGTCCGCCGAGGAGCGGCAGCGACTGCAGCGCATCCTCTCGCGCATACCCAAGCCGGAGGGCGACCGACCGGCAGCAGCGTCCATGGCCCCGCCCGAATCGGTGTCGCCCGAGAAGAATGGCAAGCGCCCGAACAAGGGACTCTTGCGGCTGGGCAAGGCGACGAAGAAGAAGCTGGCCAAGGGCATGAGTTTTACCACCAACACCAACACCACCACCAACAATAACAACAACAACAACAACAACGCCACCAGCAGCAGCAACCACAACAACAACCACAACCACAACAGCAACAGCAGCAGCAACAATCCCTTGAGTGACTTGAGCAATGGCAGCTCGGCCAATGGGCACAATGGCGACCTGGAGCAGTGCTCCTCCTCGCATAGCGGCAGCAACACCAGCCTCAGCTCCTGCGGCGGTGCCAGCAATGGAGCGGCTGTGGCAACTGCTTCAGCTGGGCCAGATGCAGACACCCCAGTGGAGGGGGATGAGCAGGTGCTGATGTTTAGCATTTACAATGCGGCGTCCAAGAACAAACTGAAGCCGCTCACCGAGGAGGACCTGCTGAAGATGAACTGCATCGGGCAGGACATTGCGCCCGTGACTGTGGCGGCGGCAGCCGCGTCCTCCAATGCGGACGATGTCAGCAGCTTGGATGCGATGCGGCGGCCCCATGACGACGCCTCGATTGGCAACTCGGATAACCTGGAGGCGATCAGCGAGGCGGCCCACTCGGCCAATCATTCGGTGGTCAGCTCCCTGGACCTGGAGGAGCAGCAGGAGCGCGATGCGCACGACGTCGAAAACGATGACAATCTGTCGGACATGGTGTCCGCCAATGTGTCCGGCCGTGGCACGCCCAACATCAGTGGCCGCGACACGCCCTCGTCCCAGGTGACGGATGGCGATGGCGCCGGCGGCGACTTGACCCACCATGCGGCCCGGCCCACGCCGCAGATGCAGAAGATGCTGCTGTCCAAGGCGCGCTCGGACATCGTGGACAAGTTCTGCAAATTCGAGCTGAAGAAATTCGAGGGCGACGAGAACGTGAGCATCATCTCGGACACCTGGTCGACGGATGTGCTGGCCAGCGATTCGGAGACGACGCTGGACGCCAGCAGCGAGCAGCAGCGGGAGCGCGACCGGGACAGGGAGCGGGAGCGCAACTTTGCCACGCCCCTGATACCGTCCGCTGTGGTGCTGCCCGGCGACAACAACAACTTCGTGGTGGAGGCGCTCGCCCGAGCAGCGGCTCCATCGCTGGACGCCTCGGATCAGCGCTCGGAGTCCAATTGGAGCACAGATGTGCTGGCCAGTGACTCCGAGAAGCTGGCCGAGATCGATACGGACGACAATGCCAGCATAACCGCCAAATCCGACATTGTGGCGCCCATGGTGCCAGCCGTTGTGCTGGACGACGGGGAACAGACGCCGGGCAGCAGCGGCGACGGCGACGGCGATGCAGATGCGGATGCGGATGCCGATGGCAATGGGAATGCCAGTGCCAGCGAGCGCAGCCAGGAGGACTCGGCCTTCTTCGACGCCGTGAACTCGTACGAGGATGCGCATCTCTATCAGTTAGCCTCCTCGCTGGCTCGCAGCTCGGTGCGCACCAGCTACCATGGCCTGGGCAGCGACAGCGGCGACAGCAGCTTCCAGCAGCAGTACAAGTGCAGCGGCGCGGAGGGCCGCAAGAGCACGCCGCTCATGGGCATCGCCTGCATGCGCCGGCAGACGTCGGCGGAGAGCAGCATTTCCAATCAGAGCCTCAACCTGGAGGAGCCGACCACGACCAGCCAGGCTCAGCAGCAGCAGCAGCCGCAGCATCACCATCATCATCACCACCATCACCATCATCATCATCACCACAAGAAGAAGAAGCAGCAGCAGCAGCAGCAGCAGCAGCTGATGGGCGCCAACGATCACCATGACCTGATCGACTTTAGCGACTACAGCGAGGACAAGGAGGAGCCGCCGGGCCTGGTGCAGCAGCTGATGGACAAGTTTGGCATCGAGCAGCAGATGCGCAGCGGTGTCCAGCATCGTCGCATTTCCATGGAGCAGCGCACGGCCAGCGAGGATGGGCGACGCAACGGCATCCTGGCCGGCGGCAGTGAGCGCCGCCATCAGAGTCTCAATTACGAGAACCACGAGATCATGCTGCACGCCCTGCTGTCCCTCAAGCCCAAGACGGACGACGATAAGCAGCAGGAGCTGCAGCTGCTCTGTGCCCAGGCGCAGCAGCTGCAGCTGTACGATGATCAACCCGCCGCCACAACAGGAGCAGCAGCAGCAGCAGCAGCAGCAGCAGCAGCAGGAGGAGCAGGTGCAGGAGCAGAAGCAGCCGTCACTGCTCCTGCTACTGCTGCAGCTGGCGCACAAGGCAAGCCCAGCAAGGCCACCGGCGCCATACCAAAGAGCATCAGCTTCGATGCCAGCGCGGACAAGGACAAGCATCGAGCGCAGCGGGATCAGCGCGACCAGAGCGCCGGCATTCTCAACAAGCTGCGGCAGGGCATCTTCAAGAATCGGCGCAGCAACAGCAGCAAGGCTGCGTCGGCGTCGGCGTCGATGTCGACGTCGGTGGCCAACCAGCGCTGCATCATTAGCAACCACAGCAGCGGCCTGAGCGATCCGAACCGCGGCGTCAGCTTCGATCGCAACGCCGCCTGCGTCAGCTTCGGCGCCCACTTCTGTGATAGCAGCGAGGACATTCTGGCCAAGTACAGGCGCAAGGTCAGCAGCTCCAGCGAGGCAACCAATTCCGATTCCACGGGCAATGGCCACGGTCTGCCCCAGCCGCATGGCCAGGCCATCAATGGCGGGTATGTAGCAGCAGCTGCTATCTCTGTCTATTGCATCTAATACATGTCTCCCTCTCTCTCTCTCTCTCTCTCTCTCTATCTTCCTCTGTCTCTTTCGTGTGCAGGCAACTACCTGGCGTGGTGTTCAGCAGCGTCAAGCAGAAGCTGCGCACGGTTCTCTCAAAGACAGACCTGCACAGCGGCGACTTCCGTCAGACGACGCTGCGGCAGCTGGACGCGACGCCGCTGCAGCTGTATCTGCAGATCCAGCTGGCGCAGTGCACGAGCCTGCAGCGCCTGCCGCAGATATCCCATGTGGCGGAGGCGCTGCGCTGTTTGGCGCAGCTGGAGCGGCCGCAGCATGGCCAGCTGCTGCTGGAGCTGCAGCACGATCTGCAGCGCAGGCAGAGCTATCTGCAGTACCTGCTCGTGCATCGCCAGCAGCTGTTGCTGCGCTCCGAGCAGCTGGAGCAACTGGAGGAGCGGCTGCGCGGCGAGGCGCGCAGCTGCCAGCGCTGTCTGCTGCAATCGCTAGTCCGTCTCTATTTGGGTCGTCAGCAGGCCAAGCTGCAGACCTTCCAGACCGAGTTCGCCCAGCTGAGCGTCAGCGACGAGCGGCTGGAGCTGATCGAGGAGTTTATCGAAACTCTGCTGCAGGAGCTGGCCGACAGCGGGCTGCAGGACGACTGGCAGCGGGAGGCGGCACGCGTGGCCATCGAGCGACTGTTGCTGGAGCAGATGTACGAGCAGGTGATGTTCCCCAACGAGGACGCCGACGTCTCCAGGGACGGCGTGCTGGCGGCGCACATTGGCAAGCTGCAGCGCTTTGTCCATCCGGCGCATCCAGCCCTCTGCATTGCCCAGGAGTTCCTGGGCGAGGCGCCCTGGACGTTCGCCCAGCAGCAGCTGTGCTACATGGCCGCCTACAAGACGCCGCGCGAGAAGCTCAACTGCATCATCAAGTAGGTGTTGCCTAGTATATCAAGTGTTCCATGTATTGACATTGACAACTCCTTTCGCAGCTGCATCTCCAGCATCATGAGCCTCTTGCGCATGTCCAGTCCCCGTGTGCCAGCCGCCGACGATATCTTGCCCGTGCTCATCTACGTTGTCATCATGGTAAGCGTCGCAAGAGCTACTCCAGCTGCCACTTGAATACTCAAATGATGTATTTCTATATTTCCTGCCAGGCTAATCCCCCGTATCTGCTCTCCACCGTGGAATACATCAGTTGCTTTCTGGGCAAGAAGCTGTACGGCGAGGATGAGTTCTACTGGACGCTGTTTGGCTCCGTTGTTAAGTTCATCAAGACTATGGACTATTTGGACTAGGTTGTTATAAATATATATATATATATGTATATTCAGATATTTGTTAAGCTAAAAGTATTGGAGTTGAGTTATGTATGTTTCTCTGTTCTTAACTTGGTGTCCAGTAAGCGATTGATATACATATATAAATGTCTCTACTCTCTCTATAATGTAAAAATCATTTGAATACTTCACATAGTTGCTGATATGTACATATGCATATATATTCATATATGTATTCATGTTTAACATTGTTATTAATATTCAAATCCAAGATGGCTAAATAATCGCGGCAGCTGCTCAATAAATTGAAATTCCCCCCCTATGGCCGCCTAATATATTTGTATACCCGTACATACTTAGTAGGTACCTTAGTACACACACACACACATATATATATATAAATAAATACATATACTTAGCTACAAACATATATATATATATATATATATACTTATATATATATAAACATGCACGTAACATGAAAATCAACTTAATATTCCTTATTGTGTAACACAAAATAAAATATGTAAAAACTATGAAATAGAATTTTTGCATTGAAGATTTTCTTATCGATAGTTTAAGATAATTTTTTGAAATTTTACTCTCCCTAGACTTGGGGTTTATTTGACATAATGTATTATATGGATTACTACAATATATATGTGATATAGTATAGCTATCATTCAAAATGATATATGGATGTATGACTGACTCTCAATTATTATTGAGAATTTCTTTGTGCAAATGATATATGATAGTTCTGCATTTTCTCGTAATTCGGAGAATATTTAATATGATATATGATGCTTTTATTAATATCGTTTGCACAGAGGAACTCTCAATAATAATTGGGAGTCATAGAACATTGTTTCCATTATCTGGAAAAGATTCATCATTCAATTGAATACGTACAAGCAGAAAGTCAGATATAGTGCTTCAATCGCAGTCTTATATACTGAGTGACCCAGTCCTATATGATGAATCAACTGCTCCAAAGCTGGAGTTCGATCATTCAAGGCTTATGAGAAAAGGAACTTCAGGTCTTGTTACTTCTAAACGAACATTTATTTAATCGCAAATCTTAGAGCTATATTGAAATCAGACTAAAGTCGGGTCTGCTCCTCAGAGTCGACATTAATTAACATGAAGAAAATTTTAACAAAGCAAAAAATTATAAAAAAAAGCGAAAAAAAATGAATATATAAATAGATAAGAAACTGGAGAATTTGCATCGTTCACTGGCGCAGGACGTACTTCTCGAGATTGGCGTCCCGGCCGCCCATCAGGTAGCTATTGATGCACATTTGGGACATGATGCGGACGCCATGCTGCTGCAGATAGGCAAAGTCCTTTGCGGCCAGCGGCGCCTTCTTGGCATCGACGAAGCAGTGGGTGGCAGTGGCTGACGCGGGGTCGGCGCTGAAGGGTGAGCTGGGCTCCAGGATCGTGGCGCCGCCAGCGCGCAGCACATTCTTGATGGCCGCCAGATTGCGCTCCTGCAGGCTGAGGATGACGCGGTAGTCGCTGAAGGCGCCGCTGTCGGGCGTCAGCTCGAGCCGCCAGCGGTGCGCAGCGGCTGCGATTTGCTGCTCCTCCGGCGCCAGGGTGGGCAAATTGAGCGCCTTGGGATTGCCCCACTCGTAGAGCGACTCGTCCAGAAAGACGCCGCGGGCGTGGCACTCCTCGATGTAGCTGATGTTCAGCACCCATTTGCCGGCTGCCATGCAGCCGAGCAGCTTCTCGCCGCGATTGGGGCGCTCGCACAGCAGATGCGTGCAGGCGGGATCATAGTTGGACAGATTCTGGCAGATCTGGCCGCCCAGCAGCCGAATGCGCTCCATGAGCAGCATGCGCTTCTCCTCGTCGTCGCCGCACGAGATGCTGAAGCAGGGCGTGCCCTGGTAGATCATGCGCGACGACTCGCCGTCGCTGCTCCGCTTGCCCAGGTTGAACTCGGCGGGATCTCGCCAGCCCACAATATCCTCGCCGGCGGTCATGGCGAAGCCCTCCGACTCGAAGGGCTGCACGTATTGCACCTCGCTCCTGGCGTGACCCTCGTGGTCGCGCTTCAGGCTGCTGCGCCGCGACTCGCGGCTCTTCAGGTAGTCGGTGAGCTGCTTGAGCTCCAGCGAGTTCTCGGCCGCCGACTCCTCGAAGCTAATCTTGTCGAAGTTGATGGTGCTGGCGCTGGGCAGCTCATCCGCTGCACCTGCGCCACTGGGACTCTGTGTGCTGGGCACGAACGGGGAGCCAGGCGCTGTGGCTGTAGCTGCAGCACCAGCTGCAGTTGCTCCCGCCTGGAACAGGAGGCGACCCACCGGCTGCTCCACCATACTCTTGGGCTGATGATCGGCCACTGGCACGCCCTCATTCTCGCTGTCGCTGTAGTCGATGCCCAGCGTCTCGCACGTGATGCGCATCACGCGCTGTCGAATGACCGTTATGGGCGTGTCCGGCTTGATCTGGTGCTTGGGCAGGCGCCAGCGTCGCTCGAAGTCGTCGGCCATGCGCTGCTGGAACTCGGGCGTCAGGCAGAAGTTGGGTATGCCGGGCGCAGGCTTCGAGGCCTGGCGTCGATTGACGGGCGTGCAGGCCTGCCGCCTGATCCGCTCCAGCTCGGGTGTCTGGTTCTCGCGCATCTCGCGGATTATCTGGCGCACACAGTCGCGCGCCTGGCTCGTGTCCAGCCGCTGCACCACCTGCTCCAGGAAGTCAAAGTTGCACGCGCCGGCGCTGGTTTTCTGATTGAGCGGCGTGTGCGGCGACTCCGGCGTCGTGGTGCCGCTCGAGCTGCGCCGCCGCGTGCTGGCCACACCCGTGACCAGCTCGGAGATGCGCGGGTTGCGCAGCGGCGTCAGCTCCGGCTGCAGCGGCTGCTGCTCCTTATCCTCCTCCTCCACCAGCGTCGACTGCTGCTCCACTCCTGCCGCCTTCTCCTGCGGCGTGGCGGGCGTCTTCCCTTGGTTCTTGGGCGTCAGCGTTTTGTTGCTCTTGTTGCTCTTACTGTTGCTCTCCTTGAGGCCGGGCGAGACGGGGAAGTCGCTGACGCTTTTGCCCACCAGGAAGCGGGCATACGGCAGCTTCTCGCCGCGCTGGGCGCACTGCACCAGCCAGTCGGCCCGGACCACCGGGTAGCCCCATTTCAGGGCGCCCTCGTACTTGGAGCCCTCGGCACTGGAGCAGATGAGCAGCGGCCGCTCCTTCTTGACGAACGCCTTGTTCAGCACGGCGCCGAGCAGCTCGGCCAGCGCATTGATAAAGTCGCGCTCCAGTCCCGCATAGATGGACACCACAATGGTCATGCCGCGCAGCGGCTCCAGCCTGGCCGTGTGCGGCACCGGCCGATGGTAGTACTCCAGCGGGAGCAGCGCGTTCTGCTTCATGCAGCTCTCCAGGTACAGCTCGGTGACCACGTGACGCGCCTGCACCGGCAGCGTGGCCTCATCCAGCGCCTGCTCGAAGCTGACAATGGCATAGTCCACCGGATCCGTGTAGCTCGCCGGCACCAGGCAGCCCTGGGCGGCCTTGCACTCGCTGAGCATCTGCTCGTACAGCTCGCTGCTGAAGCACGGCTCGTGCACGTACACCGAGGCGCCCCTGAAGTAGTCCAGCTTGTCGAAGTCGATGGAGAGCGTGCTGGCGCTCAGGTCGGGCAGGGCGACGGCCAGTGGAACGGCGGCCGAGGCGGGCGCTGCAGCTGTGAGTCCGCTCAGCGAGAGCTGCGTCGAGCTGGCGGCGGGCAGCGGCATGGCTGGCTCCTGCTCCTGCGAGTAGTGCGTGAGCAGGTCCGGTTCTAGCTCCGGTTCTGGCTCCGGCTCCGGTGGAGCATTGCCGGCATCTGTGGGCCCATCAAAGAGCTTCTTCTTGATGGGCAGCGACGGCTGCTTGAAGCTGTGATTCATGGAGCGCAACGTGCGCTTGCTGGCCGGCGAGGGGGCGTCGGTGGCCTCGCTGGCAAGATGCGGCACGGAGACCCGATACGGCAGCTCGCTGACAATGCGCCCAGCGCGAATGCTCTCCAGCAGCCACTCGAGCCGCACCACCTGCACCGTGGCCAGCAAACCCTCCGTCTGCCACTGCCGATACGCGGCATCCTCCAGCTGGCCGACAATGATGTGGGTGAGGCCCTCGTGCAGCTCGTCGTAGCGCGTGGCGCCGCCCGTGTTGAGCACGCGATTCAGCTTCTCCCGCTCGACACTGCGAAAGCCGCTCAGGTAGACGCAGCAGCCGTCCAGAAAGCTGCCCGCCTTCTTGGCCTTGCGCGGGCTAATCTCCGCCAGCGTCTCCTGGTACAGCTGCTGCTTATGATTGCTGGTGGCCTGCTTGAGCAGGCCGCTGCCGCTGGCCCCACCACCGGCACCCCCAGCGCCGCCGCTGCGTGTCCCGATGCTGCAGTTGCTGCTGACGGTCTCGTTGAGCGTGGTGTTGTCGCTGCACATGCGACGACCCGGCGCACTCACGAAGCTGATGCGCGACAGATCCGAGAGCTGTGTGTTGTCCGCAGCCGTCTGGTTGGCATGGCTGCCATGGTTGCCATGGTGGCGCTTAGTGGGCGTGGAGACCTGCTTGCCGGCCCGCACCTCGTACTGCTTGGTGGGCAGCGCATAGCCGCGCTCATGGCTATCGAATATCCACTCGGGCAGCAGGATGTCCTTCTTGAAGCGCAGCGCCGCCTTGTATTTTTCGGTGTCGGTCTTCGACTGCTCCGTGATGACGATGTCCACCTGCTGGGAGCGGAAGGCGCGATGATAGATGCCGCCGTTCTCATTGACCAGCCGCATCACCGCCTCCTTGCGCGCCGTGTCCAGGCCACTGCACGTGATGTTGGCGCCGAAGAACGTGGGCAGGCGATACTTGTCGAACTGTGGATCCGTGGCGCTGATGCTGGTGCCATTGGCGCCGCTGCGACAGCACGCCCAGACGCCCTGCACCCAGTCGGTGTGCATGACGGGCACATCGTTGAGCGTGGCGTGCTCGTACTTGTTCGACTTGATTGTATTGGATATCAGATGTGTGATGTTGCGTCCGAAGTTCTGGAAATAATGACCGCCCATCCAGTGGATCAGTTTCTTAATGTCCTCCTTCTCTTTGCTGCTGATGCCGCTAGCCGAGATCTGCAGGTCACGCATAGCCGTGGCGTAAATGGGACTGCTGCCCAGTGGAACGGGCGCGTTCTCCTGCAGGCACGCCACAATACAGGGTGGGCCCAGCACCAGCGCCTTGGTCAGCTGCAGCTGCTCGAATAGCTCGCCCTCGAACTGAGCCAGCACGAAGACATCCTTTTTCGTCAGCCCCCCACCGGCGATCAGCGGAAAGCCTTCACTTGGACGAATTTCACGAATTTGCGTGTCCTCCAGCTGCTCGCGCATCAGCTGCAGTGCGTTGGCATACAGCTCAGCGATGGCCAAGTCGGCCTCTGTGTCGCTCTTTGTGTTGTTGACGAAATACGCGCATATTGACTCGTCCAGGCTTGTGCTCATCCTCACTTTAATTGTATTCTATACCACAATTGCAACGATCTGCGAATCCTGGCTGACGCTCGAATTGGGACACACTTTTCGCGAATGATTTTTGGCGCGTCCGATGTTTACTAGTTTGACTCTGATATCGCAACAGCTATCGATATATCGACCACAAAAACATGTACGATCTTGCCACTGACCAGTGATCTTGCATAGCTTGCTGCATACGATAGATACAGCCGTTAAATATAAAATTTAATTTACGCTGCCATTTCGCTTTTATGTACATATATGAAAATAATTTTAGCTTTTGTTTATTTGTTTTGAATTCAAAAATATTTTATGTACGCCAAACACATCCCACACAGCTATATAATACGAGCAATGCTACACATACAAAAATTCATGACCAGACAGGTGTTTTCTCTCAAAATAAAATACGTACTTAATTATTGTTAAAATCAATTCACAATATATTTAAATTTCTGCTTTCTTTGGCGATGGACATCATGACTCATGAGTGTGAACATCCGATATATATTGCACGCACTGGCAGCTCTTCCGAGATGGCAACGCTAGCAGTGTTTCATATTCAAATAATTTGGCGCGATAATCCCGATGCCATTCCATTATTTCAACCAAGAGAAAAGACATAATTTGTGAGTTGCACTGTACAATATCTATTTATTTGCATTTTAAAACACTTGTTTAAGATTTGACATAGGTGCGTACATTGCTTATATATATTAATGCTTAATCGGGCTAATATGCTTTTGCTGTTTTACTTGTGGACTATTGTAGTTATTGTTGCTCACATTTGTTGTTAACTGATAAATTCTTATTGTTGTGAAATAGGGAAAGCTGAGAGAATGTTCAAGACTGCGCTCTTATCATACAAAATAATACAAATTATAAAGATTCCATACATATATATGTATGTGCATATATAGATATGTTGATAGTCAAATAACAATTAAAGTTAATTAAATAAATTAAATACAGCTATGTAGGCCTTAGAATGCTAAACAAATCAAATTAAATGCTGCTGTTAGTAAAATTATAATATTGCAAAAAAAAAAAAAAAAAATAGAACATAAAATATATGTTGATGTTTAATTGCTGTCATTATATTTGAATTGCTCTTCTCTATGGCGATAGTTTCGCACTCATTGCTAAGCAGAAATATATTGCACGCAATGGCAGTGCTGCAGGGGTGGCAGCGCTGTTCACGTTTCATAATTCAAATAGTTTGGCGCGTAACTGCCAAAGCGTTTTTCATTATTTCAATCTGCTGTATCAGTGAGTGAATACTGGTCTATGATTCTAAGCAAAAAAAAAAAGTATATATGTATATTTATATAAATATATTCACTTGAGTTGCGACGCTTTGATTTGATTTGAAATTCTTAAATTTAAGCTCTACAATCTACACATATGTTTAGTAAAAAAAAAGTATATATAGCTTGAAGGTAGGTAAATGAAATTGACAAGTGACAGACAAAATATTTGTGTGACAAAGATGGCCACTGCAATGTGGGGACGGTGGGTCATCTCATCTACGCACAGCTGCGCGCCCTCCTCTGGAACCGCTTCATGCGCCGATACCAATCGTCCTTCCATTCAATAACTATCGTACGCGGACCAACGCCCAGATAGCCGGGCGGCGCCTCCGAGTCACGCCCCATAATCAAATATGATCTGCAACGACAAACAGAGTTGAGGAATGAGTAGAGGCAAGGCATTAAGAAGTTATTTGCTCTACTATGCGATTCTCACGAAAGTTGATCGAGACTGTATACACCTACATATATAGTCCGATATTCAAGGAAACGAAACTCATGATGAGTGCAGCGGTACCTGTAGTCGTACACTCACCTGTTAACTTTGATCCTGGGACAGTGGCACTCTAAATTCTTAATCGGTATGATCCAGGTCATAGGACCTCGTTTCAGCATTGTATTCGGCATTCCATAGGCGGTGGTTCTGCTGCGCTTGAAAACCGCTTGGATTAGCAGATCGTACCGGGCCGTGTCGCTGTCGTTTGGGTAATCCGGCACGCTGGCGCTGCTGCTGATGCCAGCCAAGGCTGCTGCTGGCCCCGGTCCCGCCCGATACTCGTATTCCAGCCCGCCCATTGCCTGTTGATCCATTTCGTAGTCCCCGTACGGATCCATTGCGCGCCTGCGCTCGATACTGGCCGCCTCGCTGCTCGTATCGCGACCAATTACTTTTGCCATTATTGCTAATGAGAGAGAGAGAGAGAGAGAGAGAGAGAGGGAGAGTGTGAGTGATTGAGGATATATAAATTTTATATGTTTCTAGATACTCCATTTAGACTTACCGTAGTCTCTTTTGCAGAATTTGTTGAGATTTAACCTTTTGGTGCTGACTTTGCACTTTTCGCAAACTGTGAAGAGGGGAGAGAAGAGAGAGAGAGAGAAGTTGTAGAGTTATTAGACAAATCGCACAGATGCACAGATCAACGAATCTCGTTGCGTGTTTCTGTTTACAATTTAATTGCAGAATTTATGTCTTTATAGCCAATGCCAATTAGCGCGTCCACAAACAGAAACAAAAATAAATAAAAACAGAAACGGAATCCGATTCGAAATCCGATTCAGCAGCTGAAACTAAAGCAGCCACAAAAGCAGGCGAAACGACTTGTTGTTGTTGTTGCTGTTGTTGCTGCTGCAACAACAATAACTGCGCGCATTAAGGCGCTCGATCGGTATTGCATTAAAGCTGACACGCCCACCATACGCCCATAAGTGGGGGGAGGGGGGCAGGCAGTCTAAGGTCGTCAATGCCGCCTTTTGTGTACTAAAATTAGCGTCGTGTGTTTTGATTGCTGCAATGCAAATTGCTTCGTTTGTTGTTTTTAGTCACAATCGTTTGTTGCAGTTGTTGCTCTTGCAATTGTTGCAATACCCTGTACATGAGCGAAGGGTGGGGCTGGGTATATAATGACCTGATCAATGCAGAGCGTATAATTGAAAGAGTGAGAGAGCGATTTAGAGTGAAGTGAAGTGATTGAGGGAGAGAGAAAGGGTGAGAGAGCGAGAAAGATAGAGAGAGAGAGCGAGAAAGATAGATGGAGAGAGAGAGAGAGAGCGAGAAAGATAGATGGAGAGAGAGAGAGAGAGAGAGCGAGAAAGATAGATGGAGAGAGAGAGAGAGAGAGAGAGAGAGATGGAATACAAAGAGGTTATGATTAAGATATAGAGAGTAGTTGAGTGAGAGAGAGAGGTAGAGATAGAGAGATATATAGATAGAGAGAGAGATAGTAGAGATAAATATATACATATATAGACGAAGAAAGGGGAAGAGAACCTGAAACGAGATGAGAAAGGAGAGCGAGCGGTAGTGAGTGAGATCAAGAGAAAGAGAGAGAGAGAGAGAGAGAGAGAGAGAGAGTGAGTGAATAAGAGAGTATGAGGGATAATAGAGCGTAAGTGTTGACGGCGGTGACAGAAAAAATTAATTGAAAGAGAAAGAGCGAGAGGTAGAGAGAGACAGCGTGATATAGAGGTTCATATAGATAAATAGGGAGAGCTTTGAACTGACGGAAAGTAAATTTACTTTCAGAATTTCACTACGATATATAAGCTATATATTATTCCGATTTTAAGCAAAATCAATTGAATATAAATATTTTCAAAATACGCTCACATTGCGAGTTAAACAAAAATATACTTTCTCAATAACCCAATGTCAGCTGGCTGACCCTGGCAGGGTATCTGCCGGTCGTTCACTCCCGCTTCGGTGTTATTTCAGCTGCCGCTGCCAATGTCAGAGCCGTTGCCAGCAAATCGTGACACAATTGAGGCACAGCGCATAAACTTTGTATTATATGAGCGAACGATCGGATCGGATCGGATTGGATTGGATCGATCGATCGATCGGTCCAACTATTGATCGATAAAGAGGGAGGGCAGCCTTGGGCCCGGTGGGGGCCGGCTAACATCTAAATTTGGCTGGGTGCGCCAACATTTCAATGGCTCGCGCCTCCAATTTCGGCACGAGATCTGAACAATTCGAGTTTTTTATTTTCTTCTTTTCTATTCTTCGCTTTGGGCGGGCGCCACATTTCCTGCTCTAAGTGGCCCAGCGATATTTATCGCGTCTATTTACGGCTGCGGGCGCTAAAGAGCACTGGCCACGCCCACCGCTGGGGCAAGTGGCAAGTGGCAAGTCGAGTCGACTCGTTAATCATTTAATTGTGCATCGCATTAACATGTCATTAAATTTCATATGCAAAATCAAAACGGGTCGATGGTAGGGCGTGGCTGCCAGCAGCAGAGGATGTGTTAGAAGTTTTTTGCAGGCGACGGGGTGTGGGATGATGGGGAGTCGACAGCCTGGCACTAACTTTAAATTAACTCCGACCCGACAGAATTTCAAATTAATTTAATAAGATTATCAAATTATAAATTCATAATTAATATTCATGTCGAGCTGTCTCGCCCACGCTCATAGCCGACGCCCCTTGCCACCCGTCCCCCGTCCCCCACCCCCTTTTGCCACTTGCTGCTGCCTTTGCCCCGCAGCGAACACTATTCAAGGACTAACTTTTGCGCTATGTGTGTGTGTGTGTGTGTGTGTGTGTGTGTGTTCGAGTTTTGTCCATCTTTCTAGTGCGCTTCTTGGTTACAAGCGTGCAAACTTCCAAACTTTCAACTTCCAACATCAACTTCAGCTCCAACTTGGGTTTCTCAGCCTCAACTTTGCGCTTTTCTTTGCCATTGACAAATAAATTTAACTGAATGCTGAATCTCCTTCAGTGGCTGGGTGTGTCGATATATATATATATATGTGTATACAGGGTGGTTGGGTGGCTCGCCAGCCACTTTGACTCTGGCCCCATTTGCATTCGATGATGGATGCTCTCTTCTGAATGGCCGCCCAATGTGCATTCGTCTTTAGCGACTGCCTCCACTGGGAACTGGCTACAGCTCCTCCGCATTGCGTGTGGCCCAATTTGTAGTTCGCTTTGAGTGCTGAAATGCTTCGGTAACAAACCGAAGCCACTTTCAATGCAGCGCGATCCATTTAGATATTGCAATTTTAATATGCCGAGCCACTTGCTCTGCGAGGTCTCTGTCTGAGCATGGAATCACTTTTACATTTCATATACATTTATTGTTTAGCATTGACTGAAAGAAGCGGCAGGCATTAGTTTGGCAGTGATTAAACAATATTTGGAATATGTGTAGACAAACTGTCGGCCGGATGGCCGGACGGACGATGGGAAGGAAGAGCGGACGGACGAGCAGACAAAGTGACGCAGGGACAGGCAGCTGGAGTGTAGGACAGATGAACGGATTGACGGACAGGCAGGCAGAGGACCGACTGACGGACACACGGGGCATTGGACGGGCAGTTGGAGTGCCGGACGTATAGAGGGAGCGACAAAAAGAATGTGGAACGGGAAAGACGAACAGGCGAACAGACGGACTGAAGGACGGATGTATTCAAGTATTGGACAGACGAACGTGTTGACCAACTGAAGGAGGAACGGTCGAACGGATATGGTCATAACTAAAATACTTTCCTACTTCTTGAAAGTCGAATTCCAAGAATCCATTGAAGTGGATTCTATATATAAATATATTTATAATGAGATTATAAATAATCTAAAATTGAGAGTAATCCAAGACTTAAGCACTGACAACTGGGTTTATCGACTTGGTTTATAAATATATGCCTAGCTGAGTTGCCTGTACCCAGACATTCATCAGATCTTCCCACTCTATTTAAATGATATTGAATGTCCTGCAAGAAGCATAGTTTTCTGCCTTTTCCCTCTCTGATTATTATATATGACTAATCTAGTGGAGTACCTAGTATGCAAGTATTTCTGAAAGTTTTCTCCTCTACATATGTTGAATGAACCCTTCATAGTGAAATATGGCACTCAAAAATATATTTAATATTTTTAAAATATTTTTTTAAACAGTCGCGTCTCGATAATTTGTACTCCATTAAATCAAAAACCGTAATAAATTGAAAAAGATTCTATTCTCTTGAATAAAAATCGCTCTCGATAATTCTCGATAAAAAACTCATCACCTTCACATTTCAAATTATCGGTACTCCACTGTATATATCTCTTTTAAATTTTGTTATAAGTAACATTCCAAGTCGCATTACAGCTCATTTTGGTTGTCATACTTTTAGCTGAACTGTCGGCGAGCCGCTGTCGCTTAACCGCTGGCCAGGGAGCTGGGCTCAGGGGAGGCCATCGCCAGCCCAGGACGTCTGTCAATTTCCTTTCAATTTGTCATTCGGCCTGTTGCCCGTTGCCTGTTGCCTCTTGCCTGTTGCTAAATGCGCTATGCAAATAGTTGACAGCAATTAGCGGCTGCAGTCGGCACTCGGCAACAGGCGACAGTCAACTGGCAACTGGCAACTGGCAACAGGCACTGCGCACAGTGCTGCTTAAAAGTGTGCGACCATTGTCGCTGGACGCCGAACAAATTAAATAAGGAAACTTTTTAATACATCAGCTCGGCGTGGGCGGGCGCCCAGTTGCTTCTTCCATTTGCTGCTTGGCACTTTGTGAAAAAGTTTGCTTTGCTTTTACTTCGGCCACGCGCCAAATGATGCGAGGGGCGCGAGCGGGGGCGGCAGGGGCTGGGGCTGGGGTGCTGGGCTTTGGGGGTTGGCGGTGCGATGCGATGCGGTGCGGCGGGGGCGTAGCACGGCGGGTTGTTGGTTTGGTCGGCTTTAGCATGATTTATGCTGTTGTTGCGCATTCTGTTTGCTTGTTGCTGCAGCCTGCACATCTACTCCCCCAACCCCCCTTCCCCACTCACACACACAGCACAGCTATAAAGCGTGTAGCTAAAATGTAACTAAAAGTTGCATGCAAACATTTGCACTATCTGTTAAGTGCTGCACGCCCACACGGCCGGCCACGCCGCCACGCCCCCACTCACTGTACCCCTGCTAGAACAAGCAGCAGCAACGGCTCCGCCTCAGTCTTCATGGGAGGCTCGCTTAACCGACAACCGACTGCACTTTAGCGGATTTGTGTTTTCTCACCCATTTGAAAGGATTACAAAGCGAGAGAAGCGACGCGGCAAAAGTTTGCCGTCTGGGATAGTTAGTAGAAGCGACCGCAGCAGCAGCAGCAGTAACATCCAGCAACAACAACAACAACAGCAACAATTTTTAGCACACACAATGTTCATGCTATATACGAATAAGATAGCTAAAAAGAGTATGAGCAAGCGCAGGAGAGTGCGAGCGAGAAAGAGAGAGAGAGAGAGGGAGAGCACTTACTTACCCCTGCCGCCCTCGGTGCGATAAAACTGCGATTGGGCGGCCGCTGAGCTGGCGCCTCTGTCCATGCCAACGCCTTCAGAGGATTCGTTGGGCTCCGGCGCCGTATTCTGCGTATCCAGCATATTGATCATGCGAGGCGGTTGCTCTGCAAACGATATCATATCAATGGATTAGATTCTCTATGCGAATACTTGAGCGAATTACATCAGACATTCTTCTGTACTATTTCTATACTATACTATATCCCATATTGAATAGCATATGTATCGATACGATTGAGGTTTAAGGAAATATATTTAGTATATTTCTATATTTCTTCTATTTCTGTATTCTGTATCCCATCTCTATATCTATATGTTTCCACACTATTTATTGTATATCATATTTAATAGATTTACAACAATATATGGTATATTACTTGTTTCCATACTCTGTATCCCATCTCTACATTAATATAGAATTTTTATTAATTGTACTTATTTTAATCATTGTCTATTTCTTTGTCTATCTTTGTGCTTATCCACTCATATTCCTTTCATTTATTCGTCCGACTGTTTACACGGAATTATAACAGTTTCCTGTTGTTGGATTTATTCGTCTATCATCCACCTTTAGAACACTGAGACTCAGAGATCTTCACTTTGTGACATCTTCTATTTGTCCATCTAACTTTGTGCTTATCATCCCATTTTCTCTGTTTATTTTATATTATTATTATTATTTTTTATTTTTTTTTTTTTTTTTTTTTTAGATTCATCTGTTCTTCTGCTTGCTCTTGTTTCCAGTGTTTTGTTATTTCGTTTAACTCGTCGATTCTTCGGTTTTTTGTCTTTTAATTTTTTCACCCATATTTTCTGCTGTCTCTCCGTCCGTTTGATAACTTGTATTGGCCTTTCAATTGCTCTATCAGTCGTTCGTTACGTTTCTTCGTCTACTCGTTCTTCGATCCGTATCGTGTCCGCATTCTTTTGCCTGTTCGAACCCCATTCTTCTAACTGCTCGTCCATCGGCTCTCAGCCTACAGAAGTTAGTGACAGTAAAGAGCTTTCTATGGCACACAGCCAGCTTAAGTCAATCAACGAGAGCGATAAATATCGATATGCCAGAAAAATCGATAATTTCCAGCAATTAATTCATTATTGTTTATGTTTCTGTAGAACGAGTTGCTTATTTATGTGTCGCGTAGGGCCCATCTGGTAATTGTGATATATGTCGGCCGATTACTCACTGATGCAGGGTGCGATGTGGGAGCGACTTAGCTGATAGCCGGGGGCGCAGCGATTGCAGGTCAGGCCCGTGACGCCGTCCTTGCACGGACATTGACCGCTCGTGCTGTTGCAGATCTTGCCAGATGAGCCGATCAGATGGCAATCGCAGGCTGCAACGAGACAAACAAGAGAAGAAAAGGAATCAGTTGAAATGCAGACACAGATACAGATACAGATACAGATACAGATACAGATACAGTTATAGCTATAGCTATAGCTAATGTAATTGTTGTGGCAGTTTGCCGTGGCAGCTGCTGTGCGTTGAGAGCTTAATTGTGCGGGCCGCACTTCAAAGCCATTTTTTCCTTCTTGTTGCCAATCGCAAATGCAATCTGCAATCGGCACACACACACACACAGAGTCGAGCAATATGGCGTTATGGTCATGGAAGCTACTTGAATTTAACATGAAGTTGCTTTCAATTTTTCTCATTTTTTTTTCTTTTTTTTTTTTTGGTCAAGCAGCGTGTGACGATGGCTACACTTGGGCTGCCCAGTTGCTCTCTCTCCCTATCTCTGTCTCTCTTTGTCAGTGCATTTATGAGCCGTGGAAATGTACATTAACAGATAACAGGCACTGTGAAGTTTCACTTAAATGCCGGCACACGGTTAATTGCAGCCAAACGTGTGAAACTGCCGACGCAGCGGCTGGCTTTAAAATTTTGCACCCCCTTCAGTTGCCTCAGCAGAATGTGAGCAATTATAGATATATATATATATCAATATATACATCATGCTATATGGTATCACTATATATATAGAGCAAAAGCTTTGACTGGATTCGTTTTTGTTGCTCTGGCCTTAATCGCTCGACTTTAACTAGTTAAATAGGGCAACGCAACTTAAAAATGAAATAAATTGTACATACGGTCTATAGAAAAAAATTTAAAAAATATCAATTTAATATAAAGCAATCTTTTTATATATGTAAAAATACTAACATATATTTTTAGCTAGGTAAACTGTTAAAGTACAATATAGATAAACTATATACAGAATTTTGTATGCATGAAAGCTCAAGAGATTTGTACAATGAAATATGTTTCCTAGTGATTTCTTAGATTTTTTCTACATGTTTCCTTAATGCTCTTCAATATTTCGTACTCTTTATCTTTTGTTTTCTTATATCTTGAGATCGAATCTGATTGAATTCACAAATTTTGTTTACATACACTTTAAATTTTGTTCAGAATTTTTGATGAAGAATTTTGCAGATTTCAATAGAAATTAGAAAATCATGTAAATAAATTTTATATTTTATTTGAGATTTATTGAGATTTTTTCTTTAAATATTGCAAATTTTCCATGCAAATAACATCATGTGGCCAATAAAGTTATTGTTGGTGGATGTTGCCTAGAGCTCTGTTCAAGCCTATTTAAGAATCTTCAAGCTCCTTCAAGAGCTTCCAAGTCTCTTTAATCGATCGCTAATTGTCTTAGGATAAAGTTTATGATATAAAGTTTTCGCTCTAGCTGTCTCTATCTCTCTCTCTCTCTCTCCTTAGCTCTTCTCTGTTCTTTTCTCACTTCAATATCTCTCTCTCTCTCTCTCTCTCTCTCTCTCTCTCTCTCTCTTATTCCCATCAACACATTGGCTGCAATTCAAGCCAAGCTGACTCTGCATTTCATTTTGTTTTTCTTTTCAAATGCTTTTCTTGGCTAAATTGCATGAAGTGCTTCTAGCCATTTATCGGCCACGAGCAGCTTTGTCAGCTACAAATGAGATGTTGGCTGTTGGCTAACTGCTTGCGTCTCATTTGTGTCCATTTTGCTGTTGGCTTACTTGGCGGCTAATAAGCCGCTTTTGGTCGCACTTTAAATGCAATGGCTAGCGTGTGCGAGGCATTAACTGAGAGAGAGAGAGAGAGAGAGAGAGAGAGAGATAGAGAGCGAGGGGAGTAAACTGAGACACTGGCATAGGTCGCGCATGGGGCAGAGCTAAAGAGTCGAGTGTGCAGCGTGCGTGCAACATTTGGTAATTTAATCCGATTTACAATAAATTAAATGCGATTTATATGCACAGAGCGACACATCCGGAAGATAACAACAACAGCAACAACTGCAGCAAAAACAACAACAATGACAATGACAACAGCAACGGCAGACAATAATAACTTGCTATAACAGCAACAACAACAACAACAACAACAACAACAGCAACAACAGCATAGGCACTTTAACCATTTGGCGCTTGTGTCCATTGTTGGCCCGTTGGGCGCCGTCGGGTGTGGGGCGTGGCAGCAACAATATGACAACAATACGATTGCGATTGCGATTGCGTGTGTGCGCTATCTGAACAGAGCGCAGCTCGCCCGCTGGCGTCCTGTTCGCAAGGCAGCCAAGGCACAAGCAAAAAATCGCAACAACGAGTTCATTACGCATCCTGCTCCACATGGATATGAACTACGCTGGCAGCGCACCGCCCACCCCCTCCTCAAGCCACAGTGCCCACGCATCCTGCATAGCCATATGCACAGACATATATATGTACATATATAGCATATTCAGATATGTATGTGGTTTGGCCTGGCTTGGCACTTTCCATATGGCACGAGTTGCGCTTTTCTTTCACCTTTTCTTTTTTGTATTCTGTTTTCCGCTGCTTCTTTTTGCGCACTGACCAAGCACGAGATTATGAATTTTCATTATAACAAACCACTCACACCCGCACACACACACACACATACATAATCATTATCGCACTCATTGGGGAAAATATATGCTCAGTGGCTGCAATTCCTATTCACAATGGCATCTGACTTAGCTCTGCTGTCCCATGGAGCTGGCCATGAAGCTGGAGCTGGAGCTGGAGCTGGCGCTGGCGCTGGAGCTGCTCTGATTCATTTCATTGGCATATCAGTTACCAGCACCAAGTACCTTTTCACATCCAGTTGACTCATTGCCGCAAAGGACGACCCAAATAGCCGCATTGAATCACAATTCTGCAGAGCTAACAAAGAGCCGCAGTTGTCAGTCGCTGGGAGCAGCTGCTTCTACTGCACCAAAAAATACAACAAAATGAAACACCATAAAAATGTCTGAAATTTGCAATGATGAAACATTTCTGTTGCAGTCAATGCTAAAGCAACCACAACAACAACAACAACAACTGTTGCTTTCGCTCTGCTGTGTGAAAGGGATTTTTGTTGAAAAATTGTCTCTTAATTAGGACAGCATGTGAATGAATCACGGCCAATGCTAATCGAAGCCAACCAACTGCATCAAAGTTCCATTCCATTCATTAAGCGCAGTTGCAGTCGGATTTGGATGTAGCTTTTGACTTTAAATGAGAATAATTCTATTTCATATATGCATATTTTATAATAGCAAAAAAATTGTTAATATATGTATAATTATACAAAAAATTAAAATATAAACAGCTTGATAGCACTTTATACTATACATTATAATTAAAGTTAGTTTCAGTTTTGTATTAATTGTAATATATAGTAAATAAATAAAATATATATAGAAAATACTGGAAAAATAAAAATAATAAAAGCTAACGAGTTTATTTTGAGAGGAACAGAAAAAAATAAATATTAATAAAAAATATATATAAATAATATAAAAAAAAATAATTAGGTATATTCTAAAATAATAAAAATGAAATTAAACTATAAATAATATATATATAAAAAGGAAAAAAAAAATTTAAAAATTAAAAAATAATAAATATATGTAAAAACAACAAAGCCATTATACCCTGATTTTCCATTTTCAATGGGTTCAGGCTATAATAATAAGAATAAAAATATATGCAAAGAAAAAAAATTAAAATTAAAAAATCTATAAATAATAAATATTAAAAAAAAAATAATAACAATAAAAATATAATTAAAAAATATAAATAAAAATAAAATTTACTATAAAAATATATACTATATATGATTAAACATCTTCTTCAGGAATATTTCATATTATTTCATATTACCAAAAAAAAAAAAAAACAAAAAAAAAAATCGTTAATCAGTTTTACAAGCACTTCTGCTTGATCTCTGCCTATTGTCTATTATGATTGCTGAAATATGCCAAAAATATAAATCAGAATTTCAATTTTCGCCTATTCCACCATAAATACTCAGCCAGAGGGGCGAATATAGATTTATAACTCATAATTTCGCAATTGAGCTGATTCATAGATTCATAAAATACATTTGAGAACAAACTAGATCTATAAATAAATAACGAAATTTTCAGCTGAGTTTGGAATCTTTCAGGTTGCTGCTCCATTAGCGAAAACTAATTTTCGTTACACCTGGCCAGGTATAATGGATGCTTGTTGATATTTGTGCCTGATTTGACAGCCGTTAATAGGACTACGATGATTTCTGTCTGTGCCCCATATTTAATTTCGGCAATTTTCTGCTTTTAAATTTTCGTTTCATTTTCTCTTCTTCTTCATCAATTTTTTTTCTTTTTGGCAATGCGCGCTGTTTCGCTCCAAAATTTGTTTTCGACTTTTATTTATTTAGCTTGGGCTTCCAAAAATTAATTAACCAAAGTTTTACAGTGCGCACTGTTTGCTCACTCACACTTGCATATTCAGTTATTCACTCACAAAGAGAGAGAGAGAGAGAGGGAGAGAGAGAGAGAGAGAGAGAGAGAGAGAGAGAGAGAGAGAGAGAGAGAGAGAGGGAGAGAGAGAGAGAAGGGCAGAGAGCGGGAGACAACGGCTCTGGGCATAATATAAACATCATAAAGCAAATCAAGCGCAATTTGTTATTGTTTATTTCAACTTTGCGCAAGCGAACCAACCACACCAATACCTATGCCCCCTCCCCCCGCCCAGTCCGCGCCCAACTGCTGCCGCCTCTTAGCTGACCGCAAGGAAAAAAAGTGCGTCGTCGCAGCCACTTCCCATCAATTGCCATAAAATATTAGCCCAAAATTTCGTAGTCCCGCAGAAGAAGAAAAAAAAAAATAAAAGAAACAGAAAAACAAGAAGAACAAAACAAATGGGCAGCAATAAAAAGCACAGCTGCCTCCGAAGAGGGGGTGGGGCTGTGTTGTCGGTAGCTGCGTAGGGTGTTGGTTTGTCGGTGTGCTGCTGCTGCCTGTTTGTTATTATTAGCCAAATAGATTCATGCAATTTTCAAAAGAAACCAAACACAGAAGGAGACGGAGAGAGAGAGAGAGAGAGAGAGCAGGAATTATGAAATGATTGCCTCGCCTCGAATGATTTGCTACGCGAGGGATTACACCTGACTACACCTGGCTTCGATCTGCTCGAGGTGAACACTAAACAGACAACAAAAATCCAGCTGATGGATGTCTATATGAATCATTTTGTGAACTGCAATACATTTGCATGCATTCACATAAAATGAGAGCAAATATGCAATGCATTTCGTAGACGTTTTCATTCCGTGAATATGACTACCCATCAAAATGGATTTTGAATAACACTACATACATTCATATGATTCATTAGGTAAAATGAATATCCATTAAAATATGTCAGAAAGGAAAAAAAAAATACAAAAAAAATTTCCATGTGATTGGAATCAAAAAAACAAATTTTTTATTCATTTAATCATGTGAATACTCATTCAAAAATTGTCAAGTGAGTGAGTGTGTCAATTGAAGTATTCACATTCACTCAATGAATCAAAAAATACTCATCTAAGAGTGTAAATTTAATAAAGTCTAATCTAGTTTTGAATATAAATGAATACACTCATTTTATTCACTGAATGAAAATTCATATTGAACTGAATTTGAATATTTTAAATTTAATTTTTATTGTTATGCATATGAATTTGGTATAGCTAATACACAAATAAAGTCGAATATATTCACGGAAGGTAAGTATATATATAATCATATGAATACTCAGTCAAATATTTCGAATAATGCGAACTAAATCTTATTTGCAGGTGAATACAAATAGCTTGAATATTTTGATTTTGAGTAAATGTGTCCGACAAAGCATGTGAATACGAGTTTAGTGTAATATACAAATGAATATTAATGAATATGTTAAACACATTTATATTTCTTGCACATATTCACATATGAAGGCAAGACTTCGTTAATTTATTCAAATTTATGAATACAAATGAAGTCATTTAAGTTAAGTGAATGTACATTGAATAAAATTTGAACTACTCAGTGCGGCGAATGCAAATGAATCGATTCATAGCTCAGACAACAACCATACAGCCTGACTGCTCCCTGCTCCACGCTCTGCCCCCATTGAAGCTCACTTAAAGCGGAACTTTTTCGCCAGAATGAAATAATCAGTAAATACACTCAGAGCTCTTCAAGTGAATTGTCTGGCTGCGCCGAACTCTTTTCCTTTGCCCTTCGAGGATCCTTTTGAGTAGCCTATTAATAAATCAATAGCTTCGCACGCAGCTACAAAAGTTAGACTGCTGTCTGTTGGGTCTCTATCGGAGCCCTGCTCCTTGACCCGCCTCCCTGCTCCCTGCTCCCTGTTCCCTGTTCCCGGCTCCTGCTGCAGGAAAAAGTTTAGCGCGGTTGCAACCGGCGCAAAGTTCGCTTAACTTTTGCGACGATGCCAAATGAGCAAAGATTTTGCTGCCACCCCTCCCCCCTCCTCACAAACTCTCGCCGTCTGCTCAAATGGATTGTTACAATTTCTGTTGCATGTACAACACAAGGCAAAGTTTTTGGGCGGCGGTGGCAGGTGAGAAGAGGCCGCCTGCCATGGAATACGAGCTTCAATTGTATTTGAAAACTTTTCGGCGCTCTTTTCAAATTGTGCGTTAAAAATTGAGGCGCAGACGACAACAGCCAAAGACTATTAAAAATCAAACGAGGCGCATAAAAGTAGGCAATGCCAAAAGCTCTGCTAGCCGGCATCGAGATTGGGAGGGGCAGTGCGGCTGTGTAGAGCATTCTTTGGGGAGGGGAGGGGGCGGCTTTGAGAATGGCAGCGCCAATTTGACGCTCGAACAATTTGCACAGCTTTAAATGTCAGCTCGCATGCAAAATGTCATAATTCAAATTCTGCCCACGCCCCACACGCCCCCCACAAATGCCAAAAGCGTGGCCAAACTGAGGTTCGCTTCATGTGTTTCAGAGGCGGAGAGGCAGCGAGCTAGAGCGAGGGAGTGGGGTAGTTTATATTGGCAGTATAGTTTGTCTGTCATGACGTGAATATGCTCTGCAATCAGGGTCCAAGAGACTGGACAAGTGACAAGCTATATTATTTAAAAATAACCTACAATATGTGTTTAATAATTTGTTATTTTTTTTGCAGCATATAGTTTTTATATATAAAAAAATTTATAATAAACCTAAAAAGTATTTTCCTTATAAAATTCTTGTAAGCAGTTCTTTGTGAAATTAAAAAGAAAATATAATAATATAATATAAATAATTCATGCCAAAATTTGTATTAAAGATTTTTTTTTTTTAATATTTAAAAAATAATAATTAAAAATTTTAGATATATATTTTTGATTATTATTTAGAAAAAAAAAACGGTATTTAAAATGTTATTATATTTTAAGTTTTAATTTAATTTCCTTAAAAATAAAAAATAATATCAATATGTTTATATATTTCTTTTCAATAACAAAATTATTATAAAAATGTTTTTCTTTAGGTTTTCTTTTTTCTAATTTGAAAATTGTTATTACTTTTGTTTTGTTTATTAGATATATTTTTAATCTATAAAATTGTTTACTAAAATAGTTTTCTTTTTTATATTTCATAAAAACAAACACTTAAAATGTTTTATATTCACTTAAAAATATATATATAAATATTTTTTAATAAATATATTTTTTATATAGCAAAATTATTTGTATTAGTACTATCCATATTAATATTAAATTACTACAAATCATTGTTAATAATTATTATTTCATAATTATCCGTTTATTTTTTAAATTTAATTCAAGCTAACTTAATTTAATTTTTTATTATATTAAATTATTTAAACAGGCTTTCTACTACCTAATTGGCAGCTTAACAAGTTGAACATTAATTCAAGCTAAAATTTTGTTTGATTTTAACTTTTTTTTTCTTTCATTTTCAGCTCACATTACATTAGCTCACAGCTCAAACTTGTACAGAGTATATGTTACGTTGAGTCGACTTTTTGCTAATACTCTCAACTTTTTATTGCATCGTCAGCGTTTGTTCCGCCGCTTAGTTCTTGCTCCCCATAGTTGTAATAGAATTTTGTAGCTTAGTTTTTAAAACCAGCCTGGCTTACTCTGTTACGCTGCTACAGCCACCCATCGCCCATCGCCCATCGCCCATCGCCCATCATCCGTGGCCCGTGGCCCATCCGCCCCCCCTTCATGCCCCAGCTCCAGGCTTGTAGCTCTATGATAAATGCATTTTGGTCTGGCATTCAATTAAGTAAGTTGGCCGGAACCCCTCGCAGCGCGACCTTTAACCGATTCGCTACAGTTGCAGGGCGCGTTTTATGAAATTCTAATGATGTTTGAGTGATATTACGCCCAGCCCCGACCAACCCCCGCCAGCCCTAGCTGCTCTAGCTGCCCTTGCCAGCCACCCCCGCAGCTGCTGCCTGTCTAATAATTACGCTGGCAGCGGCTGCGTTTCATGAACTTGGCTCCCCGAAATGGGCAGTAAAAGAAACTTTTTTCTCTTCGCTCTACGTGTAGCGGTTGCTCTCTGCTCCCTCCCCCTATATATGTGAGTGTGTGTGGGTGTGTGTCTAAGTGTCTGTCGCATAGGTAATTCATGACATTATTTTAATTGCAGCTGCTGCTGTTGCTGCTGCTGTTTCTGTTGCTGTTATTGCTGTAACATTTCGCACGTGACTTTGTGATTTTATGGCATTTAATTTCACGTATTTAGCTACGGATATTGTTAATTGTATTCCACAGGCCGCCCACACGCCCACACGCCTAGCCGCCCATTCGGCTTATAGCCACATTCATGACAGTCTATGTGTGTGTGTGCCATAATTTTGCGCATTGTTTTATTGACACAAAACCAAGCATTAGCCATTTGCGGTATCTCTTTGCATTCACAGGGCAGCCATGGGGCATATCGAAATCATCAGGCAGTTGAACAGAGTCAAAGCAGATAGCAGCAGGAGACCTTTTCACTCATATTTCAGGGTATTTTTTAGTCGTGCTGCTGTCAGTCGAGGCATTAAATTAATGATGTCACACAGCGGAGGCATAAAAAGCATAGCATACTTCTTGGGGGGCGGGCCCTGCTTTTAATTATCCCAAGATTTCGCACAGCAGGAGCAGAAACAGGAGCAGCAAAAACTAACAACACAACAGCAGAACTACACGTTTATGAATAATGGTTACAGCCTGACATTGGTCTATACATACGTATATGTAAATACGTACATGTGTGCTTGTGTATGTGTGTGGCTGTGTGTGTGTGTGTGCAATCTCTCTCATTGGACAAATAATAATGTGTAATTTTCCGGTCATTGAAACATTTGCGCAAATAAGGAAATTGGCTGAGCCCGAACTGAAATGACTTTGACAACATGTCAGGGCAAGTTTATAAAGGTATGCGTGTGTGTGTGTTTGCCTGGACATCCGTTTGGTATACACACACACACACACACACACACACATGCAACGTCTGTCCCTATTTGCACTCGCCCTGACTGCTGCCTGACGGATGAGTTATGGCTGGCAACGTCTGCTTCGGTTTGCGCTTGGCTCAAGTAAATCATTTGAATATTTAAATTAAATCGAAATCTTGTCAGCAGCAACAACAACAAGAGCAGCAACAACAGGCTGAAATATGCATCTACACTACCGTCCCGGATGCTGGGTTCGCTTTAAGGCGTTAATTATAATGCGAGACATGAGAGCGGCGCGTGATTTGCAATCAACGGGAAAACTTATAGTTTCTTATGTACCCATGCATATGTATGTATACATAGAGAAGAAGCCAAATAGAAATTATATATCAGTATATATATATAAACATATTATATTTCAAAAGCTTCCAAGTTGAGTGGTTAGATGGGATAGAACATAACGTAATTTTGTGTATACTTTTCTCTTCTTTATAAAGCTAAATGCGCGGGAATTAGGTTTCTGATGAATATAAACTTTTGATGCCGTTAGGTTATCCAAGCTTTCGTAACGTTATTTGCGAGTAACTACCTTCGATTTCAACATAACTCTTAAATTACTTATCGGAAAATTGTATGTCTTAGAAATATCTTCCATTACTGATGTTGCTCTCCTTTGATTCCTTTTTCATTTGCTATCTCTGTCTTTCTCTCCCTCTGTCACTCTCGCTGTCTCTCTTTCTGTCATTCTTGCACTCTCACTTTCGCTGTCTCTCTCTCACTCTCGCTCTCTCTCTCTTGCAATCTCTCATCACTCTTGCTCTCTCTCTTGCAATCTCTCATAACTCTTGCTCTCTCTCTTCCTCTGGCACTCTCACTGTCTCCCTCTCTCTCAATTTCTCTCTGTCACTCCCGTTCTCAGGCTCACTCCCCCTCTGTCCTTATGTAACTCTCTTTTCCTTTATCCTATTATACTCTCATTCTCTCACTCTCTAATACTCAAGCTCTATTTGCTTCTCTGTCATTCTCTGTCTATACTTATGCTCTCTGATTCTTTGTATGATATTGTGTTTGTAATACCTTGCTCATTTGTATTTCTGAACTGGATTTCCCATTCAAGAATCTATGCTTTAATTTAATTTAATTTTAGAATTATTTCTTTTTGCTCTATAAATATTTATAAAATGCTTTTCTTTTTGTTCTACAGCTCAACTTGGCAAAAAGTAATTACTATAGAAATAAAAATTTACATATTCGATAGCTCTTTCATCATTCATAAATATAAATTTGATAAATGGATTTGCCATATATGAATGTATTCTTAGGACGCTAAAATTAGATCTAGACTATTCTTGGTTCTTGAGAAATTCGCACTTCTCGTTAATTTGAGATTTTCGCACTAAATTTCTATTGTTTATCAACTTTCCTCACCCATAAATTGTTTCCTGTCTCGGGTTTTATTTGAGTGAGGTGTGTTCATCATATGTGCAAAGTGTTTCCTCCTCTAGTTCTTGTTCGCCAAAGACCTTTGATTGCTTTCCTGCGCATATTCTCTAGAAAATCAGCGAATTCTCCAAATGTTCAGCTGAAAAGCTTTTAGCTGCAGATTTGCGCTGCTTTTCGAATTGTTTATCCGAAATCTTTGATATTTAATTGATGGGCATTTCATGGTCTGATTTATGCAGACCCCTCAAGGTATGATATATAATGTAGCATGAGTGGATTATGAGAGCTCGCTCGCAATTATCATTGCGCCACGCATCAAAGGGAACTCGCTGGCATTGGGAGTCTCTATGCACTTGATCCGCATCTGAAGTGGGGGCATTTGTAAGGCGGCGCAAATGCCGTTGCAGGCAGGTCAAGACAAGACAAGACAAGACAAGTAGGAACCAGCTCGGACAGTTGACTAATTGAACGCCAACGTCGCCAGCCGAAAAAAACATGACGTAAAACATTTTGCCAGCACGCAACAACAACAGCAATAACAACAGCAACAGCAACAACAATGAGAACAAGCCGAACAACAATGAGAATAAATGTAAAACCACAATGCAAAAAATGCTTTAAACAAATTGCACGCGTGTCAAAATTAAAATGAATAAATTTCTTTCGACGTTGCACAAACGAAAAAAAAAAATGAAACAAAAACAAAAAAGAAATAAATAAATGCAGCAATAAAACAAAAACCGCAACCGACAAAATTCAGAAAAAAACAAAAAATTGTAAAAAGAAAACAAATAAATTTCAAAATGAAACAAAATTCTGCAAAGAGAAGCCGACGACGATTAAACTCAGCAGGGTTAAAGGTGTGTGTGTGTGTGTGGGTGTAAGTGTGTGTGTGTGTGTGTGTCTGCTTACTTTACATATTTACGACGTGCGCATTTGACTGGCCTTGTAAATTTCGATTGTTGTTGTGGCTGTTGTTCTTGTTGTTGTTGCTGCTCCGCTCGTATAATTAATTAAAAATCGATAAGATTTTGATATGGATTTAACGGCTTTTCAGAATTATGATGCTTAGTCAGCAGCAGCAGCAGCAGCAGCAGCAGCAGTAGAAAAAGCAGCGACATCTCTTGAGAAACGATGACAAATGGCAGACGCGGCGTATGCGCACTTTACAACTGCGACGAGTGAACACAGCAAACAACAGGAACTGGCAACAACAACAACAACAACAGCCACCAGCAACATTTGCCTGTGTTTACATATATTTGTTTTCTTTTCTATTTCTCGATTCGGTGCTCTTTAAGTAGCTTCGCATTTTGTTTGTTTACAAAACTCAATTTGCAATTGGCCAAACGAGCAACAAAAATTTTTTGGTGCAGACGTCAGCTCTGATTCGAAATGCCCAGTTAGATGGATGGACGCGATTATGCATGCATATACATGCGTATATTTATATACATATATTAAGTCTAAAAATAGCAATTGCCTAGTATTTGTTACTGTTGTTGTTGTTGTTGTTGTTGTTGTTGTAGGTGGAGCAACTTATTTGGTCGAGTTGATTAGGCAGCGCGTGAAAATTATAGCCAGCTCATAAATTAACTGACCACCGTGCTCAGTTCCTGTGGCTACTTCTTGTGTTGCTGCTCGCATTGCGCATACCCTGTAGTGTAGGTTTATTGGGTATGATGCGTAGGCAACACTTATCTAACTGAAGAGAGTAGAAGGCAGCAAAGAGCTTGTTGAACTAAGCAATTAAATAAAATAAAATATGTTCACTTGAATATACCCTGTAGTCTAGTCAAAATGGGTATGATGTATGGTGACAATATGTAGAATTTTTTTAAAGAAGTTTTTCGGTCATTGTTAAATCATGATTGATCTGAGTATACCCTGTCGGTCGGGTATTAAGGGTATGATGGATATAGAAAATTATTTAATCACCTTTTTAGGTTCTATTACTGAGATTTGCCCAGTACACCCTGCACTATAGGCATAATGGGCATATACACACATAATGTATAAGCATATATAATATATATAAACAGCTTTTCTCATATATATTTTTATAAAATACTCACTCTGATCATACCCTGTAATCTGAGTATACCCTCTACTCTACGCATGATATTTATAGTATCTTAATGACTAATTTCTAAACCTCTAGTCAAATTTTTCAAGTGTTGTGAAATAGTTGATAAACTTATTAAAGCTACTCAAATTCTATGTACAGGGTATTTACACATAGAGCAATCTCAACTTTGTAGCTATATTGTTGAATACACTTTGGCTTTTTTTTACTACCCACTGGCAAATTTATCGCATACATCAATTATTTTTAAAGGTCGTCGCCGCAAGGGTTTGAGATTTTCTATAAATCTCTGGACTCGCACGAATAATGGGCATTATTTGGGCTAATTGGTGTAAATTGTAATTCCACTGTTTTTTTTTCTCTGGATTCCATGTGTGGAAATAGTCAATTAAATTTGAAAAGGCCCCGCATCGATGCGCAACGGAATTCCTTGAGCGGAATGGCAAAGTTTTTATAGTTGCAATAGAACGAAAAACTATCGATAGACGAGCGATATATTTATACAAATATATAAGCTATTTATATAGCTAGTTACTTTCAGATTGTGGATAAAGTAATGCGCATTGACTTACCTTTGCACACCTTGCGATGATCTAGTGGCTTGTTGGGATCCCGATAGTAGCCCTCCTTGCACTGATGACAATTCCGGCCCGTTGTCGAGTGGCGACAGTTCTGGCAGACGCCGCCGGAGACGCCCTGTGATCGCCGAAAGATGTCCATATTGAAGCGACACTGGTGCGAATGATTATTGCAATTGCACTCTAGAGAGAAAGAGAGAGAGAGAGAGAGAGATTGTTAAAGAGCTGCATGAATGAGCATGTAATATATCATTGGCCCAACTATCGCTTAACTACCATCAATGTGTTGCCCCCTGCCACAGTTTAAGCTTGGCAAATGCGATAAATGGAAATAAATGGAACGCAAATCGTCCAACACGAGCTGGACTCGTACGGGCGAGGGGAGTGAGTGGGATGGGGCCAGGGCATGCCATTTTTCTAGCGGGACATTGGCTTCAATTGCATAATTTATGCGATGATTTGTTTGCCCGGCCTTAAGCATGGATTTTCATCGAGCTCTACGCTGAATACACTTTGCCGAAGGCCAAAGCTCTCATTGGCTTGACTGCAATTGTTGGAGGCGTTGAAGCGCTCTCTGCTATCCCGGGCACGTTGCTCTATTTGTACTACAGATCTATGACCAGTTTTGTTAGTGTATTTCGCTATTCGTTACGGCCACTGCCGACTGCCGACTGTCCACGGTCGACTGTTGGCTGGCTCATGTTTTGCGTTTGGCAAACACTTTGCTATTGACATTCGATGATGTCTGCTGTGCTGGCATCTTTTGCTGGCCATCGTTAGCTTTGTTCGAGCTGAAGTCCAACTTGGAGCTGTCAATGCCAAAGGCCGATGATTGCAGGCTAGACAAGAGGAAAAAAAATACAGACGAAAAAGCAGCTGCCTCTGCTCCACACACACACACAACGTGCAGTGAGTGTGTGAGTGCGAGTCTGTGTGTGTGTGTGTGTGAGTGTATGCACACATGTTATAATTATCTTTCACACATTGGGAGGCACAGACAAAGCGTTTGCCTGTCGTCTGCTGCTGCTGCTGCTGCTGCTGCTGATGCTTCAGTCCACAGCGCCCTTCTCGGCACTTCTCAGCGCGCTTGGCGCGCGCCAGCCGCAGACAAAGTTATGTCAGCGCAAATATTTGAGAGCAGTCGACTTGTCGAGGCCAAATACATGCACACACAAACACACACACACACACAGACGTATATTTATATATGCATGTGTGCAGGTGCTGTTTGAGGCATCGTCAACTGAATGAAACAGAAAGAGTAAAAGAATAACCTCTGCAAATATTTAGAAGACATCCGTGTAAAGCCCCAGCCCCAGCCCCAGCCCCACTCCCCCTCCCCCATGCACGGCGTGTGGCTAATTGATTGAGTCCGGAGGCTTGGCTTTTGCCACATTGAATTCGATTTTGATTTCCAGCCGCAGCAGCAGCTGCTGCTGCTGCCGCCGCCAGAGATAGTTAAATTTAATGACACACTTTCTGGGCTGCCGAATGCAACGTGATTTATGGGCCAGCGCTTCGATTATGGCCAAATCCCGTTCGCAGCGCATTACAAAACGCGGCTCCAAACTATGCATAAAACTGTTCATTAGGCCATCATGTTGTGGCCGCCTTGTGGCCCGGGCGTTATCTGAGCCGCGCAACGCGACGCGTTCGTAATTAAGTTCAAATTTGATAAGTGAACCCGAAAAGCCAGGCGAGCGCAGGCCGCAATCAAATTGTCAGCTCTATCTCAATCTCTATCTGCGTTGTGTGTGTGTGTGTGTGTGTGTGTGTGTGTGTGTGTGTGTGTGTGTGTAACTATATCTGCATCTGCTGCGTCAGCTGTTGGCTTTAATTAACTTGCATCAGTGTCGAGGCATTTACAACTTTCAGCTCAAACACTTATGGCCAAGGGCAGAGAGAGAGAGGGAGAGTGTGAGTAAGCGAAATCTCTCTTGCTTCTTCTAGCTTAGCTCATAGTTAATCAAACTCTCAGCTAGCTATGCGATCGACAATATATATGCTGACTGCCTCTAGCTGCGGCCAAGAGCAGCAAGCGTGAATTGAAATCGCTTTAGCTTTGACATTGGCATTTCTGTCCGCTGTCCGCTGTCTGCTGTCTGCTGTCCGCCTGATGGCCATGTTCATGTCCGTTATTTCGTTGTCCTTTGGCCGTCTCCTGGCAGCGTTTTCAATTTGCTGGCCTGCGCTCTCGTCGACATTTCATCGTTTTATGATTGATTGCGTTCGTTCGCCTCGCTCTGATTTTCGTTTACCAAAATTGTGAATTGAAATCGTGTGCATGTGGCTCAATGGCAGCGATAACTAACTTTCTGTCTGTGTGTGTGTGTGTGTGTGTGTGTGTGTGTGTGTGTGGCATGTGGCCACCCTCACACACTCACACACACACACACACACATTGTTGTTGCCTCTTGTTGGTATGCGTTTGCGGTTGCGGTTTCTGCTTTTGCGTTTTTGCGCTGCAATTTGACAATTTCATCGCAAAATTGTTTTGGTGTTTGTGGCCATGTTCCGCTGTGGCATGCAACGTTATATGTATGCGTGTGAGTGTGTGTGTGTTAGTCTGTGATTTATCAAAAGTGGTCGATTTACAAATTTTTGTTTACGTGCAAACGCTGGTAATTAATAATTTCTGGGCTGAATACAAAGCCAATCGATTGTTTCCAGCGAAATGCCAAAACATATTTAAGGCAGGCAAATAAAACAGAGCGAGAGAGAGAGAGAGAGAGAGGGGAGAGGAAGAGTGTAAGAGTGCAAGAGAGAAAGGGTGCGGGAGTGCGATTTAGTTATTGTCTGAATCATATCATTAAAATTGGCTTTTATGATTTCCTCGTTTTGATTGGCATTCATAACATTTCCGCTTACGTAAAATTTTCCAAATTTTATGCTCACCAGTTTTGCTCTGCGCTCAACACACACACATACTCACTCACGCACACACACACTCACACACACTCATTTCATACACAATTGTTAGATTTCATTTTGACCTATTCCAAGTGACCCAGTTGATTGGTTCTTTTGGGCACTCTTCGTTGCGAGCATTATTTATAAACATTTTCGGCTTAAATGGCCAGCATAGCCATAAAATGTTCCCGTTGATTCTAAAACTTTTGTTTTACGCCTTCATAAATTGTTCGCACTTTCTTCGCTGGAAGCGCCCATAATACTCAGAAATCAGAAATCAGAAATCCCATTCTCGATTCCTGTGGATGCTCCATTGTTTGGGCCTAGCGCTGCTCCTCTCCGATATTTATATCAGCCCATCTAGCCATCTAGCCATCTAACCATCTTGCCATCTGCCATCTGCACCGCTATGGACATTATTTTTTGGCCGAGATTTCATTATTAGGTATTACAATTAAAGCAGCTGCCGCTGCTGAATCCGGCTAATGGGCCGACAATTAGCGCCGAGCGAGAGAGCCGCGCTGAAATGCTGAAATGCTGAAATGCCATTCTCGTCTCACTTCAAAGATATTCGCAAGTCGTTCAACATCTCAATCTTGCAATGCACTTGCATCCGCTGGCCATTGCGACTCGGCGGGACATTTGAGAGGAGTCGAATGCACTATGAGTATGTGGGTCGGCGAGGCCTTTGGGTTGTTGATTTGCCAATATACATATGTATATGGCTAAGGATTTGTTTTAATTTGCTTAAGCATATACAGTACTCCAGTGGCATATTTTTACAGTAGCTGAGTTTCTTTCAGATTATGGAAGAGCGTATATTGATATAGGGATTCAACTAGAAACTCCCTCTGAAATTTAGAGGATTATGTTGATTTTCTATCAATAATCAATCTACTTTGCAGCTGAAGACTTGAAATATTTTCATATCTATTTGAGCATAAGCTGACTCTATAAAGTACTATACAGTTTAGAGGTGGCCGATGGGAGAGTCCTGTGCTGCTTTGTAGTTTTCTAGTTAGTTTCTAGAATTATAAAGAATGTCAAGTGATTTTTTCTGCATCTCCAATTGCATATAAAATGTCATTCTCCACTTGTATTTAAATATTAGTAACAACAGTAGGAAAGAGCCAAGTCGTCTAGCAATCGGCCAAAGTCTTGTTAGAGTTCATGAACTTGTATCTTATATAAAGAAAGACTGTAGGGTAAAATTTCATTGGAAACCATTTCATGTGCGTTGTTCGGTGTCTTCAATATAGATTGATGATTGCATATCAAATATGACTCTCTACTTCTTTTCCAATGCAAGCATCTCACATATTTAGTGAGAAAGGAGGAAAGAGCGCAGTCAATTAGCAGTTGGCCAATGTCTTACTAGTATTCATTTTTATTTTTCTTTTATTTTGTTTTATTTTATTAAGCTTTATTTCCTTTGAATATAAAAAAAAAAAATAATAAAATCATACTAAGCTTATGACAGAAATTTATTTTGATAAAGTTTTTTGCTTTGATTTTTCAACTGAGATTTTTATAGTTTTGCTAGTTAAGTTTTTTTTAAATTTATTTTTATTTTTTATTTTTTATTTATTTATTTTTTCAGTTTACTGTGCATAATGTAGCCAAAAATTAGTTATACATAGAAATTTTATACCAGAGGAAATTTAAGCATCATTGAACCCATTTTTTTTTTTTTTTTTTTTTTTTTAAAGAGAAATTATAAAATGTATTTATTTACAGCTTAGCGCACCGCTACCTAATTGGTAACTTAATCTAAACAGATATTTACAAAAATTTATTTACTTAAAACCTATATTATATTGAACCCCTAGAACAACTTCATTTCCTACTTTCTGTTCTCTTATGTAAGTCAAAGAGAATTGAAGCAGAGCTGAGTTTGACTAGGAATTTGGGAATATATTATATATGCAAACATTAAATATTACTTTTGGTAATATTTTACTGTTGATCGATTATAAAATTAGTATAAAATTGAAGTAGAAGCACTGCAGCAGTAGACTCTAGAAAACAAAACTCTGTAGACATCGCTAATTTCCGATTGCCGAGAAATTTGCCTCAGAGTCTAGCCCAGTTGAGGTTCTCCCAAAAGAGTCTGCTCGCATGTTTGATTCAATTGGCTCCACTTGAATCAGTGTGGTGCACAAGCTGCATTGAATTTGAAGATTTCTGTTTGCTATTTGTTGCCCCACAAACGACCTCTGGCATTTGCCACTTGTTTTCTGCCGCTGCCTCTGCCGCTGCCGTTGCCGCTGCTCCTGCTGCTGCTGCTGCTGTTGTTGGCTTCATCAGAAGCTATAAGCATATTTTTGCCGCTTCCTTGCGCATGCAATTAAGGCGACAGCGTCGACAGTGCGGAGTGTTGCATACAGCTTTCGCGTGCCGCAGCTGCAACATTTTCCTTGTCAACGGCAGGCAACAATGCAACAACGCAGCAACGCAACAACGATTACAAATTGTTTGCTGCCAGCGGCAAAATAAATAAATAAATACATCCACAAAAATGTCTGCTTCCAAATACATTTTTAGCTCTGTGTGGAATTCTGTTGCAACTTGCTCTCTGTGCCTTTTTTTGTTTTTGTTTTTGTTTTTATTGTTGTTGCTTTTGGGTTTTGTTTTCCAATTAACGCAAACGAATTAACATATAAATATATATAGAGAGAGAGAGAGAGAGTCACTCAGAGAGAGAGAGAGAGAGAGAGAGAGAGGGCGAGAGCGTGAGTCGATATGCCGATATCCTGCCGCTAATAAAAAACAAAGTTCATGGCCCACACACGTACACACACACGCACACACACACACATTCATAAGGGGCTGAGTGAAGACGATGTTCTTCGAGCACTGTGAGAATTTATGTTTAGTTTTTCGTTGAATTGCTTTTCATGTGTGTGTGTGTGTGTGTTGCCTATTTGTGGTTGCTGTTGTTGTTTTTCTCTTCTTTTATTTAAATCAAGGTACAACATTATTTTCAATTTGCCTCCACCACCACTTGGACTCTCGAGTCTCGAGTCGTCTGCTCGGCATTTTCCTTTTTGCTTTTAATTTCGAATTCCGATTTCGATTTCGATTTCTGCTCTCTTTCCAAATTAGTGTATGTGCGTGTGTGTGTGTGTGCGTGTGTGTGTGTGTGTGGAGGACCCCAAAGAAAACAATAAACAAATTTTCTAAATGTTATTTCTATTTTTTTTTTCTTGTGTGCGCTCAGCTTCAATTTGATGTTAGTTTCTTTCTTTTTCTTTTTTTGTGGAGAGGCGCGAGCGAGACAGCAACTGAGGGTGAGTTAAATAAACGACTCGTTAAGACACATAAATAAAACGCACCAAGTTTCCTAATTAAGTCGCCCCAAACAACCAAAAGAAGTGGCCCAAAAATAAAAAAAAAAATAAAACAAAGAGAAAATACTCTGAAATATGACAACAACGAACTCGCTTTGCACTTGGCCAGCCAAATGCATCGAAGGTGATGGAAAATAATGGAAACTTTCTAAACGGAATTTCCCAAATGGAATTTCGACATTATATTTGAAATATATTTATCATATATATTATTAATGTGAGCTAAGCGTAGCACAAGTTCCGATATGTCAAACCAAAAGTTCCATATTGATTTTGAATTGATTTCATTGCATATCTGGGGACAATTTCAGCTAAAAATACAAAATTTTACTATGGTATAGACTATAGACTATAGCCTTACCATTCATTTCAGACTTGCGAGCTCTATATTATTTCTACATAGCATCCACGTGCACGATAGAATCACATTTTCATGTCCTGCATTATCTAAAAGTAGAGTTACTCAAGAACTCTATAGCTTGAATATGTCTATGAAACTTACAATCAGTTTTATGTTGAGCTCAGGGTTTTTTTAGTCAAGCCGTCTTCTTTTACTGAAGGTTTATAAAACTCTCTTCTCTTTTAGTGGGCATTGACTTGTTCTCTATTATGGTAACCGATTTATTCTATTTCCTTCTCTATTTAAGGCATCTGCTAGTCGCTCATTCCCTACTGAATTACATTTACTTGCTTCGCTCAATGATTTGAAATTTATTGAATTCTTCTTTTCTTTCATTAGGGTATACGCAAATCCTCCTCTCCCAAGCGATGCAAGCTTACAATACAGTAGATTTATTCAATTCGTCTTTCTCTTCCTACAGGGCATCTTCTAGTCATTCATTCCCTACTAATACTTGTACTTGATTGATTTGAGGTTTTTTAAATTCTCCTTCTCTTTCCCCCCCTAAAGCACACTTATCTGTTACCATAGTAGATTTATTAAATTCTTTGTTTTTTTTTTTTTTCTTCAGCGCATCTCCTAGTCGTTCACTCCCTATTGAAACACTTCTACTTGTTCTTTTTAATGATTTGAGATTTATTAAAATCTCTTCATTTGTCTTTAGTGTACTTTTCGTCAGGCTTAACACAAATTGTATTTCTTAGGCCCTAAGCAAACTTGATGAAAAAGCGCAACAAATTTTGGTCGAGCAACGCCCAATGGAAGTATGTGTGTGTGTGTGTGTGTGTGTGTAGGTTAGATAAACAAAACAGCAGCTAGATCAACAGCAGCAGCAACAGCAGCAGCAACAACAACTACAACTACTGCGCGCAGGTGATAGACCAAGACAGAGCGAGACAGTGGGAGTGAGTGAGTGAGTGAGAGAGACAGAGAGGCAGTAGCCCGCCTGCTGCTCGCTGCCGGCGTCGAGCTAAAGTGTCTGCGGCTGGGCTGCCACTAGCTGCTGCTGCTGCTGCTGCTGTTTTTGTTGTTGTTGTTAGTTTTGATCTTTGTTTTGATTGGGATTGGGTTTTTGGATTTGGATTTGGATTCGGTTTCGGTTGCCAGTTCAAAAGATCAGTGCTGCGCTGCGCTGCGCATTTGCATTGTGTTCTGCGCACTTTGTCATTAGAGGGAGCTGGTGGTGTTGGTGGTGCTGCTGTTGAAATGTCAGCGGTGCGCAATGTCCGTAGCACATGGCCTCCAAGTGCGGCAATATGTTTTGTTTAACTTTTGGACTCGCGTTGCCGTTGCTGTTGCCGTTGCTGTTGCCTTTGCTGCATTTGCATTTGTTTGTTTATCTTACGGCCGTTGGCTGCACTAAGCAATCGTGGCCAGGCAGCCAGCCGGCCGATGGTGTTGGCCCCGCCTTAATTGCAGCGCCACAGCTAATTCAAATTAATGATTTTTAAATGCGCAAAATATGCGCTACTGATTTCCAGTTGACAGACTGCGAAGCGTGCAGCATCGAATAGAGTTGTCGATTGCATTTAATTAAGCAAACCAACACCTACCTCTCCCCCACCCCCCTTCCTCGCTCTCTCTCTCTCTCTCTCTCTCCCTCCACTTTTCTCTGTCAGACTGTCTGTCGACTTTGTCCGGCAGCGATGGGCTATCATTTTATGTCTACAGTTTCTCTAGAATCGAATCGAAGCGGCAACTGTAATGCGATGCGCCCGAAAGGTCAAAGCGAGCAGCCCAAAACATAAATCAGCAGCACAAGAATCTACCTCGCTCGCTCTCGCTGCCCCTCTCTTGCCCTCTCTCGCTCTCCCTCTCTCTCTCTCTGTGTGTGCGTCTCTTCTGTTTTGTCGTTTAACTGGCGGAAATTTCAATGTCACAGCAGTTGCAGTTGCTGCAGTTGTTGCAGTTGCTGCAGTTGCCGCAGTTGTTGCAGTTGTTGCAACTTGTTGCCCTTTCCCATAGCTCATATAACTGAACTGAGGAGTAGACAATGCAAATTCTCTCTCTCTCCACGAGTTGAATGGCTATTTCAAGAGTTTTGTGACGCGGTGCGCCTTATATGCCAGACTAAATCTAATAATTTATGAATATAAAACCTCAACTGCAAATGGATCTCTACGGTTGGATTTAATGAATATTTACAATATATAGAAAGATGCATGTATCAAATATATACACATTATCTATATATCTGTATGTGTATCAGTATTTTTTTCCTAGATTAAAAAGATATCTTTTCTGCTTGATCTAATATATGTATAATAAATATATATATAAAACAAATACGAAAATGATCTATTATCTATCTGCATATATTATCTATCTATTTCTACATTCCCCATTTCGAGCTCCGGTTTCTAAAGAATCTCCGTATATACTATGTTTGATCTTAACCTTTTCATATATAAATATATATTTTCTATTTATTTCCATTCAAGTACTTTCAGAAATATCTTTTCGGATTTCATATTCTTCAAGACTTCTCTTCGATTTGATCTTAACTTTTCATATATATTTTTTTCTATTTATATCCATACAAGTCTTTCCTGAAATCTCATTTCTAAGTCAAATAATTTATATTCTCCAAGACTTTTTCCCTCTGGCAGCTGTTTAAGCGTATTCGAGCATCGGTTTAATTTCGCCTCAGTTAACAATTTTTGTTTTCTGCGCCGCTTTGATAATTCGTCTTGGTCATATCGGGCGTACGTGTAAAATCTCCAGCTGGGCAGTTGATGGCGACAATGGGCAGCAAAGGTAGGAAACGGAGATCCTTTTGTGCGGCTCAGTTTTTGCCATTTATGGCACTTAAGCAAATTAATATGAGATGCCTTTTGGGCGGGCCGTTTAGGATTTGGGCAGCGGATAAGGATGAGCCGGAGCAGGAGTCGGAGAGGCCTAGGCAGCGGCTCTAGCTGCATCAGTTCTATCTCTCTCTCTCTCTCTCTCTCTCTCTCTCTCTCTCTCTGTCTGCCTGTCTCTCGGCTTATTTGGTTGTTTTTATGCATTTTAATCTTTTTGTTACGCTTTGCACATCGGGTCATGGTCAGAGGCAGGGCCAGGGGCAGCGGCAGGAGGAGGAACACTGGCAGGGGCATTGCCACATTTATTGTATGCAAGGCATCCCGGCTACGAATTGCTCGATTGTTCAATGGGCCTGCCAAGCGGCAGCTGTCGCCCTTTTGTTGCCATGTTGCACATCCATTCAGCAAAACTATGCAGCCCGAAATGCATGCAAAACTATGTCCCTGTTGCTTACCCTGTTCCTATCTCTGTGCCCTTGTCTGTACCTGTTCCCGTCCCACGAGGCGGCAGCGGCAGCGGCAGCGGCAACAGCAACGGCAGCCTCTGCATTTATTTACATTTGCCCGGCGGACGGACGGCGAGCAGAGTCGGACTGTCTGCGCTTCATTCCCATTGCCATTCAGCATTCGCATTCGAATTCGCATTCTCATTTTTTTTAAAGCCCTTTTTCCAGCAGTTCCCAGATCAACGAAATGCAACCAGAGCGCGCTAACAGGTGTGTGTACACACCCACACACGCACACACGCACACAGATGAGTTGCCAAATTGAAAAGGTTTTTCAGTTTTATGAATCGCTCGTAGCAGATAAAAAGAAAACACTTAAGCTGCCAGCTAATCAATTAGTAACAACAAATGTGATTAATGTTTGCGTAGCCAAAGCAGCAACTGGACATGGGCAAGGCAAGGCAAAGCTATGTATACACAAATATAACAGACATACACATATATACACTATGTATATTCATGTTATATATTTGCTAAATCAATGAATCTGCCACATTTCATTTGAATATACTCAACGAATGCTAATTGAACTTGAATTTGCTTCATTATTCAAATTGAAAAACAATTCACACTCAATTTATTTAGTATTTTATTATTAAAATGCGACAAGAGTGCAGCTGGGTGCAAGCCTGACTGCATAATACTCGCTCACAGTGTATTGATTCATTGTAAGAATAATAATATCAATATATGTGAAATGAGTATAGATCCAAGATTTTTTTGTTATTACTTTTTAAGGAGAACTAGATTCCCCTAAAAAATGTTTACAAAAAAAAAAAAAAAAAAAAAAAAGAAAAGAGAAAACTCTTGATGAGCTACAGTTGCTGTGGTAGCAGGCGTTTGGCTCTATGAAGAAGTCCAAGGTGGGAGAAGGCTGATAGGTCTATAGGAGCTCACATCTCTATGCTGTTTTCCGGGCTTCAGGAGCATTACAATGTCCGCAGACTTCCACACTCTTGGGAAATATCTATATATGTTAGTTTCTCGATATTTGTCGTGTAGCTGCTTGTTTCAGCTTATTCATAAAGTTGTCAATGCATCTTGGATATCTACATCCAAGTAGGCTACACAAACTTGAAACACTTACTACTTAGAACAAACATGTAATTCCCAAGTTGTTATAGCTTTCACAGGGTGTCAAGGCATCGAGAACGAAGCAGTTATCTGAGTTGAATTTGCTCACAGAGCGACTTCTTAATGAATTTTGAACAAATAATAAATACATCCACGTTTCCAGTAGGGCATAGGTTTCTGGTTATTTCATCTTTAGTCGGCGTTCTGGTAAGTAAACCGATAAAGGTGAAATAACCACTAAAATCAAATAAATAATAAACTAGTGAGAGAGGGTGCTCTAGTAGGGACTGCTCGACTAGCAGATACTCTGTAGCGTGCAGTGAGCTGCTGTGTCATTCATTCTCCGACTGTTTAATGGCGTGGATCTCCAGGTCATTTTATCATTGGCGTCATGCGATAGTTATCGCTTATCGCATCGCTTATCACGGCCACTCTGTGACATCAGCCTTATTATTTTGGAAACTTGACTGTGTGCTATGCAGTCGGTAATACCCGACTGCAGTACATATATATATATATTGTATAATATTGCGCTTAGAATCATTAGGCAGCTCCTTCAGAGAAATTACAGAGCTGTTCTCGAGTCTGATTTGATATCATACAATGGCCATCAAAATATTTTTAAGTGTTTCTTTCAGCTGCATGGGATTATAGCTTAAGTCAAAGACCCACTATAGAGCCACTAAAACCCCATGCGATATCATGTAATAGCACCTAATCTACAAAGGCCACGAAAATCGTAGCGTCAGCGATTAGCTTCGATATTTGATTCAAAATTAATCAATTTTATAGCCACAAAATATAGATCAAAGTTTCGTGCGTTAAGCTAAGCGTGAGTCGACTGATTGCAAACCCGTTTTATGGCCTTGCAGAGCACAATAAAGCCGATCATAATTGACATCGATATAGATGAGAGTGCGAGCTCTAAGAATAGCCCATGATATACAAACTGGGAGGAGATGGAGGCTCAAGTGGCGACTCGAATTTAGCTAGTAAAACGCTCATTGTCATAAGCAAAGCTGATCGCTTATCTGGGAATGGTACATGGGAAACGTTTGGAGATTTCGATCTGCCCACGATACCATCGGGCAGTTGACTTATTTGCAGCTGCCTCTTCGGTTACCTGATAGCTGAGAACTCAATTCGCAGTTAGCCCGACCGGAAAGCACAATTGTCAATGCCGTTCACTTTGCTGTCTGTCTGTCTGTCTGTCTGTCTAGCTGGCACGGCTAGGCAGACACGGCTAGTGAGTAACTAAGTATATTGTCAATGCCAAGTGGGGTGCAGGCTATGAGCGACTAGCAGTTACCCAGGCCGAGTAAGGTCGAGTGTGAGAAAGTGCAAAATAAACTTACAGTTGAGCTATAGATCGAGAGTGAGAGAGGGAGAGGTGAAGGGAGAGAGAGAGAGAGTAAATATATTCAGCTAGACTGCTAGCTATAAAATATGCAGGGTATATTAGCATTTCGCTGTATATTTTTGTTTGCCTCTTTTTAGTTCGGCCAAATCGTGAAAGTAACAGAAAAAGACCAGCAAATCACAACAACAACAACAACAACAACAACAGCAGCAGGAGCAGCAACAAATGCGATTCAATAATAATAAGTAAAATGTGCAAACTGTGACCAGTTGAAGATCGAAAGAGATCTCGCTTTGCGCGATTTGGTCATGATTCGGCAGCCGCATCGAATCTTTATTAATATTTGTTTTGGTTTTTTCTTTTTTGCGGAGGAGGAGGGCGTGGGGAGGGGGCCAAAAGAAATGCGCGAGGTCAAAAGGAAATCAACTGCGATCTGCTCTGCTGGGCAATTGAGCCCGGCCAGATAAGCTGAGAACTTGAGAACCGAACTCTGGCGATGCCAAGCGAGACAATGCAATTTGCATATTAAGACAATGGCAGCGACAAATACATATTTCCTTGGCTCTGGCCTATCTCTCTATGTCTCTCTAGGCTCACGACCAGGCAACAGGCCAATGCAAACAAAACAAAACAAAACAAAAAATGATAAATACAATGAAAAGTTAATTGTGCTGCACTGAGAGAGCCGAATTGTTGTTCAATTCTCTCTCTCTCCGTCTCTCTCCCTCTCGCTCTCTCTTGTTTTTTTCGGGGAAATTAACACTTGACCAAAAACTAGGCACTGAGCTGAGTCCAAATGGCATCTAAAGGAGCTGGCAGCAGGTCCTCTGCTCAGATAATATTTATGGCCAAGTGACAAGACGGCAGGCGAAGGCGAAACAAAAGCAAATGCCACAAAATATGCGAATGCCAATGTCAATGTGCCAGGCCGACTGCGAGTGTGAGTGTGTGTGTGTGAGTGTGAGTGTGTGAGTGAGTGCGAGTGTCGAGTATCTTTTGGTTTTTGCGGTTGGCTGTATCTGTGTATCTTTTGGCCAGTGTTCGCTTTATGTGGCTGGCAGACATTTGCAATTTCAGGACAACAACGGCTGGTCCTGGCCTAGCTCTCACTCTCCCTATCTCCCTCTCCCTCTCTCTCTCTCTCTGGCTGGTGTTTATTAAATGCTCGCTGGCCAAACTCTTGACAAAGGCGGCAACGAAAACGAAAACCCTCCCGGGGGGCCGGCACAGGCATAAAAAACCAACAACGAGGCCTTAACGACTTTTGCCCAGTTTCTCTAGTATTTTTTTGTTTTTTGTTGATGCTGCTGCTGCTGCTGCCTCTGCCTGTTGGGCCATCTTTCACTGGCTGTTTGCTGTTGTTGCTTCTTCTTTGGTATTTCTTTTTGTTTTGCTTTGCAGCTTGTCACATTTATCGCACTTTTATAATTAAAACGAGGAGTGGGCGCAACTAAAGGCTCTGTCAGATAAGCGACTCAGCTGCAAAATATGAAGCAACTGGACACAGCAGCAGCAGGAGCAGCAACAGCAGCAGGAGCAGCAACAGCAGCAACAGCAGCAGCAGCAGGAGCAGCAACAGTGCCCGACTCCTGCGCCTATCACTTTGCCTAAATAATGATAACAATAAACAAAAAGCCAGCGCGCATTGTTGTAAACATTTATTTATTTTTACTTTTGTCGCCCATCTACATCCCCACAAATTTATATATAGCCCATTTTTTTTTCGTTTCTTTTTTTTTTTTTTTTTTTTTTTTGTTCTCTTCTGCTTTAATAAATTACATATTTATGTATCTGGCGACTGCGATTTACTTGGCTAGTTGGCATAATTGTCGGGCCTGGGCCTGGGCCTCGGCTTGGGGACACGGCAAGATTAACAACTTCCGAAATGGGTTTTTTAATGACAGCAATTATGAGTTTCTTATCGGTGCAGCAGCTGCCCGTTTGGCTTGGACAATGTTTCAGATTCAGTTCTGTTCCTCTGCGCCGTCAACTTTTTAATGAAGTCATTTTTCTTGGCTGGGTATCAGCAGTAGCTGCGCTTTGTTTGCCCAACACAAATATTGTTACATGCCAGGTGACTTTTCAGTCCCCACTGCCGAAGGAGGAGAGGGGAGTGGGAGGAGGGGGGTGGCTACAAGTCGCAAGTCTCAAGTCGCAAGTCGCGACTTTCGCCGCATTGTTTGTCATTTATAATCTCGTGTTGGATTCTCTCAGATTTTTATTTTATTTTGGGTACTTGGCATTGTTTGTAGAGTTGCCTTTGTTGTTGCTGCTGCTGCTGCTGCTGCTGCTGCTGCTGCTGCTGCTGTTGGGCCTAAATAGTTGGGTGCGATAATCAAACATTTGCCCAGCATTATGCTGAGCGGGGGAGGGAGTGGGCCACTGGCAAAGGCAAAGTCTAAAGAAAAGCATCTGCAGACACTCAGCTGATGGGGACGCTGCGATAAAGTTTTGATGGAAAATCTCAGGCTAAGCAAATAGAACTGCCGGGGCAAAGCAAGCAAAGCGGAAGCCAAACTCAATGTGCGCCAAAGAACTGAAAAAGGCTAAGGTATTCAATGTCAAATGAAAACAGATTTAGTTTTACATATTTAACTACGGATAGAGGTAAGCGAGGGTCGATTGAATAATGGGACAGAGCTTGAGCATTTCAGCAAATTGGGCAAATTAAATCTGCCAGCTGAAGCACTTTCCGCGCTAATCTATTCCTATTCAAATGCCTCTATGATCATATGTGTCTATAGGGTAACTGCTAGTCTACTATTATCTATTCAATATATATTTTCCTGTTGTCTATAATAATATGTATATATAGGGTAACTTCTGGTTTACTATGATCTATTAGTATTATATATATTATTGCGAGCAAAATGAACAAGGTGAACTAAGGAATTGGGAAAGCCTGAACTATCCCAAGTCATATTGAAACTGTTTGCTTTTCCATATATAAACAATCGAATATCTCTATGATCATATCGGTCTATAGGGTAACGGCTAGTCTAATATTATCTAAGTACAGTATAAAACTCCATATGGGCAAGCGATTGGAAAAGGAAGGAAGAAACTATAAGAGAACGGTACATCTATCTACTGAAGAGCTCTCGAATCGAGCGCTCAAATATTTCTCTATCTTCAAATCTCTCTCTCTGTCTCTCTCTCTCTCTCTCTCTCATCTCAACTGCTTAAGGGGCAACTGCTAGTCTAGCATTGCCTATTCAATGCATCCATTGACTTTGTGCATTTCCTTGACGGACTTTCGCTTTGTCAATGGCCGCCGTCAATGGCTCATTAAACGAAATTTTTGGCCTCGCATTTGAGATGCTTCACACCTTTCACCTGGCACTTGAGTTGCAACTAATGAGTTGGCCCATTGAAATATTTGTCGCCTGCCGTTCAGGGCCCCAGCCCCAACATGCTCAAAGTCGAGAGGAACTTCATTTGTTTACATGCCAATTTCAATTTGTTTTAACTGATAATTTGAGCTCTTCTCTCTCACTCTCGCCCTCTCTCTCTCTCTTTCTCACTCTCTCTCTCTCACTCTCGCTAATGAAGCCAATGTAAGCTGCAGTCTCGTTTGGCGCCTTCGATTGTGCAATGTCATTTGGGGGGGTGCGTGAGTCGCTAGACTCCCGCACTGGCTTCATTAATTAAATATAATTGAGTTTTAATAGGCGTACTGAGCCCAGGCAACAAGAGCAACAACAGCATCAACAACAACAACAACAACAACAAGAGCTACACAGACTCAAGTCCGAAGTCGAAGCTGGCCATTCGAGTTATGCGGGTGTTGTTGCTGTCGAAGGTCGCGTGGGTGCTTGAACATGTCTTCAGAAGATGCTGTGACTACAGCAACAACAACAACAACAACGACAACAACCACAACACTCACAATGACTTAATGACTGACCATTGGGAAAGCTTGCCGTTGGGGCTCGGCATCTGTTTGAGCCCTCAGCCCTCAGCTCTCAGCTCTCGACTCTCAGCCCTCAGCTCTTGACTCTCGACTCGTATCCACGCTTAACAATCACTTAGCGCATTATTAAAAACGCTTTTTGATTGCGCTTTGGCGTGCTTGGTCTCTGGCTGGGTCCGGCCGATTGAAATCGATAGGCGTTTGCTTTAGTCGCCTATGCCCTAACTAAAAGCCAACCACGACTGCAGCAGACGGCATGACAGCCATAGCTTATCAATGCAGAGTTCGTTCCATTACAGACGAATCAAATGATCCCGAATTGACTCTGAATACACCTAGCATCTGCGCTTAGATCTTGAAGCTCAAGTGAACTTAGATTCCAGTAGTACACCTAGCTAGATCATATATGATATATACTGTCCCTTCCGAATGCAACCAACAAACATTGTAAGATCTTTAGTTATTTTTGAGTTATTGCAAATGCTCTTCCTAATCCTGTTTTAATTGACTTCTTGATGTAGCTTCAAAATTAAAGCAAGAAAAACTTAATATCTTGAATAATTTTTTAATATTTAATTAATATTTTTTATTAATTAATTATTGCAGTATCCTTAGCAGTCAATTTTATTGAGGCACCTAACTTTAGTCGTTCCTCGGGAGCTCAGAGCATTTTTCAGCCACTTTTAACAGCTAAATTGATATACAGTGGAATTCGGTTCAAACTAGGGACAGTCGGTATACCCGGAAGACACTTTAACCATATACGTTCGTTCATATAAGGTTGGGGACCAGAATTTTCGTCGCAATAACCGTACGGACGCTATGAGCGGAGTCGTTGTAATCGGATTCTACTGTATTATACACATAATTAATGATATATCAGTAATGTATATATACACACATACATATATCTAGTTATACATCTTGTTACCTAGTATATTGTCAGGGTGTTTCATATGCGTTGTCCATGTCTGTTTCTTTCCTTTTTGATTTTAATTGACCATGGCCAAGAAGTCGCACTTGGGAATGTCTCAATCAAAAGATACGGCAAACCCACGGCAAATCAACATAAATATTTGTGACTTGCTGTTGTTGTTGTTGTTGTTGCTGTAGGTTTTAGCTGCTGAGCCGGAAAATATCGAAGAGCCCCCAAAAAAAAAAAAAAAAATCAAACTTTTTCTATTGTTTTTTGTTGTTGTTGTGGTCTATGCGAGACACGCCCCGTTGTTGTTGCTGCCGTGATAGTTGTTGATAATTTGCATTTGATTATGGATGTTAGGCTCGTCACTGTTGTTGTTGTTGTTGTTGTCGCTGCGAAAATTGTTCCGGCAAAAGGCTTTGATTTCTAATCAGAGCTGTTAGATCTTGTAGCAGCCAGATTAGACGGCAGAGCACAGCTGGGCTCGTTGTTGCTGTTGTTGTTGTTGTTGTTGTTGCTGTTGGCTGGAGAAGGGTACGATATGATATTTGATCTGGGGGCAGGAGGCGGCACATGTCCAGCTTCGTCAGTGAAGTTGTCAACGTTCTTAGGTGAGGTGTCGCTGTCGGCTGGGACTGGGACTGGGACTGGGACCGGGACTGGGGCAGATACAAGGTGCCGCTAATAAGCTCGTTTGCAGACCAATATTAATAACACCAACAATGGCATCCGGGCCGAAAGCAGCGGCTGACAACGAGGCCACAATTTATGTAGCACCCACAAAAAGAAGAAGAAAAAAAATACCAAAATAAAGAAAAAATAAAATGGAAAAAAAGCAGTTACAGTGAGAGCGACAAGAGTGCGGGAACGGAAAGGGGATGGGGAACAGGGAACAGGGAACGGGAACGGGAACGGGATCGGGATTGGGTACGAACGACAAAAGGCAACTCAATAAAAATAAAAATAACAAGATGTCATAAAATGAATAGCCAAAGAAATAACAAGTACTATGCGACCTGAAGCTGAAAGCTCCAACAAGGCGCCCGAACAACAACAACAACAACAGCAACAATAACATGACGAATAAATAAGTGCATAACCAGAGCCAGCGGCTGGGTGGTGCAGCGGCTGAGCGGGAATCGTGCCGACCGAAAAAAAGGATAATTACGTGCTCAAGATTTTTTATGTGCCACAAAAAAAAAAAAAAAAAAGTTGAGAGGGTGAGCGGCTGAGAGAGAAAAATTGTCAAATTAAAGTGAGCCTAACGCTGAAATGGAGTGAGCAGAGCGCTGCGCCTGGGCGTGGGTGTGGGTGTGGGCGTGGGTGCTGCTCTTTCGGGCTACAGCGCCCTTGGCAAATAATCAGCAACATAAACAGACAAAACCAACCACCCAAATGTGTTGGCCACATTTCAAAGCAAAGCCAAGCAGAGATGCAGCAAGCCGCAGACGAAATGCGCTGAACACTAAAATTCCAGCAGAAGCTGACCAGCCCAAGAGCGAGACGATTTGCTAGAATTATGCTGAAAGAGTTGTCAGAGTTGGCGATAATTATGAATTTTTGATTTAGTTTATTTAAGAGCTGACATTTAATGTTCAATTAATGAAAAATTTGAGGAAATCAAATGTATAAATGAGGAAATCAAATGAAACAGAACTAAAAGCAGCTGAGATTGCTGAGGAGAGAGACAGAAAGAGAGAGAGAGAGAGAGAGAGAGAGAGAGAGAGAAAGAAAGAGAGAGAGAGAGAAAGAGAGCTAGCTGAAGCCAGGGCAACTCCTGCTTTATATATAGTTTAATAATGAGATATTAATGAGTTTGATAAGGAAAAAATTAACCGATATTTATGCTATGCCAAAGCCCAACAATAATCTCTGCAGCAGTCAACGAACTTCGCATCTGCCTGACAAACTTGATTACAAAATTCATAATACTCCTTGTGGGCAAGTGTAGACAAGAAAGAAGCAGCAGCAGCAGCAAAAACAACAACAACAACAACAACAGCACTCACAAAATATATAATACAAAATTTGTCAAATGAAAATATTTTGAATGCTGTGAGCATCGAGTGGAATGGAATGGAGGGCATGATGAGTATCCGCTGGTTAGACATGGCTCCAGACATTTTGCTCTCTACAATCAAATACACCTTCCGTTGTTGTTGTCGTTGTTGTTGTTGTTGTTGGGCTCTTGCCTTTTTATACGCTTCGATAAGTTAATCCCATCGTCTTTTAGCGCCTGTCAACTGTCCAACTCCCAACTCAGCTGAAGATAAACAAAATCGAAGGAACGCTCAACTTGTCAGCCAGAACGAGAGACGAGAGATGAGAGATGAGAGGTTGGAGCATAGGCCTGGCCAGTTTTTGCCAGGAATCCTTTTGCGTTTCACCTGCCAAACAGGTGTGCGTTTTAGTGGGCGGGTCAGCCACCCCCAAAATGCGGTGGTTGCTCTACACAACAGCAGCAGCAGCAGCAGCAGCAACCACCTCGATTTTGAAATATCTTTTCGAATATTTGCGCAAAATTTAATTAAAGTTAAAATGCCCAAAATAACATTCGATGTTCGTGCCGAAAAAAGCAACGGAGAGAAAAAAGTTCTATGAAATCAAATTAGATTTATGGTATGTGGCCAGGGTCTGCGCCTGTGCCTCTGCCTCTGCCGCTGCCTGAGCTTGTGTTTGAACAGCAAACAGTTTTAGGCTAAAATAGTGAAAACTGCTTGCGTTATTGCAAGTTTTCAAGTTATTCGTCCAATTCGGAAACACAAAAGGTTTCCATAGTGCAAGTTGTTGTCGATGCTCAAACGAGGTCTAACGATGATTGGAAAGCTGAAGAATAGGCAGAGTGGGAGAGAGACACAGAGAGCGCGAGAGAGAGAGAGAGAGAGAGTGAAAGAGTGAAATAGTCAGAGTGAGAGAGAAATGGAGATCAAGAGATGGAAACAATGAAATGGGAAATAGAGATAGTGACAGAAAAAGAGAAAGGGAGAGAGAGATTGATAGCGAAACAGAGGGAGAAAGAGAGAGAGAGATAATGAGATTGAGAGAAAGAGCGAGAGAGAGAGAGAGAGAAGCATAATGAGGAAGAGAGAAAGAGAGAAGGGAGAAAGACAGAAAAAGGTATGGGAAAAATGAAATGGGAGATAGATATAGCGAGAGAAGGACTGAGAGTGAGAGAGAGAAAAAGAGTGACAAACCGAGTGGCGAAAAGAGTGAGGGAGAGTGAAGAAGAAAATGAGATAAGAAGATGGAAAAGGTGAAGAGGGATAGACAGATAGAGCGAAAAAGAATGTCAGAGAAAAAGTGAGGGTGTAGAAGAGTATGAGAATAAGAGAGAAATATGAATGCATAGAGAAAGAGATAAAGTGAGGTAGAGACCAAGTTAGAAAAGGGAAGAGATGGATATGATGATGGAGTAAGTGATGTCGAAAACATCGCCATCTCTACACTATGCTACATATGTAGAACTACATAGAGCTCTACAGCTATATTATAGAAACTATATTTATGAGCATTTGCCAGCTTAGAGAAAGGGAATTGCAAACAAAAATAATTTATATATTTTGAGTTCCACATCATAAACGAATTTTAAAGCAAACCTCAAAGAAATTGTAAAGCGAACTTTCTGTATAACTGAACTTCACATAGCGAGGCCTCACTCGAGATCGATTGGATTCAAACTCTAGTTCGATTCTTGGTTACTGAGCCCTGTTGGCCTGTGTCGGCACCCACGCAGCCCTCAGTCAAGCCAAGCAGGGGCCACAGCCGCAACTAGTTTGACGATAACTTGCCATCGAGACGTAGTTATCGATATCAAGGTCATCTTCACTATTGTCTGATTTTTATCTATGCCATTATCTTTATCTAGTCACTTATTTTTGATCCATTTGCATGGCTATTGGCGGTGTTGTTTGTATTTGTTGTTGTTGTTGCTGTAACCGAGTTGATTTTGTTTTTATTTATTTTTATTGCGTTTTTTAGGTGTCGTTTTCTCTCTTTTGTTTATCTAGCCCCTCAGGGAGGCGTGGCCCAGCGGCATGTTGCAATTTGGTCGCCAACGATCGACTAATGAGCTTTTTATTTGACAGCACAAGAGCTATATTTGTCTCTGATGTGTGTGTGTGTGTGTGTATGTGTGTATGTGTGTGCCTCAAAGGTAGCTTCTGGCAGCCTCCTTTCATGGCTAACCCCAATTCCCCAAGCGATTTTCCATTCCCAACTCGACACAAATTGTGTGTTAAAGTCTTGTGATTAAACAACTTTGGCACCTGCTTGGCCCGCTGCACTTTGATTGCACTTCACACCTACGCCGACGTCGCTGTCGACGCCGACGTCGCTGCTTGCCATATGGCGCTCCACCTTGTGGGCCACTTGCGCAACTTGTTCGCATCTCTGCCTTCGTTTCTTCGTGTTTTCTCTCTTCTTCTCTCTTTCTAGTTTCGGTATAAATTTGCCCGCTGACAGGCAGCATAGGCATGGGGGAGCGGCTGGGTTGGGGCTGTGGCTGTGGCTGTGGCTGGGGCTGGGGCTGGGTCTGGGTCTGTTGCTGCAGCAGAGGCCCCAAGACGTTCATGATTTAGTGCCTGGCAAATAATGTTCTGCTCCGAGGCGATAATCAGGCGAAAGAAAGTGCCAGCGACTCAACACTCTGGTGTTGACTTGCTCAACTCTTAGCCAACTCATCAAACAGCTGGCCCGATCGCTGTGCCACATCAGCCTGGCATGGGCTGCAGGTCGTCCGATTGGTTGGCTTAGCTGATTAATTAGATATGTTGAGCATGGAAATTATGGGTCAATTGAGCAGAGCTGTGACTGAGCGAGTGGGTATATGGAATAGCTCAAAGACTCGAAAATCCAACTGCAAATAGAGATACTATATATATGCTATATACTCAGTTAGTCAGGCTTGAGCTAGTGACAGGCCGAGTTCGGGTTTTGGCTTTTGCATAATTATTGTTTGGCTTTGGGCGAAATGTTTTTCACATCAATTCAGCAAAACTTGAGCATTGTATTTAAAGTCGCGGACAAGAGTGTTTTCCTTTTATCGGGGGGGGGGGAGTGGGGGGCTGGCTGTGGCATGTGGCATGTTGCATGTTCAAATGCGCAGCTAGAGCTGCTGGGCAGGCGACGCCTTGAAAGCTGCCAGCATAAGTCAACACCATGTGTTGTGGCTGCTGTTGTTGTTGCTGCTGTTGTTGTTGTTGCATGCATAAATCTGTTGCATGTTGTAAATGTTAAATGCGCAACGGCAACGACGCTGCTTTTCATCTGAGCTGCATCTTTGGCGCATTTGCGCTTCAATGCGATTTATTTGCCCGTTGTTTGTAATGCCATTTATTGGTGTTGTTGTTGTTGTTGTTGCTGTTGTTGTTAAGGCTGCTGCTGCTGCTGCTGCTGCTGCTTGTCGCTATTGCCTGTTGTTAAATGCTTATTTACATTACGTTTAGCGGCACTTGACGGGCGGCTCCTGCGGCTACAACAACAAAACTTCAGCTGCAACTGCAACTGCCACTCGGCAGCGGCAACAGCAACTCCATTTCCAAGTGGCAGCTTCGCATGTTGCCCCCACGTTTGGGGCGGCGGCAACTTACCAGCAAAGGTAAAAAAGAAGACAGACAGAGGCAGAGTGAAAGAGAGACAGAGAGAGACAGAGAGAGAGAGAGAGGGAGAGATGTTGCTGCTGCACAAATTTTGATTTATGTCGGCGCTGCGGCAGCTAGTTTCTGGCTCTCCTCCTCTTGTTCGGTTTATTCATTTTTGGATTTATATGCCATACATATCATTAGGTAAGCAGCAAGCGAGGGCGGCTCAACAAGTTGCTCTCAATCATTTCAATTCGGCTAATCGCTTTTGCTTCCGTCTGTGTGTTTGTCTTATAGACAAACCGTTTGACGAACTATTTTAATAAAGTTTCAAGGGCTCAACTTTATTTTAGCCAACTTCCAAAGCTATTCAACTGCATTTTCCCATCCCAAAAAGAAAATCTGGCTTGCCTGCAAAAGTTTTGCATTTTGTGTAACTTTGGGCAGAGTTTTTTTTCGCCCTTTTTTGCTAGAATGCAGAACTCTTTGAATAGCAAGTGTAAACCATTTATTCTTACCTCGCTTACTATTTAGATTGTAATTATTATTGTTACAATTTATTTACCTTTATATATGCGTTGTTCGAATTAAGTTTACTTCCGATAACCCTTGAGGGGAACTCACATATACGCAAATTAAGAGTGAGCCATATAAATATTGATTTGCTTACTCAAGCCCATCCAATAATATTTCAATTAAGCACAAAAGATTTATATCACACTTCCTTTACATGTCGGTATTAAATTAGCCCCTAAGCTCAACCGATAACATAGTATAATTCAAATTTTAGTTCAAATTAAATAGTCAATTCAAAATTCAATTAAACAGTCAAATTTTATAAAATATTAGAGATAAATAAAAAATGAAATAGTAAACGTCTAAAAGATAATCACAAAGAATTCTTTACATATTAATTATTTAATATTGATATTGAACAATATGTAGTATTTCATCATATTGCTTACATTTGCAATTAAATTTAAACTTTAGAAATATTTCAAAAACTTGGAGTCGTTATCCTAAATGTACAAAAAATAACAAAGCTAAATACCAAATTCGAGGCGTCAAAAGACGCACGATATATAATAATGGAATTTCAGCATTCGATAACAGCGATCGATAATATTGAAACAGGCATAGTTATCGATTAATTGAAACAAGTTTGAACTGTTCATTGTATATAGGAGCCTACACAAAGTCCCTATAGTTTCTGAGATCAACGATCATCCAGATCTGAGATATATATTATGGGTGCTTCAGCCTCCTTTGCATTCCTTTTGAATCAACATTTTCCATAGGTAAATATATTCTTGACTAGGCATATCGAATCATTTTAGCTAGCGTTCAGCCAGCAACTCCTGGGGCAACCCACGCTAATCGCTTCGCACAGATCCGCAGCAGTGTTGCCTGTGTTATAGGCATGATATACCATCTTCAGTAGACGGTAGCCCAAGCAGTTGCTGTCTATTGTTGTTTCGTGTTATTGTTGTTGTTGTTGCGCATGAGCAGCTTCAGACGCGCGCAAAAAAAAAGAGAAGAGAAGAGGAGAGAAGAGGAGAAGCAGCAGCAGCAGCCAAATGTTACCTCGCTTCCTCCTAAACCCATTGGCATTGGCAGTTACGATTTAACATTTCGCATATTGACAGAGCAGGAGGCGGGCGGATCTGGCAGCAGGAGGGGTGGGAGGGCGGTCTAAGAACTTGGAATTTTGAATTCAGTAGAATTGCACAGCAACGGCGCAAGTGCAGCAGCTGTACAACAAATACAAAGAAACCCCGATGCTCTGCCATGGGGGAGCTGCAGTTGACGTATGCTTAAACAGATGCCGTTGTTGCTATTTTTATACACAAATTTATTAGTAAAACTGAACAAGAAGAAGAAGAAGCAGAAGCAGATGATGATGAGAATAATATCGTAGATTCCAAGACTTGGCGCTGACTTGAGACATCATCTCGCCCAGCGCCTCTCCCGCAATCCCAGTCTCTCTCCCCATCTCTGTCTCCCTTCCACCTGCCATTGCGATAGACATCTTCAGCTGGTTGCTTGGAGCCGATGTTGACATTTGGGCATTTGGCCTGCTGGCTGACAGTTAATGAATTATTTAGCTAGCTGCCAGCGCCACGAGCTATGCAACAATCTTTTATGCCGTTTCTGCAACAAGATGGGCTCAGAGGAGGAGACGCTGGACTCTGATCCAATTAACTGCTTATACAAAACACAAATGGCCAGACATATAGACAACAGCGGCAAAGCGAGACAGACACAGAGAGAGAGAGAGATGGAAAAAGCTGGAGGGAGCTGGTCAGACATGGACAGCCGCCCATGGACATATTGTCCAGGCCCAAGTAATAACAGTAAAAATCAACGCAAGCCATTCGTCCGCATGTCGCAACGTTTTGATGTCCTTACGGCTGCCCTGTGGGCTACACTTCAGCAAACATTCACACACACACACACACGCAGACAGGGGCAGCCTAAATGCCCCGCTGCGGCCCGCAGACGCCTGCGCTTGGCTACCTTTACACATGATTTTCATGCTCTCACTCAAGGCTAACACAAAATTGACATGTTCTTTGGAACTAGTTGTGCATTGCAGGTGAGTTTGTTTTGGTTGCATGGGCTAAGCAAATCAGCCGAATTTCCAGAAGTTTCTTTTGAGCTAGTTGCATGAACTTTTTGTTCTGTGAAGCTAGCGAGGCTATAGTTAAACTTTGCTTTCGGGCTTTGTCCATTGGCTAACTATGCGATCATACATACATACAGTTCTATTTGAACTAGTTCCACGAACTTTGTTTTAATTGAGCTGTTCAAATTTGTGCTGCTTGAAAGATAAGTTTATATAGACTTAGCCTGAATTGTACATATTTATTGGTTCATTTGAACTAGTTCATTGGAACAAGTTCATTTGAACTGGTTTATTGTATCTAGTTCATTTGAACTAGTTGTCCTAAAGCTGCCTGTGAACTAGTTACACGAAATTCGTTCAAATAAAGTAGTTCATAATTGTGATCAATCAATAATTCATTGGAACAAGTTCATTTGAACTAGTTCATTTGAACTAGTTCATTTGAACAAGTTCATTTGTACTAGTTCATTTGAACAAGTTGTCCTAGATCTGCCTATAAACTAGTTGCATGAACTTTGTTCAAAGTAGTTCATAATTGTGATCAATCAAAGATAGACTAATAAAAGTATATACTAACTGAAACTTTACCTTATTCATTGGAACTAGTTTCGTTGCAGCTGAGCTTCATTTTTACAGATCTCTTTCAATTGGTTTACTAAATGAACTCGCTGGTTCCATGAACTTTCAGCTAAGTAGTTCACATATGTGCTCCATCTAAAATGAATTGACATACGTATATCCCAAGGGATCTATACATTTTCAGCTTCCATTTCATGTTCCAACTCTAGCTCAAGGTTAACACAATTTTGGCATGTTCTTTGGAACTAGTTCCTTGAAAGAGAGGTTGATTCAATATTCATTCTGTTTTATATTGTTCTATTCATTCCATTCATATTGATCTCTTCATTCCCAGTGTTCATTTTGTTGCCCTCAAAGCTAACACAACTCTAGCCTGTTGTTTGGAACCAATGACGTCACATTCTTAGCTATGAAGTCATCTAGGCAAATGCCATGTCTATCCCACCCAATTTGACTATCTAAGAGCATAGAAGCTTCGTTGTAGAGCTCTGGCTGGCTTTTGCATATGCTGGCCGCTGGTTGACTTTTCAATTTGTAAATGTGTGCGTATGCGTGTGCGTGTGCGGTTGTGTGCGTGCGTGTGTGTGTCTGTTTGTTTATATCGGTGTGTGTGCTTTGGCTGCTTTTGGGGTCTAGCTACTCCATATTTCTGGCTGTTGGCTGGCTTTTGCTTTTGACGTGGCCTGATGAGCCTGCAGCTCTCGCTCTCTCTCTCTCTCCCTCTTTCTCTCGCTTTAGCTCTGGCTTTGGCTTTGGCTTTGGCTTTAGCTCTGGCCGTTCGGGCTATGGCTATGGCTTTAGCTTTGGCTTTGGCTTTAGCATTGGGGTTGGCCCGCATATGTAACGTTATGTGCATAAAAAATAATCATAATCACTTGAAAGCCCCGGCCAGAGTTAAATCCGGCATTAGGTGGGGCGCTGGCAAAGGCAAATAAAGGGTTCGGACTTTGCATGTGCAGAGGTGACAAGGTGTGGGCGGGGCGGCGGGTCTGGCGACTTGGCCCCTTGGCGCTTTGAGCACTTTGCCTCGACAATAAATAAAACATAAATTGCAACAAAATATAAAGCAGCAGCCAAGTGATTTTCACTTTTTCTCTCCCATTCCATTTGCATTTGTGTATGTGTGTGTGTGTGTGTGTGTGTTTTGTTGCAGCTCTGTTTGCGCACGTCGCTGGCAATTGTTGTTGACTGTGTGCTAGCTTATTAAAAATATGGCTAAGTGAATTTGCCACCAAAAAAGGAGGGAGCCCAAGGACGGGCAGCGGCAAGGACAGCAACAACCGTTGACTGTTTAAAATTCATAAACATAAACAATACAAACGCAAACATTAGGCAAACGTGTTAGCACTTGCCATTCAGCCACACAGAGCTGTCGCAAAGGTGTGCTGGTTAGGTGTGTGTGTGTGTGAGTGGACATGTGTGTGTGTGTGTGTGCGTGTGTGCTGGCCAGTAAATCAGAGCGTATGGCTGTGACAGCCTCGTCACAGACAGCGGACGCCATGACGAATGACATAGCCCAGGTCTGTCGAAAGCTGTCAGAGTTTCAGCAATGGACAGTCCCACAGTCCCACAGTCCCGCCGACTGTTGGGATCCCCGCCAGGCATTGGCGCTGTTTTTTGTTGCCCCTGCATCTGCTTTTTTTTTTTTTTTTTTTTTTTTTTTTTGTCCTGCTCCAGTGAAGTGCGCATTTGACAAGCCCAGTAAACAACAATTAAAATGACAACGGGCCGAGGGAGCCAAAGGATTTTTGCACGTTGCCTTTTCCTTTCCCTTGCCCACCTCCGAAAAAAATGAGAAAGTCTAACTGATGAAAACTGACAATGAACGAGCCGGAGCGAGAGCTGCTCGGCGCTAGAGCCGCTCTTGGTAACGTATCCCGGCTAGGCACGAAATTATAGCCACAGGACATGCACACACAAAGCAGCCAAATCAGCGCCTGCTCCGCAGCTGCATACACAATGTGGCAAACGAGGCCAAACAAGGCCCAAAATGTGGGCAAAGAAGATGAGAAAAAAACGGGGAGGTAAGCAAAAAATGAATGAGAGAAAGTGTGGTAGCGAGAGAGGGGAGGGGGAGGGGGAGGGGGTGGGGCAGCAGTCGAAGTTAACTATTCTGGGCAAATAACTTGAGGACATGACAATGCAATTTCGAGCCAATGCTCGAACCCAATGAAAAATCCATCAACGAATCGCCAATCTCTGACTGCTCCTGCTGCTCATGCTCCTGCTACTCCTGCTCCCCATTCAGCTCTAGCTGGTGGCGGAACATATGCGCCACATATTGATATGTCATGCGAGCCGAGAGTCGAGCGCAGTTGATGGATCTCATGAATGCGTGAATCACTGCAAAACTTTGCTGCCGTCTTTCTCTCTCTCTCTCTCTCTCTTTCTCGCTCACTCTGTGTCCAGTGCATGCTGAGCACTGAAAGCGAATTATCTTGTAAGATTTTGTTTTTTGTTCAGATGGCAAAAAGATGAGCTTGCTGTGCCAATAGATACTCTGTATTTCTCTCTCTCTCTCACTCTCTCTATCTCTCTCTCTCTCTCTCTCTCTCTCTCTCTCTCTCTCTCTCTCTCTCTCTCTCTGTGTATTTATAAATACCATAAAATATTATTAATGACATTTAACTAGATCTGAGCAATCGAGTTAAGCGTAGGCAACTAATAGTTAACCTGGATGTATTTAATGTATAAGTAAATAAATAGATAACGACTAATAGCTACCCTGTATATATTTAGGTTAGTAAGTATATTGTATATTGATTGCATTTAGAAGCCAACACAGTATAATATAATCATCTGCTGAGATTGAAATCAATGAACACTGTCTAGTATATACCCTGTATATTGCTCACACAAATATATTCACATGTCATGTGATATATGTATGTATCAAATAAATATTTATTAATATAAAGAATGATTTTGTGGAACTACAACTTACAAATAAATCAATATTTATTCTGAAATAAATATTTATGAACACATAGATCGATCTCCTTGAAATACAACTTGTAAATAAATCAATATGAATTGTAAAAGACGAACTGTAAATACTGTATTTCAATAAAAACAAACATTTATAAGCAATACCCGTGACTGCTAGTCGTTCATGTCCCACACCCTCAAGTCACGCACACGCACAATTTAATGGGTATACAAAGGCGCCGCTGGCATAAGAACTTTATGGCCAATTCAGCTTGTAGCTGGCTTTGAATGCGCATCAAGCTAATTAATCGCTGTTAATTAACAGGTAAATAAATCAGTTGCTCGCCTTAATTAATTTAATATATATAAATATAAATATCAACATAAATAGACACAAGATAAATGTAGTCCAGTGACGCGCAACAGCTCAAATTTATGCGATTTAAGAAAATAAAAGAAATACAGTTTATATGAATATATGAATAAATATAAATATAAATATAAATATATACATATATATAGATACATATATACATATATAAATTATAGGACTATGTTGCATAGCCTTGAGAAGCTGTTGATTTTATGATAGCTGACGCATCGCTCCACACAAATACGCATGCAATATACACACGTACATATATGTACATATGTATAGGTATCTTTCTATTGACCGATTTATACATATGTATGTATATAGTATTTGTCGCTGCGGCTCATTTGATTGGACAAATTGTTTGGCTAATTTGCCAGGCATTTGGCTGAAAGCCGTTGGCAAATTTATCATGACGCGTTTAGCATTAGAGCGCGTCCATCACACGGCGAGTGAGTTGGCCGTGTTTGGTCCAACTATTTCTGTACGCCGGCCACACGGCGTATGAGTAATGTCTTGATTTGCCAACGGCTTAAGATTTAAATTTATTTATTGCCGCATCCCCAACCACAAGGAAAAGAAAATAAAACCAACTCAACTCAACTCAACTGCGGCTGCGATTTAATTTTAGATGCCTTGAATTTGCTTTTATTATAATGCAGCAGATTTCCTTGTTGTTGCTGTTGTTGTTGTTGTTGCTGGCATCAACTATTTCTAAATCTTTGCCAGTTTCTTCTCCAATAGCTATTTCTCTTTATTTTTCCTCTTCGTTATTTTTTAGCTTTTTTTTTGCAAATGTTTTTTTCGGCGCCTGCCTGATGTGGGCGCCTCAGCTGGGTGGGCGTCGCTGTCTCTGTGTGTGTGTGTGTGTGTGTGTGTGTGTGGCATGGCTTGCATTTTAATTATGATAAAGTGCTGCTAATGTGCCATTCATTGGCCATATAAATGAGGCGTGGCACGTTTGCATGTGATTAGTGAGCAGCTGACAGGGGTAAAAAATAAAAATAAAAATAAAAATGAAGGCCCCAAAGACCTTTGACCTAGCACGAGAATTAAAGTCTAGCTAGCAAAAATTTAACTTTTTTCGACCAAAGACATCTGCTAATGGATTAACTCTGTTTTATAGTCAACTAATTTTAGTTTTCCCTGCCTTGGCAAAAGGAAAATTTGTCATTGAATGCAGCTAAATTAGAATTGATGCGCTTTGCCTGATGCAGCTGCATTTGTATTTTCTTTCGGCTTATGGGAAATTGTCTACAATTTCATTGAGCTGAGAGCAAATCAAATTGCTGCCTAGGCAAGTCAATTTATATTGGAAGCATGACAAGAACTGACAATTTGCATAGACTCGCATTACAGTGCAATGTGTGTGTGTGTGCAATTGGTTGATGCTACAAATGTGGCAGCACAGTCTCAAGCGCCCGCCACATGCCTAGCCTAGCCTAGCTACTATGGGCAAAATATCTAGAGATTTGGTATTGTTTATAAAAGTTTTTTTTTTTTTTTTTTTTTAGGCAAAGTGAAATGTGAATGTGATTTAATTAAAATAATTAAATACAACAAACTAAGATTTTACTTTGTCTGTAGTATTTCGAATCACTAGGCATTTCGCTAGTGAATTGGAATTTTTTACGGAAGGTTTTCAAGAAAAATTGAAAAGTTGAATATAATTTAAATAAAATTAAGAGTGAAAATTTAAATGTAATTTAAATTCAAAAATGTTAATATTAATATTTCGAATAACTAGACCTTATTGCCTAAAGTCGCATACTCCCGCCTCATGCCTGGCCTAACCACTATGGAAAATACTTGAAGATTTCGAATTTTTTTATGGATTTTTTTTTTTTTTTTTTTTTTTTTTTTTTGAGACAAATTGAAAAGTTGAAATTGATTTGAATAAAATCAGGAAGCGAAAATTTATATTTTATTTAAATATAAAAATCAAAGTTTTACTTTGTCTTTAATATATCGCCTCCTGCAAAACCCCTCCTGCAAACCCCCAGAATATTTTTGGCACTGAATCGAGGCACTGAACTAGAGAGTTGATAAATGGCTTATGGAACTCTGGGATGCCTGAATAAATATATTTATTTGTTTATAGTAGTTGGGAATAATTAAAATGAATATTAACTAAAAAAATAATTCAAATGAATACTAACTGAGTAACACTAACTAACAGTGGCTCATCGAAAAAATTTGAAATTAATTGATTTTATTTACTTGAAGTAAATTATATAATATAGAACATATATAAAAGTATATACATAGACATATAATTATAAACATATATATAATAGATAATAGATAAACATATAATATAATATATAAGCTTTCCATAAGTGTTAGCTGTTTAGATATTCATGTAAGGCTTCAGCAGCTCTAATTTTATGGCCACAAAAATGTGTATTTCGTCCACAGTGCAACGACTACTTCAGCTTGGCTGTCGGATTACGTTCGTCTAATTGAAATCTATGCGGGCTCGCTGCATATCTCTGAGCGCAGGACGAGGCGTTAGTTGTTATTAGTTGTTGTTAACAGCAATTACACGCACACGCACTCGCACACACACACGCACACATATGCACTCACACACACAAGCGCTCTCATTATGTGCCAAAAATGAGGCATATTTGTAGAGATGCGACGCAAAAATTTTCCAATTTTCTCTGGTTTTTTCTTCTGTTGCTGCTGCTGCTGTTGTTGTTGTTGTTGTTGTTGTTGTTGTTGGTTGTAATTGCCGGCAGTTGTTGCTGTTGTTGAGGTCACATTGAACGTCAAAGGCAAAAGTTTGGCAGAGCGTTAATTTCGCTTGCCCATAAACATGCAACATATGCGTGGCAGGCAAAGGGGCGTGCCCCGTGGCAGGAAGGGAAGGGTCGCCGCGCCGTCCTGCACTGCATTTGCAACCCTAATAAAGCGCAGCGGTTGCTGCCACACGTGGCCCAGCTCTGATAACAGACGCGCCTGCCTGCCCGCCTGCCCGCCTGCCCGCCCGCCCTACAGATTGCCTGCCTGCCTGCCTTCCAGGCAGCCTGGGCAATGCCCATGTCCTCGGCCTTTGGTTTGTCCTGTTTGCCTGGACTTCGTGGCGCACTGTGTGATTTATGCACTAAGCAACGGCTCGTCTATGCGCCGCACCCGCTCGCGCCCCCCTCGAGCCATGCGAAAAATGCAATTCTCATCTGATTGTTGCTGCTGCTGCCGCTGCTGTTGCTGCTGTGGCATGTTTGGCATGTGGCATCCACGCGAGATGCGCACGGTACATGCCACTTGCAGCAAGTGCCACAAAAACATTGACACATCGTTTACAAGGCCAGCGCAGAGCGAGCGTAAGGCAGAGCAGACTGAGCACAGACACTCACACACACACACACACACACACATAAATATATACATATATATATAAATTTGCGAAATTTGGAGCCTGGGCTGCAGCTGGCTGCCCCGCTGCGGATCGTGCCACAACAAACAGCAACAACAACAACAACAACATGACAATGAACACACAAGCAAAACAAATGAAATATGAAATAGAAACGCTACCCCTAAGGCAGCAGCAGTGCCTGTCGCCCAACCCCCCTCGCCACACCCCCCGCGACTCGACGGCTCACAATCGCCTCGATTCTTTTGAAAATGCTTATCAAATTAATTTCGCTTAAATTCGCGTTTATTGTTTGAGCTGAGAGCGCTGCTCTCAGGCAGGGGGTTAATTGCGAGGGTTTAGCTGAGCTGAGCCATTACAACTAGTTGCCTCTCGCTCACACTCACTTCCACTACAGCTCGCACTCTCTCTCCCTCTCTCTCTCGCTCTCTCTCTCTTTGGTCTGGTTATTTCTTTAGCTGACTTTCCTTAAGCGTTGCAGTATTGATTGCATGTTTGTTGTTTGTTGTTTGTTTGCCGTTGTTGTTGATGCGATGCCCTGGCCAAAGGTAAAAGGAGTCGATTTCCAGCGAGGGTTGGCCCAACAGTTGCCAATTGATTGAAATTGCGCTCGCGCTGCTCTACGTGTGCCCTGCACTCCACACGTGTCCGCTGTTGTTCAATTATGTTTAAGCCAAATCAGCAGCGCAAACACTGAACGCCGCCCGCTCGACCCACTGGAGCCACTCTCTAATATATGTGTATTATGTGCAGGAGGAAGAAGCAGAAGGAAATCAAATCTTTCACAAAAAGAGCAACCAACGCCTTGCCTACCCCCCCCCCCCCCCCTCTCTGGGCGCGTTGCAACCCCCGCAACATTCAAAATGCCATCGCCAATTTTTAAGTCGAAAACTAAACACACGCGACTCGAAACGTCGTCTGGATTGAAATTGAGTCGTTTAAGCCGTACCCCCGGCCACCCTGCACCACCCAATCATCCAGCCACCCACACCCACACCCATACCCTCAGCCTCAGCAACCCCAACGAACTCGCAGTTCATCATTCATAGAGCAGCCCAACCCTCCCACGCCTTCAGAACTCACTGCCAACAGAATGTAGCCGAATGTTTTCTTTTCCTTCTTCTTTTAATATTTTGGCATGTCAAGAGCAAATCGAAAATGAAATATTCCCTAAGACTTTTGCTAATTGACGGCATTTTTCAATAATACAAAGAAATTTTTATAAATTTTAAATTAGATTTTCCATAAAAATACGCAAAAAATTTCTGAAAACATTTCGTCGTTTCGAGAATAGGAGCTAGTTCTATTCCAGTGATGAATCTAGATCATGATCCATAATATATATAATTATATGTTTACGTAATTATATTAGATAGTATATCTAGATTTAAGCCAAATCATTCTGCACTAAATTTCGATTTTCAGTGGCTGGGAAAAAAATTCTTAAAGTATTTTTCTTCTCTCTATCTCGAGATCAACTCATCCAAAGTTATCCCGATCAAGCATATATATAAATTTATATATAATTTATGATAACGCCTATGCCGCTTGCTCCTGCTCGCCTCCTGCTACCTACATATTAGCCAAATCTCAAAAGCAGAAATTCCCATATTCAGTGGAATGTTTCTTCTGCTAGGGTAAAGTAGCTCTAATCCTGAGATCAAGATATGATTATTTTGTTTTCTGGTCTCGGCCACGCCTCCTCCCGCCTATTACACACATTGCAGCCAAATGCCCATTCTCAATGGGTATCTAAATGCTCAAGCAATCAATATGATGTTCGCAAAATTCGGTGCAATAAATTTTTAATACTTTTTCTATGCTTAATAAAAACATGTATAAAATGCTCATAAATATCAAAGAGAAATATATATTGTTGAGGAACATCAATCGGAAATATGTTTAAAAATAAGTCAAATCGCATAAATCACGAGCAGATGAATTGCTGCGATATAATTGGAACATTTCCAGATTTTAGAAATGAAATGTTTGTTTTTCTTTTTAAGCTAATTTCAATTTTCAATCAAATCACAATTCAAACGCAATTTAGTAAAGGCTCAAGTGTAGTTTCTCTCAGTGTACTACTATTTTTTTCAGTTAGAATCGAATTTCAATTCAAATTCAATTTAGTTAAAACTGAAATCTATTTTTCTTATAGACTGAAATCTCAATTTAAATTTAGCAAGAACTCAAATGTAGTTTCTTTCAGTGTATTACTCATTTTTGCACTTGGAATCAAAATCTTAAATTGAACTCAATTTAGTAAAAGCATAATTTTTGCCTTTATATGAAATCAAATGTTGAGTCTAGTAAAAGAGGAGTTTCAATTTCTCGCAGTGTACTATTCACTTTTGCAGTTATTTCAGTTGCCGCTCAATTTGGTAAAAACATAAATCCGCTCTTGATATAGATTAAACTCTATATAAATGTAGTAAAAATTCTGTCTGGTTTCTCTCAGTGTACTCACTTTTGCACTCGTTGGCGTCCCGTGCCGTGGCTCGTCCCCAGGGCCGATCGAAGTGGAAGGGCTTGCAGCGCTCGCAGTCGCGTCCGTCCGTATTGTGGCGGCACTCGCATCTCAGCTGGCCGCTGGCATCCGGCGAGCACTTGGAGGCGTGGCCATTGCACTTGCAGCGCCCGCCCACGGAGAAGTCGGAGACGGCGTAATGCAGTCCGGCTGCCGCAGTGGCAGCCGCCGACGCGGAAGCAGCGGCGCCAATGGACTCGATGTTGTTGGACGCCAGCTGGACGCTGTATTTGCCGGTGCGGAGGTCGGCGGGCGCGTCGATGTTGAGCAGCGCCTGGGGATCGGGCTGCTGCAGGCGGTAGAAGACAATGCGTATATCGGTGGCCGTCACCCAGTCCTGCAGCACGGGCGACGCGTCCAGATCCCGGGCCGAGGGTCGGCCCTCCAGCGTGCTGAAGGCGATGCGCGAGGCCATGCCGCCGCCGCTGCCGTTGGCGTCGTGGCCATGTCGATGGACGTCGCTGCAGCGCGCCTCCTGCTCGTTGTGCTTGGTGACGGAGGTGCGAGCGGGCCGGCCGAAGAGGCGGCGGCACTGCGAGCTGTAGTACTGGAACGGCTGCCAGCTGCGGCCGTAGTCGGAGCTCTTGTAGATGACCAGGGAGTCGGGGCGTGGGGCACGGGGACAGAACTGCAGACTGACATAGGTTAGCTCGTACTTCTTGCCCAGGGACAGGGTCAAGGTGACATTGTCGCCCCACTGGCCACCGCCGGCATAGCTGGAGCCGGGCGCTATCGGTGCCGATCGCCAGCAGGTGACGTTGTTGGAGTTGTTCAGATCGGTGAGGGCGCGTGGCGGAAAGCTGTTCGCCTCGCAGCTGTGGCACTGCAAATCGCCGGCGCTGTAGCCGGAGCCGGAGCCGGAACCGGAGCCAGTCGCGCGGCTGCCCTGATCCTGGAACTCGCAGTAGCGCTGCGGCTGCTGGGCGCCACAGGTGCTGCTGGCCACGACGGGCGCATCGTAGGCGGCGTTCACAAAGTCCGGAATGCAGGCGCGTGCCTTGTCGTAGTCGTAGCACGGATCCTCGACACGGGGCATGGCCAGCATTTTGAGGAACGCATCGTTGGGCTTGGCCAGCGCTGAAATCGCGCCCAGGCTCAAGAGAAACAGTTGCCAGCGTTGCATGGCGCAGTTCACAATGCGAAAATCACACACAAATCACACGAAAAAAAATGTATATATATCTCACTGTTAACTGTTAATTGTTGCTAGTTGAATTGCACAAGCACAGAAATACACTGAATTGTTCCGTTTACACAGTTTGCCAGGCAGCGTCCTGAGCAGCACGCGCAAGCGTTTTTTGGTGCATGGGCTGAGGGCGTTTTAAATCGCGCGCGAGTCGCGTAGGTCGTGGTTGTCGTTGCTCTGCTTGTCGTCGTCGTTCGGTCTTCGGTTAACGTCAAGTCGGCCTGCCAGTTCACAGTCGACTGTGTAATCGTCGGGCACGAAGCGCGCGCACCAGCCCACGAAGTCAGCGGCCGTTTGCCTGGTGTGGCTGTGTGTGTGTGCGCGTGTGTCTGTCGCTGTCGCTGTGTGCGTGTGCAGCATTTGATCGCGTCTGCATTCGTATGTTTGGCAACATATGTTGCCAGCCAGAGCACAGCATCCACACTGTTGCTGACTGGCTGTGTGTGTGCAAACTCACCACGACGTGCTCTCGCTCTCGCTCTCGCTCTCGCTCTCTCTGTCTCTCTTGTTCGTTTGGTTCGTATACTCACTCACGCTCTCGATTTGGCTTGCGCACTCAATGTCGCTTGGCAACATTTTTGCTTGCAGGTGGTTGTTGTTGCTGCTGCTACTACTGCTGCTGCGCTGGCAACATTTGTTGCTGGCGCGTTTTGCATCGCTCTGCATTTATTTTATTGCCCACTTGGCGACACATTTTGTGGCAGGCTGCTGCTGTTGATTGTTGTTTGTTTGTTCGCTCGTCTCATTGTTTGTTGTTCTTGCAGCCATCAAAATCGCACCCAACCACATTGCATATCAAAACAACGCCAAACGCGTCGGCCTGTCCCGGGTCACGGGGCAGAGGCGAGGCACACAGTAGGCGTCGCTTATGTCTTGTGTTTGCCTTTCGATTGCTATCGATAATGAAGTCGCCAAACGGCTGCGGCCTAAGTTATTAACTTGTCGTTAATGAAAATCATCAATTTTGAACTAAAACGTGAGACGGCCAAAGGGTGGCAATAACAGAGGCAGACCTAGGGGCGGGGTCCGTGGCAGACAGACAAGTAAGGGGCATTAAAGGGCACAAAATTATGTGATGCGTGTATGCGATGGCTTCATTAATATTGCGGCTGCTGCGGCAACTCCTCTGCTGCTGCTGCTGCTGCTGCTGCTTCCATTGCCTGCGTCGCTCTGATAAGCGCTTAACTTTCGGCTTAAACCGCCTTTCCACTCTGGTCTGAAGCTTTGTTTACTTTTGTTTTGTAATTAGCTGGAAATGCATTTTGACTGCAGTCGGCCGTATCTTTGGCGTAGGCGTGCCGCGTGGGCGTGGCATTGACCGCCACAGCCAAACCGAGCGCTAATTGTACAAATTCTCACGTATTATGCAATACGCAGACAACAACAACAACAACAACGACGACAACAACGAACTAACATAGCTCTAAAATACCCCAATTAAAATGTCTGATTTAATTTCTCTCAAATATATTATTCAAATATTATCGTACGTTTCGCACTCCAAACTAATGAGTTGCCATTCACATTTAATTAGAGTTTAATTGTCAATAAAACACCCGCAACAATTGGTAGCCATGAAACCCAAAACCAAATGAGCAGCACAGCTCACAGAGTCTATTGGCCAAATTTGCCAGCCGAATTTGGCTCATTAGCCGACTGCAACCAGTTGAGAATCGCAAGGCAAACTATGAACTACGCTTCGAACAGCAAAGTGAGCAGAAATGCATTTTACTATGGAGTCAATTTTGATTTGGATATGTAATATGATAATTATAAAACATCATTTATTGTTTCAATTACATTGTCAGAATGAGTAAATAAATTCATCACAAAACAAGTACGAATCATGTTAGTAAACTCTAGGAGATCCCCGAACCCCGAAAGATCTGGGCATTTACTTTTTTATAAATAAAACAAAAATGGAATAATAAAAATCTATAAATATTCTGAAATTCAAAATGGCGTATGATATGATATGATATATGAAAATACTTTCGATTTGAAGCATTTTATCACAGATGAACCGGTCTATATCGATCTTGTGTATATAGAGTGTATAAAGACTGCCATGTAAAGTAAGTTAAAGAGTCTCTTCCTCAATGTATTCCAAGTTTCCATATCAATGTATTCCATGCATAGACCCAACAAATGTTGCATATAAAACACATCCTTTATCTAGTCATAGAGACAGCTTCCGCTCATTCCACACACCCGTCTACACCTGGGCCGACTATCGTATACCTTGCTGCACTTCAATAAATATCGATTGTATGCACTGATAGCAATTATCTCTTTGGCCATTCGCTCAATTATTTGAAATGAAAGCCACTCATTAGGGCGGCTCATTATGTGAGCTATTGCCTCAAGGAGGCAAGGTAATTGCTAACAGTTGCATACGACACCCAAACAGAGAGAGGGAGAGAGAGAGAGAGAGATAGAGAGAGAGACACTCTCTGGGCTTAGAGGAGCTCATTTCCGCTTCCTTTGTTGTGGGTCAACTTCCTCAGCTGAGGCTGGAGCTGGATTCATATCTGTGTGGGTCTCATGTGCCATTAGAACTTTTGCTTTATTACTTTGGCGCCACTACGTACGTGTGTGTGTGTGTGTGTGTGTGTGTGTGGGAGTACAACTGAAAGGCAGCTGCTCGAAACTTTGGTGCTTAATGAAAATTGCATTGTGTGTCGTTGTGTGGATTTTGGATTCTGATTTCGAGTGCCGTCCACAAAGGCCGCTCTTTGTGCCGAGCGGTGGGGCCAAGGGCAAAGTCCAAGCGGCTGGCTGACTGTTTGCATTGTTGTTGTTGTTGCTGTTTGTTTGTCTTGTTTTGTTTTGTTTGTCTCGTGGCCGGCCGGCGGCAAGATTTTTAGATTATGACGCTTTTGCCAACATTCCCCAACGACGAGGGCCAAACAGTTTAGTCAAACGCAGCTCAACTTGTCTCGTCGCCACTTTGTTCATTGTGTGCTCTCGCTCCCACTCACCCGCTGCCCCGCTCCCCCGCTCGCCCTGTCACTCTTTCAGTTTATTGGCGACATCAATAAAATGCGACATTGAACCAAGTGAACCCCCACTCTGCCCCCCCCCCCCTCCCCTCCCTCTTTCTGGTGTGCAGCCTGTGTATTCACACGGATGTAACTCACAGGTAAAACAGCTCACCTGACCGACCACCCATCCCAGCCGCTTGCCTCCCTGCCGCCCCCTTTTCTGTCTCTATGCGAACGGGTCAGTTTTTGGTCAATGTTTATCTCAGCATTTTGTTTGTCTTTTCGCAAAAGTGTTTGGTTGTTGCTGTTGGCTCAGTTTGTTGCATTTGTATCTCGATTTTATTGCCGAAGCTGCGAACATGTGAAAGCCATTTGCCGCCCAAAAGATGACAGAGAGCGAGCAGGAGAGAGAGAGAGGGTTGGCTAGAGAGAGAGGCAGATCGGATTTGGGGGCCATGCCGAGTGCCCCACCCGCGCCGCAGGCGGAGGCGGGCGGCATCGCAGCTAAACGCACAGATAGATGACTAGATTCCTATCAGCGTCAATAAATAAAGTTTTTAAATGGAACAAGAAAATAAATATATGTCTCCGAGTGTCTCCTTGTTGTCACAGTGCACATCCAGGCGGACATAGAGACAGCCGGCCAGCCAGACAGCCAGGCAGTTCCATGCACAGTGGTTCAAACTGCGCCAAATTGTTGCATCGATTGATTTGCTCTCATATGAAAGTAAGTGATCGATAAGTCAATTGCTCCAATCGGAATAATTTAACCAGTGATTTATCGATTAATCGATATTTCGTTTGGTTTCATGTCATAAAGGAAGACAATCCAATCCGATAAATATAAATTAATTTTAATCGAATGTTTGATGGTAGCCAACAAACAATTTTAATCGATTGGCGATATATTTCTGTATACATATTTATATGGCATATAAAAAGTCATCTAAAATATCGTTATGTTCGTATTTATTTGATATGGAATAACTGATATTAGCTGAAAAACTATAAATAGAAAACTATTTGATATCGAATATTATTGCTCATTGTCATTATCATTATCATTAATTATCAAATCATTCCACATGGGGCCACAGCTTTCGACTATTGTTATCGTTTATCGCCTATATCATTATCGCGGACAAGTGTGATATATCGATACAGTTTAAAATCTATGTACAGTTAATCGATAAACGGCTTTAGCTGATAGAAATGTAACGGATCATAAGCCAGCAATATACAATATTGGGTATCGAGAATCATTTCCGGTACTAAGCATAGTTAGTTTATTAGCTTTAGTTAAACGTCTGTTTCTACAGTCGATATTTGCCAGTAATCGATTTTACCACTGTGCAATTGTAGCCCAGAGCCACAGTTTGTCTCCGTTGCCAGCTTCTTTTCATATTGAAAAAGTTTTTCGAGTGTCTATCGCAGTGTCTACCGCTGCCCGCTCGCACCGCTCGCTATTCGCAGACTCCTGCTCGGTGGGGTCTGCGGGCTCTGCGCGCTCTGCTCCCACGATGCTCTGTCCACGACGTCTGTTTGGCTGTTTGTTTGTGTGTCTGTTGCTGCAACGCTTTGTCTCCTGTCTTGTGCAATATGCGTCGTGTCTTGGCTGCCTGCCTTGGGCCTCGGGCCCAGGCGGCTTACCTACACCCAGATTTCAGATGGAGCTGCAATTGCAGGCGCTGCTGTTGCCAAGCCACATGCCCACACACACACGCACACACACACACACAAACATAGATATAGATACACGTATGCAGCTACTTACATTGATTTTATAATTAGCCATGTCAGCAGACAGAGGGAGATGGGGAGGGGGAGAGGCGGAGCGGTGCTCCAGTACAGGAAGGAAGGATGTTGGCAGGGAATTCAAAGTCAACTCGTGCTAATAAAAACAGCCAATTACCTTCAAGACTCATTAAGTACTACAACCATTTTAGCCCGCAGTCAGCACGGGCTGTGGCTCTGGCTCTGGAAGTGGTTGTGGCTGCTGCCGCTGCTGCGGCTCTTTTAGTGGCATCCACAGCAAAGGGGTGTTCGGTCTGCCAAAGGGCTCTGCTGCCTCTACTGTTAGCTGACCGTTACAATCGAATTAGGCGCCGTTCGCAACGTTAAATGCAATTAAAACTAGAAGATGTTGATTACATTAGAAGTGCAGGCAGTCACGACCCACTGACGGCAGCAACGGTACATAGCAGAGTGTGAAAAACGAGAGAGAGAGAGAGAGAGAGCGGGAGAGAGAGAGACAGGGAAAATATCATACAGAATCATGCCAAGTTTTGTTGTTCTGGCGCACTTTTCCTGCTGCTGCCGCTCTTGCCCCCCTCCTCCCCCTCTGCTCACTGCCCCCTTTTTTTTTTGCTTCATAATTTATCCCTTTTTTCGCAGCTTTTTTCTTTGCTTAGGAAAACCGCCTGAAAATTGTTGCGGTTGACCAGAATTATTTTTTTTTTCTTTAGAAGAAAAGTTTGTCAACGCTGCGAGCGGGCGTTGGGTGGGCGGTCTGATTATGTCAGCTAAACAAGGCAGCCATCAGTCATGCGTATGTGTGCGCGTGTGTGTGTGTGTCGTTGGCTGAGCATAAATCTGAAATCCGCACACTAATTTGTGCATGATAAATTATTTATGCCAAAATGGAAGTCAACAACAGCAGCAGCCAAACAATATCAAGAAAGTTAGCCGCAAATGGATTGAGTTGGGTTCCCTCCTCTAATATGCAATACAATATATATACATATACATATTGTATACATCTATATGTATATTTACTCATACTGCCGTCATCTAATCCGTTGAAATTTCCCCTCAACACGCATCGTTCATAAAAATGTTAGCCAATTGAGCCACAGATTTTGGATTTGGGCCACAAGTTGTCGCTGTTTCAGGTAAGCCTCAAGTGGAAAGGCTGAGAGCTGCGTGAGTGAAAGTTTGCTATATATAATTCATGATATAATCCATCACAGTGAATTTTTTATGTTGTTTGCCTAATTTAACTAAGCTGCACAGAACGCTAAATAAATAAAAAAATAAATAAATAAATAAAGCAATAAATATATATAAAAAGGCCTAACTATAAACTAAATTGAATCAAGTATTTTTGCAATTTTTCTACTATTGTAATGTAGCTCTATTTATGTCTGATTTAAATTTGAATTATTTTTTTTTATATTTTATGCACAAATGATAATTCCTCATATTTTAATATAGCGAAAAATTGGTTTATTAATTATAAAATATTTTCACATAAATTACACGTAAATAATATTCAATAAAGTCAACTGAAAATAATAATGCCAATTAAAAAAAAAAAAAAAAAAAAAAAACAAGTAAATAAAATCATAATAATATTTCAATAATTCCCTTTCGATTCCCTTTTACATGAACAATACGGTAGAGCATTAAAACATATTTTTTTACAACAACAATTTGGTATTCAATGCGGATTTAATTTTTTGAATTTTATTTTATTTTATTTAATTGTTTTAAATTTGTAATCTCGTTTTACATATTGTGAAGCTGCAAGCCTTTGGTTAATTTAATTACCAAATGTCAATTATAATATTTCCAAGACAACGCCATTCGTTCTATGATTGCGATTCTCTTTGTGAATCGCATGAATATTCGATTGCACAGCATGAATGTGTTCAATGATGGTTGATGGAGATAAAGCGAAATGTAAGACAACGATGAAGAATCGTGATATTTTGATAGATAATTGATTAAAATGAGTATTTAGTAATCTAGAATGCTTGCTTCGTTTGATTTGTGTAGCTAAAAGTTTGTCTTTCCAATCGATAATTATCGATCGTTGTGTATTGTACATCAGAGTTATATTTTGCCTCGTTTTCCAGCTTCTTGATCAGAATGACGAGCTGAGCCGATTTAGCTATGCCCATCCGCCTGTCCGTAAAAACTACTATAATATAGTATATATATTATATACTAAAGCGAACATATATGCAAAGAGACAGAAGTGAGAAGACACCACAGAAGACAATAGCTCGATCGAGTCGATTGTTTCTCTTGATGGAGAATATATATAGAATATATGGAGGACAGCTCTGATGAATTATTAATTCAATTTAAACACTACTATTTACTTTAGTTTCCGATTCACACTCTTAAAGATGAAACAATCATATGTATATTTGCCAAGGCACAATCAGTGCTCCTATTTAAAAAAAAAAAGGTTTGTTTCCAATTTCTGTAGAAAAGCTGTCCAAAGTGTGAATTGATTTATGTATTCATCACTATCATCAAAGTAGGCTACACAAACTTGAAGCACTTACTACTTAGAACAGGCTTGTAATTCCCAAGTTGTTATAGTTTTCCCAGAGTGTCAAGGCATCGAGAACGAAGCAGTTGTCGGAGTTGAAGTTGCTCACAGAGCGACTTTTTCTTAATGAATTTTAAACAAATAATAAATATCCACATCCACAATCATATCCACATTTCCAGTAGGGCATAGGTTTCTGGTTATTTCATCTTTAGTCGGAGTTCTGGTAAGTAAGCCGATAAAGGTGAAATAACCACTAAAATCAATACATATTAAACTAGTGAGAGAGAGTGTCTAGTAGAACTGCTCGACTAGCAGATACTCTGTTACAAAGAGCAGCTGACTGACATAGTGCACTCATGGCCAGTGCTCACTGTAGTCTGTATATGTATGTCGTATCAGTCCGATATTACACTGTTGTCGAAATTACTGTGGGATTTCTTGATGCAATAGTGTTGAGAAACACTGACAGTTCGTATTAGTCGATTTATTTAGTATTGTAATAGCAATTAGAGATTGTAATGACACTTAGAGAGAGACAACTATAGCTGTTGCTGAACGTGGTCCTGGGTGTCGCTGGGTGAGAGCGAGACGGCTAGCTACGTTGTTCGCAGCAGGGTCGCTGTGCTTTCGATGAACAAGGATATGCGACCAGATTTAGGGGCTTAGACAGGAGAAGAGAAATCAGACTTGGTCAAAGACGATTGAAACTGAAAGAGCTTTGTGAAAGAATTAAGCGACACCGGGAGCTCGCGTAGCTATGATGGAAGGCATAAACGAAAATCGCAACGCCCCGATACTTAGATGAAAAATGTATTAAATAAATAAGCTATTACATATGTATTTAGCTATAATGCAGTCCAAGTCGCTGCGTCGTCAACTGCGCAGTTAGCAGAGCGCGTGCTTATGCGTGCGTGTGTATGCATACATGTACATGCACATGCATTCACACTGCAGTGGCACAGCTGCACGCTACAGAGTATCTGCTAGTCGAGCAGTCTCTCACTAGTTTATTTATTGATTTTAGTGGTTATTTCACCTTTATCGGTTTACTTACCAGAACTCCGACTAAAGATGAAATAACCAAAAATCTCTGCCCTACTGGAAATGTGGATGTATTTATTATTTGTTCAAAATTCATTAAGAAAAAGTCGCTCTGTGAGCAACTTCAACTCCGACAACTGCTTCGTTCTCGATGCCTTGACACTCTGGGAAAACTATAACAACTTGGGAATTACAAGTCTGTTCTAAGTAGTAAGTGTTTCAAGTTTGTTTAGCCTACTTTGATGATAGTGAAGGGACTTTGATGAATACATAAAACAATTCACACTTTGGATAGCTTTTCTACAGAAATTGGAAACAAACCTTTTTTTTAAATAGGAGCAATGATTGTGCCTTGGCAAATATACATACTTTTGTTTCATCTTTAAGAGTGTGAATCGGAAACAAAAGTAAATAGTATTGTTTAAATTGAATTAATAATTCATCAGAGCTGTCCTCCATATATTCTATATATATTCTCCATCAAGGGAAACAATCGACTCGATCGAGCTATAGTCTTCTGTGGTGTCTTCTCACTTCTGTCTCTTCGCATAGTATAGTATAGTATGTTTGCTATAGTATATAACATATATACTATATAATATTGTAGTAGTTTTTGCGCACAGACGGATGGACATAGCTAAACCAACTCAGCTCGCCATTCTGATCAAGATTGTAAGTATATGTCTTATGTGGTATGCCAGGTCTCGGTCCTGCCTGTTATATAAATTTTCACATAAAGAATATACCGTGCTTTTCCACATTCAATGAGTTCAGGGCATCAAAAGTTATTCGATTGTCTATTGCACTGTTTAATGCTTCCTTTCTTCATCTTTTTCTGATAAATGACTCTGATTCCCTTAGGGAGAATCGAAATGAGTAAAAGTAATCGATGGTAGTTGATAGAGGTATAGAGTATATTAATATTAAAAGAAGTGTATAGTAGATGTTTTTCCAGTGTCTATGCCATGGACACTCTCTCACTCACTCACTCTCACTCTCTCATATCGACTCCTGCTGAATGTGTCTGATTCTGCTTGCAATTTGCAATCGAGCATTAAACTAAATCCAGAAAGTAGCTGAGCCTAAACTACCATAATTCTTGTAAGTTTTCATCTTGTTCTTCTTCTACTCATCTCAAGGGAACTTCGTAAATTTATTACTCCAACATTATGCTTTCACCTTTGTGTCTCATTTTCCACTTTCAGAGTTTCACTTTAGCCAATTTATGCGTCCAGAATGATTTTAGCATTTGCGCAATATTATTGCATGGCAAATGGAAATATTTCATTAGATTTGCATTAGTTGGCTGAGCTATTATGTTGTCTGTCTCTGACTGGCGTTGCCTGGGCCCTAAGTGGAAGCTATCAGCTAATTGATTCGAGACTTGCTCACATTTCCCTATCCACACATTTGGGAAATGCATTTAGCTTGTTGCAGTTGCTGCTGCCGGCTTATTGACCAAAATCCTTGGCCATAATCAGCTTCTGTTGCACTTAAAGTCATTTGCCTGCATTTGTGCATCTGCCTGGGAATGAGAGTGTGTATCTCTCTCTCTGTGTGTGTGTGTGTGTGTGTGTGGCACTTTGGTGCCCTGCAGCTTTGGCAAACACTTGGCGCCAGCTGCTGCCTTTCATTTGGAGCTCATCAAACGTTGGCCACTTTGCTGCAAGTTGCAAGCATTTGCTGGCTCCTTCAGCACCCACCTCTCTGGCTCCCTCTCCCCCTCTCTCTCACTCTCACTCTCTCACTCTGTCTGTCTCTCTGGCATTTGCCTGTCTCTCGCCTACTGTGTCCTGCATGTGCTCAGGTGTCGAGCATTGTGTTCATTGGGCGCTGCTGCTGTTTCAATTAGTGCACAGACGTCGCCTACAGCCAGCCCTCGCCCGTCTCGTCCCGCCGCTCCCCCCACCCTTGGCCACTCATTAGCAGCGCTTGCAGCTGCGGTCTGTGGTGTTTGTTGCCGTGCTGCCGCTTCCATTGCTGCTTTTAGCCTCACCGCAATCTCCTAACTGGCAATTGGTGCACGCTCCGTCGCCTCCCAGTCCCAACTGTCTCCGACTATCTTCCTCTCTCTCTCTCTCTCTCTCTCTCTCTCGCACCCAGCAAGCACTGCTTTCACTGCTCTGCTCTGTCTGGCTGACTGGCTGACTGGCTGGCAGGCTGCTATTGTGAACCTTTTTACCATTGCTCACCTCGCTCTCTCTCGCCCTCTCTCTCTCTCTCTCTTCGGGACATTTGGTCGGACCCAGCCGTCAAATGCTTAATTATTTGCAATTTTTCGTAGCATACTTTTGTGCGCCCGGGCATTCAAATTACGCCGCAGCACTATGGGTCAAAAGCCCGATTTTTTGGAAAAAAGTCTTATTTTCAAGTTGAAAAAATTTACAAAATTTTAATGCCAATCTATTAGAAATACTCTATATATAAATGTTACATACTCAGAATCTTAACAGAGGCGCGATCTGCTAACAAAACTGCTGTTAAACAGAGCTGTTATGCATGACACGCACATCATCAGTTTTGTAAAAACTTTATATGAATTTCAATCGCCAATTGAAATAAAAATAATGACAATTAGATCAAAATTTGTGGTGGAAAATATAGAATCGGGCTTGTTCTTTGTTTTTACGTGTTTGTATTGTCCAAAATCTTTATGTGATGTGAAGTTTTGAGTAAGTTAAAAAGCTACTTTTGACATCAGTAAAAAAAAAGTTTTTTGTCTTTGATAAGAGAAAACTTGTGCTTGTAGCATTTTGTAGCGATGAATTTACGCCCATATTATAAAATATTCAATTCCGAGCTATGACCTATAAGTTCAACGTGCACTTTTGCGCACTTTTTGCGCAATTTCATTTTTCAGCAACTAACCTCGTCGCAGGTGAGGAAGAGGAAATAAGCCTGTTCGAAAGGCAGGACACTTCAAATTTTGAGGTTTATGGCATGCTAGCTTCAGATAATGAAGAATACGATGATTAGCAATAAAAGAGATATATTTTAATGTTATTTGTTCTTAAGATCATAAAATATAACCTTTTACTCCTTGAAACAAATTTTTCTCAACTTCTACATATAAAAACTATATGATGTAGTTAACCGATTTTGATAATTTTTTTAACAGATTCTTTAAAACATGAAAACACATCTAATATGTAAATTTGGTGTACATAACTTAAAAAGCACCAAAGTTATGACAGCTAATAATATGAAAGAGGGGCGATACCACGCCCATTTTTTCATCAGAAATGCGTGTTGCGAACAAAAGTCAAATGCAAAAAAACAAATTGAATTATCTTTACTGATTTAAAAGTTATTAATTAATTCCAAAAAAAGCGTTTGACCCATAGTGCGCAGTCGTCTAGCTGCATGCTTTGTGCATTTATAATCATTTTTCATAAGTGTCTGACCGTTGGGCAGCGCTCGAAGCACATTTACTGTGACAGCTCTCAAAGGATTAGGACGTGTTTCACATTTCATAAAAGCGCACCCACAGAGACTCGCAATCATGTTGATAATGATGATAGTCAGCCTCATCATCATCATGTCGAGGACGATGTCCAGCTGCTGGCTTTGTCTCTGCCATAAGCGTTGATTGCTCAGCTCGTTAGAGTCAGAGGCACTTATGCTCCCTCTCTATTCCACTCTCGCTCACTCTCTCTCTCTCTCTCTCTCACTCCTATCTAACTGTAACTATATCTGTGTCTACTCACCTATATATATCTCTTCACTATTTTTTTTTAACTCTATTTACATTTGTTGCTTCCCTTTGTTGTTGGCTTTTCATTTTTATCTGCTGCCTGGATTTTGACTTTTAGCAAAAAAAAAAAAAAAACTGATTTAAGCCGCTTACCTCCAACAGCAGCCGCAACTGCGCCCCGCTTTAAGCAACGCTTTCGAATACCTATTGAGCGTAGTTTGGGTAATTGACGTAACCAGAGATTATGTAGAACGGCATCAACGACTCCGGCGTGGGCCCTTTGCTCAACATCCATTTACTGGAATAATCTGGAAAGTTTAATAAAGCAAAATAACAGAAAATAAAATAAACTACAAATATCGTCTATGTTACAAGCTGCTTCATGCAAAACCCAACGTTATGAAAAACTAATTACAATGCCAGATAGCACTCGGAAGTCATGTATACTTTGGCCTTGTAGGGAATAGAATTCGACTGTGAGAGAGCGATGCATACCTGTGTCTAGTCATTGAGCATGAGGAAAACTTGACTTCAAGCAAACATAGGTGAATCTTTAAAATTTAAAACAGGAGTAGAAGCAATGGACACCGCCGAGATCGTCTCGTTCACTTCTAGTTCGAGTGCTATCCTTAATTACGATATTTTCGCAGTAAGGCTGTGCATACCAGTTCACACACACTCTTAAAAATTAAGCCCAAATATGTATATCATCAAAGTAGGCTACACAAACTTGAAACAGTCGTTACATAAAACAGAATTGTAATTCCCAAGTTGTTATAGCTTTCACAGAGTATAAAGCATCGAGAACGAAGCAGTTGTCGGAGTTGAAGTTGCTCACAGAGCGACTTCTTAATGAATTTTGAACAAATAATAAATACATCCACATTTCCAGTAGGGCATAGGTTTCTGGTTATTTCATCTTTAGTCGGAGTTCTGGTAAGTAAGCCGATAAAGGTGAAATAACCACTGAAATCAATAAATAAACTAGTTAGAGAATGCTCTAGGCGGGACTGCTCGACTAGCAGATACTCTGTAGCGTGCAGTGAGTTGCTGTGCCACTGCAGTGTGAATGCATGTGCATGTACATGTATGCATACACACGCACGCATAAGCACGCGCTCTGCTAACTGCGCAGTTGACGACGCAGCGACTTGGACTGCATTATAGGTAAATACATATGTAAAAGTTTATTTATTTAATACATTTTTCATCTAAATATCGGGGCGTTGCGATTTTCGTTTATGCCTTCCATCATAGCTACCGGTGTCGCTTAATTCATTCACAAAGCTCTTTCTGGTACAATAGTCTTTGACCAAGTCTGATTTCTCTGCTGCTGTCAAAACCTCTAATTCTGGTCGCATATTCTTGTTCATCGCACAACAACCCTGCTGCGAACGACATAGCTAGCCGTCTCGCTCTCACCCAGCGACACCCGGGACCACGTTCAGCAACAGTTATAGTTGTCTCTCTCTCTCTTACTGTCAGTACAATCTCTAATTGTTACACAATACTAAATCAATCGACTAATACGAACTTCCAGTGTTTCTCAACACTATTGCATCAAGAAATCCCACAGTGACTTCGACAACAGTGTAATATCGCACTGATACGACATACATATACAGACTACAGAGAGCACTGGCCATGAGTGCACTATGTCAGTCAGCTGCTCTTTGTAGCAGTCAGAGTATCTCTGCTAGTCGAGCAGTATCTACTAGAGCACTCTCTCTCACTAGTTTAATATGTATTGATTTTAGTGGTTATTTCACCTTTATCGGCTTACTTACCAGAACTCCGACTAAAGATGAAATAACCAGGAAATCAACGCCATTAAACAGTCGTAGAATGAGTGGCACAGCAGCTCACTGCACGCTACAGAGTATCTGCTAGTCGAGCAGCCTCTACTAGAGCACTCTCTCTCACTAGTTTATTTATTGATTTCAGTGGTTATTTCACCTTTATCGGCTTACTTACCAGAACTCCGACTAAAGATGAAATAACCAGAAACCTATGCCCTACTGGAAATGTGGATGTATTTATTATTTGTTTAAAATTCATTAAGAAGAAGTCGCTCTGTGAGCAAATTCAACTCCGACAACTGCTTAGTTCTCGATGCCTTTATACTCTGTGAGAGCTATAACAACTTGGGAATTACAAGTTTGTTCTAAGTAGTAAGTGTTTCAAGTTTGTGTAGCCTACTTTGATGATAGTGAAGGGACTTTGATGAATATATAAAACAATTCACACTTTGGATAGCTTTTTCTACAGAAATAGGAAAGGAACCTATTTGAAAGAGGAGCAATGATTGTGCCTTGGCAAATATACATATTATTGTTTCATCTTTAAGAGTGTGAATCGGAAACTAAAGTAAATAGTAGTCCCACTGCTCCGAAATGTGCGCTATTTATGGTATCTCCTCGTCGAACTAATTTAACTACAGTTGATTTATAAATAATTAAAATGAAACTAATTCATTGGTATGTCTAGCACACTATATCCTTAATACTAATCAACTGGAATTAGACTGAATTAAGCTTAGATTACATTCATCAGAGCTGTCCTACATATAGTCTATATATGTATATTCTCCAACAAGAGAAACAGTCGACTTGGTCGAGCCAGTGTCTTTTCACTTGTGTCTCTTTGCATGTAGCTAGTACAGTATGTTTCCTTTAGTATATAATCAAGATGTAAGTATATATCTTATGTGGTATGCCAGGCCTCGTTGCTGCCTGTTATATACATTTTCATAAAAGCAATGTACCCTGCTTTTCCATTTTCCTAAAAAACTATGAATTATAAAAATATGTTTACATATATGTATATGCATATATATTAATATATATAAATAAATCAAAATAGTTATTTACAACTTAACTATTTGACAACTGTTATGTTTATACAGTAATGTATAAGACTTGCTCTTAGCCCGAGATTCAGTTTTAATTAAAGCCTCAAAGTCCTCAGCTGCAATATCAAATCAATTCTGGACTGTTTTTCTGACTTTCAGCCATCGATTGGCATTGGGTAAACGAAAAGTTTTGCGCTTTTGGTTTTTCAATGTTTTTTCTTTTTTTTTTTTAACATATCGCGCAATTAAAAGTAATTTTTGTTTGGCGTCGCTCCAGAATGAAGTTCGCACGAAGGAAGCAGACTTGGTTTTTATGCGTGTCTAATGATGCGTCAACGAATCCCGAAGAATGCGACGCTGAATTTTTGGCCGCATCATCAAATGAGGCGTCATTAAGTAATAAGTCTTTCAGCCGTGTCCGACAAAAAGTTGAGCCAAAAAGCTATTAAAAGTGAACCGAGCAAAAGCGCTTAACGTTTTCATTAAGCCAGGAGCGAGAGCTAAAGTCGGAGACGGAGACGGAGATGAAGATGGAGACGGTGACGGAGATGAAGACGAATTTAAGTTTAAAGCATGGCCGACTGAGTGGAGTGGAAGTGAGTCAAGTGCAGTTGCCAGCCAGTCAATCAGTTAGTTTGTCTAACTGTCTCTCTGACAGGCTCTCTCTCACTCTCTCTCCCTCTTTGTCTGCCTGTCGCCTTACTGAAGACGTGGCACTTCCGTTTCCGCTTCAAGTGCGTCTCCCACCAATCAGTTGTAGTCGACGCAGCGCCAGCCGCACACAGAACAAGAAAAATGAGCATTGCACCAAACTGACAACACTTTTCTTCTTCTTGCTCCACATCTACCACTGCCACTTCGTCTTCTTTTATTTTATTTTATTTTATTTTTTTTCGTTTCGTTTCTTTTCTTGTGTTCAAGTGTTGCTTGTGCTTTTGATTTCGCTTTCGTCTTTTGTGTATGCAGCGGCAGTAGCACTCGCACAAAAGACTACACGCCCCTCGCGACCCTCACCCCCCTCACTCCCCAGCCCCTACTCTACTTTAGGGATTTTGTTTGCCATTTCCGCCTGGGCGCGAAAAGTGGTTTCTATTTATTTATTTATACATCCATTGTGCCGTTGCAGTTGTCGATGCATTTGGCAACGGTACGCCAAGGGGCGTGGTCCTGCAGCAGCCGAAGCATTAGATGTGAACGATTTGGCAGCTAAGCACGCGCTAAGCCGTCAACTGGCAATGGGATTAGCTGCTGAATCCCAATGGCATTTGGGGCTTGGCCCACCTGGCCAAGGCACCTGTAACGAGCTAACAAAATATAGTTTACGTGGCTTGACAGGCAAGATTGCTTCCCTATCAATAACTGACTTTATTCAGATATATATGTATATAGCATATTTCTTTGATTGAGCTGAGTTTGCTTAGCTGAGAGCTTTGGCTAGACTCTCTCTGTTTGCCTGAGCAGGACTTAAGCGCTTATTCTCGATTATCTCTAGGCTAACCTGGGCTCATCACACACGCACACACACACACACGCACACACACATGGTTAGACATAGACATAGCTTAGCGCAAAACTTCAGCAAGACTTAATGTCAATTTGTTGAGCGCCCAAGTTTCCGTTACTTCATGAGCTCATCTTATTCTTATGGCATTTGGATGCACACACACACACAAACACATACGTACACACACACACACGCACATACAGAGATGCTGGTGTATGTTCACAAAAGTTTATAATCCTTTACGAAGCTGAGAACTAATTGCAATGTAAATAAATTACAGGCGACATTGGCAGCAAGAGCAGCAGGAGCAGCAGGAGCAGCAGGAGGAGCAGCAGCAAGAGCAGGAGCAGCAGCAGCCTAGACTGCCAGCCAGTTGTTCGTCCTGTCTCCTCCCTCTCCCCTTGAAACACACAATATTTCACTCAATATTCAAAAGCAGGCGAAATGCAACGCCTCCTCTGTGCCGCCTCAGCCCCTGTCGAAAAACGCATTCAACTCGACTTAACTAACTATTAAGCACTACTTGAAGTTTTACACAGGATATATGCATGTATTTGCACTAGCCTTCTCCTTGCTGCCTCTGCCGCCGCACTGACTTGCCTCTATACCCTGCAATTAAGTCATTTGCCATTCCATTCCATCCAGCTCAATGGAAATCTGAGCCCTGAGCAGCGGTCAAGCATTGGTGATACTATTTCCGATAATTATGGTTTAGCAGCTGATTTAATTATCGGCCACTTCTTTGTTATCGTTTTATGCATTCTTCTTTCATTTTTTTTTCATATCATTTGTATCTTATCCTTCTCATATTTATTATAACCTTCGCTTGTAACTTTAGGAAAACTTAAATCTCTGGCCTTTCATACGTTTTAATTTCTTCTCATCTAAACTTAACTCGATTTCCATATTTCTTTGCTCAGTCTTTGTAGAGTATTTAAGATTGTCGCATAGTTATTTTCCTCAATTACTACATCTTATATTCAGTAACAAAAGCCGAACGGGCATATTGGCTTTTGTGATCATTAATGATTCATAGCTAAGAAACTCTGCAGGACTCTTTTCTAGTCTGTGCAAACTGCTTCAAAATAAATAAATAAAAAAATTAATTTTAATAATAAATAATTTAAGAGTTAATAAGTTAAAAGACTCCATTGAATAAAAAATAAAATACATTAATTTATTATTAAATAAATAAATAAAATTAAATAATAAATTAATTAATAAATAAATACAAAATCAATCGATTATTATATTAAAAATTAAATAGTACATAAATTAATAAAAATGAATAAATAAATAAACCAATAAAAAATTAATATACAATATAAATAAATAAATTAACTGGGGGTTAAACTATAAATAAATAAATAAAAATTAATAAAAAAATAAGTATTTCATTCAATAATTAATAAATAAAAATAAATAAAAATAAAAGATTAAGTAATTAATAAAAAATAACACATTTATTAATGAATAATTTACAAATTAATAAAAAAATAAATATTTCATTTATTATATATTAGCTATTTATTTATTTATATTAGCTATTTAATTAATACATTAATAAATAAATAAATAAATAACTTGGTTATTATATTAGCTCTTTAATTAATAAATTATTTTTAATGAATAATCAATTAAAAGATACATTATAAAACAAATAAATAAATAACTTGGCTATTATATTAGCTCTTTAATTAATAAACTACTACATAATCATATCAATTTTCCATCTCAATTGAGTTGACCAATTTGTAGAGCATTACTCTGTCGGCTGTATCAGGACTCTCCAGGACTCTCATTTGTTTTTACTTGTAGTTTGTCGGCGTCGTTTGCAGCTCGTCCTTGCTGCTGGAATTATGAGTCTCATTGTGTGTGCGTGTGCGTGTGCGTCGTTGTCCTTGTCGATTTACATGAGTTGCAATTAGTGTGTGCTCTGCCTCAAAGCTCTTGTAGCTTTAGCAACACTCTGCCCGCCGTCCCTTAAAAATGAGGGAGAGAGAGGAAGGGGGTCAGAGGGTGTGTGTGTGGGGGGAATTGCGGCATGTCGCCCGCCTTCGCCCATTGTTTGCGGTTTACTTTTGTGTTGCCCAAATGTGCCGGAAAGTGTTGGGCCCATGTGATCCTTGCTCCACACCAGCTAAGCATGTGTGTGTGTGTGTGCGGGCTGGTGTGTGTCGCTCTCCTGCCTATCAACTGCATCCGGCTGGCACATCCGTTGGGCAACAGCTTTCAGCTTTTATGGCTTTTAAATAGTTGCAAGCGGCCGCAGCTATCCCAGCTCCTGCTCCGCTCCTGCCGACTGCCGACCGCCGGCTGCTGCTAGCTGGCCACTTTTGACAGGCTCTTGGCAGGCGCCAAATTTATGACTGTATTAAAGAGTTTTGCCGACTTTTTGCCGCACATAATTTTTGCATAGTTTTTGGCGCCTGAGCTGCTGCTGGCTTCGCCCGTCTCCTCTCCAGCAAAGTTATGTGATTTAAACGTTATGCTCGGTGACAAAAAGAGTGGAGGGAGAGTGGGCGAGAGATGTGGCTGCAGGGGCAGTCTATGGGCGTGACAGCTCGCAACTTATGTGCAGCTTCTTGCTGTGAACGCTTCAAAGTTGCCTGTCTCTTGGCCAGCAGCAGCAGCAGCAGCAGCAGCAGCAGCAGCAGCAGCAGCAGCAGCAGCAGCAGCAGCAGCAGCAGCAGCAGCTGAGAGCTGAGCTGAGCTGAGCTAAAAGCCAACTGCAATTGCAGGTAATGCAGTCACACACACACACACTCACTCATGAATACACATATACAAATTTTAAACACTGTTCAGTTGCAATGTTGCTGTTGTTGTTGCTGTTGTCCCCAGCAGCAACACGTTACTCCATTGATGCAGCAGGCGTGTGCCACAGCAGAGGTGCATATGTGTGTGTGTGTGTGTGTGTGTGCGTGTGTGTGCGAGTGCTGTGCAACTATATTTAAATGTTGCTTTAAGCCACAATCGCTGGCTGGACAGAGCCAGTTGACCGGGTCGACAGTTTTGCCTGTTTGCGTGCACGCTTGTTGTATGTTGCATGCAGCTGATTTCCTGTTGCAGGATGTGTTGTAGGATATGAGCATTGTGGCCTGTGCGGAAGCGGGCAGAGAGTGAAGACAACGATGCCTGGGACCCAACTAAGGGGGAGCCAAGGGCCGCAGACAGCCAGTCAGCCAGTCAGCCAACCAAGTGTTGCCAACCTGTTTTATGTATGTTGCTTTCATTGTTTAACATTTCTCTCTCTCTCTGTGTGTGTGTGTGTGTCTGTTTGGTTGCAAGCTCATGAGTGCCGCAATGATACTTGAGGCAGGCTGCTACAGATATGCTCGCACTTCATTTGTTTCTTGACGAGCGCAGATAATGCACGCGTTTGCAGTTTGCTTTTTACTTTCTGCAACAACAACTACAACAGCAGCAGCAGCAGCAGCAGCAGCAGCAATTGCTGTGGCAGCAACTTTGTTGCACAGCATTAAGGACACGTTGCACACACACACACGCATACAGAGAACTGCTCGTTGCCATTGTTGGGGTTTAGTCAACTTCAAGTCGTGTGTATTAGTTATGGCCAGCTCAGTGGCTCTTTGGTGTTGCTGCTGTTGCGGTTGCCGTTGTTGTTGCTGCTGTTGCTGTTGCCGTCGTCTCGAGTTCTTATGTGAAGTGCACTCTTTATGTTAATAGTTGACACTAATTAGGTATGTTTGCACAACAAAGCGCTCCACAGCACACACAGCATTAGTGTACCTGTGCATGTGTCTGTGTGTGTGTGTGTGTATGTATGTGTGGGATGTGGATGTGTGCTAGCGCAGGGCATGGCGTATGCATATTATGCCAAGTCCAGCCCAACAGCACAAAGACTTTGTCAGTGGCGCCATTTAAGCAGACGACCAGCAGCAACAAGACAGCTTGACTACAGTGAGCACTGGCCATGAGTGCACCATATCAGTCAGCTGCTCTTTGTAGCAGTCAGTGTCTCTGCTAGTCGAGCAGTATCTACTAGAGCACCCTCTCTCACTAGTTTAATATGTATTGATTTTAGTGGTTATTTCACCTTTATCGGTTTACTTACCAGAACTCCGACTAAAGATGAAATAACCAGGAAATCAACGCCATTAAACAGCCATAGAATGAGTGGCACAGCAGCTTACTGCACGCTACAGAGTATCTGCTAGTCGAGCAGTCTCCACGCTCTCTAACTAGTTTATTTATTTATTTTAGTGGTTATTTCACCTTTATCGGCTTACTTACCAGAACTCCGACTAAAGATGAAATAACCAGAAACCTATGCCCTACTGGAAATGTGGATATGATTGTGGATGTGGATATTTATTATTTGTTCAAAATTCATTAAGAAGAAGTCGCTCTGTGAGCAATTTCAACTCCGACAACTGCTTCGTTCTCGATGCCTTGACACTCTGAGAAAGCTATAACAACTTGGGAATTACAAGTCTGTTCTAAGTAGTAAGTGTTTCAAGTTTGCGTAGCCTACTTTGATGATAGTGAAGGGACTTTGATGAATACACAAAACAATTCACACTTTGGGTAGCTTTTTCTACAGAAATTGGAAAGGAACCTATTTGAAAGAGGAGCAATGATTGTGCCTTGGCAAATATACATATGTTTTTTTCATCTTTAAGAGTGTGAATCGGAAACTAAAGTAAATAGTAGTACCACTGCTCCGAAATGTGCGCTGTTTATGGTATCTCTTCGTCGAACTAATCGAACTACAGTTGATTTATAAATAATTAAAATGAAACTAATTCATTGGTATGTCTAGCACGCTATATCCTTAATACTCATCAACTGGAATTAGACTAAATTAAGCTTAGATTACATTCATCAGAGCTGTCCTACATATAGTCTATATATATTCTCCAACAAGAGAAACAATCGACTCGATCGAGCCATTGTCTTAAGTCTCAACTGTTCGTTCTCTCTGCTGTCTGTTCGCACTTCGCTAGTTAACACTGTGCCATGTTCTATGCCAACCCATTCACGGCAACAACAACCACATTGTTCACATTGTCGTTGTCACAGTTCTAGTGTTTGTTGTTGTTGTTGTTGTTGCTGCTGCTCCACATAATACGGTGTTAAGCATAGAGCACAACTATTACTTAATCATTTTAACCTGTTTAAGCGGCTTAATGTGCCACGAGAGTCTGTCTCACTCTCACCCACTCTCACTGTCTCTGTCTTTGTCTCTCTGTGTGCTTGTCTTGTGTATGTGTGTTTGTGTTTGTGCTTTAGCTGTTGCAGGCAGCTCCACAAAGCTGTCTCTCGAGTGCCACACGAGCATCTTAAAAGTCACTCGAATGTTTAGGCATCCGCACCTCCCCCCGGGCGGCCACAGACCCACAGAGCCACAAACACCTCGCTTGCCACGTTATATTGTTACACAATGTGTAAAACTAGCCGTGGCTTTGCAACAGTGGCTCCTCCATTGTGTGGCACACACACACACGCACAGCTACTTGGATGGTTATGCAGATGTTGCTGCCCCATGCTGCCGTTGCATGCATCCGTTTCTGTTGCTCTTAATGAAATTTTAATTTGCTGCGGATATGCGCAGTCAGTGCGCTGGCGAACTTGGACAGAAGCTGTGCCAGCGACTCGACCCTACGACGCGCTCCAGACCCAACTCCGAACGTCTTCAGCGGCTTCAGCTGGAGCTGACGCCTATTCCAGGCAGAGCCAGAGGCAGCCACAGTCGCCTGCGCCGCACAATTACTTAGACTTGTGTATGATTTATGCCGATGCCTGTGTATGCTAAGCCAAATGGAGTTGCTCTGCCCCCACCTCCCACCCCCTCACGCACTCTGTTTACGATGAGGCCTAATTTGTGTGAGGGGCTGGGGCAACATCTAAGTCAATTTTTTGGCAGCGTCATTTTCCTAACACGCGTTCGGCTTTGATGTGCTCGGCGCGTGTTGATTGATGGCCAATGCAAAGTTTGATTGAACACCAAATGCAAGGGGGACAGAAGGTGGCAAGGGGGGGGGGGGGGGGGGGGGGGGGCAAGCAGCCAAAGTGTGGCAACAATTGTTTAGCTCTGTTTAGAGAACTTCTGCAATTGCCACAGCAGCAGCAGCAGCAACAGCAGCCGCAACCAAATTGGCTGTAAATCTTGAGGCATTCGAATTCTAAAAATCCGTTTTATGGCCTGCTAATGTGTGTGTGTGTGCATGTTGGTGTGTGCGTGCTCCATTGATGCAACGAAGATGAAATTATTTCAGTCTCTGCTACAAATCTTTCTTTGCATATAATATGTCATGGCTAACGCAATGCAGTTGGCTGTGGGCTCTGGGCGTAATTAGCTATATTAATTTATAGGTTTTTGGCTCTGTAGATAAACTAGATAAATAAATACTGTTTACTGAGAAGGAATTCCATATTGACTGCTCGCTTCTCGGCTATGAATGCCTATTTAAAAGTGCATAAATTCGGTTGGGAAAATCATTTTTATTTATTTCGAGGTAGAAAATATTTGAATAAAATCGTTAATTTAGAACACATTTTCCTCTACCCGATCTGAGATGGTATAAATTCAAATCGTGGGATGTCCGTAGTGGATTTTCCTATTTCATGGAACGTCTAGTTAAATGTATTTTTCTTCTAGTTGAATGTATATTCAAAATATCAAGTCTTTATTAACAGGGCGAGTGTTTCCAAAAACGAATATACTCTTCTCAATTTCTGAGCGAGTTTAATAAGATGAGTATTTCCCAAAACTAATATACTCTTCTCAATTGAAATAGCAATAGAGATAGAGATGCAGGATAATAAATAAAATGAGATAGCAACACGAATATTTCCGAAAACTAATATGCTCTTCTGAATTTATGAGCGAGTTTAATAAGATGAGTATTTCCCAAAACTAATATACGCTTCTTAATTCAAATTAAACATAGGTTATATGGCAATATATATAATAATCAATGATAGCAATATGAGTATTATACAAAACTAATATACTCTTCTCAATTCATGAGTGTGTGTAATATGATGAGTATTTCCCAAAACTAATATACTCTTCCTAATTCAAATTCCACATGAGTTATATGTATAGCAATTGAGATAATAATACGAAATAGCAAGGTGAGTGTTTCCCAAAACCAATATACTCTTCTTAATTCATAATCGAGTGTAATAAGACGAGCATTTCGCACAACTAATATTCTCTTTTTAATTCTAATTAAATATATTATATAATATATTTAATATAGCTTATTTAGCAATAGAAATAATAATACGTGAGAGCAAGATGAGTGTTTCCACAAAACTAATATACTCTTCTATGTAAATGCATAAGCAATGGAGATAATACACCCCATATTTCACCCAGGCTAAAGCTTTTGCAATTTTTGATCAAAGTCATGTAATTTTTTTTTTCAGACGCATTTGTTTTAAAATTCAAATTTCTGCAGTGTAACGGCAAATGGAATAAACATAAACAATTTATAGAAAGTGAATTATCACAGAAACATAAAAATGATAAGGCAGAAATGGCGCTGCTAAGCCAGTTGGCTGAGGGCGGCTCTTACTGTTCGTGCCATTCGTCCTGGCAGCCAGGAAGCCGGCAACAACGGCAACGACAGCGACAGTGACACTTGCGGCATGACAGGCTGACATGGATTCTAGATGTGGCATTAGCTCGGCAATGTAGATGAGCAGCTCGGCCTGACGTTGACTGCGAGCGATTTGTATAAAGTTCGCTGCGCCCACAGCCACTCCAAAGGGGGAGTGAGAGTGGGGTTGGGGGCGGACAGGTGGTGGGCGTGCCACGTAAAAGTCCGTGCAACAAAGGTGGAGGCGTGTGCGTTACATGACAATAATTGTGACTGCGAGCAGGAGCAGGAGCTAGAGCAGGAGCTAGAGCAGGAGCCGGGCAGCGAAACACAGGAGGCGCAGCAGGCCCGCTCAGCCGTTTCAAGTGTTGCAAATAAATGTGATCATATCTCTGCGTCTAGGACTGAGAAGTGCGGATTGGGTGGGAGGCCGCTGCTTAAGACGTCCAGTTCAGTTTGGGGCGAAGTTGTGGCAGTGATTTGTCATCCTGATGCCACTCGTTGTTGTCTAGCGGCTATAAATAACCATCTGCAGCTAAAGACTGCCATAGCCGTTGCGTAGGTACTATAAGTACTTTCTATATCTTCAGACATCCATCTGCATTTCGGATTGCTTGTCCGTCCGTCTGTCTGTCTGTGTGCGTATCTCTGTGTCTGTTGCTCAATACAATTAGATCGAAGTGTGGACACACTGACAGGCGGTTCGTGAAAGTAATTCTGGTGAAAATATAAATATATATATGATTATTAATTGTATATAAAATATATAAATACATATATATAAAACCATATATATACATATGTATACCTGATATATTATTATTTTTAGTTCTTTTTGTCTTTTCACTCATTTTATACTCTAGGAGGCTTTAGTAAGCTCCCTGCCGATCCATCAATGAAATATGTATATAAATTAAAATTTCTTAATAAATTCGTTACGTTTAGTCTTGCCGGAACATCAAATAGAGCTTCCTGTTCCACTTCTTAAGCAATTTATTGTATAGCTATAAATTTTGATCTAAAGTCTATATCAAGATGCAATTGTAGAGATTATAGATGCCATAGCACCAAGCATAGAACACCTAATAAAGTCCTTTCAGCGTTATCCATCTAGACCATCCAGAAGCTCATTGCACGCATTGCAGTAAATCTTTCAGTATTGGACTTCACACTAAAAGAATGATCTGCAAAGCCTCGATTTGTTCTTGGAATAGGGATAATACAAACTTAAATATAATTACAAGAAAAACATATTAAAATATTACGTTCTTCTTGACTTCATTTTAGATCTAAATGTATTTCTTTATACAAATATGATGATAATTTAGCTTTAGGATGAGATCAAACAGAACGTAATATCTTGAACTGTTTTTCTTTGAGTGCGATTTCTTTTTGTATAGTTCCTATTTGGTCTATCCGTTAACTTCTCTAAATTATACTTCTCATAAGATCCAACTATAAATAGAATTTTCAATTTATATAGCGGCTTACTTATACTTTATCTTATTTTTCTAGGAACTTTAGAAACTTAACTTTTCATTCCATTTTAACTTGAATTGGGATGTTAGTACTAATAACTGTTCTTTTATTAAAATTCTTTCCCATATTTTTATGCATTCCCTTTTCACTTTTCATATCCAATCCTATACAAATTTTGCTTATATTTCTCATCTAATTTTAAGAAACTTTAGACCCACAACTATTTCTTATATTTGAATTCGAATTTGGTTTTAAATATCATTTATTTTATTGAAAATTATTGTACTTCGTTTGTTTTTCCTTTTTTATGCACTTTTCCGCCAGTTCCCTCTGCAGTCTGTATTTTATCTTCAACACTCTTTGCTCTTCCTTCTCATGTAATTTCAGGAAACGTCAGAGCTCTGCCTTTGCACTCCACTTCAATTTGATATTAATTACTTCTCTTCAAGTTCCTCAGCTTAACTTATCCACTGCGTCTTTGTAGAGTTTTCCAGAAATCAACTTGCTTTGAGTCAATTTAAATTAAAGTTTCATTCTCATTTATCGGCCGCAAAATTCACTCTCTGAGCTCGCTGCAAACAGATGTAAAATATTATTTTCGCATATAAAAAATGGCTTGAAATAAATATCTTATGTAAATGAAATTTCGCCAGCTTGCACATCGTAAAGCTATCCGCTTTTGCATTTCGACTTGGCGAGAACAGAAGCGCATCACGCCCAGCTCGTTTGCCGCTTGATATGCTCATCAGGCGCGGCCAACATTATAGAGTATTAGATTTCACTTGTTTGGCCCGCCGGCTGAAATATATCTGTTCATAAATTTCGCGCCAGCCAAATCTGTAATATAAAAATTGTCTACTGTCTGTTTTTTCGTTCGGTAACTCCAACTCCAACTCCTGCTGCTGCTGCTGCTCCTGCTGCTGCTCCTGCTCCTGCTGCTGCTGCTGCTGCTGCTGCTGCTGCTCCTGCTGCTGCTGCTGCTTCTTGTTTTATGATAACCATTGTTATTGCTGTTGTTGTTTTTGTTGTTGTTGTTGCTTTTTTGGCTTTGTCGTTGGGTGTCCTTGCGGCGCGAGTGGGGGGCGTGCCGTGTATGGGGTGCTGGTGGGGGGTGCGGGCTGCTGCTTAATAGAACAAATATTGAAACGACTTGGCACACGGGGGTGTCTCTTCCGCTGCGGCAGGGTGGTTTGGCTAACCACCCAACCCCAATGCGACCCACATGCGCCCCTTGCTGATGTGCAGGCGTGTGTGTGTGTGTGTGTTTGTATCTTTGTGTTGTTTAATGGGCATTTCATAGACCATTGACCAGTGGGTGGGTGTTTGGGTTGGGGTTTGGGTTTGGGCCTTTTCGCTCGTGCTTCGCTTTGGCTGCACAGGAGCAATCCACAGCTGATTAATTGGGCTCCATGATGGCCCCGCAGGCAGCTGGAACTGCGTAACCAGTTTCCACTGTTCAGTTGCATGCGTTTAATACGTTTATTAATTACATTCCGGCCGACATTGTCGCTGGACGCTGGCCAAGGCACAAAAATGCTGTGCGAAGGGTTCAACAATGCGTTAATAATCAAATGAGCGAGAGAGACAGATAAAGAGAGAGAGAGAGAGAGAGAGAGAGAGAGAGCTGAGTATGGCATGCCTTGGCGACAGTTTAAGTTAATGTCTCGCCCTACAGGCAGCAGCACCTCTCGCATATTTGCGCCAATTAATTTGTTAAATAAACGCATTTGTCCAGCGACAACGGCGACGTCGGCGTCGGCGTCGGCGTCGGCGTCAGCATCGCGTCGGTGCGTGCGTTTGCGTTAATTATGTGTGCATATGTGCGTGTGTGTGTGTGCGTGTGTGTGATGGAATTTCGTGTTAGTTACGGCTGCGTAATTGCATTACGTAACGCGCCTGATTCCCGTCATCCACCTGACCAAATTGACCAAGAACTCTCCAACCAACTCACCTGCCAAGTCGAGCTCCAATTCGAACTCGAATTCCGATTCAAGCCCAATCGCATCTGCTGAACAATTCTTATTAATTGATTGGCATTGGGCATTGAAGCAGCGACTGCAGCAGCAGCAGCAGCAGCAGCAGCAGCAGCAGCAGCAGCAGCAGCAACAGCAGCAGCAGCGACAGCAGCAGAGGCTGCGGCAGCTGCGGTGGCGTCTCCGTTTTAATTGAATTCCATGCAACCGATATAAGTTGTTGTTGTCGTTGTTGTAGTTGTTGCTGAGTAGTGATTTTTTTTTTTTTTTTTTTTTTTTTGCTGGCGTTGGCTTTGCCCCCGCCCCCGCGCAGCGTTGCGCACATTTTCATAAATCAATTTTAATTGTAGGTAATTATTGGTAAAGTTTTTTTCCCCATACGATTTTGCTGCGGGTAAAAGCAGACGCTGAGCGCCAATTTGTGTGCCATCGTTAATTGTGCAGGAATTAATATCATAATAGCTCCATTCAATCATACAACTTTTGTCGAACTCTCCCCGGTCGCAGAGCTACTTTAAAGGCGCTTTAATGCGTGCCTGAATCGCCTGAACTGAAATTGAATTGAATTGCATGAATGCGCGTTAAAGCTCTGCGTAGTTGAGCAAGAGCTAACAAAATGGCGTTCATCAGGGTGTACATACATACATAGTTGTGTATGTGGCTGATGGCTGTATGTATGTATGTATGTAGAGCTGTATATGAGGCTGGGGGCGGGTAGAGGACTTAGGTGCCTCTGGGGAGATTTGCACTGTTAATTGAATTCTTTAGCACTGCACACCCCTACCACATTATTTTTCACTAAGGATACCTCTCTTTTCCTCACTCTCCCTCTCCTCTGAGGCTCCCATACTCTTTCACTTCTCTCTCTCTCTCTCTCTCTCTCTACGTCTTAATCTGTCTCTCTCTCTCTCTCTCTCTCTCCCTTTATCTCTTTCTTATACACCTCACCTCTCGCTCTTATTCATATAATCATATCGTCATTCCATCTCTCTCACTCCCTCTCTCATTTAATCACTTCAAATCGTGTTCTCACTCTCTCATTTAAACTCCCTCACTCACTCACTCTACACGTGCACACTGCACGCTATAGAGTATCTGCTAGTCGAGCAAAGCTACTAGGGCACTCTCTCTCACTAGTTTATTTATTGATTTTAGTGGTTATTTCACCTTTATCGGTTTACTTACCAGAACTCCGACTAAAGATGAAATAACCAGAAATCTCTGCCCTACTGGAAATGTGGATGTATTTATTTATTATTTTTCTAAATTAATGAAGAAGATGTCGCTCTGTGAGCAAATTCAATTCAGACAACTGCTTCGTTCTCGATGCCTTTATACTCTCTGAAAGCTATAACAACTTGGGAATTACAAGTCCGTTCTAAGTAGTAAGTGTTTCAAGTTTGTGTAGCCTACTTTAATGTAGATATCCAAAATGCAGATGACATTGACAACTCTATCAACAGCTTTATGAATAAGCTGAATCAAGAAACCAACATAACACTGCAGCATATAGACAGCAACAACTACCCTCTGTAATAGCTAATCTCATTCGTCTCTCTCTCTCAAAGTCAGAAGAGAATATGCGAGAACAGGAGATGCCCGAATTCAACAGATCCAGAAAAGGCATAGAAATAGATGATGTGCTGGAGAATTTGGGCTCTGATGCTTCCACAAACTTCTCTCTTTGGCGCATCACTAAGAGGTATAAGTCACAGGCCTCACCAAACTCAGCTTTAAAGAAGCCGAGTGGAGAAGTGGAGGAAAAGTGAGAAGTATTTGCGAATAATCTAGAGTAACGCTTTCGTCCACATAACTTTGCTTCGAAAAGACAAAGATTTATGGTAGAAGAATCCCTAGAAACGCCGTTTCAAAAGACACTGCCTGCTCATCCTGTCACCCTGGATGAAGTTTCTCATAACTAAGAGGAGGCCCAACAAGGCCCCGGGCGAGGACCTCCTTGACAACCGAACACTACGACTCCTTCCAGATCAAGCCTTACTCCTCCTTGTGATGATCCTTAACGAGAATGTGGAGTCGGCGAACATTGTAATGCTTCTGAAGCCCGGAAAACAGCCTACAGATGTGAGCTCTTATAGACCTATCAGCCTTCTCCCGGTACGGGGAAAATGATGGAGAGACATATACTTAAGAGAGTTCTCAACATCGAGACTGTTACTCGGGCAATATATATAGAATATACTTATGTACGACAGTTTTGTATAAAAAGCTATCCAAAGTGTGAATTGTTTTATGTATTCATCAAAGTCCCTTCACTATCATCAAAGTAGGCTACACAAACTTAAAACACTTACTACTTAGAGCAGACTTGTAATTCCCAAGTTGTTATAGCTCTCACAGAGTATAAAGGCATCGAGAACGAAGCAGTTGTCGGAGTTGAAGTTGCTCACAGAGCGACTTCTTAATGAATTTTGAACAAATAATAAATACATCCCCATTTCCAGTAGGGCAGAGATTTCTGGTTATTTCATCTTTAGTCGGAGTTCTGGTAAGTAAGCCGATAAAGATGAAATAACCACTAAAATCAATACATATTAAACTAGTGAGAGAGTGCTCTAGGCTAGACTGCTCGACTAGCAGATACTCTGTGTGGTGCAGTGAGTTGCTGTGCCACTCATTCTACGGCGGTTTAATGGCGTTGATTTCCTGGTTATTTCATCTTTAGTCGGAGTTTTGGTAAGTAAACCGACAAAGGTGAAATAACCACTAAAATCAATACATATTAAACTAGTGAGAGAGAGTGCTCTAGTAGAGACTGGTCGACTAGCAGATACTCTGCTACAAAGAGCAGCTGACTGACATAGTGCACTCATGGCCAGTGCTCTCTGTAGTCTGTATATATATGTCGTATCAGTCCGATATCACACTGTTGTCGAAGTCACTGTGGGATTTCTTGATGCAATAGTGTTGAGAAACACTGGCAGTTCGTTATTAGTCGATTTATTTAGTATTGTGTAACAATTAGAGATTGTCATGACACTTAGAGAGAGAGACAGCTAATAGCTGTTGCTGAACGTGGTCCCGGGTGTCGCTCGGTTAGAACGAGACGGCTAGCTATGTTGTTCGCAGCAGGGTTGTTGTGCGATGAACAAGAATACGCGATCAGAATTAGAGGATTTGACAGCAGCAGAGAAATCAGACTTGGGCAAAGACGATTGAACCTGAAAGAGCTTTGTGAAAAAGAATTAAGTGACACCGGGAGCTGCGTAGCTATGATGGAAGGCATAAACGAAAATCGCAACGCCCTGACATATAGCTGAAAAATGTATTAAATAAATAAGCTTTCGCATGTGGTCCACACGCAGTCGCTGCTGCATCAACTGCGCAGTTAGCAGAGCGCGTGCTTATGCGCGCGTGTGTATGCATACATGTACGCTACAGAGTATCTGCTAGTCGAGCAGCCTCTACTAGAGCACCCTCTCTTACTACTTTATTTATTGATTTCAGTGGTTATTTCACCTTTATCGGCTTACTTACCAGAACTCCGACTAAAGATGAAATAACCAGAAATCTCTGCCCTACTGGAAATGTGGATGTATTTATTATTTGTTCAAAATTCATTAAGAAGTCGCTCTGTGAATAATTTCAACTCCGACAACAGCTTCGTTCTCAATGCCTTTATACTCTGTGAAAGCTATAACAACTTGGGAATTACAAGACCGTTCTATGTAGTAAACGTTTCAAATTTGTGTAGCCTACTTTGATCAATTTATGATAGTGAAGGACTTCTGTGATGTGAATTAAGCTTGACTTGCAGCTAAAGTGCAGACTACATTAATCAAAGCTCTGATTTATCAGAAGGCTAAGAGATTTGGACTTGAATTTGCTTTGCGCGAAAATCTATTTACTTTTCTCTCGATTCTGTTTGCCACTTTCGCGGCAGACATCGGCGATGTGGGCAGCTTAATGCAGTTGCCGCTGGCAGACAAGTGGCAGGAATACAAATCAAATTAACTTCTTTGTTGCCAGCTGCAACGGCGCTGCGGCACGTAATTAGTGGGCGTGGCAATCGAAGCAAACTGACCAGCGTGCGCAATACCTGAGCGCAGCACGTCTGGCGTGGCGGGGCAGAGAGTGGCAGGGAATGACATGGCATGGAATGAAACGGATTGGTATGGCGTTCTATTGCCATTGTTTGTTGTCTTGAGTGCGTGGCAAGTTCAGTTCTTCTTCTTGTTCAGCGGAAACTATTTTCAACTGAAGCGCAACTCTTGCCCGCTTAAAATCAACAAACACTCAACGTTTACACTCCCTCTCTCATCTGCCCTCTCTCTCTCTCTCTCTCTCTCTTTCGCACACTCTTTGTTGAAACGTGTTGCGGCATATATTAATTTTTATTTTCAACGTAAAGGCAGCAAATTAACGGCGATGCTGCTGCAGCTCATGTTGCTGCTGTTGTTTGTTTAGCAACTGAATGATGGATCACACACACACACACACACACACACACACACACACACACACACACGTATACAGCAGCGTGTTTTTTGTGTTTTGAAAATTACTTTCCTGGGATTTCGATAGCGTTTTTCACACACACACACACATTCAAATTTGGTTGCTTGTCCCGCCTCCTCCCCGAGTGAACCCCTTTCCTTTTCTTTTTATTTTTTTTGGAGCACTGGCATTGTGCTAAGCATGCCTGCTCATTATTTTCACACGTTGCTTGGCACGCTCTGGCCATGCAGGCTCAGCCAGCCCATTCCCATTCCCATTCCACCTGGCCAGCGCATGTTTATGTTTGAAGGTAATTTTCTGGGCCGCCGACGCTTAACTCAATGCGGCAACTGTTGCGCCTATATGGCTGCATGACCCCCACACCCGCACACCCGCACACCACCACGCCGCCGCACCCTCCCAGCAAAAGGTCAATGATACTTCAAGTTTGAACAACTACAGCATGGCCCGGCCATCGTCGTCGTCGTCGTCGTTTGTCGTCGTTTGTCGTCGTGGAAGTAGTCGAAAGAGCGCCCGAAGTGTTCGAGTGGCTTGTGGAAATTGAGAAAGCAAGGAGCAAAAAGTTGCAGCTCAAGTGGCTGGCCGGCGAGCTGGCGAGCGGGCGTTCGAGGGGGAGGGAGCAGTTTGTAAATGTGCTGGTCAAGCTGCATGAAATTGAAATGGTCAAGCCATAAACTTGGCCATTTGTATTTGGCCGACTGTGAGCGGAAACAAAAAACCCAGCGCCAACGACAATTGCCACAAAAATATGAAATATCAAATATATGCGGAATGTGGCACGTGGAGCTGGATGCCGGATGCGGGGGCTACAGCTGCTGCTAACCTCCAGCTGGACAGAAAAGGACTCGCAAGGGTTTTGGGTTACCCTCGCAGGCCACCCAAGTGGTCATTTCGATAAGTGGCACTCGAGCCGGGCCAAGTTGAAGGCTAAGACAAACAGCAACTAGTTAGCCGGCCAGGCATATGGGGGAGACAAAGAGCGAGAGAGACAGAGTGAGAGAGCTGTGAAATTTCAATATCAACTTCAACTCGAACTGCCGCCCGTTGGCAAGTGGCAATGAAACAGCCAACATGAATTTCAATTGGCCTCCGCTTTTCCTTTTTGCCCTTCTGCTTTAGGGCCAGTTAGAGTATTAGCCAAATGCCGCTTATGTGGCCAATTGACTGCGGTCTGAATAATATATTAAACAAATGACAGGCTGAAGCAGGCCAATAAAATTTTCACTTTACGGAATTTCTTATGGCCAGCAGGAAACTTATTACCTTTACTACAACTGCGGGGGCTTAGGAGCATTTTTTATTATCAAGAATTTCCGTTTCTTTTATTTGCAAATAAGTTTGTTATCATTTTTGTAATTTGCTCGATGAGTTTAACTGAAAGTGTTTGCAGCTAAAGCTATTCAGTTGCAAATTGCAATGAACTTAATTTATTTGAATTATTGATAGGGACTCAAAGGTCGAAAGGCGCAAAGGTGGACAAATCTGTAAGTGAAATTAGAGAAGAAAAAATTGTACAAATTTATGCAAAATGTATTTTAAAAATTTCCAAATTCTCTTTCGAATGATACTATTTTCAATTTCTGGGAAAAAAAACTTCACTTTCATCAAAGTAGGCTACACAAACTTGAAACACTTACTACTTAGAACGGACTTGTAATTCCCAAGTTGTTATAGCTTTCAGAGAGTATAAAGGCATCGAGAACGAAGCAGTTGTCGGAGTTGAAGTTGCTCACAGAGCGACTTCTTCTTAATGAATTTTGAACAGATAATAAATATCCACATCCACAATCATATCCACATTTCCAGTAGGGCATAGGTTTCTGGTTATTTCATCTTTAGTCGGAGTTCTGGTAAGTAAACCGATAAAGGTGAAATAACCACTGAAATTAATAAATAAACTATTTAGAGAGCGTGGAGACTGCTCGACTAGCAGATACTCTGTAGCGTGCAGCTGTGCCACTGCAGAGTGAATGCATGTGCATGTACATGTATGCATACACACGCGCGCATAAGCACGCGCTTTGCTAACTGCGCAGTTGACGACGCAGCAACTTGGGCTGCATTATAGGTAAATACATATGTGAGAGCTTATTTATTTAATACATTTTTCAGCTATATGTCGGGGCGTTGCGATTCTCGTTTATGCCTTCCATCATAGCTACCGGTGTCGCTTAATTCATTCACAGAGCTCTTTCTGGTTCAATTGTCTTTGACCAAGTCTGATTTCTCTGCTCCTGTCAAAACCTCTAATTTTGGTCGCAATTCTTGTTCATCGAAAGCACAGCGACACCCTGCTGCGATCGACATTAACTAGCCGTCTCGCTCTCATCCAGCGACGACACCCGGTGGTACCACGTTCAGCAACAGTTATAGCTGTCTCTCTCTCTCTCTCTCTCTTAGTGTGATTACAATCTCTAATTATTACACAGTACTAAATAAATCGACTAATACGAAATGCCAGTGTTTCTCAACACTATTGCATCAAGAAATCCCATAGTAACTTCGACAACAGTGTAATATCGCACTGATACGACATACATATACAGACTACAGTGAGCACTGGCCATGAGTGCACTATGTCAGTCAGCTGCTCTTTGTAGCAGTCAGAGTATCTCTTGCTAGTCGACCAGTCTCTACTAGAGCACCCTCTCTCACTAGTTTTATATGTATTGATTTTAGTGGTTATTTCACCTTTGTCGGTTTACTTACCAGAACTCCGACTAAAGATGAAATAAACAGAAACCTATGCCCTACTGGAAATGTGGATATGATTGTGGATGTGGATATTTATTATTTGTTCAAAATTCATTAAGAAGTCGCTCTGTGAGCAACCTCAACTCCAACAACTGCTTCGTTTTCGATGCCTTTATACTCTGGGAAAGCTATAACAACTTGGGAATTACAAGTCCGTTCTAAGTAGTAAGTGTTTCAAGTTTGTGTAGCCTACTTTGATGATAGTGAAAGGACTTTGATGAATACACAATACAATTCACATTTTGGGTAGCTTTTAATACAAAACTGTCCTACATAAATATATTCCATATATATTGCCCGAGTAACAGTCTCGATGTTGAGAACTCTCTTAAGTATAAGTCTCTCCATCATTTTCCCAGTACCGGGAGAAGGCTGATAGGTCTATAGGAGGTCACATCTGTAGGCTGTTTTCCGGGCTTCAGGAGCATTACAATGTTCGCCGACTCCACATTCTCGTTAAGGATCAGCACAAGGAGGAGTAAGGCTTGATCTGGAAGGAGTCGTAGTGTTCGGTTATCAAGGAGGTCCTCGGCCGGGGCCTTGCTGGGCCTCCGCTTAGTTAGGAGAAAATTCATCCAGGGTGACAGGATGAGCAGGCATTGTCATTTGAAACGGCGTTTCTAGGGATTCTTCTACCATAAATCTTTGTCTTTTCGAAGCAAAGCTATGTGGACGAAAGCGTTGCTCTAGATTATTCGCAAATACTTCTGACTTTTCCCATGAAGTACGGCACCACTCCTCCCCTCTGATTCTTTAAAGCTGAGTTTGGTGTGGCCTGTGACTTATACCTCTTAGTGATGCGCCAAAGAGAGAAGTTTGTGGGAGCATCAGTGCCCAAATTGTCCAGCACATCATCTATTTCTATGCCTTTTCTGGATCTGTTGAATTCGGGCATCTCCTGTGCTCGCATATTCTTTTCTGACTTTGCGTTTGAGACGAATGAGATTAGCTATTACAGAGGGTAGTTGTTGTTGTCTATATGCTGCAGTGTTGTGTTGGTTTCTTGTTTCAGCTTATTCATAAAGCTGTTGATAGAGTTGTCAATGTCATTGCCATCTTGGATATCTACATCAAAGTAGGCTACACAAACTTAAAACACTTACTACTTAGAACGGACTTGTAATTCCCAAGTTGTTATAGCTTTCACAGAGTATAAAGAATCGAGAACGAAGCAGTTGTTGGAGTTGAAGTTGCTCACAGAGCGACTTCTTAATGAATTTTGAACAAATAATAAATACATCCACATTTCCAGTAGGGCATAGGTTTCTGGTTATTTCATCTTTAGTCGGAGTTCTGGTAAGTAAACCGATAAAGGTGAAATAACCACTAAAATCAATAAATAGTAAACTAGTGAGATAGAGCGCGCTAGGCGAGACTACTCGACTAGCAGATACCCTGTAGTTCTGGTAGGTAAAGTAAATCGGTAGAGGTAATAACCACAAAAATCAATAAATAATAAACTATTGAGATTGCTCGACTAGAAGATACGCTGTTCCACTCATCATTAATTTTTGAATAGTTGTTTTAGAGATGACCTATCATAAAACTTTCACAGTGTGATAGCTGGCGATATTTGGCAAATATTTATCACTATAGAAATTTCCCCAATTAGATTTTATTTTATTTTTGTATAGCTTCAAGTAAATTAGGGGAATGAGAGTATCGCAAAAAAAATCTGGATTGAAAGTTTGGCATTCGTAGACACAATGAATTTTGGTTTTTACCTATATCAACTCTCAGCTAAAGTAAGTTTAAATAGGTACGAACCACTGACAAAATAGAAAGGTTTCATTTTATGGCTGGAAAAAAAAAAAGGTCTGCTTTTCTCTTCCCTGCTCTTTGTGCACTTTTCGCATGTAAAATGGAAGGCAAGTCACATTGATTGGATCTTAGCTGCTTCAGATTTAAGTTGACTCAGCAAACATAAACATGGTAACAAGATGGCTTACTTATAGCTGCTGTGTAGCTGGCATACCCGAACCGAGCTGTAAACAAAGCGCAAAACAACTCGAGAAGTGTCAACCGAAATGAGCTGTCAGAGCAGCAGCAGCTGCTGCTCCTCCTGCTGCTGCTGCTCCTCCTGCTGCTGCTGCTGTCACTATTCCTGCTGCTGCAGCTGTGAGAGTAAAGAATATTTAGACTTGGCTTAGTGAGAGCTTAGTAGCCAAAATAAGACGACACACAGGATGCGACACAATGTAACTACAAGCTATGCAAATGCACAGTGCACAGTGGGGCAAAGTGAATGGAGAGAAACTTTAATATATGTGAATGTTAGATAAATATTAATATTTATAATTTGTTGTATTTTATTATTTTTAATAGCCAAATCTATTCAATAAAAAATAAATAAATAAATGAGAATGAAGCACAATTTTGTACATCAATTAAAAAAAATATAATAATAATAAATAAATAAAATTATTATAATAATAGACTTTATATTAAACTTTCATTTACATAACTATTTGAGACACTGAAGCAAATTTTCGTCATTCAAAAATGTATCTTTATGTATAAGTAAGTTTAGAAAATATTTAATTAAAATCTGAGCTTTCATTGTAGACATATGTATCATTTTAGATACCTTCGAGAAAATTAGTATACAGTAGCTATATACAGATATATTTATATATATTTCAAATATCTAAAACTTTCCAATCGTTGATCTCACTTATTTTTGAACTTCAGCGAGCTGGTGAATTCCATTCAGAATTTCTAACAAATTTCATGGCCAGTAAAACGTGAGAAGAAACTGTCCAAATAATACAAATATTTTGGCAATTTTATATACGTGGGTGTTCGGCATGTGGCAGCTAGTTTCAGCTAGTCTGGGGATTTCGGGCGAGTTGTGTGCAATGAATTGCATTTCCTTTTGTTGCCAGTTCCATAATGAAGACAACTGCCAAAAAGAAGAAGAAGAAGAAGAAGAAGTAGGAAAACCCGAAAGGAAAACCCTGGTAGCTGCGACAAGGACACGGCCTAGACAGTGTCAGAGCGCGTCTGCAGATGTTTATGAGGCGGGGCTAGGGTGGGTTAGTTGGGATCTGGGACTCGGGATCCGCGCGTCCATGTTTGTTTGTTTGTCTGTTTGCCAACTGTCTGGGCCAGCAAACAGGCCAGGCAATAAAATAAGCAACAAAATGAAATGGCTGCAGACATTGGCAGCCGTTGGCGACGTCATCTTGGCGTCGCTGCCTCTGCCCACAGACGCGCTGCACCTGCGAGCGAAGATATATGAAGCTAGTTGTTCATGCCAGGGAATCGCTGGAGCTGGCGGATGGATGCTTTTAAGCGTGGGCGCATTCAGCATCGTTTTTCTTTTCCTTTCTCTCTATTTCTCTGCCTCTGCCGCTGCCGCTGCCACTGCTTCTTCCTCTTGGCCTGTCGCAAATGGTAAAAATATTTACCAATAGACGAAGGCGTTACTCGAGATGCTGCTGACTCAACTATCCCACTCAATCTATATCTATTTTGCTATCTCAGTTTCTCGAGCGCTCTCTCTCTCCCTATCTCTCTCGCTCTCCATCTCTTTCTCGCAGTGGGAGACTGGGCAGCAGCAGCAGCAGCTAACGAGTGGCCTTTGAGCAGCACGTTCGTGTTTAGACTCTTAACACATTTTTCGATTCGCTTTCGTTTCGACTCAAGTGCAATCAGCAGAAGGAGACGGTCTAAGGACAAAGGACCGCTTTGGCCCACGGACACTGCTTGGCCAAGACAGCGGCACGTACCACGCTGTCTCGCCCAGACAGTTTGCAAACAGAAAGCCAGAACTACCAGCCCAGCCCAGCTCAGCATCCATTTTGCCCAAAAAGCTATCACTGCTCGTTCCGCCTGCCTGCTCGCCCGTCCGTCCATCCGTCCGTCCGTCCGTCCTTCCGTTGGGTCTTCAAGATAAAAACTAGTGGATCAGCAGCACTTAATTACATGAAACGAAAACTGTTAACATTTCGCTTCGGTTAGGTTGGCTGTGGGTGGGATGGTGCTGCTGGGTGTGTGGGGTCAGTGGGGGGCTAGTGTGTACGGCTCTAAGTGGCCGGGCCATTGTTATGGCCTAGGCTCATAAAAGCATTGAGTGATGGCATGTGACATGATAATCATCGTCAACGCCAGCAAAACTTTGCCACGTTGCCGGGCGTATTCAAGGCGCTGCACTTCAACGGAACTAGAGAGTTAAACGTTGGCGCGTGCAGCTATAAAACGTGAACACTTCCGGCCGGAGCACCCCAATTCCGTCTCGGTCTCTGCTCTGTTGTGCTGTGTTGAGTGTTAATTGACCTAATTGCTGGGCAATTGAAAAGCGAGGCTAAAACCAAAGCTGGCCTAAATATTGTCAATATTTTATGTGCTGGCCGGGCCCAGAGCAGATGAGCACCACTGGCTCCCACTGGCCAGCAGCCCAAAGCCCAAAAATGGGTGGTCGCTGCGCTGGCTGTATAATCTGATGCGATTTTGCGATTTGTAGTCGAGCGAAACTGCTTTTAAAAACGCAACAACAACAACAACAACAACAGCATCGACGACGACTACGACGACGACAACAAACAGGATGGGTCGAGAGCTGCCATAAAAGGAGCTAAAGTACAAATCGTTGTCACATGTGAGCCGCATTTTTATGGCCAACGGCTTGGGAATTTCTGCTGCTGCCGCATTGACCAAAAGCCTGCGGCATAAGGAATTTATTGTGCGCGCTGTAAATGGAGTGGAGCAGGCCAACGTTTGGGCATGCAGCCGGTGGCGACTTTACCAACACCAGCAGCAGCAGCAGCAGCAACAGCAGCAGCAGCAGCAACAGCAGCAGCAGCAACAGCAGCAGCAGCAGTTGCATCTCCTCCGACTCCTGCTGCTCCCATTCAAATGTGCAACAGGTCAACAGGCAGCAGCTCTCAAACGTACAGCAGGCGCTGCAATTTTTATTGCTTTCACGAGAATTGAGCCTGAGGCGAAGCCCTTAAAAGTCATGCACTGGCTCCTGCCCGCCTCCTGCCAGCCGCCAGCCGTTGCCTCAGTGGAATGCAATTGGGAATCAGGCAGCAGCAGGCAGCAAGCAGCAGCGACAAAGATGATTCAATTGATTGATTGATTGATTGATCGCTGCCCGTTGCTTACTGCCCAAATCTCGAACAACGACAACAACTGAGATCAGCAGCGACAACAGCGACAACACACTCAGCTCAGATAAGCCGAGCGCCTTATCACTCGCCCGCTGCGTCGCGACTCGCTGCGGCCCACAAGCTGCGCCTTATCAGCTCTGCGGCTCGTAAATAAACAGAATGCGATCTGTGTATGCTGAGCTGATGACGTGTTATGTTCAAATTTCATATAAATAGATTTAACTGATTCACATGAACAAGTTCTGAGTAGAGAGGTGGAGATGCAAGTTCAATTTAAATTTAAATTTTATAACTGATTCAAATTTTTTAATATATTAATATTATAATATTACATATATATTAAATATATTATTATTATATTACGTGTTTTTTTTTTGTTTTTTAAATATTAATATTATAATTTTACATATATAATATATTAAATATATTATCATAGCTATATGAAGTTAATAGAAAAAAGCATCAAAATAAATGAAGCAAATGAACAACATAAGCATTACAAACATTACAAATATGCTTTATGCTTAACAAAAAATAAAAATAGAAAAAAGAACTAGTTCCCTGCAAATATACAATAAATTGCCCACCAGGAGAATAAAACAAATTTAGATTTATATAGAAGACATTTGTGTTAAATTAAAAATCCATGAAACTACAATAAACTGAGAATTATAAACATAAGCAGCATATTGACGATTAAACTAGTTCATTTGTTATAAGCAATAGAACTAAAATAGCAATACAAAAGCATGAATTTCTAAATAAAATGAAAAATGTTACAAATTGGATACCAGCAACAAGAAATTAATTACAATTTATGGGAAATTAATTTTCGGTTCAAGTTTAAAAAAAAAAATGTTGAACTAGCTCTTTAAGCAGAAATATGAAAATACATTAAATACGATAAAAATATTTTTCACAAAATAATCAAAAAGAAATATGTGCATAAATAACAAAAATAATAAGTTAGCTCAAACTGTTTTTTCGTATTACTAGTTCATAAAACTCTACAAATGTCGATGAGAAAATATTGAAAAAAGAAAAAATAATAATGAGAAATAATGAATTTGTTCAATTCAGATTTTTTTTTTTTTTGGTACATCCTATGTTAGCCTAAACTACTTCAAATGAACCACTGCAATTAGTTCAAATAAACCACTGCAATCCAACCGCTTAGCAAATGCAGCGTATAAATGAACTAGTTCGCATTTACATAGTTATAACTAATATCCGCCCTACTTCCAACTGAATCAAATGAACCATTACATAGCAAGGTACTTGGAACTATTTCCTATATAGAGGGCGCACGTTCTATCCGCTCTCAGCCGATGTCGTCAACTCAGAGTCATCTGTTCACTGCTTGCGATGAGCTGGCAGGCAAAGTCCACAGCTTGGCGCATAGATAAGACGAATAGGCCGTATTTTCGAGTTTCACTTTCGAGTCGTAATCGCATCGCTCGCCAGATACAATTGGGCGCTCGATCGGTTCGCATCGTGTGCTGCCTTTGAGCTGTGAGTTTGTTGAACCGCAATTGGAATGTTGGCGAAGGGACTAAGACGCACCGCAGCGCTGCTGACGTCACGGGCGCTCGGCCGCCGTCAGCTGAGCGCACGCATCGTGGACGAGAGCTACGTGGAGGTGCAGCCGGCCAAGGGGAGCGGCGCTGCCGCACTGAAATTTCCGGCCGTTTGGCTGCGCGACAATTGCCGCTGCCCGAGCTGCTTCCACAGCAGCTCGCAGTCGCGCCAGCTGGACTGGAATCACTTCGATCCGAACGTCCGTCCGCTGGCCCTGCACATGGACGCCGGCAAGCAGCAGCTGCACGTGCGCTGGAGCGACGAGCACGAGAGCAGCTACGCGCTGGACTGGCTGCAGCGTCGCAGCTTCGATGGGCGCAGCCAGAGCAAGTACCTCAGCGAGTTCTACAGGCCGCGCACCAAGCACTGGGCGGGCGCCGAGTTTGAGCGGATCGCGCAGCGCTTCAACTACGACCAGGTGATGTCCGAGGATGAGCCACTGCAGCAGTGGCTGCAGGCGCTCGCCGTTTACGGTGTCGCGCTGCTGAACGGTGCACCGCCGGACAAGGCGGTGGTGCGTCGGCTGGCGGAACGCGTCGGCTTCATACGGCGCACCACCTACGGCGAGGAGTTCATTGTGCAGGCCAAGCCGGGCGCCAAGAACTATGCGTACCTCTCGCTGCCGCTGCCCCTGCACACGGATCTGCCCTACTACGAGTACAAGCCCAGCGTGAACATACTCCACTGCCTGGTGCAGACACAGTCGCCTGGCGGCAGCAATCTGCTCGTCGATGCCTTTCACATAGCCGATCGCCTGCGCCAGGAGCACCCGGCGGACTTTGAGCGCCTCACCAACACGCTCGTCGACTGGAATGACATTGGCAGCGAGGATGGACAGGAGTTTCACAACATTTGGCGTGCGCCCGTCATCTGGTAGGTCGCTGGCAGAGCTGAGATAATAGAAATTAAGTAATGTGCTTCTTCTTCTTCTTCTTATCTGACAGCCTGGACTCGGCGGGCGAGTACACGCGCATCAACCACAGCGTGCCGCAGCGCGACAGCCACTTCAACGTGCCGCTGGAGCAGGTGTTGCCCTGGTACAGGTCGTACGCTCGCTTCGTGCAGCTGGCGCGCGACGACGCCTACTCCTTCAAGACGCAGCCCGGCGACGTGCTGACCTTCAACAACATCCGGCTGCTGCACGGACGCACCGGCTACGATGACACCGAGCAGAACTCGCGATATATTGTGGGCGCCTATCTCGATTGGGATATCATATATTCGCGGCTGCGCGTGCTTAAAAAGCGTTTAACCAGTTCCTCCAACACCTCCACCTCCTCCAACTCCTCCTCCTCCTCCTCCTCCTCCTCCTCCTCCTCCTCCTCCTCCTCCTTCTAAATAAGCCAATAAAAGTCAGCGACATATTTTCCAAGCCATTTGCGTTGAGCTCATTTGAATAGTTGCAGAGTCGCAGCACATATGCCAGCCACGCCCACATTGCATGTTGTTCGCCGGCTGTGGCTTAGTGCAACAACAACAACAGTGCAAAGTAAATCCAACCTCGTCATTGGCAGTTAAAGCAGCTCAAGCGCGAAAATGAAAAGTTGTAAAAAATCATGATGATCCGGGGCGCGTTGTTGCGGATTATTAGCATCAGGATGCTGACAAATCGCTTGTGAAGATGATTGACAGTCGCAGGAAGTGAAATCCGTGGACCAGCCACGGCCCAAAAGAAAGGGAGCCCACTGGGCGGAGTGGGCGGATGTTGTAGGCGCAATGTCGCCGAAAAATTGGCCGCAGCGACAGCGACAGCAGCCACATCCGCCGCATTCAGTGAATATGTAAATTGTGCTTGGCTTCTAGAGTGTCAAATGTTGTCAAGTTTAGACGGCACTCAAGGATGTGCCTACCTGCTGGTCGTGCCGCGCCGTGCCGTGCCGTGCACACAAGGGCTCTGCTCCGGCCCCATCTTCCGTGCGCCACAGTAGACGCGACTCAAGTTTGGAGTGCATTAACCTTTAGCAGGCGCTCAATGAAAATGCCGTTAATCGCTTAACACTCGGCATTGCGAGGCGTGCCACAGCAAGCCCTTCAGCTCTCATACATGAATGTCAGCGGGGCGCCCCACTCTCTCTCCCCTACTCTCCCCAGTCTCTCACTCCCTTTGCAAGAAACTTTCTATGCCAATTTCTTTTGAATATTTTATAGAGCTCCATTATGCCTACTTATGTCTTGTTATAGTAATAAAATAAAATTTTTTAAAGAAACCGTAGCTGGAGGCCGTACTCGAAATCGTTAGGCCAAATACGAGTAGGAAACATCTACTGTAACTGTTCAAGGAGCAGCACCATCAACAGCTCTGAAGGTTTCAAAACATTTTTTTGAACAACATGGCAGCAACAATAACAGCAACAACAGCAACAGCAACAACAACAACAACAGCAAAACGAGTGAGAGCTGAATTGAAGCAGCACAGCCAAGGCCCAAGGGAATGGGCTTCGCTTTCAGGCTGCGGTTGACTGGGCCAGGTCGACTACGCAGCACGCTGCAATGCTTACGGTAAATACAGATTGTCTTGGGCGCTGAGATACATTTGTATCTGGCGAACAGCAAGTATTGATGCTCCATTCACATTTGTATCGCTTGAGTTGCAAATATTCATAGATCAGATACATTTGTATCTTTAAAGAGTTTTTATTTGCATAGAATAAAACTAAAGTATTTATATCTGAGCTTGCAGATTGTATCTTGCATGCATATCAGATACATTCGTATCTCAAGATCTTGAAATGTTCACATCTAAGATACATTTGTATCTCAGTGTGTGTAATATTCACTTTGCGTATACTTTTGACTTGTAGATATTTTTGTATCTAATGAGCTTAAGTCTGAGATACATTTGTATCTTATGAATTTTCATCACGTAAGTCACTGATACATTTGTATCTGATGAGGTTGAATGATTCCAATTGTAGATATAATTGTATCTCACCATCATCAAATGATCACATCTAAGATATTTTTGCATCTTCTGATCTCAACTTATTGCTCTGAGATACATTTGTATCTTATGGACTTTAAACGTTCACATAACAGATACATTTGTATTTTCATAGATACTTTTGTATCTCATGACCTCGATTTACCTTAGAGCAGTAGCTCTGAGATACATTCGTATTTTATGAACTTACAGATACATTTGTATCTTTTTGGTTTGAGAACATCCCTTTACAGATACATTAGTATCTCATCAACTTTTAGCATTATGCTAATGAGATACATCACGGATAGAAGAACTGGAATTCGCATAGATGATCTGAACTCCGATTATAGATACATTTGTATCTGAGATACATTTGTATCTTCTAAACTCCAAGTGTAGCTCCATTTAATAGTTCAACAAATAAAATTCTCATAGATGATATCTACTCTGATTATAGCTACATTTGTATCTCATATGCTTCACATATTCACATCTGAGATAGTTTTGTATCTTTTAAGCTCCAACTGCATCTGAGTAGCTGTAGTCTATGGCTACACTAACTAACGCCTCGACTAACTAATATACGCCAACTTAAATGACCCAAGACTTGCTCATATCACGGAGGCAATTATCTCGCACAACCGCATTTGCACTTCATGGATTCAAATGTATCTGAAGTCAGTTGCCGTGGCTAGCTTCTCGAAAAGTATGCCACAGAACTTATTCTGGCATTAGGCAGTCGTCGAGCGCAACTAATCGAGCAGGGAGTGGCGCGTTGCATACTTTTTGGGACATAGCAAATGCTTGGCAATCTGGGAGCCAGAATCTGTGCGAATTGCATGCTTAGCTAATCGACTTGATTGCGGCGTAGAGCATCGGAACTTTTCCTTTTGGCTTTCATGCGTTGTAAGGAGCACTTCCGCATTGCTTGCGCCGCCGGGGCCAATGGGAGCTGATCCCTTGGCCTGGTCTACCAGACCAGCATGTGTGCGAGTGTATGAGTATTTGTATTCGTATACGTATTCCCTTAACACGCATCATAACGCCCAGACGAAAAGCTTACACAGCTGCCATAGCCATCGAGCTGCGGCTGGGGCAGGAAAACGGGCGCGAGAGCGAAGGCCAAATGAAAAGTCTATAAAAAAGTTTACTTTTTTAATACTTTTCCCATTTATATATATACATATATACATATATATATTTGTGTGTATATACAAAATAAAAATCTTGTAAAATGCGCCTTTTTGCACTCTCTTTTTCTCTATATATGTGTGAGTGTGTTTGTGTGTGTGTTTGTGTGTGTGCTGCACACTCCCCGTTTAGGGTTCAGTGCAAAATTCTGTTATACTCGACTGCCGCAGGCAACAACTATGGCTCGAGCCTTGGACTTGGGTCTGGGTGGCGATGCTTCCAGCATTCACATTGAGCAGTTGCTGCAACAGCAACGGCAACAGCAATGGTAACGGTAACTGTAACACCAACGGCAACGGCAACGGCAACGGCAACTTGTGGCAGTCAGCACTTGAAATCCAAGCGGCGTAATTGCCGCACTGTAACAGACGTTGGCTATGACGATCCGAGTTGATGATGACGAGGATGCTGCTATGCGAGGCTAAGCATCTCCTGGGGGCGCACAAGCGCAGCAATGCCAAATGAGAAAGAAGAAGCAACAGCAACAGCAGCAAAAAATATCCTTTGAGTCGGGCAGCCAAAGATGGGGTCGACCAAAGTGGTTTGGACAGACGGCTGCTGCTGCTGCGGCTGCGGTCGCCATCTAAGCATAACAAAAACAACATTATTGAAGCAAAAAGGTTTTAATGCGGCCTAAGCTGCTATGGCAACGGATACGCCAATCCGTCCGGAAATATTTCCACTGGCATTTCTAGCCATGGCAACCCACGGCGCGGCAATGGGTGGAGCGGAGTGTGAGTTGAGTCGACCAAAGCTGGATTTTCATTTGTCCGCAAATCCAGGCCGCATGGTCGCCGCCTGATTGGCCAGCTAATCCGCCGTATACCGTATACCGTATGCCGTGCTGCGCCACTCGGACTCGCTTGTCCCATTTTGGTGGCGTATCTAAATGCGCTACTCTTTGACGCAGCTTTGCTGTAGCATTTAATACAGCTAAAAGCTTAGCGGGGGGCGGGAAGCGGGGCCGTGGGCGTGGCGGGGATTTACCTTTTTCCATTTTTCAATTTTTCAATTTTTCACTTTAATCAAATTAAAATTCATTCGTCGCGCTTATGAAGCGTGCAAATGGAGCTGCCAGCAGCAAAATAGCTTTGTCCTTGTTTATGCAGCATTGCCACGGCAACGTCCGGGAGGTCCGCAGAAGCCGGAGAAACCGGAGAGAGTTTGGGAAGTCCGTGGAGTCCGGGGAGTCTGTGGAGTCAGCCTATTGAGCAGCCAACCACCCAAGCCAAGTGCTTGCCGCTTTTTGTTAAGTTTTTGCCGAGGGCCAAAACTTTGCATTGCGGTCTGCCGGCTGCGTCGGCGTCTACGTCTACGTCTGCGTCTGCTGGAACTTTGCTGGCGCTGCAAGGCATTTTGGGCAACTACAATGAATCTACATTTGGGCGCGTGTCAGCGAGCGGGGGTTGCCGACTCGTTCCGAGTGCAGCAGCAACAGCAGCAGCAACCCTTGAGGCGCTGAAATTTGATAAATATGCGTATTAGTTTCAGTTGCCGGGAATGGCACGGAACCTTTGGCCAGAACGAAAGCCAGCGGCAATATCAAACGTTAAGCGACGTCCCGGTGGGTTCTGGGCAGGGTGGTGCAGTGTTCGCGCATGTTACTTAAATTGCGCTCTAAATTAATTTGGCTTTTATATCGCATTTGCTGTGTGTGCCCCGATTCACAATTCACTGCACGCTGCTCGAAAGTATGCAACGTTTTTTTTTGTGGAATCAGCTGAGGATGGCTAGAAGTGAATCAGAACTGAAGGCAGCTGAAAAAGCATATGCTCAATGGCATTTACTGATTTACCGTTTTGGGTATATTCACAGATCTTTGTTGAAATTTTGAAATAGCTATAGCTGGATTCGCGGCAGATCTGCTGGCTGAGGGTGACCAAATAAGAGCAGTCGATGGAGAGATTGCAATTAAATTATAGTGGGTTGAGATATTAAGATGTTTTGTTCTTTTTATTTTTTTTATTTTTATCTATTTTTAATAAATTTATTTTATTTTATTTTATTATTATTATTATTATTTTTTTTTTTATTTTATTATTTTTTTTTTTTTAAGTGAGTTCTATTCCATCTTACAGCTATTTAATAATTTGGTTTAACATATGTTAAAGCTGTAAGCTGTAGCTTCAAACATTACAGAAAAGTTTGAATAGTCATATATGGAATTGGCATACGAACATCGAGTGTTGAGGCCGCATTTATTTTGATGAGATTTATTCGCTGCTGTTATGAATATGAATGAACATGAATGAATATGAATATTTGAAGAATGTTAAGCAAATTCGTCTGAAGTTACAAAGGATTTTTTTTTTTTTTCAATATTTTAATGAAATATTTAAAAAATTTAACGATTTGAATAATTTTTTAAATTAAAAAAGAAAAAAAAAAGATTAATTATAATTTGTATAATAGCATACATATATTAGAGGAAGAAATTTGAGCAGTGCAGTAAGTTAAGGTGAAGCCAATGGGATTCTTAATACATTTTCGACTCATCAGATTTTGATTTGCAGGGGCTAGCAGAGCTTTGAGCTGCAGTTCCAGGTCGCTTGACCAGGCCATTCGGTTCAGAATCTCCCTAGGTATACATATCTTTGTTGTCTCCTGGACTCCTGCTTAGACTTGACATCTATGTAACTAATTGTCCCAGCAGTAAAGCCACGCTTTAAAGTGTCTTCATATCTAGCAGCTCATTTTGATGCATCATCACATTTCAACGATTTTTAAATACTTTATATTATATTATATTGTTAGAAGCTAATATAAGCATATCAATGAAATAATTTAAGATAATAAAAATAGTTAGCTGAAATATAGCAAAGGAATATGAGTCTCGATAATTCCAAATGGCAGAGGATTTTTCGATTTACACAGAAATTATAAATTATCGAGAACGATTTTTTTTCAAGGGTATAGAATTTTGTTCGATTATCGCGATTCTCGATTTAGCAGTATCGAGACTCGACTGTAATACCATCTTATGATCTCCTGCTATTATATAAATATACTACATATATTCCGACCCCAGCATTCGTGGACTTTTCAACAGAAATGCAACTGCCTGATTTTAACAAAACGTTTTCCAGAGCACAGAGAGAGATAGATAGATAGAGAGAGAGAGAGAGAGAGAGAGAGAGAGAAAATGAGCGAGAGAGCGAGCACAAGCAATGTAATACTCTCTATCAATCCCACAGTCAAGGTCAAATGCTGCTCTATTTATTTATAGGTATTACCTATTACCTATTAGGTAAAAAGAAATTCACTTTCCTTACTTTAAAATATATTTTGATTTAATTTTAAATATTCTATAGTCGATATAATATGAAGATGGAAAGTCAACCTGAGCCCTGTAGTCGCACATACTTTACCTGTAATCACCTGAAAATTAACAAAGAAAGAGAGCCCGAAATAAAAATCACATTTCTCACCCATTGAATTTCGTAATATATATTAGCAATTTGTCCACTTAAATCGATTAAATTTTTGTGTCTTGATTTTTTTTGTGTGTGTTTGCCTTTTGCTTTTTGTGTTTCTTTGTTTACTTTGCTCGGTTTTATTTTGTTTTTACTTTTTTGTATTTAATATATTGAATTCTTTTAAAGTACACACATAAAAGTTGAATGATACATTTTACCTGCAAGCACACACACACACGCACACGCACACAGACACACACACGGCCACATTGCTGTGTGTATTGGTGTTGGCTTGTCTTTTGTCCAATAATTTTTTCTTTTTAGCTTTTCCTTTGTTTCCTTGTGTGTGTGTGGATGTCTGTTTGTAGAAGTGTATATATGTGTGTGTGTGTGTGTGTTTGTGCTTAAGTAAATATCAACTACAATACCTTAATATCCGACCATGCTCAATATACTCTGTTCCCAGAGGAATGAAGAGTATATTGGTTTTTGTTTTGCTGTCAGTTTGATTATCTTTCAATCATATTAAATTTATTTCCATATAATTGATTTTTGTTTTTGTGTTTTATTTTGTATCATATGTATTTCATTACAACATAATAATTTAGCAATAAATATTGTTGATTACGGTTCGCTGTTTATTTTATGTGTTTTTTTTTTCTTTCATGGCTTTTTTGTTTGTTTTTTGAGTATTTACAAAGATCTAAGAAAAAAAAATTGTCGCCGTTTTTTTTTTCTTCATGTTCATATATAGCATATGCATACATATATATATATATACTGTATATATATTTTTGTATGCGCTGTGAACTCGTATATATGCATTTAAATAGTGTTTATTATTATTATTTTATATATAAAATTGCTTGCATTCTTTTCATTTCGTTTTGTATCTATTATTATTTTTGTTTATTAACTTGCGACACACACAAAGATAATATATATATTTATATATTTTTAGTGATAAAATGGTTGCTTAAAAAAAAATTTAAAAAAAAATCGGTTTATATTTATATGTATATATATTAATTCTATATAACTTGACAATGGTGTATTTATGTGTATGTGTGTGTGTGTAGGATATGTAAAGTTAGTGTTGTTGTTGTTGTTGTTGCATTCAACCTACAAGAAAAGCATGTCACAAACATCTTCTACATCTTCTTCTTCTTCTTTTTATTTTTCGTTTTGCTCTGCAATTTATTTATGCTCAATATACACAAAATACATCAAGCATTTATATATGTATATATAGTATATCTATATATGTATGTGCTTGTATAAGTACTTTATTTATTATGTTATATATATATATTATATATATATATATATATATATATATATATATATATATATATATATATATATATATATATATATATATATATATATATATTAATAATAATAATATTTCGAAATACAGTGAAATGCCAACAGAATTTAATGTTTTCGCTTGGCTTTTTCTCTTTTTGAATTCATAATTTAAGTTTATGTTAAGTTAAAAAAAAAAGGTTGATATATATATATTTATGTTTATATATATATAATTTTTAAGGAAATAAATAAACGGCTCGACGTATCAACTAATGACTAATTTGGTTATGTTTTGTGTCTCAGTTTTTTTAAGTACTTTTTTAAAAAAGATTTTTTTTTTTGTAATTTTTTTTTTTTTTTTTTTAATTTTCTTTTCATTACGTTTTTCATTTTTTTGTTTAGCTCTTTTGTGTGCTTTTGTTGTTGATTTTTTAACGCGGAAACGGAAGTCAATTTGTCAGCTTTTAGGGCACAGAAATCTTAGATATGTGTGAATGTGTGTGTGTGTGTGTGTTTGTGTGTGTTTTGCCAAATGCTTGATATGTGCGTGTGTGTGTGTGTGTGTGTGAATGGGCCTGGCGCACATCAATTTATATGCTAATGGCGCCAGGCAAGTTATTTAAAATACATATGCCACGCCCCCACAACGCCCCAGCCAACAGCCTGTTAAATGAAGTAAGAAAAAAGAGCGAAAAAAAAAATAATCGCGCAGAAAAATCCAATTTATTTAAATATATATAAATGCGCGCACACATACACACATACATACATGCTTTGTGTGTGTGCATGTACATATATAAATTAATATGGCTTCTCATGGCTGCAGCGTGCTCCCACATTGGCTGGCCACGCCCTCTGCCGCCCCGTCCGCACTTCATTCAGCGCACGTCATGTTGACAAAATTCAGTTAACGCAAAAATCTCATTTAAATATGCATGAAGCCCAAGCCGCAGTCGCGTCCAAGCCGCAATTTAATTTCTCTCTCTCTCTCTCGCTCTCTTCTACTTAAAAAAAAAAAAAATTGTTTCGTTGTTGTTTTGCCTTTAACTTGCTGCAGGACACTTCACATTGTGTGAGTGAGCGAGAGAGAGAGAGAGAGAGAGAGAGAGAGAGTGTATTTGCTCTGTGTGTGTGTGTGTGTGTGCGTGTGCGTGTGCTTGTGCATTGTTTTCCGAGCTATGCCGCTTGGCTAATTATGCGGCCCGGGCGGCACACACAAATCTCAGCTTAAGAGCCGCGCCATGTTAACTACTATGCAGCTGTCCAACTCAGCTGATCAACATGTCCGGTTGGTGGGCTGCTCCGCTTGGACTTATAATATATCATGGTCACGGTCGCCGACTGTGGCAATGGGCCAATGACAAATGCCCACAGCGAAACACGCAGCCAGAACAACGTGTGGAGCACAAAGAGTGAGAGCGAGAGGGGCTGATACACAGGTCGCTTGTGCAGAACACGAAAATAAATTCATTAAAGCATTTATCAAGTTCGACACTTGCTGTCATATATCATGTTACATTTTGAGCTGTAACATGTTTAATCCGCGGCCCCACTCAAATGAAAGAGAATACCAAAAAAAAAAAGAAAAAAAAAAAAAAGAAAAACGACAACAAAAACACAATAAATGTAACTGTGTAAATGCAAGCAAAGGGGCACAGCGAGAGGGAAAGGGAGAGCGGCAGAGCCAGAGACAAAGCCTGGTGGAGGGACAGGGACAGGGACAGGGACAGGGACGGAAACAGTGGCAGTGGCAGGGCCAGGGGCATGAGGAGCGAGTGCGATAGATAGAGGGGCAACATATCACTGTTCAGCCTACGAAGTTGCATTCTTTTTTTTTTTTTTTTTTTTTTTTTAATTTGTGTAACGTGTTTCGTGTTGTTGTTTGTCTGTTTGTCTGCCTGTCTGTCTGTCAAGTTTGTTGGAATAAGCGCAAGTTGACTACAGTGAGCACTGTCTGGCGTGCACCGCAGTTTTAACGTGATTGGAGATTGTCTGAGAAACGAAGGCCCTTAAGAAAATGTTTCCAAAAAAATAAAAGCCGGTTGCAACTTGAACTGAACGCCCTTCGCCACGCCCCTGCCACCTTTGACAAGCATTCAAAGTTTTTTCTCCGCGCTTTTTATATGAATGCTAACTGATTTACATGCATAATTCAAATTGAAAATTGAATTCAAATAAATGCATTTTAAATTAATTTTACTGCCGCTGCTGCTGCTGCTGTCCGGCTGTTTGTTTATTATTATTTGTATTATTATTATTATTATGGGTTTTTTTTCTTCACTTGGACAAATTGTTATGCAAAAGCGCGTGAAAATCAACTAACAAATGGATGCGAATGGATCTGCATAATTAACAGCAAAACTGTTTGCATACATTTTAAAAATACAGATCGAACGGATTCATAAAAAAAAAAGAAATACGAAAAATAATAACAATAAAACTGCCGTTAAATGCAAACAGTAAAACCGAAAAACTGCTGGAGATAAAAACCAAAATACTCAAAACAAAAAATATCAAACGGCAAATATATCGAAAATATAAATCGAGGCAAACGAAAAAACTGTGATGAATGCGATATGCAGAGCAGTGTAAAAAAAAAGAAAAACAAAAATTCAATCAGCCCTGCAACTGAACTGAGGGATAGTCAGCGTATGAGCGACAGAAAAAAATCATAGACAGTGCAAATGACAGACAGGCTGCAGCAGAGGCCAGAAAATTCGTATGCGCATTTCTCTTGAATACCCCTAGCGCATGCTGCACTTCTATGCGAGAGCCTATGACTCTGCCTGCCTGTTTGCCTGCCCCGGCTCTCTGTTCGCTCTCACTCTCTCGCTCTGCCCATTACTTCAGCGCCTCTTCGCGCCTGCCCAGCCAATGGGCTTGCATGCTCCCCACTCCTTCCTCGCACCGCACAGAGCACGCGATATGCTACGCTTTTCGCACTTATTACAAATTTATAACTGTTATTTTATGGCCCTCATAAATGTGCTTGACACACGCACACGCACACGCCCTTTAGATTGTAATTAGCATTTGGCATGTTTGTTGTTGTTGGTGTAGGTGTTGTTATTGTTATTGTTTGCTTTTGCCTAGTGTTTCGCAGTGTTCGAATGTCTGTAGACTAGAATGCCGCTGAGTAGCTTAACTAGAGGATTTCAGATGTTTTTTTTTTTGTTTTTTTTTTTTTTTTTTCTGATAGATATATGCATGATGGGAAGACTCCGCTTTTTGTCTATAATAAGTATCATGTGGATAGTGTATTTTGTGTTAATGTCTGTGTGTCTGTGTGTGTGTGTGTGGGTGTATGTGAAGAGAGGGGGGATTAATTAAAACATGATGCCGAAAAAGGTCAGAAACTTGAGTAAACTGTACAATTTATACAAAAACCGATACCTAGCCAAGTGTATGAAATTGAAATCCGCTCTGACATATTCCGTTTCCGGTTCGATTCAACTGCATTTGCGGGCGCGCCGCTGGAAGCGCTTCATGCGCAACGACCACTCGTCCTTCCACTCCAACACCACGGAACTGGGTCCGATTGCCAGATAGCCCGGCGCTGCCTCCGAGTCACGTCCAAGTATTAGATACGATCTGCAAAGAGTTCAAGACGAAAAAATAGAATCATTGAAATCACGATATAACAAGCAATGCACATAAATTATAATTAATTCAGATTCGAGAGCTACTCACTTGTTCAACTTGATCTTGGGGCACTGGCACTCGATACTCTTGCGCGGCACCAGCAGCATCATATTGCCACGTCCCAGCAGGGAACTGGTTGTGCCCGACATGGGATTACGCTTGAAGATCGTCTGTATGTTTATCTCGTACTTGTAAATCTCGTTCTGTCGCTCGATTGAGAACTTCTCGGTGCTGATGTCCTGGGAGGCGCGATCATGTCCAATTACCTTGGCCAACAGAGCTGCAATCGAGTTGAGTGTGTGAGCTGGGCTCTAGCCAATAGAATGCGCATTGCGTATACGTACCATAGTCCTCCATGCAAAACTTGTTCAGATTCAGCTTCTTGGGGCTGGCCTTGCACTTGCCGCAATCTATATTTGTGTGTGGGGGGTGTGTGGATGTGGAAAGTTTATTATATAAGTATTTAGTAAATACTATTAAATAATATTAAATACTATTTATTCATTTTGTAAATGGAATCTTATTAGTTATTAGTCGCTACGCTAGATTTCTAAAAACTCTCCAATCCCCTTTACTGAACAACTCTCCAAAACTGTAAACTTTCTCGTAATCTTCTCTCAATTATCCATAGAATCTAATTAATCGGTAATTAATATCCCAATAGCTTAGCTCTACTTGTAGCTCTCCGCCATACACTCATAACTCTCCCCGAGCAACTCTCCAAAATCTCTATTTAATCGTTTATTAGTAGCCCAATAGCTGAGCTCTACTTGTAACTCTCTACGAGTCACGAGTAACAAGACATTACTGTAAAGTTATAAGAAACTCTGTTCTTATGTGTGTATATATGCAACAACTCTCCACAATATTTTTCTTCCAACTCTCCACAAGCTATTGTCCAACTCCTCGTCATTCGATGCCCCATTCGCCAATAATGCGTTTTATAGCTCAATAACTCCAATAACTTTATAATTGCAACTCTCCACTGTATACTCTGAGATCTCCACAAATAATATGCACAAATCCTTTATATCTATTTATTTGGTCATACATCAATTAAATATTTCAACAGAGTAACCATGACTTGGAACTCTCCACTCTACGCTCGCAACTCTCCACGATTAACTCTTTCTTTTTGCTCATAATAACTATCTTAACACTCTCCAAATATTCACAACTCTCCACGAGAGATTTCTGCTGCAGATCTTTCTTCACTCTTTACAAAAGTCTACAAGACGTCGCTTGTCTTATGTTACTCTGCACTTATCAGTTCACATATCTCAACTAGTTACTCTCCACTCATTTCACTACAACACTTACACTTTTTCATTTCCTCAGCCTGAGAGCCTCCGCCATCTTTGTAGTCGCCAGTTCCACTGCCGCCGCCAGCGCTTTCCGCTTGAATCATATTCGCATTTGTGGGCACCTCTGTTAATATGCAGCAGAGAAACATTAATAACAAGGCCACACACAGAGAGAGGGAGGGGGATAGTGAGCACTAGATACTTACTTATGCAGGGCGCCACATGAGAGCGCGTCTGCTGATAGCCGCGTGCACAGCGATTGCAAGTGAGGCCAGTGACGCCCTCCTTGCAGGGACACTGACCACTCAGATGATTGCACGTCTTGCCGGTGGAGCCCACGGGATGACAGTCACAGCCTAAAGCAGATAGAGCGAAAGAGAGACAGAAAGAGAGAGAGAGGAGAGAGGGAGAGTCATCATTAGAGAGAGACATCTGTGCTGTGTGACAGTTAACTAGGCCGCTGATTGATGGCCAAAACAGCTGCTACTTACGTTTGCACACTTTGCGATGATTGGGTGGCTTGGTGGCATCCCGGTAGTAGCCCTCGCGACAATAGTGACAATACCTTCCGGTCGTATCATGCTGACAATTATAGCAAACGCCGCCAGACACGCGGCCGGACAACTTGTACAGCTCCAGGTTGAAGCGACAACGGCGAGCATGTCCATTGCACTGGCACACTGAAAGCACAAAGAGATCACACGGTCAGTTGATGTAAAGTAGGGGGAACTTAAAGTATAGCAATATTACTTATATATTATCAATAGTCTTATCAAATAAGTACGATTTTTTTATTTATGCTAAAAATACGCTAATGATTAAACTTCGATAACTACTTTAATCGATTTACTGCAGAGAAGTTATCGATTAATAAATAAAGCTCTAATTTCACGCCAAGTACTGTGGGACTTCCTAGTCGACATTTTTATTTAATCTCTTATGTTCTAGAACAAAAAGACGGATAAACGCAAGAACGGACATACAGGTGGACAAAAAGATGGGAGGACATATGAACGGACGAATGGATGGGAGGTCGTATGAACGAAAGGAAAAACGGACAGGCGGACGAATGCGTAAACGGGCGGATAGACAGAAGGGCAGACGAACGAACAGACAGACAGATGAGGAAACGAACAGACAGCCTGAAGGCGAACTGACAGGAGAAACGAACAGCCCTACATTTTAATCTTTAAAATCTTATAATATTAAGAATTAATAAGATACAACAGATGTAAGCCTCGCTGCAGGCTAGTAGAGATTTTATGACCAAATCTAATAGGCTTGGATGAAACATTTAATTTATATATAATGAAATAATTTATATAATGTATTGTATATGCATATACATATATATATTTTTGTATAATATAATTTGAGCTTATTAATTAATATTTATTTTGGTATACAACTTTTTAATATGAAATAATTTATAATTTATAAAATATTATAATTTAATTTTTATTAATTTAATTTCATAATTCTATATCCAAAGCTTGTCGAGTTTTTCATTGGTTTCAGTGGTAAAAGAAAATATGTTACTCAAGTTATATTGGTAACATTCCCAAGTTTCATAAATATTGTTTTCATAAAGACATTGCTTCATCTTTAAGTTGAGTGTTTTTCTGTTTGAAACGCTCATGAATGTATATTCATTTATTCATCTTTGAGATTGTATCGTTCGCTTAAGCTCTTTAGTATGTCTGAGTCCCTACCAGCCCCAGTTCCAGCCCCAGCCCCTGTTCCGGCCCCAGCCCCAACTCAACTCAAACCTAATCATTTAATGGCAGTCGCTTCTCGCCTCGCACATTTCATAAATAATTAATAATCAAAGATATTTTTTACGTGCTTTACTTATCCGTGCTACTGAGCTACAGCCACGCTCCCTGCCGCTGTCGCCCCTCTACCGTTTGGATATGATTGATTGTTGGTTTGGCTGTGTGTGGTTGATTGATGAAACTGCAAGCAAACTACAATGCGAAGGGCGGGCGGAGGAGGTGGAGTGCGGGGGCCACCTGTACCTTGACGGTGCTGCTGCGACTTTTTATCGATTTCATTGCCGAGCTGACCCAGGTTCGAGTGAGTGTGTGTGTGTGTCTGGCCGGACTAAACCTTAAGCGTCAGCGTCAGTCAGCGTAATGCCGGTTTAATTAGTTGGCCAATATCATAAAATAATTTTAGCCAACTAATTGGCAGCACTTGACTGCAATTTATGTGCCACAGCGTGCTACACAGCTCCAGCAGCCAAGGCATTAAGCGTGATTTATACCAGACCCAACTCATATATATGTACATACATGTGTTTATATGTATATATATATATTCATATATATATACGAGCATCGACAGAGCTTTATCTCTAGCATGGTTACGTATGGGTCTGTTGCCCACGCAGTTCGACTTTGACTTGCACACGCATGAGCGCCTGCTTTGTGATGAGGAGACGGCGGAGGACGAGGAGTAGGAGGAGGCGTAGCAGCTGGAGCAGCGCTGTCAGCTGGAGAACAACACAAAATATGTCTCTTGCCTCTCTACTCCGACTCCAGCTACAGCTACAGCCACAGCTTCAGCTCCAGCTCCAGCTCCAGCTCCAGCTCCCCAGCTCCCCAGCTACGGCTCTGTCTGTGACTCTGGCTTACGGCTGGTGCGACTATTGTGATGGCTGTTGCTTCATATTTTTCATATCTTACGTCTGCATCATCGACGAAGCTGACAACAATGGAGACGCAGTCCGCAGTCCGGCAGTGTGCCAGCAGGAGGCGGCTGTCGGGAGGGGGAGGGGGAGGGGTAGGGCGTGGCAGAGCGCGGGCGGCCGGTTCACTTATTTGGCAAATAACAACAATGGACAATGCGGCAGGCAATGCCTCAGCGTTGACTTTATCCTTGCTACCGAGGCGCATCACATATAACGAGATCTGCCTCTCCCTCTTCTACCTCCTCCTCCATCACTCTCGCTCGGTCTTTCTTGCATGGCAGTTATTCGTCAATGATGCTGCCCTCCCTCTCACCCTCTCTCCCTCTATCCGTCTGATTCCCCTCCTCATCGTTTCACAAATTAAAATGAATTTTTATTTTCGACTTGACACTCGCCCAAGCTGTTATATCAGCTATCTGAGAAGGTTGGCAAACGAGTTACCCGCCAAATGAATCGCATCGAGAGCTTACCCAAGTTATATCATTTCGAAAGAAAATGTGAAAGTTGCAACAAGATGCTGGAGAAATTATAACAAAGTGTAAAGAAGTCAGGAAGAGAAGAATTTCTTTCTATATATAATAAATAAATATATATATATATATATATATATATATATATATATATATATATATATATATATATATATAAAATAATTCTATTTTTATTTGATTTTTAAATATTATTATATTTGAAGCTTTTCCCATCTCTAAATAATATAGACTTTACTTCATAATTACGAATTTATGGTAAACAAGAATTTACAATAAATAATATAGATTTGTTCAAAAACTTTAAAACAAAATGCTTTATTATTCATTTCTTAACAATTTGGTTTTATTATTTAACATTTAAAATTAAAAACAAAACAAAAATTGTACCTAATATTATTCTTTCAAGAATTTCAAAGCCAACTAATATTTAAAAGCATAAAAACAATAGTTGAGCTAGAAATAAATAAAAATAATAATAATAACAAATAAACAAATAATAAGAAATATTACGAGTTGTTTATAATTACAAAAAAAAATAAAAATAAAATAAAAATAAAAATAAATAAATAAATTAAAATAAATAAATAAAAAAAATTGTATATACAAAATATGATTTGAAAACTTATTTTGTCTAAAAATCATAAGATAATATAAGAATAACTTGTATTTCTTACGGATTTAAAATATACTTAAAATATAGAACCAAAATGAATTTATGTAATTTTTTATAGTTTACGTCATTTTAAAATAAATTGATATCTTTATTTTATCATTTTAAATTTGTATTTATTTATTTATTTTTAAATTTATTAATTAATTTAAATGAATTGATACAAAATAAAAAATCCAATTTAAATAAAAACCCAACGAAATCAATTAAAACCTAATGAAATACTTGGAAAGCATTTTTTATATACAGACATAATAAATTAAGTTTTCTTTTTTAGCTGCTTTGCAAGGCACTCGAGCATCGATGAGACTGCGATATATGTATGTATATGTGTGTGTGTGTGTGTGTGCAGCATATTTGGGGCACAGTTATTGGCATTGAGACACGCATTGTAAATGAGCTGATTTTGCGAGCAGCAGCAGTAAGCCAAGTTGAGCTGCTGCCACATAAATACCAAAAAGTCAGTGGGCAGGAGGCGGAGGGGCTAGACTGATGAGCTAAGCAGCTGAATGTTTAGTTGATGATGCACACACACACACACACACACACACACACGCATACACTCAGAAATTCCAATGAAAAGACAATTGGAAAATAAAAGCCAAATAGTCGAAAAGGCGAAATGAAATGAAATTATGTGACGCTCTCGATGATTAGCTAAAGTAGCGTATAAATTGTGTGTGTGTGGTTTTTTTTTCTGGGTTGGGTTGGGATTAAGCGAAGCATGTCGAGCACTATAGACTACATTAAAACACGCTGTGGCTTTTAATGTGGCACACAACTCGTACCGCTCTCTCTCCCTCTCCCTCTCCCTCTCTATATATATAAATCGAGGCACTCAATCAGCCTAATTGGAAACAATAAAACGCATTTTAACGCGAAATTTTCTTTACAGCTCATTTGATTTTCAACGCGCCGACTCGTAGCCAAACTTTTCGAAGCACTCCACACTACAGCAGAGCAGAGCGAGGCACACATTGCCCCATTATTCATCCATACAGTCAAGCAACCACTCATCGATGCATTCAATTGAATGGCATCAAAAAAAAAAAAAGAGTTGAAAAGGAAAAAAAAAAAAAACAAGCCAGCTGAAGAAAGAAGAAAAGTTATTGCCGGGGTTGAGCGAAAAGTTCGACAGATCATTGGCGAAAGATTTTACATTTTGCATTTTGTGGCATTTGCCGCCCCCTTCCGCTAGCCAGACAAGCCCCCAAAAACAGCCAACTACTCCGCCCATAGCCAAAAAACAAAGAAACAAAGAAAAAACAACTCACATTTCGCATCTGGCAGGCAATTTTTTGATATACGACTTTCGTGGCGAAAACAAACAAATTTGCAGGCGGTCGAGAAAGAAAAGTTCATAATTTTGCTGGCTTTTTAATTAAATGCCAAAGCAGCGAGCGAGTGCAAAACACATGCAAAAAGAAAAGTGCGAATGGAAAGGCACACACACACACTTACACACACACACAACAAACAAGCCGAAGAAGAAGAAGATGCAGAGAGCGGCGCATTGACGAGGAGGAGTCGGAAGAAAACATGTGAAATTCATTTGGCACCATGCGAATGAGTGCGAATGCGAGTGCGCGTTGCCATAGACCGAGCAGAGACCGTGGGACTACATCGACGGCTAGCGATAGATAAGCCCGGGCCAGGCCGGAAGAATGCTGGGTAAGGGGCAAGGCGGTCGAACGGGGCAGCAGAAGGAGGAGCAGGCACAGGAACCGGGACCTGACTCTGGCGAGTTATGCGACCGTTTGCAAAACAACAAATTATGGCCCAAACAGGCCTCGGCCCAAAGCGGCTGGCCATCATCTCATCTCTCTATCCCTCGCGCCCTGCCTCTCTTACTCTCTCCATAAACTGGCTACAAAATGTCTACATTTTTATTTCATTTTCACATTTTCGTTAGTTTTCAGAAGGCGGCAGCAGCACAGACTCGAAATATCGAAGCTACACGTATACAATTCCAATAGAGATGCCGCGATGCATGAGGGGAGGGGGGCATACACTCCATATAGACGCATATTCATATGCAGCTGAAGTGATCGCCGACCAAACAAGCGCCACGGCCTTAAATAGACGGGGCCAGCAACTCAATTTATGCACAATCAGGGCGAAGCAGATGTCAAAACAAAGATTTCCCTAGTTCTAGTTGAAATGAAGAAATAGCTTAAGAACTTTATGGCAGAGACTGTAAGATTGCATAGATAATATGCTACACGTGTGCGGTACTTTAATAAACATAGAAAAAGTCTTAGAGTGTGGCCTATTGACAGAGAAAGGCATATTTCTAATGTACAGTGAGGAACTAAATTATTCGCACAGCCAGCTAAAGTGCTACACTTCAAATATTAATTATAGTTGTATATATATTGATTATAGTAGCATTTTTCCAAAATATTTTTAAATATTTTTAGGTTTTTTTTTTTTTTTTTTTTTTTTTTTTTTTGGTGTGCCATTAACTTTTCAATTAATTAATTTTTGGTTATTTAATTTTTCAAAAATATAACAATTTTGTTATGTTTAATTATGTTATATTTGTAATTTTTTAATTAATTAATTTTTGGCTATTTAATTTTGTTTTTATGCTTTTAAAATTTTAATTAATTAATTTTTGGCTATTTAATTTTTCAAAAATGTAACAATTTTATTTACGTTTAATTATGTTATGTTTTTAAAATTTTAGTTAATTAATTTTTGATTATTTAATTTTTCAAAAATATAACAATTTTTTATGTTTAATTATGTTATATTTGTAATTTTTTAATTAATTAATTTTTGGCTATTTAATTTTGTTTTTATGTTTTTAAAATTTTAATTAATTAATTTTTGATTATTTAATTTTTCAAAAAAGTAACAATTTTTGTATGTTTAATTATGTTATATTTGTAATTTTTTTATTAATAAATTTTTGGCTATTTAATTTTTCAAAAATGTAACAATTTTATTTACGTTTAATTATGTTATGTTTTTAAAATTTTAGTTAATTAATTTTTGATTATTTAATTTTTCAAAAATATAACAATTTTTTATGTTTAATTATGTTATATTTGTAATTTTTTAATTAATTAATTTTTGACTATTTAATTTTTCAAAAATGTAACAAGTTTTGTTATGTTTAATTATGTTATGTTTTTAAAATTTTAATTAATTAATTTTTGGTTATTTAATTTTTCAAAAATGTAACAATTTTTTATGTTTAATTATGTTATATTTGTAATTTTTTAATTAATTAATTTTTGGCTATTTAATTTTTCAAAAATGTAACAAGTTTTGTTATGTATAACTATGTTATGTTTTTAAAATTTTAATTAATTAATTTTTGGTTATTTAATTTTTCAAAAAGCTAACCCGTTTTGTTATGTTTAATTAAATGAATGACCTATTATTTTCTATTCTATTTAATTAATTTTTTGTTGTGTTGTTTTGTTTGTTTGTTGCTATAAAATTTGAAATGCCAATAATTTAGTTCGTCACTCTATATATATTAGCTATATTTCAGCGCTTTTGTAAGCTAGTCGAACGCATCGGATTAGAAGTTATCCGTATGATATATGTATGTGTTTATACGTTATGGCTCTGCCCTTTTCTGCCTGTGTCATACATTAGCACATCATCACGATGCCCATCTGACATCGAAAACTTAACAAACCCCTGTGAACTAGCTTGGAGTGACCGACTAGCAGACACTCTAAGTTCCGCAGTACCCGACGAAGATGATCGTTGAATTTCTTCTTATGAAGCCGATCTAGGTTACATACATACATATGCATATTCTTCATAGATCCTGCTCATTATTTAATCTTGCCAACAATTCGATTCAAAATTTTCCATCTCTTGTTATACCATAAATCCTGCAGTTATTGTATGCATGAAGGGCTTGTCCGGCTGATCAGAAATAAAGTTTTTGTAGCTTATATACAGGCATTGAAAAGTGCCTGAGCCTCATGGAGAGTAATTCATGCAAATACTTGGGAGCTTAGCTAAACAACAAAAAAGAAAAGATAAATAAATAAATCAAATCAAATGAAAAAAATAGTACATTTAAACAAAAATAATTTCATTTTATTTTATTTATTTATTTATTTCATTATTTTTTATGTGGCGGAGGCTGACCTCATGAAGTATGTATTTCTGAATCATATACATATGTACATACATGTACATATATAAATTTTTAAACTATAGATACACCATAATATATGTACATATATATTCTCATTAAATCCCATTATAAAATATAATACATATATAATAATCTATCTTTAATTAAAGAAACTCATTTAAGACAAGTTTTTCTGCGAGTTGAAGGGCATTCAGAAGTCGTACATTGCACTCTCTCTCTCTCTCTCTCCTTTTCTATATATATATATATATTTTTTAGCTAAGCGAGGGCGTTTTATCGTATGGGCGCGCCAGCAACATAATTTTCACTCTTTTCATTTTACACTTACGCCATAATTCGCAGCAACACCTACGCACACACACACATACACACACACACATGCACACATGCACACATGCACACAATAAATTTGGCTCTCCCTTTCGAACGGTTTCAAACCGCCTTTGCCAGCGCCAACTTCGATTTTCGCTATCACAAAACAGCAAATTCGCTTTGCTTGGCATAAAATGTGATGGTGTGTGTGTGTGTGTGTGTATAAGTTTGTGTTGGACCCGGACGCATCCTGGCATTCAGCGCCCATTCCAGCTACAGATTTGTGCTTAGACATTTTTCGCCAGCTCGTCCAGCTTCCGGCTCGTGGCCCAGCCCCTGCTGCGGCTGTCATCAGCTTTGCCTTTGGCCCTTCATCTAAGACGCTGTCTGTCTGGCTGCCTGTCCGTCCACTCGTCCGTCTTGCTGTCTTTTATTATTATTATTTTTATGTACTCGCATTTTTATTTGCGTGGTTTGTGTATTTTACAATTTGATGTGATTTGAATTTTCAATGATGCCCCAAGTTCGGGGCGATTGAGAGATTGCGAGAAGCCAAATCAAGAGAATTTCGTAAGCCAAAAATGGGAAAAGAATCAACTGATGCGTAAAGCGCGTCGTCATTCCGGACCCGAAAAAAAAAAAAAAAATTGAAAATGAAAAAAGAAAACAACAACAAAAATGAATAGTAGATGACGATGACAACGTTGTTGCCAGGGGCGTGGCATACAGACCCAACATCGATATGTCGTTTGGCCAATGATTTCGAATGTGTTGCCACGCATAATTTTATTTATTTTTCAATTTGGCTGCCACCTCGCCCACGCCCCCCGCATCTACCTCTGCCTCCTGCCTCCTGCCTCTGTCTCTGCCGTCTGTGTCCTTAAGCACTTAGCTTGCTTATGAGCTAAGTCTGTTATGATAGCACATTGCTCCTGTTCCCGCCTCTGTCTCTGCCTCTACCTCTGCCACAGCTATAGGCACACACGCACTACCATGTGCTGACAATTTGCTGTCGAAGTCGCGCAGCGTGCCCCTGCTAGCAGCACACTGCGTGCCTCTGCCTTTGGTTCTGCCCCTGCCGCTGCCTCTGCCTCTGCCTCTGCCTGCATTTTTGCGCTGGCCGATTCAATTTTTGGCTTGCCAAAATATTTGTCGCTCGACTGGCATCCAAATTTCCTTCCCCTTTTTTTTTTTCTTAAATATACATATATATATTTAGCTTCGAGTGCAACTGTCGCCATAGAGAGACTACAGTAAACACTCCATATAAAATACATTGTATGCTCAATTGAAACATGAACAGTGGTTTCATTCCATAGCATTCAATTCATTCATATAGAAAAAAATAATAATAAAAATAATATGAAAATGTAAAACCTCAAAATTTAAAATATGGAATGAATATTATAACCCACAAAAAAAAAAAAAAATAATAAAAAATAAAAATAAAAAATATATATATATACATATATATATGTATATATATAATAATAATAATAATAAAATAAAAAAATATACATATATGTATATATATATGAAATCAATAATATATACACATATTTTGTATATTTTTAAAATTTTTTTTTTATTATTATTATTTTTTATTTTGTGTTTTCATCTATGTTCCATCTTTGCAAATATTTTAGTTTAACGTTTTCATATTATTTTTATTATTTTTTTATTTTTTCGTATATGGGAATTTATCCAGAAAAGTTTACTTTTATAGCGCGGGGGTTCCTTAATGAAATATATCTTTAAGAAAATATTAATCAACATTTAATGAAGGCAATAGAATGAAATATGTACATATGTATTTTAATTAATCATATTTTAGTTTTACATTTTGATTTTAATTTTTTTCATTTTCTTTTCGCTCTTTTATTTTAGTTTTTATTGTTTTTATAGTTTTTTAATTTTAATTTAATTATATTTTTTTATTATTCAAAATTTATTTTAATTTCTTCCTCATTTTAGCACATTTAACCCCGATTGTTTTTTTGTACATTCCCCTTTCCCATTTCCTCACAACTTTTATTGCATTTCAGCCATGGCTAGGTTGCTTATAGCCAGGCCTTAGTGCCGTTTTGACAACTTTGATTTGGCAACATTAATTTCATTCAATGAACTCTTCCCCATGGCGAGCTGCTCGTCCCATGTCTCTCATGCCATGATAGGCATGCTCGAGTGGGCGTAGTTGGAGAAGTTGTGTTTGTGTTTGCAGTTCATATATAATTTAAGTGTTGTTGCTGTTGTTGTTGTTGTTGTTGTTGTTGTTGGCAATCGCAATTGACACCCCCACAAAATGTGTTGACGACTTTTGACGCCAACACGCGAATTTGGCAAACAAATTACCCAAAATGCATCGAGCCAAATTGCTGGCAAATCGATGCCAAATCGGAACTAAACCAAGTTGAGGCCGTAGTCAGAGTTGTTGCAGTTGTTGCTGTTGTTTTTGCTGTTGCTGTTGGAGCTGGTATTGCGTACATCTATATGGCACAGCGTCAGCTGCATAGATAGTCGTCCATGTATTTGGGCGTTGATAATTGAATTGAAAAGTTTTTCGCCGCACTTTTGGCATGCCAATTGATGGGGCAGCGACAAGAAGAAGAAGCAGAAGTAGCAGAAGGGGAGAGGGGGAAAAAGAAGTGTATACAGTTAAGGCGGCATAATTTGCGGATTGTGCAACAGACAGACACAGAGCGTGTGGGAGCGGGGCAGGGGGCGAAACTGGTAAATGGAAACTGGAAATTGGAAAAGCGCAAGCAAATTAATGGCCAAAAGGCTGCACAGCGCACAGAGAGAGGGAAAAAAAAACTGTTTAAGCCAGAATGCTAAGCAAACCATAATAATAAAAGAGATAAATCAGCCTTAAGTTCTCAAGTTGCTCAAGTATCCAATGCATTGCAGATACACGATTTGCCCGTACACTGGCCGAGCAGAAATGTAATACAGTGGCTGCCGCATGTATACGTACTGACAATGGCCACACCGAATGCAGCCAGCCGATTGTTTTCAGTGTAAGGGCATTTAAGGCGTCGTGTCGTTTAGTTTTGAACATGCCTCGTTTTATTATAGCCTCATACATTAGCATTGCCTCTTGTGGCAATGTCACTTTGCCTGCAACTGCAACGGCAACGACGACGGCGGCAACGGCAACGACGACGGCAACGGCAACGACGACGGCAACGGCGACGGCGACTTACAGCGCATTTTCATAAGACATAAATTCTGCGATTTAGCTAAATGCGCTCTACGGACTTTGCCTGGGTAATTTGTGGCATGCCAACCACACAGCGGGTGCAAGGAAAGGAGTAAAGACACGCAGAGAGAGAGAGAGAGAGAGAGAGAGAGAGCGAGTGAGAAAAAAAATAAAACTGCATTGGCATTAAATTACACTCGCACATGAAGGCGAGACAGCGTTTTGGAAGCGGCCCCAGACAAGGCGACGCGACAAGAGCTCATATTGCGCTATGTGCATAGCGAGAGAGAGAGGGAGAGAGGGAGAGGTAGAGAGGGAGACGTAGAGTCAGAGTGAGTGAAAGAGAGGGCGTGCGCCTGGTTATGCGCTTTTAATGGAACATTTTGTACGCAAATTGCATTAATTTTACGTCTAAGTTGGCCCAAAAAAAAGAAAGAGAGAGAGGGAGAAAAAAGTAAGTAAGAGAAGCAGAAGCAGTAGTGGAGCTGGCGGGAGGAGGCAGCTCTAGAGCTCTCTGCTGAATAGAGAATAAATTGCAATGTCTATGTCATACGGCCAATGGCGTTGTCACTGATGATTGAACGATTTATGAGCCGCAGCAACTGCAACTGCAACTGCGCTGCAACCGCAACTGCAATTGCAATTGCAACAGCAAGGGGCAGGCGAATCACCTCAGCTTCAACCAGTTTTCGATCAATGGCCAGGGCAATGCAATTAAAAGCAGATGCCCAGCCTAGGCCAGCCAACGAAAAGTGAAAATCCAGCCACCAACGCACTATGGGCAAAAATACCGATAGTGCGGCATAAACCTAATTTTTTTTTTATCTCGAATCCGCAATTTTTTTTTTTTATCTCATTAAGGATATTCCAATAGACATAAAAACAATTTTTATAAAATTTTGGGGAGTTCCCCTAATGTTTTAAGCTTCGTCAAAGTCAGCTGATTCAGGGTTGCATGGTGAATGGCAAAAAGTGCGCCAAATTATTCTCAGCTGTCGACGTAAAAAAACTATTGCAATTAAAATTTACAAACCAATTTAACTATGGAAAATCTTCTTAAAGGTATGCTTAACAGAATGTATTAAAAGATTTTGTGCTACTTGTGATTTATTGTGTAATCGTCCAATGTGTTGCTAGTTGTATTTTCAGCCGTAACCTTAAAAATATTTGTGTGTTTCGTGGAAGATAACTTATAATGTTAGAGTTTGTTGTTCAATGTTTAAGTAGCAAGGTATTCAGTAAACATTCCTTAATTAAATGCTATAAAGGGTTTTTGCTCCTTTTTGCTCCATTTGGCGAAATATCGTATGTTGCAGATACATACGAGATTAGCAATTCAATGTTGCTAGAAGTTTGGAGCAGCAACAATAGGCAAGAAAGCGCTGTCAGAAACTACATTTTGGAAAATTTAAACAGCGAATATATATCTGAAGTGCAACTTGACATTATTAAAGAGAAAGTCCATAATTTGACGTCGTATATGAAATATAATTTGAAAAAATGTAATCGAAATATGAATCGATTTAAACAAAAACATTCTCTTTGGCTAGCTTCTAGTGCTAAGTTTAAAATACACCGTCATGACAACAATATTAATATGGGAGGTCGGAAGAGCTTAAACTATAATGAAGCGGGATCCCGATTAAGGAGGAAATTAGCTTCTGAGCTTGCCGAAGAGAGCAAAAACGCAACACCCCTTTTGGTACATGCTGCTTTGATTTCATCAAAAAAATCAAAAGAAACCGAAAAAACTTATCTGTTACAAAAAGCTATGAGCAATGAGAATGTGTGGGAAGCAGAAAATAAGCAATCATCCATTGCAGTAGTACCTATAACTGCTGAGGCGGCATTAGCATTTTTAATGGAAAATGGGTTGTCCAAACAACAATATATTGTAATAAAATGAACCTCTATTATCTTTGAGTTGTGGACAGCGAATGCTCTCCGTATTTTATTCAAATAAAGTCTTAGCCTAAAGTACATAAAGTTTACATAAAGAATTCTGTCGCTTATAGCAGCGGCAGAATGGGAGTATATAACATGCTGTATGTGTGTGTATATATGTTTGTATGCATATGCAGAAGGCATATACATTTAGCGTATAAGCTGCGGCGTGGACAAGAGCGTAACAATGCTTACGTTGCAGATCCCACGCTGCAGGCCAGTCTATACATAAGTGACCGATCATATTACGGCGCTTATGTATAGCTGTTATAATATAAGTAAAGCAACAAAGTGTTGCTATGTTGTGAGCATGATACTCTTACTTATATTTTAGGCATATGTCAACTTCATATATTGTATACACTACAATACTGTGAGCATATGCTTATATGACATACAACATACTACACCTCCCCTTTTTAAAAAAAATAACGTAATATAATGTAGTTATTTAAAATAAAAATTATTATTAGTTTTTTTTTTTGTTATGATGTATTCTTATGACAAAATATTTTAGGTGTTTACAAAAAATTTTTTTTTTCAATTAATTAATTTTTGTTTCATAAATGTTTTTATTTTTTTTTTGTGTATTATATGATATTTAGGGGGGAAAAAAAAATTTTCTCTTTTTTTTTTGTAATTTTTGTATTTTATACGTTAGTATTTCTATATATATATATATTGTGTTTAATTTGATCAATTGATTATTTTCGGATTTTGTTTTTTTTGTTTTTAGTATATCAATATATAGGTTTGAAATAATCAAACAACCACTAATTTGGTTGGATTTTTTTTGAAAAATGAAAGAAAAACACTGCTTTTTTAAATCTTTTTTAGTCTATCCCTATGAACTTTCTGTGTTTTATTCTTACTATCTGTGTTTTTTATAACTATATTATTATTATTTTCTATACTAGTGACCTCAAATGGTCCTATATAAGCAGGCTCTAGCTTATGACCTGTTTCGTTTTTTAAATAGACCTTGTCTCCTATTTCTATTTTAAAATCTAATACTTTCTTATCATTTTCTTCTTTTTGTTTAATTTTATTGTTTTCTAAAAGTATTCGCGCTCTCTTATACGCGTGTTCTAGTCTAAACTTAACTTCTTTAGAATAATCTTCTATATTATATATAGGTTCTATGCTATTTACGCTATTAAATTGAATTGGTAGATTGTTCTGTCTACCAAATACTAATTCATATGGACAATAATTGTGAGTTACTGATGGTGTTGTGTTAAAACAATACACGAAATACTGTAACCATATGTCCCAATCAGTTTTATCTACTGATATATATGAACGAATGTACTCATTGAATGTCCTATGACTTCTTTCAACGGTACCTAATGTCTGATGATGGTGTGCTGTAGACGTTATGTTGTCTATTTTTAAATATTTGCACAGATCAGTTATAATAGAATTTTTGTATTCTGTTCCCATGTCCGTAATGAACGTCTTCATTGGACCGTACTTCAGAATAAAATCTTCAAATATAGCTTTGGCAACAGTTTTTGCGCTTTTGTTCGGAATTGGAATGGCTACTAAATATTTTGTTAAATCGCATATTAGCGTAACTGCGTATTCATTGCCATTTTCCGATCGTGGTAGTGGACCAATTGTGTCTACTATCACTCTGTCGAAAGCATATTGTGGTGTTTCAGTTATGATCATTGGTGATCTTGTATGTATTGTCGTTTTTGACATCAGGCATTTTGGACATTTCTTAATGTACTCTTTGATATGACGTGTCATATTTTTCCAATAATAATGTCTCTTTACTTTGGCCAAAGTTTTTGTAATGCCTGTATGACCTCCTTGTATTGGATCATCATGTAATGTAGACAAAATTGCTTCTTTTTCTTTTTCATTATTTATTATGGTCACCGGCTGGAGTAGCGCTACTCTTAAATTCTTTAATATATTATTGCCCATATTTTTAAAAGACTCTATTGAAATTGATTCAAAGATCTTTTCGCTCGGTGCCATTTTTAGTTTGCTGATTTTATATACCCCGGCTTGTCGTTCAAGCCTTTGGAAAAACTGACCTAAGTCGAGGATTCCATTGGAGTATAAATCGCTAACTGTAATTCTTGCTATAACTTTTTTTCCATGTTTCAATAAACATGTAGAATCTGTTAGTCGCAAGGTCACTACTTTTCGTACCTCGTCATTTGTGATGACTTCGTATACGTTGGGCTTAGAAGCTTGTTTTAGACTTTGCCTTGGCAATAGTCTCTCTTTATTATCTGCGCAGATATTGTTTTGTCTACTTTGTTGCCTGGTAGTGACTTTCAGGACTTTTTTGTTCATATCAATTAAATCGGATATTTTTATCCTAGATAAAGCGTCTGCTACAAAATTGTCTTTTCCTCTCAGATACTCTACCGTGAAATCGTATTCTTCTAACTCGAGTCGCATGCGTGTTAATTTTGAGCTTGGGTTTACCATAGAAAATAGGTATGTTAAAGGCCTGTGATCCGTTCTAACTGTGAAGTGTTTGCCATAAATATATGGTCGGAAATGTGTTATTGCCCAATGTATTGCTGCTAGTTCTTGTTCTGTAGTACTCTTATTGCTTTCACCTTTAGTGAATGTTCTTGATGCATATGCAACTGGGAGCTGGTGTCCATTATAGTTTTGAGTTAAAACTGCACCACATGCTTGTTTGCTTGCATCTGTGATTATGCAAAATTCTTTGCTAAAATCAGGGTACTGTAGTAGATTTGGTTGAACAAGTTTATTTTTTAGATATTGGAATGCTTTTTCACACTCTGTTGTCCATTCAAATGGGATATTCTTTTTACATAATCTTGTTATGTGCCGTGAATGTTCGGCGAAGTTTTGTATAAAACGTCTATAGTAATTGCAAAATGCAATGAATCTTCTAGCGCTGTCTGCGTCCGTAGGGACAGGATAATTATTAATGACATCAAATTTGCTGTCATCTGGTAAGATTCCTCTATCTGTGCATCTATGACCTAAGAATGTCACCTCGTGCATGAAAAATGAGCATTTTTCTGGATGTAGTTTCAGATTATGTTTTCTGCAAACATTGAAAACATCTGTCAAATTTTTAATCATATGTTGTTCAGAACAACCAATGACGATTAAATCATCCATGTAAAGGAAAGCTTGAGTGGCCTCTAGACCTGAGAATGCTATTGTCATCATTCTCTGAAAAGAATTAGGCGCTATCTTTAGACCAAATGGTAATCGCGTAAAGCGATACGAACCATTGTTTGTCGAAAAGGACGTTATATCTCTTGAGTTTTCCTCAAGTTCAATTTGATGGAAGCCTGACATTAAATCGAGGCATGAAAAATATTTTGCTCGACCCAGTTGATCAAGAATATCGTCAATTCTGGGGAGTGGAAACTTATCGGACAACAATTTTTTATTTATTTGGCGATAGTCAACTACTAATCGCCATTTTTTTTCTTCTGTGCCCGGAAGGGCTTTTTTGGGAACTAATAAAAGTGGGCTATTATAGGATGAAACAGACGGTTCAACAATATTCTGCTCAATTAACTTTCCAACTTGGCGTTGGATTTCCTCTATTTGGCTATGCGGACATCGATAATTTTTCACGTATACTGGCTCATCGTCTTTAAGTCTCAATTTTTGTTTATAAAAGTTGTTTATTGTGATTGGTTCGGTTTCAAGTCCGAAAACATCACTATATTGGGTGCATAGTTTCTCAAGTCTTTCTTTAAATAAGGGTGGAAAATTCTTTTTTAATTTGTTAAGTACGGACTCTGTTCTATTATCTTTGGAATTTTGAACTACATTGTAGTTCGAAAGTGATTCAAATTTCAATTTATCTATGTTTACTATTTGATATGTTCTGGTTGTATTTAAGATTCGGACAAACGCATTCTGGGCTGTTGTAATTGTATTTGCAACATAGACACCCGGTTTAATTTCCTGATTGGGAATTAAAATATTTTCTTCGGACGAAGATAATTTAATTTTGCGTATCACCTGGGATCTGGCTGGTAGAAGGGTTGAGTTAGTACCAGACTTAAATGTTATTGGAACATAAATGGGATACGTTAAGTTTTGCGGTCTAATTATAAACCAATCATCTGAGCTATTATAATCTAATTTGCAATTAAATCTTTTAATGAAGTCTAGTCCTATTATTCCATCGCATGGGATTGCGAAGTCTGATCGAAGTATGTGAAATTTGTATGGAATAATAAATTTGCCTGTTTGTAGTTCAATTGAGGCTAGTCCCTTGGAATTTATTATTCCTTCACCTATGCCTCGAATGTCTATGATTTTATTGGTTTGGATGTCATGAAAAACATCCGAATTTTCTTTAATAATTGAGATATCTGCACCTGTGTCAATCAAAAATGTTATGTTTTTATTTGTTGCAACATTTTTAAATGACACGAAGTTATTGAGACTTAAATTGACGGTAAAAATTCTTTTAGTTAATTTTGAGTATCTGGAGGCGTTTGGGAGTTTCCCGGAGCTTCCTTGACAATTCTTATGTTATTGTTGTGGCCTCTTGTCGAGTTGCCACGGCCTCTTGAGTTGCCTCTATATCGGCTCTGTCCTCTACTGTATGTGTTGTTAGTTTGGTAACCATTATTGTGGTTATTACCTCGACTGTGGTAATTCCCACGGTTACCCCTATTGTTTTGTCTGTGGTAATACAGGACAGCATTTGACTGACCTGTTGCCTCAGTACAACTGTTGACAAATTTGCATACGGCTTCGTTCATGTCATTAAACGTTCCCGCCTGCATGATAAGTTTTACCTTATCTATAGAGCAGTTTTGGGTCATGGCCTTTACAGCTAAAGTTGTACTATATTTGTTTGCTAGTTCATATGTTAAACCATCGCTTATATACGCACCTTCGAGAGCTTTTGCCAAAGTTGCCACCTCTTGAGTGTATTGATTGGCTGTCTTGCTTCTTTGCTGCAGGTTAAGGATTTTTGCAGATAATACCTCTACAGATTCTCCTTTAACTGACTTTGATAAGCTAGCAATAATGGCGGGAATTGTCTGCTCATTGCTTATCAAATTACGTGCGTTACCCTTCAGTTTAGTTTTATTAGGTTTATGGCAACTGCTTCGTGGCTGCCCTTTAGGGAATCTATAAGTTCCAAAGTATCCACGAAACTACGTAGATTTTCAGCTTTTCCATCGAACTCTGGCATGAGTGATGAAGCTAACTTTAAGAAATCTACGACAGTTTGGGCCATTGTGTCTTGTTGTATTTTTATATCAATTTCAGACACATGGAAAGTAGCGGGCGTATTAAGAATATTCGGCACGAATATATCTATTTTGTGCCTTTCTGAGATGTATAGAAGGTTTTCTCTCAGCCTTTTAAGTACATCATTTACTTGAGTGTTGTGCAATTGCGTAAGTCTTGGTGCGTTATTATAAACTATCTGACGAACGTTGTTGTAGATTTCAACCAAATTTTGCACATGTTTTATTTTTGTTTGAATTGTTATCGAGGCGCTCTTATTGAGGCACTTAAACGATTTGTCAAACTCTACACGTTGTTGTTTGATGTTGGTCACAATTTCTGACCATTCCATCAATTATAGTTCGTATTTTTTTTCTGTTTATGACTGCATCTTATCGATGCAATCGTACAAGTAGTATCGTAGCCGAACCAAGTATTGGATGTTCCTCAACTATGGTTCTAACCATTACATAAGGTAATGTGCTAAGTGCTTTGCCTTTTTCTATTTGAGTTAGGCCAAATAGCGGGCTTGCGATACTTCCAAATGTATCTATATATTTATTTTCGAAATCAGATACTGGAATGAATTCGAAATGCCGTTGTAATATTGTCAACGAGTTTACTCTAAAATTCGGTTCTTTGTTATAAATTTCTTGTATTTTTCCGATCATTTTAGAACATTTCGAAGTACGAACTATTTTAGTTGGCGAATTCTGCAATATGTCAGATAATATTCGGATTTTAAACTTTATCTAAATCGTTTGCACGACTTAGATACCGTTTTTTTAGTGTACGCTTGTACAATAGATACGCTTTCATTAACAGATTTAAAGCCGTTAAGGCCACCAACAGAGCTAGTAGCAGTGTATGCGTTTCTAGATGTGGTGTGGTATCCATGACTTCTACAACATTGACCACATTTGCTGTATTATCAGCAGCCTTTGAGGTTTTGCCTCCCATTTTGATCTTTTAAAGTAAATTTTCTATTTTGTTTATTATTATGTTTTTTTTTTTTTTTTTTTTTATTTAAAAGGTTTTCTCTTTTTTTTTTTCTTATATTCTAATCATTTAATTTTATAAGTATATTATGAAATAAATTAAAATAAATTTATTTTCAAATTTCTCTTAAGTCAATCTTTTAAAGTAAATTTTAAATTTTGTTTATTATTATGTTTTTTTTTTTTTATTTAAAAGGTTTTCTTTTTTTTTTTTATTCTTATATTCTAATCATTTAATTTTATAAGTATATTATGAAATAAATTTATTTTCAAATTTCTCTTAGTCAAACCAAAAAATTTTGTGTGTCATTTACGCACCTCCGTGCATGAATAGACGCAATAAGGACTAAAAAGAGGGCCCTCGCAGTCTGCTGGACACCTCTTTTTTAGTACGGGCAATTGTTTCTTTGGTTGTGGTTCCACAACCTCTACTCTATCTGCCAGTTTTTCAATATTTTTACTACCGTTAACCTTATCTGAACTGGCAGATTTGTTTTTTTTTAATTTTTTTTCTTCGGAGTCGAGAAATTCGATCTCCGCCTGTAATTTTACTGATGTATCCCAACTTAGTTGTTGGGGTCCATACAGTAGCCTATGCAGTTCGGCCTTACGTTTCTTTATTCTATGTAAGACTCCACTGCGCCTAGTTTTTCTTTTCATTTTTTTTATATCGTTTCAAGAATATAATTTATTCATATATACATATATATATATATATAGAAGTCTATATTGTTTTTTTTTTTTTTTTTAATTTCTGTTTCAAATTTCTATCATTTCCCCTTTTTTTTTTTATCAATTATTATTATTTTCTTTTTATTTTTTTTTTTTTTTTTATTATTTTTCCTACTCGACCAACGCAGTGGTCTTCCTGTCTAAATTTTGCATGGCTTTACGGGCCATGCGCTATACCGAGCAACGCAATCGTCGCTCAGTAGTACAATTTTACAATGTATAACTAAAATTAAATTTTATATCTTAATATATATTATTATAGTCTATAACGTTGCGCGCTCTGAGTAGCGCTGTCGGTTCACATGATCCTGTTGTAGGGCTGGGCGTGGCCGGTGCAGGTCCTTGCACAGGCTTTTTTTCTGCATTAAATTGGCCCAGCTTGGCGCGCTGGGCGTGGCCGGTGCTGGTCTTCGCACAGGCTTTTTTTTTTATATTTATAGTTGATTATGTCCGTTGTTGCTGCGGCTCATTGTTGTTGTTGTCATTTGGTTCGAGGGCCGAGCTTGGCGCGCTGCTGTAGTTGTTGCTGCTGCTGCTGCTGTAGTTGTTGCTGCTGCTGCTGCTGTTGTTGCTGTTGTTGCTGTTGTTGTTTTGTTGCAGTTTTGTTGTTTTTGTTGTCACTGTTGCGCTGCTGTTGCTGCTGTTGCTGCTGTTGTTGTTTTTGTTGCAGTTTTGTTGTTTTTGGTGTCACTATTACGCTGCTGTTGCTGCTGTTGCTGCTGTTGTTGTTTTTGTTGCAGTTTTGTTGTTTTTGGTGTCACTATTACGCTGCTGTTGCTGCTGTTGCTGCTGTTGTTGTTTTTGTTGCATTTTGTTGTTTTTGTTGATGGCATGGGTCAGACGCTTGGAGTCGGCTTTTATACCCACAAGGCTGAGGATTTTTTTTTTTCAGATCAGCATAACAATTTGGCAGCCACGTAACACTTATTTAAGTCTTAAGTTTTTGACACGAAATATGAAAGTGACGCCAGACAGTAACTCCTGTCACGGTCGCCATGTAATAAAATGAACCTCTATTATCTTTGAGTTGTGGACAGCGAATGCTCTCCGTATTTTATTCAAATAAAGTCTTAGCCTAAAGTACATAAAGTTTACATAAAGAATTCTGTCGCTTATAGCAGCGGCAGAATGGGAGTATATAACATGCTGTATGTGTGTGTATATATGTTTGTATGCATATGCAGAAGGCATATACATTTAGCGTATAAGCTGCGGCGTGGACAAGAGCGTAACAATGCTTACGTTGCAGATCCCACGCTGCAGGCCAGTCTATACATAAGTGACCGATCATATTACGGCGCTTATGTATAGCTGTTATAATATAAGTAAAGCAACAAAGTGTTGCTATGTTGTGAGCATGATACTCTTACTTATATTTTAGGCATATGTCAACTTCATATATTGTATACACTACAATACTGTGAGCATATGCTTATATGACATACAACATACTACAATATCAACATAAAAACATTAAATAAAATGCATGGATGTGACATTTATCCTCCCTATTCAGAGCTTAGCGAACTTAAATTGAAATGTAGACCAAAAGAAATCTCCTATTCTGAAACCAAAGTGGAAGTTTCATTACAAAATTTGTTAGATCATACAGTTGATCGGATTCTTTCCATGCAGCAAGAAGTACTAGAAATTTTTGGCCCAACTCATTGCTCATTAATTTTGAGCTACGGCTTTGATGGCTCAACAGGACAGAGTATATATAAACAGGTATTATGTGACAATTAGAAAATGAATCCTACGAATAATATCATATCCTATGTTTTGCTTTCAGATTTGCGAATCGCGAATATATATGTAGTAAATTATTTATTTACTTATTTTTGAATTTATTTATAGTGTTTATTAACTTAAAATATATAATATTTATGAAATTGCTTGCAATCGTTTCGATATTCATCGGTAAATTAATCACATGTATGGGGACAAGGGGAGGGCGTGGCTCAAACTTAAAAAAAAAAAACCGAAATTTTGTATTAATATTAGCAACGTATGTGCAAAATTTCAAGGCTCTATCTTTAAAGTTGCAGTTAATGCCTCACTATCGGTATTTTTGCCCATAGTGCAACGGGCCAAGGTACTTAAAGATCTCTGATCAGACGTGGGTCTGGCTGGCCATTTCCTATAGATTGGCTCACCTGAGTTCGCATCCATTTCAATTTGTGGAGAAAATCACATTAAGAAATCACATTTCATTCCAAATAAAATTGGAAATAAAACCCAAAAAAAAAAAAAAAAACAAGAAAGCTCTAGTCGAGACTGCTCGACTAGGAGATACCCTGAACCCTCTAATCTGATATTCTAATCATTCTGCACTTCTTTTATGCACACTTACATGCAGAAGCATCCACACGCACGCATAAGCCTGCGCTCTGCTAACTGCGCAGTTAGCAGCGACTGCGCTTGGGCTGCGCTGCAGTGTGGGCAATATTATGAGAATTTATTTGTCGAATAATTTCTTTTGTAAACATATGATCTTAATGAAACTTTCAGAGTGCAATCATAGGGTAAATATGTGTATACATTCCAAAGCACAAGTCTCTAGTACTTGAAATGCGTTTTTTACAAATTGGGGGAGAAGGGGGCGTGGTATCCAAAATCTGTAAATTACAAAATCTTTGTATCGACTAACTTTATATACAACACAAATTTGAAGACTCCAGGTCTAAAAATGTTCAAGTTAGGCTAAAAAAACAAAATCAATTTTTCGATTATTCTCGATAAAAAAGTTATCGGACGATTTATCGAAAAAATAAAGCAAACTCGTACTGCGTATGGTACACACGAGTATGCATGCTCTTATAACTTCTGAGATCGACGCACTCATACGGACGGACGGACAGACGGACAGGGCTATATCGACTCAGCTCGTCACGCTGATCAAGAATATATATACTTTGTGGGGTCTGCCACGCCTCCTTCTGCCCGTTACATACTTTTTCACAAAACCATTATACCCTGATTTCCCATTTTCAATGGGTTCAGGGTATAAAAATGTGTCGCCGAATCGAACATCTTGAAATAGGTGAACAGCCAGCTCCGTGTGAGAAGGGGCACTCGAGTGGCAGAGCCAGAGCTAATCTACTTAATCACACTTAAGTTAACTGTTAATGGAAAACAAGATTATTCCCATTTTACTCGAGCTTAATGGAAATTATTTTCAACTTTTTGCTGAAGCTGCGTGAGAGCAGTTGAAGAACTTTTCCCCCTTGAAGTTCGTTTTTGCTCAGTGCTAAGAAATGAGGCAACTGTATATTCTATAATAGTTTGGTACAGAGTGTGTGGTCTATAGAGTATACTTTTCTATACTATAGACATGTGAATATTATGAGTTTATTAATTATATAAATGGACAATATGAGATAATGTAGCAGAATAACAACGGAGAAAAATAGGGGTAGAAAAAAGGGGGGAGAGAGAGAGAAATAGAATAATATATATAGAGAGAGAATGGCATAAAGACATGAAGAGAGAGAGAGAGAGAGAGAGAGAGAGAGAGAGAGAGAGAGAGATCGACTGTGGTATAGAAAGAAAAACATACGGGAGGAGAGATAAAGAGAGAAGTATAGGATGAGCAAGTGAGATATTATAGATTTAGAGAGAGAAAGAAATAGAGAGATGGAGAAAAAGAGAAAAGGACAGACAAGCGAGCGATGGAGAAACAGAAATTGAGAGAGATAAAGAGTGAGAGTGAGAGAATGATATATATATATATACATATATACCGCTAGATGGAGATATAGAAGGATAGATAGGAGGAGAGACAAAAAAAGAAACATAGAGAGAGTAAGTGTAACGTGAGAGACTTAGAGTGAGATAGAGAGACAGAGAGAGAGATAGAGAGAAGAGGAGAGAGAGCGAGATAGAAGTAGATAAAAAGAAAGAGAGGGTATGGGTAAAGCTATGGTAATTCTTTACTTTGTTGTACTACCCCAAACTGCTGATATGATTCTAAATGAAATTAAATAATGTTTATATATGTATTGTATACATATGCATGTTTATATACGAATATGTTATCACGTCTTGCACTATCATTTATTAAAATTTAAAAAAAAAGTTTTTTTATCTATTCAATTTGTGAGAGAAAATCCAGATAAAACCCTGTTTAAAAATATATGTTTAGTTAAGTTTACTTTCGGCTTGTCCATAAATAAATAAATAATATTTAATTAAGCCATTTGGCCCACTAAGAAGTTAAGGTTATGAGAGAAATGCGCTGTAGGGCCATAAAAACTAAGCAGCCATAAAGAATAAATAAATAAAGATATACAATAATAAAATAAATTAATTAAAAAATGTTAGCCCTTGATTTGTCAATAAACTTAAGATAAACAAATAACTTAATTACATTTGATTAAATGTGACAAGCCGAGGCTGTTTAATATGAAGTGTAAGTAGCAGGAGTATAAAGACTATGAGCGGCAGGAGTATAAAGACTACAAGTAGCAGGAGTAGCAGTAACATTTCTATATTAAATAAGTACATAACATGAGCTTAACATTTAAGCAAATATTTCGAATGAGAAACAATAGAAGTAAACAAGCAAGTTGGAATTTCGGTCGAAAATAAAATCTTTGAGATTCTGTGAACTGAAAATCAATTGAAACAATGCAGGAAAACATGGAGAATTCTATAAACTAGACTAAAGTAAGCGTAAAAAGTTGTATTTTATGCTGTTTTCTATGCAAACAAGAATGCGCATTGTCTTTGTATGACGCACACATATACAGTTATAGACAAAAGTAATGGCACACACACACACACACATAAGAGTAAATAACGAAGAGATTTGTATATTTTGTCGAACGATTTTGCGTGTTGCGAAAAATGCAAAGCCAAGTGCTAGCGAATGCAAAACTAAAAGCTCTAGCTCTCTCTCTCTCTCTGTCTCTGTCTCTGTGTGTGTGTGTGTGTGTGTTAAGCGGCAAACAAAAGCTGTTGGAAAACATAGAAAATCCCTTTGGGAAACAAAGCAGAGAGCACAAACGCACACAGAGACACTTTTAGCACTTGCCATTTGCTGCACAGCTGACAAAGGCAGCCGAGCAGCAGTGGAGCAGTGGAGCAGTGCGGCATGTGGCATGTGGCATGCAGCACGGGGCAAGTACTTATCTCTATATGCATGTATGCATGCAGCTCTCTATAGAGGTGTTCGAGCAGCAGCAGCAGCAGCAGCAGCAGCAGCAGCAGCAGCAGCAGCAGCAGCAGCAGCAGCAGCAGCAGCAGCGGCGGCATCCTTTGACTCGATTTAGATTTGTCGAGCAGCTGCTTGCAATTGTCACGCCTGCACTCTTTAACCCAGAAACATAAATATTGCAATTTATGGGTGGGCGGAGCTGGTGTGGTATAATGCATAATGTCATACATAAGCCGTAAGCTGCCGCAGAGAAATGTCGCGTACCAAATCCAGGCTCTGAGCTCTGTTTGCCTGGCCAACCAATTAGAATGTTGCGCATACGCCACGTGAACACACACACACACACACGCATACGCGCACTCACACACACACACACATGCAATGTTTTTAACTTAATTTAGTTGGGGAGTTACTTAAAAAAGCTTTTAAAAGTAACACAAGAAAACAGCAAACAAACAGCATAAGCAGAGAGCAGGGAATAAACAGAGAAAGACAGAGAAAAAACAACAGAAACAAAGCAAACAGAAAGCAGAAAAAAAAGCAAGAAAAAGCTAAACTTTCGTTCACACGGAGCCTGGGAAAAAATAAATGCGAGGGCAGTGGCCGAAAGGGGGCGTGACTGGGCATGGCTGCTTAATATGCACATATGTAGATTATGTGATTAAAAGTATAACAAATACAAGAGCCTCAATCTCTGTTGATGCTGTTGTTGTTGTTGCTGCTGTTGTTGCTGTTGTGTAAAAGTTTTTTTTTTTTTTGCTCTGCGAGTTGTTTGCAGATGTTTTGAACATTTTCATTTGTTTGATTTGAGAGCTGCTGCTGCTGCTGCTTTGGGCTAATGGAACTGAAGAGCAACAACAACAGCAAAGTTTGGGCAACAACAACAACTCTCAGCTCTCTATCTATCTGGTTAGAGCAGCTCTACATATGATTAGGCAGCCAACTAATGAGGGCTGGGCGACGGCTGGGCCGCAAAAGGATCAAACGAACTGTAAAAGGGATGAATGATGAGCTGAAGGAGCAGCAGCAGGAGCAGTAGAAGGAAGTAGAACCAGCAGCAGCAGGAGCAGAAGCAGCAACCGGAGCTGTGCTACAACTATCTGCTAATGAAAAACAAGACATGTAAACACACTCAACACACACACACACTCAGCACACACACACACACACACACATATGGCAGCAAAACATATGCAGCATACACAAACAGCAGCAAACCACTCAAAAGAGCTCAACCACCCACAGCCAACGAAAGCCACCAAAAAGCGCCCAAGCAACCCGCCTCCGGCACATCGCACTCAAAGGGTTTCAAAGTTATTTGTTTGCCCAACGGAAATACATCAAAATAAATGCGAGCCAACAAAAAACATTAAAAACAAGTAAGAAAGCTCTAGTCGAGACTGCTCGACTACGAGATCCCCTGAACCCTTGGAGTGCTAGCTATTTCAATAATTTTTCGCGTCTTTCAGCTTAGACAAGAAACACACACACACACACAAACACACACACACAAGCACCCACGCATAAACACGCATGGGCTGCAGTGTGCGCTTACTATGAGAACTTAATTGTTTCATAACTTTTTTTATGGACGTACGATCTTAATGAAACTTTCAGATTATGATTATAACATGAATATGCATGTAATTGCCAAAGCACAAGTCTCTAGTATTTGAAATACGCGTTTTACAAAAGTGAGGGTGAGGGGGTGAATTTAGAGGTGGGGGGTAAATTTTAACAAAAACCGAAATTGTATAAATTGCATATAAGCATATATAAAAAATTTGGAGACTCTAGCAATAAAGGTGTAGAAGATATAATTTTATAACAGGTTTTCGATAAGGTTTTTCATCGATAAAAAAAGATCGGGATGAGTTATCGAATTTTAATGATAAACTCGATATCCGCGCTGTAATTACGAACATTTTACAAAAAATTTGAAGTCTCTAGCTCTTATATCTTCGGAAATCGACGCGTTCAAACATACGGACAGACGGACAGACGGACAGACGGACAGACAGACAGACGGACAGGGCCAAATCAACTCAGCTCGTCACCCTGATCAAGAATATATATACTTTGTGGGGTCTGCCACGCCTCCTTCTGCCTGTTACATACATTTCAACAAAACCATTATACCCTGATTTCCCATTTTCAATGGGTTCAGGGTATAAAAAAAACCAAACGAAGTCAAATGCAAATATGATGAGAATATATGCGAATGTTGCTGTATGTGTGTGTGTGTGTGTGTGAGTGAGTGTGTGTACAAGCGCCAATGGCCATTGACAAATATGGGCTATGGGCCTAAGCAAATATTTGGCACACTTTTTGGCTGGCAGCTAAAAATCAACCACGCCTCCACAACCAACCAACCTACCGCCCCGCCCCTTCGACGCAGCAGCAGCAGCTAATACGTGCAAGACAGGGAAAAGGGCGGCGCAGTCGGGCAACGGTAGTTGAATTTACCTGATGTCAAAAGTAATTAAACAAAAAATGCCAGCGACAACGGCGGCAGCTGTAAAAGTAACAGCAACAACAACAACAACAACTGCAACAACAACAGCAGCAACAATTTGTCACGAACTCGCGCTGAATAGCGGCACAGAAGCGCACAAGAAGCGCAAGCGACTAAAAAAAAAAAGTGAAAGAAAACAAAAACAAAACAGCAGCAACAACAACAAAGATGGCTGAATGAAAAAGTAAAACAGGAAAACAAAATGGCGTCGGCGTTGGCAAATTTAATAATAAGTAGTGCAAAGTGATGCCAACTTTGGCAAAGAAAACTGCAAGAAAAAAAGAAGTGAGAAAAAAATGTAAGAAAATGCAACAGCAATGAGATGAGGAGGAAAAGAGGCTGGAAAATGGAAATGCTGCAAGAGCATTACAGTGCACATGGAATACTCTATATATTATGCACAGAGACAGAGAAGAAAACAGAGAGAGAGAGAGAAAGAGAGAGAGTGAACGTGTGTGCGTGAGCTATAAACTGTTTGAGAGTGGAGGAGCCTCGACGAGGGAGGGTAGAGAGTGGAGCAGGGCGGAGGAGTACGAAAGACATTTGTTATAATTAATGCTATTATAAATTCTCATGAACGTCCTTCTTCGTATGTATTATATATTTCTTATATAAAATATAACAGTCTGGCAACGCTAAAAGGCTTACTTCTCAAGGTATATATTTGAGAAATACTTGATATATGAAAGAAGATAAGAAAATTCGAAATTACAATAGCATCAATGAAATAGTATCATATATATTTTACATTCTTTTTAGGGAGAATGAGTGGGAGAGAGAGTGAGAGGAGAGAAAAGTGAATGAGATATTCACAATTGATTAATTTTAATATAATTTAAAGGCAACATTTATTTTTCAGCATTTATTTTCAATATTTAAAACAATAATTTTAATATAATTTGAAGGCAACATTTCAGCATTTATTTTAAATATTCAAAAAAATATTTACTCTTTTTTTTATAGAGTTCAAATTTTTATCTTTTTTTTATTTTTATTTTTTTTATTTTTTTTTTATTTTATTTTATTTTTTTTTTTTTGTTTTATTTTAAGCAAAATATAAATATATTTGAATGAAATAAATATAATGTAATAGTATAAATATAATATAGTACATATATATAATATACTATAATATGTAAATGAATTTAAATTGAAAAAAAATAATTGTGGGACATTAGCTTCAAAGATATAAAAAATATTCAATATGAAGAGCTTGCTCTCCTGGTGTAGGGCTGTATGGGAAAGTATTTGGAATAGCATTTGTTACATATATGAATATATATGAATATGAAGTTCTTAGTTATATACTGCTAGATTATAGATTTAAATAGACTCTCAAATCTTTTATCCATGCTTAATCTTTTGACTCAGCTTACTAAGCTTAACATAAGAGTTTCAAGCGTCTCTCTCAATCTCGCTTCCACACATATCTATTCATATTCAATATCAATCATTCATATAGTCCACACACACACAGCCGATATTATCCCTTTGTAATTACCTTGAGTCAATTTTTGTTTTTTTTTTTTTGGCATCGTGTCGAAAGTCGAGTCGTGTCGACTCAAGTCGAGTCATTTAATTACCCCGGGCAGGGCAGCTACAGTGGGCACTAGGCAAATGGCAAATGGAAAATGGAAAAGGGCAAAAAGGTAGGCGAAAAGTCGAAAGTTTGCCTGCCGGCAGACGCATGGCCAAAGAAGCCAATGTTAGCTGGAGAGAGAGAGAGAGAGAGGGGGAAAAACTGTAATGAGAAAAATTTTACGAACCGGCAAGAAAAGTTGAAAACGAGGGCGACACAAGACCAGAAAACAATAAACAACAAAGCCAAAGACGGCATAAGAACACACAGAAAGAGATGAGGACAGAGAGGGAGAGAGAGCGACAGAGAGAGAGAAAGAGGCAGAGAGAGAAAGAGGCAGTGCTATGAAAACTTTTCAATAGTTGCGTGACAGTGGGCGTTAGCGCGCTGGGCGTGGCGTCTGCAAAGACAACAAGCAACAATTTTGCGCTTTGCTTTTCCGTTTCCTCTTCAGAAACTGTGTCGTCACACAGCCCGTGCTGCCCCTGCCCCCCTATATATATATGTATATCTACGCCGACTCCAGCCACTTCCCATTGACCTGGTCGTGGCACCTGCCCGCTCTTTCTCACTTCGTGCCGCTGACAGCCGCCGTAAGTAGCTGCGTAATAAAATTACTTTTTAAGTGCGTCGCGTACCTGCAGCTAAAAGGGCAGCTGTAGGTGCGCGAGAGGAAGCTGTCGCTGGGGGGGGGGCAGGAGCTGGAGCTGGAGCAGGAGCAGGAGTCGCTTCATCTGAGCAGCTGCTTTCGGCTTGTCATGAATTGGCAGACGGCCGCGCGTCAAAGTCAAAGTCGAATGTCGAAAGTCGGAAGTCATTTGAATTATTTAGTGCAGGCAGCCTGTCAATGCGGCGTATGAGTAATGTCTCGAATGTCATATGTAAGTGATATGCGGATATGGGTAATAGAATTTGGCTCGCAATCAGCTGCCAGCACAGCAAGTTGGCCAAAGCGAAACTTGATCGTAAATCAGCGCAAAAGTTTCTTCCCGTTCTACGGCATCTCCGCTGGCCGCTTCTTTTATGGCCAAGCGTAACAGCCTGTGCGCCGGCCAACTGCAATGTGGGCCCATAAAATATGTTGCAAATTATGAAATATTTGAAATTTGAGACCAGACTTTGGCGCTGCTGAACTGCTGAACTGCTGGGCCCGCTGTTCGTTATGGGCATTTAAGTTTTCATAAGTTGCGCAAATAAATTTTAATCGAAAAATGCGCCAAGGCAATAAGAACACACTGAGGGACCGTTTCGCCTGGACTTCGAGCTTCCGTGGGGAAGAGGGGAAGAGGGGGGCACTCTCAGCTCGTCCTCGTCCTGCGACAAGTTTCAACTGCAGCGCTGCAGACAGCCAATGGAGCCTGAAACTGCAGACAATCTGTGGGCACATTTGCAAATATCAATCGAGGCTCCATAGCCCTCGCTCCCTCTCTCTCTCTTTCACTCTCCCTCTCTCTCTCTCTCTCTCTCTTTGTCGCTCTCAGACAGCAGTGTCCCTGGCTGCCGTCTGAGCACCTTAAATCAAGTTGCTCACGAAATTCACAGCCAACTTTTAACTTTTAACTTCAATTTATTCGGGCGCCCGTCGGTAAAGCCTCTTGACTATGCTCTTTGAGGCGCTTTAAGAAGCCGGCAAATGCAATTTACTTCAGCTTTGCTTGAAAGGCATTAACTTAATTTACATCAAATTCAGGTTGATATACATAGATATTGATATATGATGTATGATGTATGATATAAGATGTATATGTAGGTATAGTCTATTTAAAGATATATATCATTAGCAAAAAAAAAAAAAAAAAAAAACAATTTCTTTTTTTTTTAATATTTTTAAAAAAGATATTGAATATTTTTTATTAAGTGAGACTTTTCAATAGAGTGGAAGAGCTTTCCCTACTGTGTAAGGGCTTTCCCTACTGTGTAAGGGCTTTCCCTACTTCTGGATTATTATCGTTTATATTATTTATTTTTTTATTTATTTTTGTTTTTTTTTTTTTTTTCAATTTATTAAAGCTTTTTTTTTACTATTTATCACCTATTTATGGGATCTTTAGTTTATATAAAAATTTTTTTTTATGCATTTATTTAATGTCGCTATATAATATCTCTCTCTCTCTCTATCTTTCTTTTCCTAACTGTTTTTCTCTCTCTTTCTTGCTTTCACTTTGTCTCTCACTCTATACAGTATCTGTCTCCCTTTCGGAGAGAGAGATCTCTCCTTCTTTAAATCTGTTTCTCAAACTTTTTCTCTACACATTATCTCTCTTTCTCTGTCTTTCTTTCAATCTGTCTCCCACTCTCTTTCACTGGTATAATTTCTGAGTTGTTCTTTATCTATCTCCCTATCTCTCCCACACCCACACTCTCTCTCTATCCCTCTCTCTATTTTTCACTCTCTCTCTCTCTCTCTCTCTCTCTCTCTCTCTCTCTCTGTTTCTCTCCCTGTCTCTCCCTCTCTCTCTCTCTTTCACTCACAGTAATAGCATTGACTTAGCTAAAATAAAACTTTTCTTATACAATGATCAAGAAGAAGAAAAAGTAAAAGAAGAAGCAGATGATATCGACAATTAATACCGTCACTTGGGCATTTTTCACTTGCTAACCTCAAGTCGAATTGCTGACAAATTTCTTGCAATTTTTGTTGTGCTAATGAACTAAATTTTAGTCTAATTAAAGTTAATTTACAAATTTCGCCTTTGCATTTGCTGCTGCTGCCTCATCTGCTTATTAACTGTTAGATCTGTAATCTAATGGCAAAAAAATAAGCATAATAAGAAGAACAAATTTAAAGCAACTCCGATGGGCCGAAAATGAAGTCAACTCCCCGAACGCTGCGTAAGCAGTAAATGAAAAGGAAAACTGAAAAAAAGAAAAGAAAAGAAGAACAGACGAAAGAGGCGAGAAAAAAATGTAACGAAGGCAAGGAAAACAGGTTGCGTGCTGGCTGTTAAGGAAAACTGTGGAAAATTGTTGGAAAATTGTTGTGTTGTAAAATTGTGACTCTCATTGGGCTGCTTAAATTTGCTGCTGTTCGCAGCTCATTTGGGCTTAGCTGGGCAAGTCTTGAGTCGACCAGGCGGACCTCGCTGACTTATGACCAGAGCAGAGACAGAGAGAGAGAGAGAGAGAGAGAAAAGGTGAAAGAGAGGGAGGCTCTGGGTCAGGATTGTAGATGGAAATCCTTTTGCCACTTTTCTTGCTCAGTTTTTTTTTTTTTTTTTTTTTTTTTTTTTTGCTTCTACTTCGCACTTTGGCGCTCTCTGGGGCTGTTTGCTCTGCTGCAGCTAACTTCGAGGCGCGCTCGCACATAAAATTTAATTAAGTGCAACAACAACAACAACAACAACAACAGCCAACAGCAACAGCAGCAACATCGTTTATAAAATTCACATAATAACAATAAATTTTAAAATGCGCCCAGACTTAGCAGCGCCGCTGACGTCGCCGCCAACGTCGCCGTCGCTGCCGCTGGGGTATTAAAATTTATCGCCGCTTGCGTAGCACGCGCACAACAATTTTTGCATGGCCCCACAAAAGGCGGTAGACGAAAGGCGCCACCCAACTGTGGGCGGGCAACACTGTAGCCGTCTAATGCCAGGCTTTGCTGTAGCTCTAGCTGTTGCTCTTGCTGTTGCTGTTGCTCTTGCTGGTATCTGTCCTCCGTTTCGATATACCCCTTCATTAATGTGAAATGAGCATATTGGCTTTGTCTTACCGTCCGTTCGTCTGTTATTCTATACGTTCGTTTATTCCTTCCTTTGTTCGTCTGTTCGCTTATCTGTCCGTTCGTCTGTCCGTGTGAATGCAAACTATTTTGCAAATGAGAATTTATGTATATGCCTATATACCCTGGATATATTAGCATAAGTTGTAAAATTCTATTTCTGACAACTCTGACTTGGTATTTAGAATATTCACTCGAATCGAAGCCGAAAATCCAATAGATATACCCATCTTTATAGGGACATTGTAAACCGTAAGCCACATTATTTTAATAATTTATTTATTTTTTTGAGACTCGAACAAATGCAACATTAAAAGCACAGTCGAGTCTCGATAATTCGTACCCCGCTAAATCGAAAATAGCGATAAAGCGAACAGAAATCGATACATTTGAAAAGAGTTCGTTCTCAATAATTCTCGATAGTTTGAATTACTGTGTAAATCGAAAAAAAAAAAAACTGATCCTGAACTGGCTTTTCGAATTATCGGGACTCTACCGTATATCAAAAGTTATAGAGCTATAAGAAGTCTAAAATTGTTGAACTGCTCTATCAATGATCAATGAATAATTTCTACGCCTCTCTTAAGACAGGCCGTATCGTGAAATACCCTGTAATAGTCGCCAGCAGCGCCAGCAGGCGCATGGCTGCAATATTTGCAATCTATGGCTCCGCAATGGAGCATAGGCACCAAACTGCTTCGACTTTTTTTGCACCGTGCAGGAGTATCGGTTAGTCGGTAACACCCGACGGTTATTTTCATACATGTTCTCTCTTCTCTTTGCTTAATTTGATTCCCATAAACTGTGGCGCCTGCTTGCCACACAGAGACACATATGCCAACTCCCACCCCCACTCCCACTGCCACTTCCATTTCCATCTGCCTCCATCCACCACTCTCAATACAACTCCCACTGCCACTCCCACTCCCCGACCAACGTGCAGACCCTTAAGTCGCGCAAAATCATTTGTCTGTTTGTTTCTTTGTTTGCCTTGGTTTTGGCTCGCTTTGCTTATTCATTTGGCTGGAATTAATTACACGACACGCATACGACGCGTTGCACGAGCGCCGGGGGCTGGCATCATTTATTAAAAAGCCAAAATAGCGCACTCTCCATCTACGGCAGGGCCCGCCCCCTGCTGCTGCGCCTCCGCCTTCTCGCCAGGCATTGCTTATGCGCATAATTTTAGGATGGCCAAAAATTTGGCTAACATGTCAGCAGGCGCAAGGCGCAAGGCGGAAGGCGGCAAGCGAACGACAGACGACAGACGACAGACGATGCTGAGACAGAACCAGCTGATGCCATAGGGATTTGCCAGCTAGTTTCATCATCATCGCCATCATCATCATCAGCTGGTGGCTGGCATCCTCGTCAACACAAATGACTGTCTCATGTTATCTGCTAAGCTGTCTTATCTGTTTGCCCTGACGCATCTGTTTGCATGTTTATCTGTCTGCCTTGGCACAGCTTCCCTCTGTCCGTCTGTCCGTCTGTCTGTTTGGTCCGTCTCTGATTTCGACTTTGTTACTTATTTAATTTGTTGCTTATTTGCTACGGCAGCAGCAGCAGCAGGAGCAGGAGCAGCAGCAGCAGGAGCAGCAACAGCTCACAGCTCTCAGCTCACACATCCACGCACACTTGTTTGCATATGTTTAACATGCTCCCCAAAGCAGCTCCATGGAGCCTCGCCTCTGCCTGCTCCCTATAACAGCACTGCTGTTCCTTCCTCCTGGTTATGTGCGCCTTCTGTCTCCAGCTCCAGCGCCGGCCTCAGCTTCTCCTCCTGCTTCAGCTTCAGCTTCAGCTTCAGCTTCGGGTTCGGCTTACTTATGTTTGCTAATGATTTGCCAGCCTGCTAATCAAATTGGTTGCCCCGGCGGCTAATGGCATTACAAATGATGCTCCCATTGCGCATTTTCCTACGTACGACATGATCATGGGTGTGTGCGAAAGAGAGAGAGAGAGGATAGGGTAAAAAAGCACTGAGAGAGAGAAAGGCAGCAATTGCTCTTATTTGTTATTAAAGCTAAAGCAAATCCCTTCCTTTTGTTCTACATATGTTTATCAAGCAATAAATTTAACTCTTTTCTATAAGTATTATCATTATTATTTAAAAAAAATCATTAATAATTTTATAATTATTTGTATTTTTATTATTTTTATAATTTTTTTATTTTATTATTATTAATTATATTTGTATTTGTATTTTATTTTTATTTATTTTTTTTCATTGTAATATTTTTATTTTATTTATATGTCAATTTTATTTTTATTACAATTATTATTGAAAATAATATTTACAGGCTGACGGATAGACGAAGGGGGGTAAATAGACTCAGCTTCTCGTTCGTTTAAAAATATATATAACTTATATAATATATAAATTATGCCTGGCCTTCTTCTTTTCTATTACCCACGCATTTTAAGAAAACAATTTTAACCCGAGTTCCCACTTTCCATGGGTTATAACATAAAATGTTTAATTTAATAATTATGACCAAACATAGATAAATTACTTATCTATTCCATTATCTATTCATCGATTTTTATTAAACACTATTTTTAGTTAATTTTTTTTTTTTTTTTTTTTTTCAAGCTATAATTCTATAATTCACATGCTCCTAAGTTCCTAACAAAAATCGTTTAAATATTTACTTTTTTAATATCATTATTAGTCTTTAATAAGTTTTAAAGTTTCTTGTTGAAGTGAAAATTAAATTATTCCTGTTAAAGTCTTAAAAAAAAGAAGAAGAATATTCACAGCGAAACTGTTTATATAGAATATATAAATCATCCCCAAATAATAAAAAATAATAAGAAAAAAAAACATGATCTAAGCTTCTGTTAATGAATAAGATTCGAGGTAGAGCTAAAAGCAACTGCTGAATATAAAAAAAAAAAATTAAAATTAAAATTAAAATTAAAATTAAAAATAAAATTAAAAAGAAGAAATAAAATTAAAATATATATAAATATATAATATGTAAAGCAAAAACAAATTCTAATGCTAAATAAAAATATAAATAAAAATCAAATTAAAAATTAATATTAAAAATTAAATTAAATTAAACTAAAATAAAAAATATCTAAATATATATTTTATATAAATAATTCTCTACAAATGAATACACATATATGCATATATAAATTCTCAGCACATTTGGCTATCAAGCAGGTAGTTAACCCTTCAAAGGGTGGCCCGTTAGGGTGGCCCGAAATCAACTGATGCGATTCGAAGCGATTGCAAAGTGCTTTTTTGGTCGAAAGCGCCAATGATGATGGCAATAAATTTGCGTCGTCCGTTGGCAGGCAAACGCACTAAATAAGTGCAGTCAGCGCGGCGGAATGGCAGCACACGTGCCACACGTAGCAACGAGCTGGCCAACCAACCCACTCACCCAGACAACCAGCCACCCAGCCACCCACTCAGTCTAGGCATCTAGTAGCATGCTATGCTGCTGCTATTGCTGCTGCTGTTGTTGTTGCTGCTGTTGTTGCTGCTGTTGCTGCAAGCTGTCGCTGGCAGGCGGCGTGCAACGAAATGAATGAATGCGAAAAGAAAGCAAGAATTATGTGGCAACAGGATGCGCTGACATTTATCACCTGCGTCGCTGCAGTGCAGCAACAGACGACATTTAGTTGCAGTTACCGTTTGATTATCTACCCCGGCCGGTGGCGCCTCCTTCTGCCTCATGCCTCCTGCTGCTGTTGACGGCGCGTCGTCGGCGCAGCATTAGCATAAATTTTCAACAGCTTATGCGCGCATATGAATATATTATGCCGCTGGCCGTTATTTATGTGTGCCGGCTACCGAAAACTTGGCGCAAGTTCGAGTTGCCGTTGGAGTTGGCAGCTGGAATGGGGTGCTGGGGTGGGCAGGACTCGTGCCAGGATAATCGCTGCTTAGTGCACTCGCGCGCATAACACAGGCAGGAAGCAGCCAGGCAAACAGGAGGCAGCAGGCAGCAGGCAGGGGGCTGGGGGCTGGGGGCAGGAGGCAGTCAGCCCATTGATAACCAGTCGTATGGCCATGCCCCTATTCTCACTTGGGCATTCTTCAAAAGCTCATTGAAGAGCATTCAAATTGAATTTACATGCAGGCACAACTTTTGTTTACTTTGTGGCAGCGGCAGCAGAGGCGGCGGCGGCGGCAGCGGCGAAATCAAATTTAAATCCGCTGCTTGCCGCATTTTATGGACGAGCGCCCCCAAGAAGAAATCAACAAACGCAGCCAAGCAAGCAGCTAGTCATACAGCCACCACCACCACCAACAGCACCAGCACCAGCAGCGGCAGCGGCAGCGGCACCAGCAGCGGCAGCGGCAGCGGCAACTCGCACCACCGACTCGACTCAACCACCGCGCTCAGGTGGCAAGCCGAAAAAACGCACACAGAACTGTTTGAAGTGCTGCTGGTTCGCATTTCACATGCGTCTCTGGGTTTCGGGCCAAATTATTTGTATTTATTCGTGCGTCTAAGCAAAAACAACAGCAACAACAACAACAACAGCAATTACAATAACAGCAGAAACATAAAGAACACTTGTGCAATCGGCGCTCGCTAGATGGCGCCAGCTACAAGATTTATGGCCTACATTCAGATCAAATCGGTTTATTGGCATCAAATGAATCTTCGATTTCAGGCTAAACGGCTGAAAGCAACTCAAAGTCTTGCCAAGTCTTGGGCAAAGACCTGGCCGGAAAGTGAGTCAAAGCCGTTTAACATTTCCGCTAGTAGTTGGGGGCAGTGAGTGAGCAGCTTGCATATATGTATGTATATACATGTATATGTATATCAAAAGGTATATATCTAAAAATTGCATATAATTTTTCGCCATCTTCACTCCACTCTAAGACTTAAGTTCCTTGTGAAATGAAACAAAAGTTAAGAAAGACCCTCACAAAATAAATAAAATCTAAATATAAAATTTAAAAAAAATAATAATACTAATTTCTGTATTTAAATGTTGTTTAATTATCTCTTGCGTGAATATTGAGTCACCCTTTATATATTCATTTGTGTATGTTTGCTTTCATTATTTCCCAATTGAAATATGCTCTCACTATTGCAATAGTATTAGTGTGCGCCGAGAGCTTTTGTACTAAAGAGAGTTATAGTAAGACAGTTATCCGAGTGAGTTTGCGTATTAGCAGCAGGCTTCGCCCCCAACTATAAATTAGAGGGAGAGAGAGAGAGACACACGACTAAGCATAGTTTCCTGCATTGTTGAGTGAACGAGAGAGTTGTTTTGAGATCACTCAGATTGCTTCGTTTTGATTGGCAGTTGACAAAGCACAGAGGGAAAGAGAGCAGAGCCGAAGCTCGTAACTGAGCGCAGTTGTATAAGTGTGAGAGAAGAAGGCGAGAATATCAAATTGAAAAAATGTGTATGAATATATACATATGTATATATTATATGAAGTACAATAATATTAATACTTTTCCAATATAATATTTATATTATTATAATATAATTATTGCTATATAATATAATTATTGCTATATAATTATTGCTATAAAGTAATATTATAATTATTTACTTTTTTAATAGCCAACAGTATTTAGATATTTTTTTTTCGCACTTGGAAAATGATCCCAATGCCCTAACAACAAATAATTTAATTAATTTCAAATAAAAAAATATATATTATGTTCTAATTTTAATAGTCAATTACTATATGAAAGTAATAATATATCAATGTAATATTAAAATTTTTTTATATTTTAATTATTTGTATACCTAAAACTAAATTATTTTATTTTACTTTTCCATCTTGGAAAATGTTCCCAAGTTTCTATACAAATATTAATAAAATTAATAAAGCATCTTCTTATATTAATATTATTATCAATTTTTATATTTAAAAAATTTTATTTTTAATTATTATTAATATTTTATTTTATTTATTTATTTAATTTAATTTTTTTGTAATAGTTACTATTATTTTCATGAAGTATTAAATTTTGTTAATACTTTTTTTTTCTTAAGCCTTGAAGTGCACAAGATCCTAACAAAAAATCATAAAATCTTAAAAGAATTTGAAACGAATGTAAATTTCAAGTTCATTTAAGAATATATTTATGTATATTTATACTATATATACTATAATGATATGCATTAAGCCTTCTGCAAGCTTTCTTATTTGATTTTAAAGCTTTGCTGTCAGCAATTAGTTTTGTCACCAGTCTCTGGGACCGCCCGGTAGATGGCGCCACCTGCTGATTTATGAGCCGTTTATTTGAATGCCAGCTAACTGCGGCTGTGTTTCACAAATTTCCGACAACAGCAACAACAACACGAGAATAAAAGGCGAAAAACAAATCTTTTATTGGGCGCGTTTGGCAGCTCATAAACCTCAAGCAGCAGCAACAGCCCAGCCCCAAAAACTCATTGAGCCGCCTATTAACCTCAACGTGTTACCTGGTACATGAATAAATCAAAGCCTTCCCACACGCACACACACACACACACACACACACACACACACACAGAGAGCCACCCACCAGCAGTCGCAGCCGGGACCCAGCGTGCGCCCCAAACGCTTTCGTAGTCGCTCCACTGGCTGATGATAAATGGGTTCATGGGGTTTTTCTTATTCGTGGCTCGCTGGGCTCGCATCGTCGTCTTCGATTTGCTTAACAAATTTGTAAGATTCTTAACACATTTGCATATTGCGTAAGCGCGAGGAATGCCAGCATGTCGCCCCCTCCCCTCCATCTCTCGCCCCCTCTTGTTCTATCTGCTTCCTTTCTTTTTTTCTGTTTTTTATTACATCAGCTTCTGGTATCAAGTGTGAAAATACTGTAAATTCCTTGACGACTTCAACTCGAACTCATTCTTCCAGCTGTTGTTGGGTCTCTCAGTAATGACAACATTTCCTTTGCGACACAGTTGAACTCGCCCTACCCCGTCCCACCCCTTCTCATCCTCCTCTTCTTCTTCGTTTTTATTGCCATTGACAGAGTTGCCAGCGCGCTGGCAAAGTGCGAATCCTTTTATACACAAACAGTCGAGTTTATTTAGCTGCCGCCGTGTGAGGGGCGCCAAGCCTTGCTCAATCGATGTAGCTCAATAAAAATAAAATATAAAAAATATATACAAAAAACGACAGATAAAAGAGAAGATGTATATGCGTGTGTGGGTGTGTGTGTGCTGGAATTTCGAGCCACTCCACAATTCTCCGTTCGCTGTCAATTTTCATGGCAATGACTTTGGACAGTTTGCTGCTCGTAAAGCTTTTGGAATTTTTCGCCGATTTTTCCCATTGTCTGTCTGCTAGCGTTGACACTCAACGAAATTGACCTGCATTTGTTTAGTGGATCCAGCCGAGGCAGCTAGCTATGCAGGCAATCACATCTCACAGCTACAACAGCAACCACAACAACAACAACAACAGTTGTTGCTGCACTCCACGTTGCTGAGCTTCCTTCCATCTGCTCCTCTCCTCGCCCGCCCACAGACGCCGCACTTAATGCCGTCCAAATCCTTGCCAAACTCCTTTAAATTCTAATCGAAAGCAGCTGCAACTGCGCCGAGCTCTGCTCCTTCGCTCCGGACAACTTTAAGCCCTTGGCGATTGCGGGCTCCCAGCTTGTTGACACACTCCATTTCCACACACGCCGATTCTGATGCTCAGTCTGATCGTTAAGCTCGGCTAGCTCTATACAATGAACCCGATGCACCTGGCTGTCCGCCCGTCCGTACTTTCGTATGACCGTCCGTCTGACCCTATGAGTGTCCGTCCTTCTGTTTAGTAGTCCGTCCATCTATATGATTTTTGTCATTTCGTTTGACCTTCCATCTTTCTATACGTCCGTATATTCTTCTATATGACTGTCCTTCTTCCTGTTTTGTAGTCCGTTTATCTATATGATTTCCGTCATTCTGTTTGACCTTCCGGCTTTCTATATGACCGTACATTTTTCCATATGACTGTCCGTTCTTTTGTCTGGTAGTTCGTCCATCTTTAAGATTTTTGTCATTCTGTTTAACCTTCCTCCTTTCCGCATGGTCATCTGTCCGTCCCTCAATATAATCGTTCGTCTATTCATATGTCCTACGGTCCCCGAGTCCATTCCGTTCCGTTTGACCGTACTTCCATATGATCTTCCGTTCTTCTTTATAATCGTCCGTACTTGTTTATGTTTGTCTGACATTTCATATGACTGTCTATTCCTCAGTATAACCGTACGTCCATGCGTCCGTCCGTCTGTTCCCTCAAGTGACCGTCCTAAAGATCTCCTCGTTCTCCGTCTCTACTCTACTCCATGTAGCTGTACTCTCGTTAACTGCATGCAACCTTCTATAATTTAGGCAACCAATATACACAATACTTTATATCGCTTATCGATAATTTATCGACAATGGCATTACACAGTAAAACAATTTAATTTATGGATTTTTTCAGCACCATAGCAAACTACTTGACCACAGTGAATAATCCTTTTCGATAACTTATCGATAGCAGTGTAGAACGATATTCACTTAACTACATTTGCCCAAACTTTTCACAGACTTTTCCGCCGCATCCTTTCAGCCTGGCTGCCGCCCACTCATCGCGCCTAATGTGCTGCATAAATTTGTTGCATTCAACTTTGATGGATGTCGACTCGTTCTCGCTCTCTCTCTCGCTCTCTCTCGCTCTCTCTGTCTCTCGGCTGTAACTTTACCCGCTTAGCCGCCGCCACTTGGGCAATTATTAATGTTAATGTCTTCATTACGATTCATTCGCGTGCCACAGCGAGGCAGCCCAAAAAAAGGAGCCCAAAAAATCCCCAATCCAGCCACCCGCGCACCAAGTGGATGTGGATGGATGGCCGGGCTGAGTTGGTCCAGTCCGAGAGAGAGAGGGAGAGAGAGAGGGAGAGAGCGCTGTGAAAAAGCGTTGCACATAAATTAATGCTAATCAGTGGCAGAGACTCGCTTTAAGCTGCCACAAAGTTGAGCTACTACATAAAGAGGCGCGACTCCATAAATTATGTTTGCCACGATTTGTGAAATCAATACGGCTGAGCAGGCGAACGGGCGGGCGCACGGGCGAAGGGGTGCGCCTGTGGGCGGCCATTGACTTTAATCGCAGTCGCAGGTGAGTGGGCGTGCCGCGGAGGCGTGCCGCACACAAAAGCTCGACCCGCATTGAAAAGCCGAGCGCGCGCTGAGTGACTGCAAATGATACTTTAATGTGACAGGCGGACGTACGCTGCTGCCGCACTGTGGCAAGGACCCAGCGAAGGGGATGGGGTGGGGGAGAGGGAGAGGGAGAGGGCGACCGAGTGAGAGGAGCGGCTACAAATGCCAATGATTTTTGCACCTCTTTTTTTTCTCCATGCTGCGGTTTTTTTCAGCTCTATTGCTGTCATCATAAAAAACGTGAATGAAATGTGGGGGAAGGGAGGAGGAGGTGGGAGGGGCGAGACCCAAGCGAGCGAGTGAGCGAGCGAAAAACTATTGCCTTCCATTCTTTGCATATTTTTTTGCTTTCGTTTTCCATTTTTTTCCTGCGTTTTAATTCCCGGGGCGCGCTTTCAACGCTTGTCATCTTACCGCTAATGGCGGCTACATGTCAACCACTCATCTCGGCCAACAGCATCGCCGTCGTCGTCGTCGTCGCCAGCTCCTGGTTGGCTGCAGCGCAGCGCAGCTCTGCTCTGGAGAGCTGCAGCCGGAGCTGGCTGCTCGTTTGCCAGCCATTCATTTATTTGGTTGCGTCGAGCACGTTGACGGCTACGTCATCAGCAGCAGCAGCAGCAGCAGCAGCGGCCGAGGCGGCAGCAGAGGCGCCCACAAGTGCAGCAGGATGAGCCGCTAGGTGGCGCCACAGCGCCTGCATGGCAACGACGTCAAGCGTGAAATCGCTTTGCCAGCCCCTGCAGAGCAGCCAGCCAGCCAGCCAGGCAGCCAACCTGTCGTCATAAAATTTTTTTATACATAAAAAAAGAAAAGGTAAAAAAAAAAAAAAAACAAAAACAAACAACAGCAACAAAACTTCAACCCAAAGCCCAGCAGCGACAGAACTTGCGCTGCAGGAAAAGAACTCGCAAAGGAGGGCACAAGGCAGAAGGTGCAGAAGGAGAAGGAGAAAAAGTCGCAGGCAGTTGACAGCTGGGGCAGAGGGAGAGGGACGGCAACAATGCGTCGCGGCTAACGTTGAGGGCGTTGCATAGCAGCAAACGCAAAGTAAAATGTGAAAGGGCAAACAGAGCGAACATGAAATACTCTACATGGAAGAGTATAAGAGAAACGTGTAGAAGAGTATTTGTAATAAAATATTATAATATTCATATATAAAATATATTTAGTATATTATAATGTATGCGGTGTATGGATTCCCTAAGGTATAAGAGAGATTTGTAGTATATCAAGTATACGAAATTGTATGTATTATAATTTAGTAGATGAAGTATAAGAGACTGCGATCAGTAAGAGAGGATATGTGGTAGTAGTAGTAGTAGTATAGAAATCATAGGTAGTGTGTTAGTATGAGTGGCATACGTAATATAGTATACGTAGTGTATGCTGCATAAGAAAGTAAATAAATGTATGTATAAGATATAATGTAGTATAACAAAATGAATCTAGTAAAAGAGAGTATGCAAGTGAGAGAGATTGTATGAAGACGTAGTAAGCCTATGTCAGTATGTGTAGTATAAGAGAGCGTATGTACCATAAGTCGCATAATATGAGAGAATATGTAGTAATATACATACATATGTTTTAAGGGTTCATATATAAGAGAGTTTGTATAGTATTTGAAGTATAAGAGTGTAAATGATGCAGCGCTACATGAAGTATAAGAGAGTATATGCTATAAGATACATATACAGTTACTACTAAATTTAAAAGATCGTCAAAGAGAACGAAGTTTCGTTCATTGCTGACATCGGTTAGGGTATCGATATCAGCATATATATTTTAAACGCCTCATAACGATGCAGCCAGGTGACACAAGGAACGCAAAAGGGAATGAAGGAAATGGCGCAGGGGTAGGAGAGGAGATGAGGAGATGAGGTTATGGTCTGCGTGAAGCAAGGACGCATATCGCATGCGGCGTCTGCCAGAGATCGGAGGCTGCCAAGACACAGTTTTCGCTAATGAGTTTCCGTCTCTGCCAGCAGTTGTTGTTGTTGTTGTTAGTGTTGCTGCTGCTGCTGCTGCTGTTGCTGTTGCTGTTGATGACTTCGCTTAATAGTCAAAGCGATAGAGCAGCGAAAGGAACGCCGACGCGCAGCGCTGATGAAGGTAGTTGATGATGCCTTTTGCCATTTACGAGGCCTTTAAATATCAGTGAAATGAGTTGCAAACTGCAGCCAAGCTGCAGCCGGCTGCAGCTGCCATCATTCAGCGTCATTAGCGGGCTCATTAATTGGCCAGCGAAGACTTTTATATCCGTTGTTGTTGTTGTTGTTGCTGCTGCTGCTGTTTGCATTGACAACGTAAACAAGCAAACAGACAAACAGCCAAACAGTCAAACAGTCAGTCAATCTATCAGTGAGTCATTCACGCGCTGACAAGTCAAACAAGATGACAAGGACAAGGACAAGGCTGCCAGTCGCCTGTCGCCTGTCGCCCGTCGCCTGTCGCCCAGCAACAATGGAGCGCACACGCCACGAGTGGGGGGGCTGGCAGGCAGTCAGACGGAGCAGGCAGAAGCTAATCCCCAACTGAATTTCAGCAGCTCGAAGAGCCAACGACAACATTGGTTAAGTATCTTGAAATAATATTTACACTTTACGCAAAAGACTCAACGCAAACAGCAGCAAAAGATGCGCCCCACTGTGGGCCACCTCTTGCCCGCCAGCCCGCACTGCTTGCTCAGCTACTGTTGCTTTTGTAGCTGTTGCTGCCTGCTGCCTGCTAGTCAAATAAGTTAATCGCTTTACCAATGCAGCAACAACAGCAACAACGATCGATGGGGCGTGGCGCGGGGGGATTTGCTTTGCTCTGACAGCGGTCAACACTTGAGTGCAATTGTGAACCGGTTAACTGTGCTGCCTTTGCCTTTGCCTGTCATATTTTTAGCTTCTGAACCTTCCACCGCCTCAGCCGCTCCCTCGCTCACACTCTCACTCTCTCTCTCACTCACTCACACTCTCCGTCTCTTTGCTTTATTCACTCTCCATCGCGAGTTGCATATGCAAAACTATTTTTAAATGACAACCAGGCAGACAAAACGGCGCAGACAAACGCAGGAAGGAGCAAGCGAAACGGCAACAGCCAGCAACAGCAGCAGGCAAGAAGGAATTAAAGCTAAACACTGAACCACAGCAAATAGTTAGAGCGAGATGGGCTTATATGTATGTAATGTACGTGTATGCTATGCATGTAATACATATAAATATGTACAGCTAGACGCCGGGCTGTTGCTTTTGTCGACCTTTGCCAAAGCCGACGCTGCGGTCAAATGCGAGCCCTGTTGAAATCTCTTCGCAGTCGCAGTCGACGTCGCTTCAATTGATATTGCATTTGCATTTGAATTTAATTGAATTGCATTGTTTGAAGGCGTCGGTCGACGCAGCTAACATTGTCGGTTGTCGGCTGGGCAGCAGCAGCAGCAGCAGCTGAAGAAAGTGAAGTAATTCTTGTTGTTGTTGTTTTTTTTGTTTTTCATATTCCGCTGCTTCCTCCTCTCCTTTTTTGTAGTGCACAGAATTTCGTGCAGTTGCGCTTTCTTTTAGAAAGAGTACATTGACTATCTAATGTAATTGAGCATAAGAATAATATTTTTAAACTGATTAGTGTATTGAGACTCAATAGAAATCAAAAGTAATAATTTACTATATAATATCATTAGCTTTATCTATGTTTAGGTGAGAGAGTATTTGTAATTCGTCACAACTAATTTTCTCAATATTTATTTTGTGGTCTGGCTCTTGACATCGCTTCCGACCCGCATACGAAATACGTCGAGTGAATAGACTTTTCCGTATGGAAAGAAAATGGTATAATTACGCATTAGGCCAAATGTTGGCTTTGATGTGGTGCGGTGTTGCCATCCCCGTCTCTCTCTCTCTCTCTCTCTCTCGCTCATTTCGGCCCTTTAATTGGCCAATTTGATGTGATTTTTTCTTAACTTGTTTTGTTTACTTTGACACCACGCATTAAGTTATGAGCCCATCCTCTAGCATCAAATGCATTTGATTACGATTTGAGTGGGTTTCGCTCTATCTCTCCCTCTCTCCATCTCTCCATCTCTCCATCTCTCTCTCTTGTTGGGTTGAGATAATTGAAAATTAATTGCCTTGGACAGCGGAACATGAGTGGACGGATGATAGCAACCGGTGTCGTCTGCCCCTGCCCCGAATCTCACACTGGCAACCGACCCAGAGAGAGATAGCCCACAGCTTCTCCTTCCACCCGTACCACTCCAGGCCAGATCAGCTGCAGAAGCGAACGAACGAGCGAACGAACGAACGGGTTATTTAATTAGTTTTGACGCGCCCAAGCTCGAAGCTCGAGCTCAGGTAAGCTGCAAGCCGTCATTTGGGTTAGCCGCGTCTGAAGGCGTTGGGATCGACACGCGATCGATCCCATCGCATCGCATCGCATCGCATCGCGTGCGCCACCTAGCGACGCGCAACGGAAGCTGTCACGCCAAAAAAAAAAAAATAGAAAAACGAAAAAGAAAAGAGAAAAAATTGATTGAGTTTCGCCCATAAAGCAATTTGTGTCCCGGACAAATCTTCTAATAAACTTGCGTGTGCGAGGGCTGAATGCGAATGAAGCTCGGATGGGCTGGGATGCTGGGATGTTGCTCTCTGGGGCTGGACAATGGTCGAGTGGACGAGTGAGTGTGTGGGCGTGGCTCGCTGCAGCAGCAATGACAAACAAACAGGATTTCACAATCAGCAGTGGAACCAAAAGTGTGTTTGAATTTCGAGTTAAGTGAGTGAAATGTAGTAGGAGGTGGCCAAGGCAGCTGGCGGGGGGAGTGGGGGAAGTGGAGGGCAGAGTGTCAGCAGGAGGCCGTAGCAGTTGCTCCTGCTACTGCTTCGGCTACTCCTGCTGCTGGGCATGCAAAATGGTTCAGGGGCAAGTCTCCACATTCGCAGACACAAGCAAATGCAAATCGCATGAGAAGCTTTCCGTTTGCCCCCCCCCCCCCCCCCCCTCTCCAGCTCGAGCTTCAGCCACTGCCTGGAGGCTGGCGTTGTCTACTGATTTCGAATGACATGCAGTTGCTGGTCGAGCAGCTGGCTTCAATGGAAGATACTATTCAGCTGCGATGGCAGCTCCAGCCATAGGCCATGAAAGCGCACAGTTGTCAACCGTCGGACGGCCGGACAGCCAGGACAACTGAATGACCAGCCCCATGCCCCCAACACACCAATCCCCAACCCCCAGTCTCGCTACAGCTGATGAGGCAGCAACTGCAATTGGGTTGTATGTCTGCCTCGGCGTCGCACAGTGGGAATTATCGAAATTTCGATTGGCCATGTGGATAGAGGCTTTATTAGGGATACAGAATTTAAAGGTATGGATAGATAGATGGGATAACAGACTAAAGTTGAGCACTCAAAGTTGAGCAAATAAAATCCCGAGGAACTGTTCAAAATATTTCTCAAGTCTAAATCAGTCTAAGCCCAGATTCACTTCAATGAATTCCTTCATTTAAATTTGTAAAATATTTAGCTTGACTCAAAAGTTCTGATTTTGCATTCCACTGTGCCTTGTCTGTGTGTGTGTGTGTGCAACATTTGGCATTGCTTGTTCAGTTTAACGATCGCCGAAGGCAATGTCTCCATCTAACTGTGCGTGTGTGTGCTCTTTTCCCCCCTTCCTCCCCTCCCACTCGCAGGAAGATGGCAAATAATTGAAGCGTCAAGCCTTTTACCGTTTTACCCAAAACGCCAGCGGGCAGATTTGTTGCTTAACGGGCAAATGCATTAGGCAAACATTTCATTTCATTCCGTTCCAGTCCATTCCATTGTATTCCAAGAGTAAAAACTAACTGCGCCTTCCTCTTATATGCCTGCATACAATATAAGAGTATTCAGTCTTCGTTTTGCACAGCTCTTCTCACTGAGAACTTCTCAGATGTCGCTCTCTCTCTCTCTCGCAGTCGTGAGTCACGCGTCGGCAGTCACGCGTGAATGTGGCTGCGTGTTACGCGTGAGTGGCGTGTTTGCCGTGCAAGTCAAGCGCATTTGGCAGCTAATTATGGTCCACATAATGAGACGAGTGATGGGCGGGGCTGCGGGGCAATAGCATGCTTGCACATAGCGCATACGACACGTTGACCCACTTCGTGGGGGCCAGCATATAAATTATAATTTCTCTTTGTTGCTGTTGTCGTTTGTTGTTAAGCGCATTTTCGGCTAATTAAAAAAAGAGCGACAGCATCGCAAAAGCAAAAGCAACAGCAACAGCAACAGCAAATGAGAATAAAGCAACGGTGGAAAGACGAACAGACTGACAGACAGATAGCCTTAGCTAAGTGAAAGAAGTGTGCGAAGAATGCAAATTAAATGAAGAAAAATGCGCCACGCCATGCGGGCCAATAAAACAAATGCTGAAGGCGAAGCGGCGGGTGCGGCAGAGCTGCGAGGAAGCGCAGTTAAATTGAAAACAACAAAAACAGAAACAGAAACAAAACAAACACAAACACAAGACTGAAAGCAAATACTTCATATTGCAAGTCGAACATAAAATACTCTTATTGAAAAGTAGCTAACAATTTTACTCCCATATAGGTTATTACACTCTTATACTCACATTACATTATACATTACATCTATGCCTATGCATCAGCGCTGCTAATTTGTCTATTACTTAATTCAATATGTCTACTCTGTTTATGTGTATGCAGAAACTAAGCAAAGCATCGAAAAACAGCTAAAAATTGTTATTTGGCTATATCTAGCATTCTTAACAAACAGATCTAGCTTCGCTCTGCAGAGCTGACAGCACTGTGGTGCATATGCCTTCAGCTCTCTCTCCCTCTTACTATCACTCTCCCTCTCGAGACACACTTCATGCCGCCACTCTTATACCTTCGGATAGGGTATAAGAAAACAAAAAACACTTTAATGAAAAAGCAGCTCAAATGTAAACAAGTGTGAGACGTAACAAATGAGCGGAATGAGAGAGGTGGAGCAGAAGCAAATTTTAGGCTCTTTCTTTCATAATTCGTATACATATAAAAAGCAAAGGCAACAACACCAGCAACACTAAAGCAGCCGCAGCGCACGTCAAGCTAATTTTTTGGGCTGACAAATTATGATTTATGCTGCAGCTGGTTGTTCTTAAAGTTTCTGTTATTGTTGTTGTTGTTGTTGCTGTAGCTGACATTTTGTCACTGTCGTTGATGTGGGCGCCGCACAGCTGCGCCGACGACAAACTGTTTTAAATCGTTTCGCAAACAAAAGCTTTGGAGCGCCCCTGGGCGCCGTGACACGCGTGACTCACGCGCATGAATGCGCCTGATTAACTTAAATGATGATATACATTTCTAACTGCCAGCACAGGTAAGTTCCCAATGCATTTGCCGCTTTATCAGGCATTCTTATTATACTTGACTAGATAATAGAATGAGTTATGCGAGCTCTATCTGCTGTTATACGGCATCAGCCTAATGCATATAACATGCATAATCTATCATACATGTGTATATGTGTTTAAGCGTGCTCTAAATCTCTCTTCGTATGCTAAACAAGCAATGCACACGCATACACATACATATGCATGCATTTGTATGAATGTATGTTTATAGATGGAAGTCTTTGCGCTCTACCTCTCATTCACACATACACACATATGTATTCATTAGTGTTTCGATATGTCCTACCGCTCTTATATTGCAAGCGCAGCTCCTTAAGGTTGTATTAGACAAAATATGTCACACCAATGAAAACGCAATCACTCTCAATTATGCCTGCTCTCTTCTGTCACTCGATCACATGCGAAAGCGAGACAAACGTACAGCGAGCATGCTTAAAGCATAAGCAAACGACAGCAGTGAAGAGAGTGTGAGGGAGCGCGATGCAAAAAAGTAAAACTGTTCTTTAAATAACCTTGACTCTGCATACATATGCGTATGCTGGGAGAGTATACAACTTAAAGAAAAGAATAAAAGAATTTAATTTAATGGGAGCAGACATTTCGCTCACGTCCCACGCGTATCTAATGTGATTATCAAAGCATTTAAGACCATTGACTCAATCGACTCGATTATTGCTGGTCAATGCGACAATACCCAATTGCGACATGTCAATTTATCCTTTATCTCACACACGCGCACATACACACAATCAATTTATGTACTATATCAAAAAGCAGTCTAAAAACCATATTAAAAAGCATTTCCACATGCGCAATACCCAAGGTACACACACACGCACATCTATCTGAATTTCCATCAGCATTGGCAATCGCATCGAACGTTCGCCTTTTTGCCAATCAACTGCTGCTGCTCGTTCAGTCAATGAATGAATAAATGGCAACTGTAAATGAAAACAATTCAAATTAAACTTGGTCAGCGCCAGCCGGGTGAGGGGTGCAGGCGCAGCTGCAGGTGCTTGAATACTGCAACATGCCCAAGAACTTCAATGGGCCCAATATACAAAACAAAAATGAAAACAAAAGCGAACAAAAAAATCACACACAAAGTGTGAGAGAGCGAGAGGGAGCGGGAGAGAGAAAAAAATCAGCAAGTGTTCTTCAGGCTAATATCACAAACGCAATTACATGGGCTGCCAGCCCAAGGGAGAGTGAGCATAGAGAGAGAGAGTGAGTGAGAGAGCGAGAGGGATAGACAGAGGGGTAGCCAAGCAACGCTGGGCAGAGTGAGCACACTGACTGGTCAGCCACGAAACGGTATATGTGTTTTTTGTTCTAGCCCAACAAAAGCAATTGCCCATTGAGTCAGGCCAGGAGCGGTCACAGGAGCAACAGCCGGGCCCAGACTGCATGCCAAACATCCTGCAGACGACTCCAGTTTCCCCCATGGGGCATGGTCATTGTGGCACATTCAATACACACACACAAACACACACACACACTGACAGAGGCTTTGCAGCAGAGACTAACTAATAATAGGCAGCCACTTGGTCTGAGCGAAGCTTTGTCTCTCAACTGTTTACAGGTAGCAAAAGTTTTCCCCCAGTTGGAGCTGGGGTCGCCCGCTGGGCAACTTAACGGAAGCGAGCAATTTAGTTGCTAAAAAGGCTCGCCAATGAGCTCCCAGTGGGCAATCAGCTGGGCAGCAGACAGCGATTGAAAATCCATGGGCAACAACGGCGAACGGCTCGCAAAGGCGATTCCGGTTGATGAGCCCTTCCATAGGTAAATCAATTAGGGCTCGATAGATGTGTCTATCGATCAGATTTGACATGATTTTCAATATTGAACTCAACAGGATATTAGTGAAGCTAGAGAGAAGAGCTTAAAGCGCTGCTCGATGAATATGATTATCGATAACAGATAAGCTATCTATGATAAGAAAGTGAAATTGGTTGATATATAGAGTTATCGATAACACTCCATAGCTATGAATATTAAGCTGCCCATTGAATATTATCTTAGAAAGGAAATTTGAAGAAATTACTTTAAAAGTTTATCAAGAGAAGATTAATAAGAGAGGCGAACTGTTGAAATAATCGATAATGGTCGATAACAAAAAAAGTAATAATTGGTAAAGGATTATTTATAACATTTATTTAGTTTGAATATCGAAGTGGAAAACGCATTGGTATGCAAAACTGTCAGCGCTAAACTTATCGATAAATATGACATTCGATAATTGCCGATTGTTAAAGGGATATTCTGAAGGAGGCTATGCATCATAAGGGTTCTCTGCATGCCCCTTCTGGAGCTTTGAATTGTTTCAGCATTCTGCTGCACAATCCGGCTCCTGGCCAAAAGGAGCTTCTCTAATTGCACTGACTTCTCTATTTTATAGATAAATGTATAAATTATATTAAGCTCCTTCAATTGCAGGCACACACTATGTAGTCTGTCTCTCTCTATTCCATCTCCCCTTCTGCTTCTTTATCTCTTTTAACGCTTTGTGTGCGTAATTTGCGCGCTTTGTTTTAATTAAAATTCAAATGCGTTGCAATTTCATTAATTACCAGACATACACACACACACACTCGCACACACACTGAGGCAGACACACTTGGTCAGTCATTGCTGCTGCCACTTTCAGCCATTTTGCAATAGAGGCTTTGAAACTGGCGCTGACATGACTACAGCCTCCTCCTGCTCCTGCTCCTGCTGCTCCTGCTGCTGCTGCTGCTGCTGTTGGCCATTGCATGCCGGCAGCCAAGCGAAGCATGAAAGCAAACGCATAGCCATCAACTAAGCAAAGTGCCTGCCCCACCCGTGTTGCGCTTGCCACGCGAGGCGGTGCACCGCATTCGCACGTTGGCCGCCTGTACGCTTGACGAGTGCATGTGTGTGTGTGTGTGTGTGTGTGTGTCAGTCAACAATTCAATTAACGTGTTGATGATTTTGTGGCATGCAACATGGCGTACGAGTCCTGCCAGCTAGCTGCAGCGAGGCTAGCAACGGCCAGAGTGAGAGAGAGAGAGAGAGTGAGAGTGAGTAAGAGAGAGAGAGGGAGACTCGGCTAGAGAGGAGTGTCCTCCCTTCTTTCTCTCTCACTCTTGCTCTACCTCTCTCTGCTTCTCTCTCTCTCTCTCTTCATCTCCTTCTCTATTACTCTCTCTCTTTCCCTCTCTCTCCCTCTCCTTACGCACCACATTTTAATGAGCAATTGATTGCGCTGCTGCCTTTTCTGGCCTAATCGCGCTTTGCCTACTTTACAGCATCCCCAATTTGTCAACTTGTCACTTTGTCAATTTGTCAATTAGTTTGTCAATTGTTCCGAGTGCCGAGTGCTGCGACTTGATCTCGCCAAGTTCTCAATGAATCTGCAATTAGACAAGTGCTGGCGCTGCTGTTGCCAATGGCTAAAATGCTTAACACTTTCAATTAAACGCATTAATTTTATGGGATTATGCGTTAGAGGTGGCTTCAGGTGAGATGATAACGGTACTGCCAGATGACAACGGAGTTGGGCGCATCGCATATCAAATTTAATTTGCTCATTTGCCCTAAAAGCTTTTACTGTGTCTTGGGTGGCCAACGCCACGCCCCCCACCCGAAAACACACACACACACACACACACACACACACACACACCCATAGGGCAGAGGAAGAGAGTGGGGCTGAGTGGGGGATGCGGGGGGCGGCGTAGTCTGGAGCATGTGCTTTGCTCCTTTGCTCTACCTAGCGCGCTGCCTGCTTACGTAGCAAAAATGCGCCCCTAATTAAATTCAATATTAAATTGAGCAAAACGCAATTAACTCAAAAGGCGCACAGAGCGGGACAGCGCAGAGTAGAGGGGAGCGGAGGGGAGTGGGGAGTGGTGCGGGACAGACGGTGACTGGCAGAGCGCCAGACTTGGCCATGGACAGATGCGGGGCGACTCGCGTGCTGCTGCCACAAGCTGAGACACACACACACACAGCGTTACGTATACGCAACGTTGGCGGCTGAGCTGTGATTTGGCTGTCGTCCTCTAGCGTTAGAAAAATGAACATTACCGATATTAGGGGAGAGGGCCGACCAGTGGACGACTAGCGTATACCCTGTAAATAAATAGAAGCAATGCCAAGCTCTGGGCAAAGGCAAGCGTTGCATAACGTATACGCAGCGTTAGTTTGTTGAAAATTTTGAATGAGAAAGTTGAACATTACATTGTGAGCGTAACCGACTAGCGAATACTCTGCAGATACAGCAGCAGAGCTGAAATGGGCTAAGGCCTTAGCATGCCGCATTTAACGATAAAAGGCAAACTGATTAAAGGGTCAAATCTTGTTTATATTCTATATACTTCATAAATTATATGCAGTGAGTTTTATTAAAATTATTTTTTTTTTTTTTTTTTTACATTTTTCAACTTCAAACGCCCATAAAACATATAAAAGTAAATGCTAAATTTTGGATTTAGAAATAACCTTTTCGATAAGGTATATCTCAATATAAAAGGAAAAATAAAAAAACCGAATATTAATGTTACTCAGTGTATAAGTATAATATCTAGAGCTTATATAAATATCGAACATAAAATATACGATATAAAATATATCACTCATATATATGTATATACCATATATTCACATAATTTAAAATGTATGTATAATATATCTTATATTTTTAATTGACAATCAAAGAATTTGCACACCCATCAAAGAAATAATAAATCTATTTAGTTCCCTTCGACTGGTTGGTATGAAAGTTGATAGGGTGTTGAATTTCTTAGCCTAATTAGACTAATCTACGTTGAAAATGTATAAAAAAAATAAAAAAAATAGAAAATAAACTATTCGATTTATATTCAGATTCAGATTCGAGTAAACTATAAGTTATCGATAAGTGCTTGCATATCCAATAGTTCTAATCCAGCTCAGTCAAGCCAAGCAACTTGCGTCTATTCGACATTTTCATGGCAAATGCTTTGGGTATTTGCGAAAAACATAAAAGTGAAGTGCAAAACGACAATCGATATATATCGATAAACATTTAGAATATTAATAACTAAGCTAGTGAAAAATGGAGTTGTCGCTAACGTTGGCTAGCTCCAACGACTATGTAATATATATGTATATGTATGTACATATTGCATATGAGTCTATATATATATATTTTGACTCAATCATATTGTTTTGGTGCCACTGTGCAGAAATGTTGCTGTCGCTGCTGTTAGTGTTGTGTGGGCGTTGAAACAATGCGCGCACACAAGCACAGGCGAAGGACAACAACGGCAGTTACATAGATAACAATTAACAGCATTTTCCCAGTGCCGCCCCCTGCTACTTCACCGCTCCACCCCTCCACTGCCCCCTCGGCTGCCCAATTTCCGCCCACAGCTGCGACTCAGAGCGACTCTGTAGCCCGTTGGCTACGTTTTGGCAATCTTAGATGTCGGCAAACATTTTGTGTGCGTGTTGACGTTGCTGCCGCAACAGCAGCAACAGCAACAGCAGCAGCAGCAGCAACAGCAACAGCAGCAGCGGCAGTCGAGTCTGATGTGTGCCAGCGATAACAATACGCCCTAGAGGCAAAAACTACGAGACGGGCAACTCTTGGCATGCCCCCGCACCCCTCCACACTCCGCCGTTCCCTCTCTCTGTCACTCTGCCACATGCGAGCAGCAAAATTAATGTCTGCTAATGATTTGTGCCGGCATTCTGCCCTCGCCAGCCACGCCCCCCTTTTGTGCAGGCATGCAAAGTGTTTAATGTTTCATAACTGAGCACTGGGCGAACTCAGCTGAGAGCTCGCAACAGAACAGAACAGAACAGAACAGATCAGAGAACACACACAGAACAAAGTCAACTTGCAGCAGCCGCAGGAGTCGCAGGCAGGGCGGGGAGCTGGGCAGGTGTACAACTGCAATCTCACTTTCAGTTTGTCAGCCACAGACGGACGAGCGGACAGATGGACGGAATAGTCAGGAGCTGCATATGTGGAGCGCATAAATTGTCAAAGCATTCTGCTCTGAACAGAGATGGAGGCAGCTGTGCGTGTGCGTGTGTGTGTGTGTGTGTGTGCGTGTGGCAACATTGTCGTCGTGGGTTGCAACTTGTTTCTGTACTAATGAGCTAAGAGCGAGAACCTATCGAGCTTTAATATTGATTGATTGCTGCAAATGTTTATAGTCTTATCGATAACATATCAGAGCACCTAGCTAAGCTCTAGTCAACATTAATCAGTGGATAATCGATAACATATCGTTGTTTGAATTCTTGCACAACTAAAAAGTTTGCCATATATAAGCGATAGATTACTATTACAATTGATAATCAATCAATGACAAATCGATACATATCGAAAGTTGTAGTACAACTTGGGGACTTTCAATAGACTTTCATATCGATAAATATCGATTGTTAATTGGAAAATACTTTGTGAATATATCGAAAACAATTTTAATATACTTTCGCTTGTTAATTGAAAAATATTTAGTATAACCTGGTCAGCTATCGATGAAATATCGTAAAATCTATATTAGCCTATCTATATACATATGTATGGGTATATATGTATATATTATTCGTAACTATATCTTTAGCTCAATGCTAAACTATCCATGCAATAATGCATTATGCATTAAGTTAAACGCACACATTCAATTACCGATAACATATCGAAATTCACACACAGCCAATGAAGCCAACTTCATTGAATATACATATATACAAGTAGCTCATTAAAATGCCTTGAATTCTATCAATGTCAACTTGGCTATGCATCAAAGTATGTGGCAGCACAGAGTGCCCCCATTTAACTATCGATAACATATCGAAGCACATAGCTAATGAATGGCGCAGTCAAGGCGCACCCAGTACGAATGGTCGCAGCGGTGCTTCCAACTGCTTCATGCATATTTATTGACCACACACATTGAGGCGACGTGGCCACGCCCACCGCTGCCACTGTTGAGACCCAAGCACGTCTGGTGGGTGTTGCCAGCGAGCGCGTTGGCTCTGCCGACTCTGCCGACTATACCCCTCGCCCTCCCTCGCTCTATCTCTCTCTCTCTCTCTCTTTGGCTGGCAAACTCAATTGCAATTACATGAAACTTTAGCTTATAATTTGATTAAACTTTTCAATTACAATATGCAATGAAGTTGCTCAGCGACAAGACTTTCAAGGGGGCGTTGGCAAGGGCGGTCCGAAGCGGAACGAAACTGAATGAAACGGAACGGAGCGGTAAGCGAAGATGCGGCATGCCGACCAGGCGACTGCCCGGACTGCTAATTCCCACAATTACAAATTTGCTGGCAAGCAATCAAGAGCGAGATAACCGAGACGCGTCCACAGACCTCCCAGGCACAAAATCGCCAAACTGGCAAAAAGCACCTGCAACTGCAGCAGCAGCAGCAGCAGTGGCAGCGGCAGCAGCGGCAGCAGTCGTCCAGACTGGCTTCGGTTACCGGCGCAGCGAATGCGCTGCTGGCCAACTGCCAGGCCAGAAGGTAACCAAAAACCCAACAACTGTCAGCAATCGCCAGTTGGCAGCTGCTAGCTGAGCATATGGCCAGGCCTAGACTTGAATCTGGACTCTAGGCGGGCTGCGGTTGCATCGAGACCTCCCAGACCTATGCGCGAGCCCCCTCTCATTGTCTCTCACTCTATCTATCTCTCTCTCTCTCTCTCTCTGTCTATCGTTGTCTGTGTGTGGTTCATAATCTTAAATTGCCAGCCAACTGGTTGGCATTGCCCGTTTGGGCCACCGCCTCTGCCTCTTCCCATTGCCAGCCAGAGCTGGGGAACGGGTGCCGACGTACGTGCTCATGTGTGCAATGCGATAGAATTTTTCTCTTCTTCTTCTTCATTTTGTTTGTATATACATGTGTGTGTGTGCGTGTGTGTGTGTGTGCATGTCTATGTACATTTTTTTAGCTGCAGGTTAATCTAAATTAGTAAAATATACACGCAGCCACAGCGCAGACGGTCGGCGTTGGGCTTAACTAACTCAAAGGTAAATAGACAACATCTCTGCTGGCATCGACTTCGCTGCCACTGTCGACGTCGACGTCGACGTCGCGTCACAGCATCTCAGCCACAACGACGTCGTCAAGCGTCGACAACTCTTCAGTTGTCTCATCTATTGTTGTATTTGCTGTTGCAGTTGTTGCTGTTGTTGTTGTTGTTGTTGACGTTGCTGTTGCTGTTGCTACTGCTGCTGCTGCTGTCTGATGCCGCTGATGCCGTTGATGCTTTGATGCTTGACGTTTGCCCCGTTTGCCACATGCAAACCAAAGTAAACTTTAAACAAAACTTGGCACAAAGCTGCTGCCGTCTCTTTAGCCAACAGAGCTGAGCACGGCCAGTGCTAAACTGTGACACGTTCACGACATGTGAACAAAGTCACAGTTAACACGTTGTACACGTGAAGATGTAACTGTCAAGAAGACTAGACAAAGCAAGTCAAAGTATAAAAAAATATATATATATTTGTGTTATGTAGTTATTTCCATTTAATATTTTTACTCAATTTTTTTTTTATTCAATTTTTTTTTTTAACAAGAAGTAGGGCAGATTTTTTGCTTTTCTCTATTTTTTTACATATATTTTATTTTACTTTATTTTATTGGATTTTTTAAATTTAATTTTACTTTATTTTACTTATTTTAATATGTTTATTTAAAATATTATTTTTTCCTTTTTCATCTTATTTTACATGACGTATGTATCTGTTTATTTTATATTTTCTTTTGCTTTTTATTTATTTTTTTATTTTTATACCCTGAACCCATTAAAAATGGGAAATCAGGGTATAATGGTTTTGTTTTATTTTACTTAGTTTATTAACTTTAATATTATTCTTATTTTTTCTTATTATTTTATTTTAATTATTTAATTTTTTTATTTTAGTCATTTTAATTATTTAATTTTTTTATTTCATTATTTTAGTCATATTAATTATTTAATTTTTTTATTTCATTATTTTTTATTCTAGTCATATTAATTATTTAATTTTTTATTTCATTATTTTTTGATTATTTAATGTTATGGTATAATTTTTTAGTCATTTTAATTATTTAATTTTTTTATTTCATTATTTTTTATTTTAGTCATATTAATTTTTTTTTTTTTTATTTCATTATATTTTATTTATTTAATGTTATGTTATATATATTTATGCCTTTTATTTAATTTTTTTTTTATAAATAATATATTTTTTTATTTAAAAAATGTTATTTTATATTATTGTTCTATTTATTTATCCTATATATTTTTACAAGACAGTCTCTCAATGCTCATCTTTAAAAAATAATAATAATATGATTCTCCTTTAATCACAGATTGACTTAAATGTTTTAAATATAAGCTCAACGTTTACTCTAGTTAATTTTCTATAAGTCTGAAGATTTGTCTATACAGATTTGACTCTAGTTCCTCGCTCGACTTGAACATTTTTTTTTTTTACATTAATAAATATATAAACATTTTGAACTGTAGAATTTGTAGAGCTCAGGCTTTGGCCAGTGTTGCATAAAGCTCATGTGCGACATGTGCAACACGTAGGCAGTGCTAGGAAAGTTGGCAATGCGCAGTTGCTAAGTCACAGTTTCCTGTGCTGTCTACGTGACAAATTCGCATTCAGTCACATTTGCCCAGCTTAATTCACTATTTGTTATATTGCGATGCAGCAGGCAGCATGCAGAAGGCAGAAGGCAGAAGGCAGGCAGGCATAAGAGGATTTTCATTAAAGCGCATCAAAATAAAAATACAAATAAAAAAAAAAAAAACAATCTTTGCGAGTTGCCATTGTTGTTGTTGTTGTTGCTGATGTCTCTGCATGCCGATACAGACGACTGACTGCTGGCTCTTCAGCTTCAGCTTCAGTTACAGCTGTCTCAGTCTCTGCAACCACAGCCGGAAATGCGCAGAGACAAAATACAAAACGCGCGTGCCCGAGAACTTTGGCCACAGCGAAGGTTGCCCGCCTGGGTAGCTTGGGTTGCCTGGAATGCTTAGTTGTTGCGTTGTTTCGGTTGTCCGCTGTCGGTTGTTGCTGCTTGGCTTAGCCTTTGGCTTTGCTAAACAGCTTTAAGCTCAACCCCAATGAGCTCATCCTTGATGTCTGCTGCTGTTGCTGTTGCAACATGGGCACCGCCAGCGGCAACAAAGTCAAGTACATTGTGCGCTCTAGTATCATTTGCACGTACTTGTCACACGGCCTCAAGTAGTTGTTGCTGTTGTTGTTGCTGTTGTCGTCTCTGTTGCAAGTTGCTTGTTAACATTGCCTCGCGTTGCGCCTGCAGCTTATGCTCATGTCTAGGCCAGAGCTACAGCTGCTGCTCACTCTCTCTCTCTGTCTCTCCCTTTCTCCATCTCTCTCTCTCTCTCTTTTTATCTATCTCTTAAGCTTGACCGGCGCGCGGCTTTGCATTATGTCCAGCTCGCTGAGCGTCTTTGCCTTCTCGCAGAACTTTGCATAAAATTAATATCAAGCCAATGGCTTCACTTTAGCCTACCAATTCAGCGCCCTCTCGGCATCCCCCTCTCCTCCCCCCCTCTACCAGACAGCTCCTGCTCCTGCTCCTGGACTCATCATCTGCTTCATGTTTCCGACAGTTCATTGCGAGTGTTTTAACGGTCGGCACTTCCGCCGCTGGGCGCCGTTCGTCCCTCCAGCCCCTCCGTCCCCTCCGTCAGTCCGCTCGCTCGCATAATTCGCTTTTTATGTTAACTTTGCCATTTCAAATATTTAATTTTGAAAAATAATTTATTCATTTCCGGCGGACTCGCGGACAACGCCGTCACGCGTCGCCCTGTGTTGATGATTTCCTTTTTTTCTTTTTTTTCTCTCTCTCTCTCTCTTTGCTCTTCTTGAAATTCATTTTTATTTTTTCTGCTTTTTACATTATGCCCCACCGCAAAGTTGATTTGCTTTGTTTTGGCCAGCGGGTGGAAATTGAAACTGAACTGTAATCAAAGCGCGGCTATTGATGTCATCTGCTGCTGCTGCTGCCGCTGCCTCTGCCGCTGCCGCTGCTCCTGCTGCTGCGACTCTGCTGGCGGCTGTCGACTGCCAGCTCAAATGTAAATGAATTTCTGCATCAATTCATCGGACGCATTCCCATTGATAATATGAATTTCAATTGTCAGCTCGGTGAATAAAGCTGGCGGAGATTGCGGGTGGAGATTGTGGCATTACGGAATGCCAAGCGACAGTCCTTAATAGTTTACAATAGTATTATATTGACAAATACTCTCACTGCAGCAACTTATTGGCGAAAGTAAGCAACTTTTCGAATCAACTTTGACGGCATCAACGAACAAAGAGGCAAAGGTGAGTTTAAATAGAGTTTGTATCGAGTTTAAATAGAGTTTGAATGGGTTGAAGGTTGGCAGATCTTTACGTAAAGGGTGACATATTTATAGCTTATCAGAATATATGAAAGAGATTGTAATCGGTTTTCTATTATTGAGAATATCTATAGATTATTTTTAAATAAATTTGATTTATAAATAAGCGTTAGCTGATTTTACACAGATATCGATTTTCTGTTAGGGTATACAATTATCGATAACCTTTAACACATTTGATCTGTAGATTAAATATATGAACCCAAAGAATGCTCATCTAGCCTACAGAAGAGGCCGAAGTTATTTTGGGTCTTTAAAGTCAAACCGATTATAAATATGTTTATCGATTTCCTGCTGTTGTAAACATTTATCGATTATTAAAAAAATTTTTATCTAGTCTTTATATATGTATCACTTTAATACAACGGAAAAAATTTTAATTTTTTAAGAGCAGTTTAACATCGATTTTTAGTTAGTGTGTATATTTATCGATCGTTTAAAAAATTATTCTGATCAGCCTCTAATTTAAACTGACCCGGCCTCATATATATTCCCGTAATCTATATAATACTTAGCAGCCAAATGCTTTGAGCCTTTAAACCAAGCCAATTGTAATGAAAGTTTTATATCCACTTAAAAGTTGCCGCCCGCTCTCATTAGCCAAGCTATTAAATGAAGGTCGCAGCAGCTAAAGTGTTTCGAGCTAACAATTTGAATATTTCAATCATTTATAATTAGACGTTTTATAGCTTTGTTAGGGAACCGCCTCAAAACTGAGATTTGTACGAGATGGTGGTGAAAGAGAGTTGTCGAGGGGGCTGAGATGCGACTGCAAAGTGAGTTGAGAATGTGTGTGAATGGGTATGTGTATATTTATATATATATAAAGTATATATCTATGTGTGTATGTTTACTGTATATACACATCGTTTCTTGATAAATCAACAATGTGTGCCCGCATTTGTTTTTGGTTTTGACGCTTGCAGCTAAAATAAATAATACGTATACGCCGCGTTTAAAAAATTTAAAGACAGAGAGAGAGAGAGAGAGAGAAATGTGATAAAAAATGTAGATAATTAAGTTGACGCTTAAATTGATTGCACACACATATTTCGTGCAGAGCTTAAAACTGCATTCGATTTAATTATCGAACATAAATTGCAAGAGCAACGAGCCACGAGCCAGAGCTGCCAATCAGCAGCAGCAGCAGCAGAAGCAACGGTTGTATTACGGTTTATATACGAGAAAGAGGAAACTGAAATGTAATGCTCATCAAAGCGAATGTTAAGCGCATTAATTTTAATGGCATCATTGCGCCAGTTGATAGATTCATTTCAAGGACCAACGACCAAGGACCGAATCGAAGTTATTGCATTGCAATAAGCACATTCACATTGTTGTTGTTGCTTATTGTAATTGCAATGAAGTGTTTGCTAAACATCAAAACGCATTACACAACACTGCATAAAAGTAATTTAAAATTATTGAAATTTCAATTTCAAATTAGCTTTTTGTTTGGCTTTCGGCTCAGTGCACTTGATTGGCTAAGTGATTAGAATTTAGTTATTAGCTCTAAATATGAAATGAATGCATGCATTAATATTTGATTGGTTAAGTGTTGCGAAACACTCGAATATGCGACAGAAAGAGAAATTGATGAGCTGTGAGCGGAAGAGCTTTAGTTGTGGGAATCAATGGCATTGACTATGGTCTACTTATATTTTCTATACTGTTAAACAGTGTTGTAAAGTTAAGAGAATGCAAAAACTTATTCACACATCTACCCATAATTATACATATTTAATTATATTATATTATTGCCCATTATATAAATTTAGTTAGAGATTCGTATGCCCATATTATCTTGTCTGAAGGCCGCTGTTATTTAACTAGTTAGTAGCTATTCGCTTTTAAGTAGTCGTGCATGCCATGCTAAAATTCATTTTAGAAATTAAGTATAATTGGAATTATTATATGCGCAAATGTGAGACTTTTATCGTATTAAAGTTAATTTCAAGAGACTTCAAAGCAAAGGCATCATAAGTATAAAGAAATTTTTTGAGATATGTCAAAGTGCTTGAAACGAGTGAGCTTGACTAGAAGATACACTAAAAAGCTATACTATATTATACAGTCGAGTCTCGATAATTCGTAGCCCGCTAAATCGAAAATCGCGATAAATTGAAAAAATTCTATCCCCTTGAAAGAAATTCATTCTTAATAATTCTCAATAATTTGAATTTCTGTGTAAATCGACAAAAAGAAAAAAAAAAAAAAAATCCCCGAAAAAAAAAACTAATCGGAATTCTACTGCTGTATATAATATAATATATTTTAGTATTTTATTTATGAGCTGCTTGAAGTTATTGCCTTAGCAAGCTCTCTTTAAACTAAACCAAACTCAAGCTAAGTTTTGCATATATATGAATAAATATGTCAATAGTAGCAAAAGTAGTCCAAATATTATTATTAGTATTATTCCTATATATTTGCATTAGTTTTAGTCAGTTGTGGTCATGGTACACGCATCTATTTTTAGATCTGATGTCTGTGGCCATTGGCATATTAAAATTGAAATCATATCACGTTTTGGCATTGTAGCTTTAGGCTCCTCTGTCAACATTTCGAGCCGCCGTCAAATTTGATGATGATGGAAAATTTGAAAACAAAAAGTTGACAATTAGAGGCTAGCCAATAATTATTGGCCAACAAATGTGCACAATGCATGCGAAATGGTTGCGAAAAAATAAATAAAATTGGCAGAAAAAAACAAAAGAGAAAACCAAAAATATAAAAGCTAAATTAAATACAAGTGCAGACGAGTCTATGCGACTGCTCAATGCTCGTTCACAGAACAGGAAAATTGTTAATATTTATATATAAAATAATATATAATTTCAATGATAGAGAATATTATAACTGAACCAACTTTAAAATTCTAGCTGAATTCTAGCTAGACTCTAGTTTAATCTCCATAAATTTGATTTCCCAATACAGGAGTATATACATATATTAAATATACATGAGAGTTTTTATGGCCACAGTTTTTGTATTTTCCGTTCTGCCACGCCTCCATGTGGGCATAACCAATCAACTGAAGCCAATTTAAGCCCAGACTCTATGCCCTTCTATATTAGCAGCTTCCAAGCAATAAACGCAAAGTAAGTTTGTATGTACCAAAGCCAATATGCTCTTTCACACTCTGTGAGCGAGTATTTGTGTTAAAAATAATAAATAACCTGAAACGGAGATTGGGGCAGGCTCAATAAATGTACAATTAAAAGCAGCACGCAACATTTGCATTTCATTTAAGTATTTCAAATAAATGTTTTTTTCACATTTATTGTGTTTTTTTTACTGTGGTAAATCCGTCTGTGTTTGCTGTGTGTGTGTGTGTGTACATGTATGAGTTTTAAATATTGCATAATTTGTTGCAGCTATAACAGCAAAAACAGCAGCAAATCAGCTGTTCAGCATTTCAATGAAGTCCAAAATGCGTGAGAGATTTTATTAGTGCATTTTATTGTTTATGGCTCTTGCTCATTAGCATACCCAGCGGCCAGCGGTGTGAGCCAACTATATAGGATATATATATGTATATATATACCGACTTTTGATGTGCTAACTATTGAGATAATATGAAGAGCTCGATATATACGCAGATATATGTATATATAATATTATAATACATATATTTGTTAATAAAAAATTTATTTTGTAGAAATTAAAAAAATTAAATATTTAAAAATGTGCATCAAGAAAAGAAAAACATAAAAATACTTTTTTTATCTATACATTTTTTTTAATTACAAAAAAATCTGATTAAAAATTTGTAATTTGAAAAAAAAAAAATTTTTTTATCCACCAATTTTGTTTTTAGTTTTTAGGCACTAAAATTTTTATATAAAAAAATTGTATTTTTAAACATTATACTGTATATTAAATTTTATTAATTTAAGCATTTATTAATGCTACAAGCTTCAAATTTCCAAATCATTTTTAAATCAGGTAATATTTGGCTTTTAATTATGTGAACAATTTTTTATTTTATATTTTATCAATCCCTAAATAATAGTAGAGTTGTATGCTACGAGACAAATGTTTTTTATATAGCCTCAACTGCCTTTAGTATACATATATCTGTTGATATATTTATGTACCTTAATGCAATAATTATATGCAATGACAATTTTTGGCAAAAAACAAAAAAACAAAAATAAATAATAATTTTTAGGACAAATGATTTGGGCAAGTCAGCATCTATAGAGACAATTCAATCCATTTTCTAAATCTCTAGCCTTATATACTTAAATATTTATATATTCTCTATAAAGTCTAGAATTTCATATATAAAATTTAAATCTTTTATAATTCACAAAACAGACTTTTAGCTGATGAACTAAACACACCAAAAAAAGCTTTAAAAAAGCTAAAATCTGTTGAAAGAGTATTCAGCGAGTCGTCTAACCGCTTAACTATTTATAAAGTGTATTGTTTTTTTTTTTTTTTTTTTATTGTTGTATTTTTTTTTTTTTTTTCACTTCTTTTCTTTGGCTGCTGCCTTTCGTGATCATAAATTATGTTGGAAAAATGATTATAAACCAGAGGCCAGAGAACCAATACCGAAACGTTGGAAAATTGCATTTACATATTGTGTTAAATATTTAACACTTGCCCAGAGTGCAGGCGTGCATGTGTGTGTGCGTGTGTGTGTGTGTGAGTTGTTGTTGTTTTCATTTGTTTTTTTACACACATTTTAATTAGCTGCATTTTATTGCCAGCCAGCAGGCAGCAGCACCGCCCGCTGCTGCTCCCGCACTACCAGCACCGTCAACGGCAATGGCACTCATTAGTTGTCAAGCACTCAATAAATGGCCGAACCATACATCATTTAAGCCTTCATTAGTTTATCGGCCAAGCGCCTGGTAAAAGTTATTAGCGACAGTTTAAAATTAAATTGCCCGCCTTTTGTTGTGTGTGTGTCAGTGTGTGCTTTAGTGTGTGTGTGTGTGTGTGTTAATATATTCATTTGGAAGTTAATGAACTCGTCAATTAGTTAGTCATTGTCTGACGCGCTGATACATAATTTCATTTCATAATTTTTTTTTTCTTCATTTTTTTGTGTGTGTGTGTGTGTTTTATTAAAATTCATTTTCAATTTTCCAAGCTTTAAGCTTGACATTTTCACTATAAATTTACCATTTGAACTGTTCCCCAGCCTTGGTTTGACTCTTGACGTTTAACACACTGATGACTTTTTGACTTACAGCTAACAAGCTTACAATACTGGATACCCCACACCCATACACACACACACACACACACACACACTTGGTGCTGCTGCTGACTTTCTCAAGCAATTACTATTTAATTTGCGCAAGCATTTTGCGCCAACTGCGGCGCATCACGACAGCATCGTTTGGCACTGGCACTGGCACTGGCCACGCCCCTTTCGTCAGCTACTCCTCTTACGCTGAGGGCTCAGCCGTAGAGTTGGTCATGTTTTGCCTCGACTCCTGCTTCTTCTCTTCTCTTCTTCTTCTTCGACTACTTCATGTTTGCCGCTCTTGACTTTTGTTTTGAGCGTTCTTTTTGCAGTTGTTTTTTGTACCCTATTAAAATGTTAGCTAGCCAAAGCGGGTATGCCAGTGCGCTGCTAACTAAGTATAAATATTATTATATAATATTTGATAAGTGATGTATTTTGTTACATACAAATATATTTAATATAAAATCAATTTTTCACTGTCTTAACGAATTTTTTGGCTTTCATTTCTGCTTTGCCTATTTCGCATATCTCTAAACAATTACAGGGTATTACCCTGACAATAACTTGGTATTTAAGCCTTTCATTTGTTTCTTTTAGCGCGTTTTCGTTTTCTTTTTGGCAGTTTCGATCTTGTCTACGTTGTTGACCGCAAGCCGCTTAACAGCAAAGGCAACAGCAACAACAACAACAACAACAACAACATGAGAAATCTGTCTGAAGGTGGGCGCCTCGCCTCGGCTCGTCTCGCCGCATTCCCGCCCCTCTCACACGCGAATTTGTGGCTGGACATTCACGCGTTGCTTTGGTCTCCGATTCCGCTTATGCTGTATGTGTGTGTGTGTGTGTGTGTGTGTGTGTGTGTGTGTGTGTGTATGTTGGTGTGTGTGGGGGAAGTCGCCGCCGCAGTCATCTACTTTAGTCATGTTTTATGGCTCTTTTGGTTTTATAATTTGTCCGACAACAGCTGCGGCACAAGAAAGACGCCGTGCACTTCTCTCCCCTTCTGCAGCTCCACCACCTCCTTCTCCGCCATCCCGTGCTCCCTCACCTCTTGTTGTACACCCTCTATATAGCATGCCCCTGGACTAGTTCGCAGTTTATGGGCACAGACAGCAGACTTCAAAGCAATTTCGCCTTTTTTGGACAATGTTTTTTTTTTTTTTTTTTTTTTTTTTTTTTTTTTTTTTTGGGCTGGGTTGTTTTTTTGGAGGCTGCTCCAATTAGTTGCCAAATGTTTTCTTATTAAATTCAAATTGTAATTTTATGCTTTTGGTCAAAGCAACAACAACAACAGCAACAAAAGCGACAACGACAACAAAACTTGGCTTTATTCGTATAATTTATTAGTCTCGGTTTGGTGGCCAAATTAGATTTAACACACATCAATTTACATATACGAATTTGCATACACTCATGTTCCGTAACCTGGCAGATGACACGCCCCATTTTTTGTTTGTTTTGCTTCTGCATAAATAGTATCAAATATCTCAGAGCTACTCGGGCAATTGGTAGGGTATATTAGCCCAAACAAAAATTGTAAACCAAATATAATCATAACAAGAGAGTCGAAGGCCCCAGCAGCCAGCACTCTATAATTTACGTTAGCTATATAATTTTCCATTGTAAGTTAACTGTATAAATAAAATTTTTAAAAATTAGGTTTGAGTACAAACTATACATACAGCTATATAATGAATGTATAGTATGTGATTTTATGTTATTTTATTTCTTCTCATTCTGGTACTTATATTTATACATATATTAATATTCATACACTTAAACTTGTATTATACTAATACACCTAATCATACGCATACTCCTACTCATAATTAAAAATCATACTTATATTTACATTTATTTTATATTTACCTATTCATACTCCCTATTCATACTCATACTTATACTCATACTTATACTTATACTCATACTTATACTTATACTCATACTTATACTTATACTATTACTCATACTTATACTTATACTCACACTTATAATTATACACTTAAACTTATTATGCTCATATTCATACTCATTACTATACTTAAGCTCATACTCATACCCACAGCTATACTTATACTTAAACTCGTACTCATACTCATACTCATACTCGTATTCTTACTCATACTCATACTCATACTCATACCAATATCCTACCCAACTTATATCCACACTCATAGTCATACCCATACTCATACCCATACTCATACTCATACTCATACTATTATACTTATACTTTCACTTATGTTCGCTTTATACTTATTCTCATATTCATTCTACTTCTACTACTTTTACCTGCGCTGATAAATAGTGTATTTAATCGTCGTTGTCATTTTACATATTTAAATGTTATTTATTTACTTATTTCCTCTCGACTCTACACTCAACTTGAATTTTATTTTCTTGGTTTTTGTTTATCTTCCAAGTATTTCGCTTTAATATATTTCCCTCTGTCTCTCTCCCTCTCTATCTCCCTCTCCCTGTTGCTGGCCAAACATTTTGTTTGTTTTGTTTCGCATCGTTCACAACGTTTTGTTTTACATGCTTTTCCCTGTTTTTATTTATTTCTTGCATTTATTTTGTTGGTTTCTTATTTTCACTGCTTTTGTTTTGTGTCTTTGCCAGAATGGCCCAAAGGAGCGCTTGGCCCGTTGCAAGTACAGGTAATGTGGCAAGTGATCGACTCTTTAATGCTCTCTGAGAAAAATAAGGTTTGAGTGAATGATCAACTGACTGATCAGAACATTGATGGACTGATATAATGATAAATTATTAGCATACTGGGTAAATTAATTGATTGATGATTGACTCATAAATGACTGTTGGATGAATGATTAACAGGCTGGTTTACTGAATGACAGATGAGTTGATTGACCGACTGAGTTACTGATTGACTGATGATCTGATTAGTTGCTGATCTGATTGATTGGCTAGCTGATTAGATGACTCAATGCTGAATGATAGATTGATTGATTGAACAATAGGAGGATATTAATTGATTGAATGCTTGCCTAACAGATAATTGAATAGCTCATGATGATTGATTGATTGATTCATGGCTCACTGATGGAGGACTGCTTCATAGCTGACTTATGGATTGATCCACTGCAAATTAAACTCTCTTATAGAGAGATCCTAGTTTTAGGTGATAAGACTACGTATAACCCACGCTTTCAATAATATGTATTTCGGAAGGGATTCATTTTAATTTGATGACAGATTTGTTAGGGTATTTGCACTTTGCAGTCATTTTCTGCACTGTTTGCATTGAGCTATGCAAATTAAATTGCAAATGTGTCTTACTTATGCACACAAACACACGCGCAAACACATTTACACATACACACTCATACACACACACTCACACATACACACTGTTTGTTGCATTCACTCGTTTCATTCATGGCATCTCAAATCTATGCAAGCGCGGACGCCGATGCCGCCGCAGCAACAACTAAGAACCAACAGCAGCAGCAACAACAACAACAACAACAACAACGTTAACAAGAACAACTAACTATGCATACACACACATACATCCATATGCGGCGCACACAGATTGCATTTGTTTTTGTGTTGCTTTTGTTTTATTGTGCGCCAGCCTTTTACTTACTTACGTTTTGCCCTCTTCCACACACCACAATTGTGCATAAGTGTGTGTGCGCGTGTGTGTGTGCATATATATCTGTGTGTGTGTGTGTGTGTGAGTGTGTGCTTAGCAGCAAATTGCAATTAGTGTTGACTTATGTTGAAGTCATATCGTGCACCAGTTTCTGTTCCATTCCCCGCATTCCTCCCTCTCACTACCCACGCCTCCCTTTGCTCCATGCTCCATGGCATTCGCTTTCTTCCTTCCTTTTGGGTGCCTCTAGTCGTTGATCTCTTGTTGTAATTGCTGCACTCTCTGCTGTTGCGGCTGCTCTTGCTCTTGCTGTTGTTGTTGTTATTGTTGTTGTTGCTTTTCGACGCCGTCGCTTCGGTATGCGTGGGGCACACATTTGGCCTGGCGTCTGGCTGGAGCTGGAGCTGGAGCTGTAGCTGTGGCCAAATGCAGTTGACCAACACACAGGCAGTTGGCCAAAACCAAATGCGAGATTTATCAATTTTTCAGTAATGTGGTCCAGACAAGCAGCCCTTAAGCTGCTGCTACCCTTTGGACTCGACCGACTCGTATCACTCTCATGTGCTCATGTGATAGAGATAGACCGTGCTTCCCATTGACAGTGTTACTGTGTTACTTTTGTGCCAGTAACTGTAAGCCCAAAAGCAACAATTACAACAACAAGACACTGCCACAACAACAACTGCAACTATATAGGAGCAGTAGGGAAAAATATAATGAAGAAATGTTAAGCTCTAAAAAATCTATGAGCTCAGCTAGGTAATAGAGTTTTTTCTTTATACAGAAAGCAAGTAAAGTTCAGGACATTAGCAAAAGATATATAGATATGCGTGAGATTTATGTATCAGCTGATAATCTTCTATATTCTTCTTCAAAAGGCTTTGAAATATCTAAAGAAGAAGTATCTATTAGAAGAAAAAGTTTTAAATATTTATTTTTATTTTATTTTATTTATTTATTATTTATTTATTTATTATTATTATTATTATTTTATTTTATTTATTTTTTGTACTCATTGATATAGGAGAAATAGAGAAAATATAAAAACAATTTTTCACTGCATATAAGAAAAAATTACGAAAAGAAAAACTTTTTTTTTTTAACTTTTTACTGTATACAAATTTTAGGCTTTACTTCAACAAGAAACTCTAAAGCCTCTAAAAAAAAAAGGACTAACACTTAAAAACATACTGCTTAAGGAGCTATAAATTCATTGATGTAGGCATTGATATAATAGAAATAGAGAAAATATAAAACAATTTTTTACAGTCGACATTGATATAAAAGAAATAGAGAAAATATATTTTTTAAGACTTCTTACTATATTATAGTTTATTTAACTTTAAAACCTCTAAAAAAAAACATTATACCCTGATTTCCCATTGAAAATGGGTTCAGGGTATAAAAAAAGAAAAGGCTAACACTTTATATAAATGCTGCCAAAATAAGCTAAAAATTCATGGGAAAATTCAGTTAAATATTTAGCACATCTCCATAAAGCAACGAATTTAAGTTTGAGCCAAATATAACTCCACTAACTCCACAATTTATCTAGTTACAAACCAATATGCCCCATTATGTCTGCTCTGGCCGGAAAAAACTTCATTTAAAAGTAATTTTCATAGTAATCGAGCGAGGGCGAGACGCAGCAGGCCAAGGCTCCATGGCTCCGTGGCTCCGTGGCTCTATGTCGTTGTTTAGCATATAGAACTGCCCCTATGACTAACTCCGCCAGCAGCACCCACCGGTCCCCCGTCACCCAGCAGCACCACCCCCAGCCCCATCTAGCGCTAGCACTTTAACGCTTTGAGCTATCAGCAGCTAACACTTCGTTGAATTTGGCCACAAAATGTTTTTAAATTCACATAAATTTAAGGCACGGAAAAACTATTAAAGCATTTGTCGTGCACGTTTGTGTGTGTGAGTGTGTGATATGTGTGCAAGTGTGTGTGTTAGTTAATGAAGAAAAATAGATGAGCGCTGTTGGCTGAGGTGTGCGAGACGGCGCTCGCTGCCACAGACTGTAAAATAGCAGCCGAAATGTGCTTAACATTTTCTGTCTTTTCATCTCTCTGGTATGTGCGCCTGTCTATCTGCCAGAGTGTGTGTGTATATGTGTGTGTGTTTATATGTTTGTTTGCTACTGTATAGCGCTCCTTCCACCCTATGCCCCCACACTCCAATCGCCACACACTTCAGCGCTCAGTTCTAAGCAGCAGGGTTCCAACAACAAATTCATTTGGGGCCGCGCTGTCAGCATTTGGTAGTCTTTCGGCATGCACTTGCTCAAGGGTATATCAGATCTATTAAGTCATATGTAACACATATCTCTATGTAGTTAAGGCTTTAACAAGATATTTGTTCCTTTGATTTGAGCTCTAATTTATATATATGTATATCTAATTATTTGTGCATGCGCAGTCGAATTGCATTCGAAAATCTTAATATTTATAAAAATAAAAATATAATTATAGCTTCTGGCAAAAGTTTGTTCATTCTTAAAAAATTCATTCATTTCATTTCGCTCATTAATTCGTAATACTTTTTCCAGACAAATATTTTACATCTATGTTGAAATTTATTTTACGAAATCAAAATTTGTTGTTAGTTAAAATTGAAGTGCCTAAACAATTTAAAATGCCTTTAAAATAGTTATCAATATATATATATATATATATATATATATATATATATATATATATATATATATATATATATATATATATATATATATTTTTTTTTTTTTTGTAACTCCTATATATAAAAAGATTATTTCTGCCAGCATCCTCATATAAAGAAGAAGCAAGCTGAATATTTAGTTATTTAATATATATAAAAATATTTAATATATATATATATATATATATATAAATATTTATGTATATTTAATATACTTACATATATAAAAAATAATAATAATAATAAAATATTGAAATATATAAAATCTCTTTAAATTCCAAATTTATTGATATATTTATTTAATTTTTTTTTTTTTTTTTTTTTTTCCTAAAATATTATTTATATTGTAAATCATATTCAATGAAAAATGGCAAGAAAATAATTACATAGAACTTTGATTTATCTTAATAATAATATTTTTTTTTTTAATTTTTAAATAAATATATAAATAAATTTTAAATTAAAAGAGATATTATATATTGAGATACATATATTTTATTTATATATATATATATTAAATATATATAAATATTTAAATATAGATCATATTTTTATTTTATTTATTTATTTTAGGGTATTCATTCTTCGTCACATTGAAGTCTGACCTTAGCTGGCTGTTGTTTGTAAATAAGTTGCAGCGATTTGTCCCCTGTCTGAACTGCTCGACCCCAACACAGGCACACACACACACACACACACATGTGTACAAGGCGTTAATTACTTCCAATTGGAATTTTGGTTAGTTTATAATTTGCTATGCCCATTTTTAATGGGCGACAAATTGATGGCCTCTTTTAACAAAAACACTTTATGCTCGAGGATTAAGGCGTTGCCATTAGGCAGGAGGCGGGGCGGGCCTGTGCTGTGCTGAGCTGCGCTGCGCTGCGCTGTAGAGGGCGCCGGTTGCACTGAGCGCTCTGCAATTTGAAGCCATTTGAATTACGTGTGGTCAGCAGGGTCAGTAAGCCAGGCCAGACCCAGCCTGACCCGACGTTAGATTGCCGTAGCTAAAAGGCAGTTAAAAACTGCGGCACGTAGCCAGTGGCAATGGGCGCGCGAAAGCGTTGCACTGACTGCGAATGAATGAAAAGCCAGGCAAATAAAGCCAACCAGCAAAAAGGGCCAAAGCAGAGATTCGATTACGCAGAGAGCATATAGAGTAAGAGAGAGAGAGAGAGAGAGAGAGAGAGAGCAGTAAGAGCAGTAGCAGCAGGTTTTAATAGAGCGGGGCGTGCGGTTGGGCGACTAGGCGCTGCTGGTAGGTGTTGGAGCATAGACCGCAAAATCATGCGGCCACGTTAGCTTGAATGCAACAACAATATGCAACAGTAGCTGCAGCTGCAGCAGCAGCAGTCGCAGCTCTAGCTTCCAAAGCATTTTCAGATTCCGTTTCCGTTTCTATTTTTTTATTTTTTTTTTTTACATTTTACGTTTAATTCCTTTTCGTTTTCGTTTTATTTATTTTTTTTTTTTTCTACGCTTTGGGGTTTTTACGCTTTGCTTTGACTTGGGCTTTGCTGTGGCATGTACAAAGAGGTGGGCTTGCGGCAATGGCAGGAAGCTGCGGATTTGGGTGCTGGGTGCTGGGTGTTCGGTTGCCGTTGCACTTCATTGAGCCGTGCAAGTGTTAAAAGTGTTGCAAATTGCGTGGTTTTGATGCCACGGCGCTGCATCCAGTGACGTTGGCTAAAGGCAACGTGGGAACCACATTGCCCAGCCCGAAGCAGCCGGCAGATCAGAAATCCACTCAAATGGATATACTATAAATATATTGAGAGAGCGCACACTTAAACGATATACATATATAAAAGTCAAGTGAACAAATGTGAGTCTCAAGCACGCTTAGCAAAGTAAACCAACTGCATTTGTTGGCCAGAGTGCACAAAAAGTGGCAAGGGGGAGTGACAAGGAGGAGGAGGAGGATATGTTCAACTAGGAAGTACTTCGAACACGATTAGATTCCTCATTTTATTTAATTTAAAAGAGTCTCTGTGCTAGAAAGGTTTTTATAGATTCAGGTAGAGCAACTGATTTCTTGTCAGGACAAATTTGACTAGGAAAAAATTGGGCATTATTTTCATTTTTTTTTTTTTTTTTTTTTTAACTTCTCTATGCTTGCATTGAAATAATATTAATAATCTAGAGCTTTGATAGAGTTGAAGAAATATTCAAAGCAATATAATACAAGTTGTATTTGTGGACAAGCTTGGGCTATGCTGGACTAGGAGATAGCTAGTATATGAATTTGTCTATTAGAGAGGTTTAATAAACTTAAACCTATAAGCAATTTAGCTAGCAGAAGGCATCAGCTCTGACATACTAAGACGAAATCACAAACAAATCACACATGACATGCGGAAGGTCAAAACTCAGTACGTTGTTGCTATTAGAAAATCTAATTTATATTCCACAATGAAACGAAATACAGTCGAGTCTCGATAATTCGTACTCCGCTAAATTGAAAATCGAAAGAAATTCGTTCTCAATAATTCTTGATAATTTAAATTTCTGTGTAAATCGAAAAAAAAAAAACTGTTCCCCTTACCAATTCGAATTATTATATGTACATATATTATTTCCCAAAATTACCAATTAATTCTGAACATGTGCTAATTCATATAAGACCAGTAAAAGTATTCAAGTCAAGCAGAACATTCTCTAAATTCATGCCACGGAAGCTATCTAAAATTGCAGAAAATATGTACTCATATACACTCTACTATGTCATATATTTTAGCAGAATCTGGAAAAGACCGTTGATTCTAGCTCCCTCTCTCTCTGCCTCTTTCTCTAGGGAGCTCTTTCATAATCTATATTAATATCATAAATATGTATATTAATATGTCTTATAATATTTTATTGTTTATTCCAAACAAAATTTGAGCTTCGCTTGCTATAAAAGAATATTTGAAGTGTCTAACTCTACAGGGGTTCCAGATGGATATAGAAATTTGGCTAGCAATAGCCTTGACTTACTTTCAGGCATTGGCCACACACTCCAGCTATTTATTGAGTATATTTCAGGCCAAATAATTGCACTGCTCACCAAATTTTTCTATATCAACTGCCACAAAGTGTATAATTGTAAATACTTGATTTTCATATGCTATCAACATTCTAAAATTTGTTGAAAATAGAATTCCATTCAAATATCTGTAGAGCTGTGCATAATTGAATATATTCAACTGCGTTAGACTAATTAAAATTCCTTTGTAGTTTAGCTGTGGCATTTTTTTGTAGCCTTTGAGCTAAAATTCCTTTCATGCTTTAGACAAAAACAACAAATCACGCTCATAATATTGTCCCTTACACACACACACAGAGAGCAAGTGGAAGAGAGAGAGAGAGAGAGGGACACACATTCCCTAGCACAACACAAATAAAGTACAGTCTGCACTTGGGGTTGGAGTCGATTGTAGTTGAATTAAGTTGAGTCGCGCACAAAGGACACTCATTATGCATGCCCAAGCTCAATGCAAGGATATCATCAACTACCCACTAACTCTCATACTTGCCCTCCCTCTCTTCGCACCCCCCCCCTCCTCTCTCTCCACTCTTTCTCTATCTCTCTGTCGCTTATCGCTCTGTGCCTCTGTCTAGTTTTTTGCGCTATGCTATTTTTTATATAACGCTTTTTCAGCATACTTTCAGGCGCGACGCCAACAAACAGCAACAAAATGTAACCACAGCAAAGCTGCCAGCATTTTTTTACATTGCCACCCCCAGCCCCGCCCACAATAGAGCCACATTGTTGCGGTTGCAAAATAAAGTGTTGCATTTTGTTTTTATATTCCAAGCGATTCATTCGCGCAACTCCACCCAACTCGGTGGCCGCCTCCTGCCGCCTCCTGCTCACGAATCCTGCCCCAGACATAAGAGCCGCAATGATTCTTGTTGCATATGTGCAACAACTTAACTGCCAGCTGTTCGCTCTGCTAGCTCCGATAGCTCCGATGGCGCTGAGCAATCGCGCGATTTGTTGCAAGTCAGGAGAGCCAAAGGAAATCATAAAAAGAAAAATAAACAGAAATTGGCCAAACTAAAAACGTTTTCAGCTATAAACGCTTGGCCCATTCCATTGTTCCGCCGTACAGCTATCCCGTTGTCCATTGTCCATTTGTGGGCATGCAAAATGCGCACAGCTGTCGGGATTAACCGGGATGAGATGGCATGGCATGAGATTGCAATGTAAATGCCGCGAATTAGTTCAAGCCGCACCCCTCTAGCCTCGCCTCAGCCACCCCCGTAAACGGTGAACACACACACACAAACACGCACACACACTTATGTACTTACACACAAATAAATGTAATAAAGAAATAAAATTCTCTATGGGGGCGACAAACAATGCCCTTTGGCCTATGTTTGGCCTGCGCTCACTGTTTCCATTTCCCATTTGGCATTTCCCACTTCGATTGCAGCAGCCGCTGCCAAAAAGTCTGAAAAACTGAAAATTTAACAGATGGCGCGCATTAGCTGCGCTTCACTTGGCCCCAGAGACCAAAAGTAGTATCGCGCGACATGCCCACGCCCATCAGCCCAACGGCCCAACAACCAACGGCCCAGCAGCCCAAACAACCCGATTGTAGCAGTGGACCACAATTTGATTCAGCCCTGCCCAAATAGACAGGTAAATACAGCAGCAGCAGCAGCAAATAAGCTATACAAAAAGTGATATCAAACATATTTTAAGAAACTATTTGCTTTTAATTATATTTGTAAACTACCAAATGCTGATATCAATTTGTCTATCTATATATATTTCAAATAAATTCTTTTATTTGTATAGTCTAGGCGCACTACGAAAAATAAATTTCGAAGTGCAATTAATTTTCAAATTTTCATATTACTCTCAAAATATATATTAAAATATAGGGGTGTATGTTAATTCTTTTTGAGCAGCTTAACTCAAATTATATTGAAGTAGAGCCCTATTCGGCATTCAGTTCATATGGGCAAAAAGCTAATTTGAATTTGATCAACTTTCAACTTTGAATTATGAATAACTTATTTCTCATTAATGAAATGCATATAAATATATAAAGAAATATATGATATACAACATATCTAAATATAATATCAAACTACCATTTTAAAAAATATCTCGAGTATTTTTTAAGAGCTAAGCTCAAACTCATTTTGTATATAAATATGTAGGTTCCTAAAAAAATATATCAAACAAAATAATTATACCCTGATTTCTCATTTTCAATGGGTTCAGAGTATACAAATATTTGGCTTTTGTAAAATCTTCCACATATTTGATACTTTCGCAATTTTAAATAATTTTTCCTTCTTAGATATCCCTTCATCTTTATATTAGACATCCTTTAGAAAATCAAATTTTAAATATTTCAAATATATTTTAAATACATTTTAAATAATATTGGTATAGGTATATGCTAGTCGAGCACATCTGAATCTAGCTCTCTTACTTTCCAAGAGAACAAAAATTATTATACTTGCATATATTTAGCTCCCTGCTGTGACTCAACAATATCTGATATATTTCCAATTAAAAAGAATAAAGCTCTATAAACTAATTTGTAATAAAAGATTTTAAATATTATTCAGTATAAAATTTATTACAATTTATTTTTCTATTATTAAATAAAAATAATATTGCCAAAAATAATAAGAGCCACACAACTCATAAATATTCTATGAATTAATTCACAAATCTATCTATCTATATATATAATATAAATAATATAAATAATATATATATATATATATATATAAATATATATATATATATATATATATATATATATATATATATATATATATATATATATATATATATATATATACATCTCTGAAATTATATATCTATCAATTTTTATAAGCAAGTAAACGAATTAAAATAAAATATAAATGTATAGGCCATATATTTTGAGCAATTTCGGACCACTGTGCGCTTCCATAACGAAATCGAAACAAATTGCTGGTGAATAAAGCAAATCTAAATATTAATGTGCGACTCAATGAGTCGGAAGCGGGTCGCATCGCATGGCACTCACAGTCCGGGACTTTGGGTTTGGCTTTGGCTCTGGTTCAGGCTGGGTTTTTGTATATATATATATTTAATTTTGGGGTAGGCCTCGAGATAAGCCGCACGATTGCAGGTAGCAATCGTAGAGCGATTCCTCTTTCAATATTTGCTCAGCTCTGTTTCGCGTAAATCTTGCCGAAGCTTTCATGGGCAGCTGGTCAGTTAAAGAGGAGGAGGAGGAGCAGGATGACAGGGTCTGGGTCCTGGTACTTCAAATAATGGATGGCCCGGACCAAAACAGGGCAGACGTCGCTGTTAACTTCGCTCGACATAAATATTTTTATCACTTGCCTTTGCCGGCGCTTCGAGTTTGTTTGTTTCCGTATTTTTTTTTTTTTTTTCTTCATTTTTTGTTTCTTGTCGGAAAGCGAATGGGAAAGGAATGAGAATGCGGATGGGAATGCGAATACGAGTGCGAGTGCGACTTTCCTAGGCAAGCTAAGCTGCCCTCTAGGCGCAATGGTTATGAGAAAAGAAAAAAAGAAAGTAAATTCATATTAAAGCCTTTAATCTCGCAATCAAATCGCAGCGACTTGTGCGTTAAATTAATTTTATGTTCTCCTTTTAGCAGTGAGAGCCGCTAGATTTCTATGCTAATCAAACGGCTACCGAGCGCCAGTTAAATGGAACGTTAACGAAAAACATCAACTGCAATAAATTTGCATGGATAATTGTTTTGCCCAATCACCGAATCCTGCCCATAAAAGCTGCAAACATACAAAATTCTAGCTTGGCACACACACATTCGATTATATTAATTGCGTTGCTAATTAATGATTTCTAATCAGAGATAATTTTTAATTGTCTCTTAATCTTCACGAAGAAGACTCTTAGCAATTATCAAGATTTGTTTTATGCATGGTAAAATTGCTGACTTTTGTTACCGATATTAATCGATTTTATGGAAATGGATCGATAACGTTTAACGAATCCTTGGAACCCATCTAAACACTTCTGATTCAAGTCTCTCCCTCTTCATGGTGTCGACTGAAGGCTTGAGAGGAATTTTAGACATAAAACTGCGCAAGTTAGTCTAAATCTGGAATGTGGACTATGGCCTCATGTAGTCTACCACAGCTGCCTTTGCCTGGTAGACATACCATATATTTAAATTGATATATGTCTATAGATTTATTATATTTTGCACTAAATATATTGAGTTGGTCAAATCTGTGTGGCTCACGGCCAATGTCAATTGCCCAGGAGATTTCGGTACATAGGACCATAAATAAGCAGAGACTACGAGGCTGACCTTTGACTGCGTTTGCCGTTATGGGGTTGACCCGCAATGTAATGTCAGCGAGCGTCGCCCTAACTTGACGTCGCACGCTGAGCATTTGTTTCCTTGATTAATTCTGGATGGAGAGGACGTCGTCGTCGTCGTCGTTCTCGTCGTCGGCCCACAAAAAGTTAATCGTTAGTAATTTATGACTCTCTGTGGAGGCGAGCGGCAGACAGTCAAATAGCCACGGATAAGGTGTATAGGGTGTGCATTGGGGGTGTCGCTGGCTGTCAGTCTTCCTCTGGCTCTCCCTCTACCTATCTCACTCCCTCTCTCACATCGTCTTCCACTCTGCGCAAGGTGCGGACAATGCTGAGCCAAAAGCAAGAGAACACAAATAATTGGTTTGAACCAATGTGGACACAGCTCGCCGGCTGCTCAAAATCAAGATAATGATAATGATAATGATGATAATTATGATGATGATGATGATGATGATGATGATGATGACGAGGAGAACGACGACAACGCCGACGATGGCATAAATGACCCGCTGACTTTGACAACAAATATGCCAACGTAGCTGAGGGAGATCGTTGCACATTGCTACGATTCGATTGGAATCGATTCGATTGGTAAACGAACTGAATGCTGGAGGAGTTCGAGGAGTTGGAGAAGTTGGAGGAGCTGGAGTGGCACGTCGAGGCATTCAAATGCGCCGTCCAAGTGTTGAATTAAGCACCAAAAATGCAAAGAGAAGAATGCCGATGACGTCGTCGAGCCCTGGCGACTGGCATTGGCAATCGGAGGCTATGGCCATTGGGCAATCGAATGCGCTCCATGGCAATGCATTGAATTGAGTTCATTGCGCTTCAGGAGTGGACCCGGCCGCACAATGGACGCAATTGAAAACGCCACTCGACGGGGCCAACAACAGAACACACGACTGTCCCACCGAGGCGACAGTGAATGCCAGCTATAAAGAATTTTCAACTTTAACGTGTGTGCGTGTGTGTTTAGCTCAATCTACTTAGAGCAAAAATATATATAGATTCTTGAACTTGTAACTTTGACATTGCTTAAACAAACCCAATTGATTTTTTATTAAATATTTTTAGCAAGTGTATTTCATTAATTCGTACCCAATTTTAATTACTTTTGGTATATACATATTTTCTATATCACTTTTTCCACGAATTTTGTTCAATATTTATTATCAATATATTTCTCTTAATTTGCTTTTGAGTGCTGCCATCCAGAAAATATTTGTAAAAAAAATGCATAAATAGCAACTAATTGCATTTAATTGAATTTTGATATGTGTTCAAATGGAGAAATATTTTACATATTATTACGCATTTTGCGCATCATTCGACCAAATAAATACACAAATATCGTAGAATCATATTGACCCACTTAGCAGCTTATGCCCATTTCATATTCATAATATTTTTAACTATAACAAATGAAATATTTCATCAAATGCAGCTGCCAAATGAGTTGCTCGACTGATTGGAACAACCACAATAAAAAATTGCTCTTTGAGTTTTGATATTTGCCTAGCCTAGTTGGGTTGAGGTTTGAGTTTGCTAAAAATAAATTTCAATTATGCAAGCTACAAAAATATTTATATAAATATTTGATATGTAATTATATTTTAGCTCTGAGTTCTATCAGAATACATAAAAATTTTTAACTGAATTTCATCGATTATAGAGTGAGATTGCTGAAGCTGAAGATTGGTTGGAGTATTAGTTCTTCGAAGAATTCTCGTGTTTGAGCAGTCTAGACTAGAGCACTCAAAATTGTTTTTTTTTTTTTTTCAATTTTTTTTTTACATTGAACTCCACTATTAATATCAATGCCCCATTTAAAATACCTTTTTTAATTTCAGAAGCATCATCATAGTTTTTTTTTTTTTTTTTTTTTTTTTACTAAGGCGAATTTAGTTTCAATTAATACGCGACAATGTGACCTCCGATAAAAACCAGAAATACTATATAGGCAAACTCCTATGGTGATAAGATTTTTATTATTTTTATTTATTTATTTATTTTTATTAAATGCATATAAAAGAGAGCTATTTAAAAATTATATATAAACATTATTTATAAACATTCAAATAAATAAATGAATAAAAAGTACAAAATTCTTATCACTATACGAACTTGCTTTGAAAAAATATAAACAATAAGATTTTGTCTTTAAGATTGTGAATCTGAAACAAAACTAAGCAGTAAATCCCATAAGCACTGCCGCTGGTCCATAAAGCCTCCTAATTCTAACTAAAGCTAATATTTAATTAATGACAAATAAATTGATTTGTATTTTTTTTTTTTTTTCGTATATTGAGTCCCATGCTTTCGAAACATTTCATTGGTATTTTATCAGTTTAAAGTGCATTGATTCATAATATTCAAGTAAAGCCTAGGTTTTCAAGGAAAAAAAAAGAGCCAGGCTTATATTTGACATGGATATTATATCAATATGATATATAATACAATATAATACCTAGGTTTAAATTTTACATGAATCATTATGATATATGTATAATATAATATAGTACAAAAACTCTATATATGAGAATTGTGTATAATGCTTAAGTCTGAGTTTTATAGCATATAGATTCAAGTATATATAGATTATATACACCTTGGGATATGCTTTTATTGATATTAGCAGCAGCATATTTTTTATGCAGCATTGGGGAATACGTAATATACATCTGTATATACTCGCATATGGTTGTGTGTATATATGTCACGTAGCATATGGCAGAGTGAGGATATATTTGCTTTTATGGCAAGTAGTATAACGTTGCAAAAGCATTTTTTTTATGGAACTGTTGGGGAATCTTTTATATTTATCACTACATAGATATACGTATATATGTATGTATGGGTATGTATGTCATTTAGATAGATTGCTTGACTCACTTTTGCATTCGTTGGCATCGTTGTCGGTGGCCCGTCCCCAGGGCCGATCGAAATAGAAGGGTTTGCAGCGCTCGCACTCGGGTCCGGCGGTGTTGTGCTTGCAGGCGCAGGTCATGGCCAGCTTGGCGCTCAGCTGCAGGCCGGACGGAGTGCGTCCAAAGTGGCTGTGCAGGGACGTGGGAATATTGTCGTCGTCCTGGCCATCGTCAGCGTCGGCATGCAGGGCGCTGCTCGACCCAGTGCTGGTGGCAATGCATTCGGAGGCGTGGCCATTGCACTTGCAGCGACCGCCCACAGCGAAATCGGAGACGGCGTAATGCTGCGACACAGACAGCATCTGTTGCATGGAAACGGCAGCGGCACCAGCGACTCCTGCGGCGGCATCCGATGTGCCCGACTGTGTGGATGTTGATGATTTGGCTGGGGGCGTGGTCTTGGCCGGTGCTGGGGGCAATGGCATCGGAGTGCTGACAGTCAATTTGCCCTGGAAGTGCTTCTCGTAGAGGCTGCTCTTGTGCTTGGACTGGCGCTTGCTCTCGCCATCGTTGGCATAGTCCAGATGCAGTTCGTCGTCGAGCTCGAGATGCTTTTTGGGCTCTTCGTACTCCTCCTGATCGTAGCCGGCACTGTCGTTGTCATGCAGATTGTAATCGTACTCATCCTGCTCATCCAGCTCATGGCCATCCAGCTCCTCCTCCTGGCTGGCGGTCATCTCGTCACTGAAGCTGTTCGCATTGCCCTTGGCCCGTTCGCGGCTTAGCAGCAGCTGCGGCGGCAGCTCCAGGCGATGGAAGACCACACGGATATCCGTAGCCGTTACCCAATCCTGCAGCACCAGCGACGAGTCCAAATCGTTGGCCGACGGACGGCCCTCCAGGGTGTTGAAGGCGAAACGCTGTGCGGCGCCACCGCTGGCTGCATCATGTTGCGAGTTCATGCAGCGCGCCTCCTGCTCATTGAACTTGCTGATCTTGGCACGATCCGCCCGGCCGTAAAACTTCTGGCACTGCGAGCTGTAGAACTGGAAGGGCTGCCAGGTCTGGCCAAAGTCGGAGCTCTTGTAGATGGCCAAGGAATCGGGGCGCGGTGATTTGGGGCAGAACGAAAGCGAAATGTAGGTGAGCTCGTATTTCTTGCCCAGCGACAGGGTCAGGGTGACATTGTCCGGCGGCGCAGTGTCCGGATCGTGTGGCACATTGACGCTGCCCGAACGCCAGCAGGTCACGTTGCTCGGATTGTTGAGGTCTGTCAGGGCGGCGGGACCATAGCGATGCTCCGACTTGTCGCAGACGCGGCACTCGCCTGCGCTGCCGTCGCGCTGCAGCTCGCAGAAGCGCTCCGGCTTCTGGGCTCCACAGACGCTGGACGCCTGCACCGGATTGCCGTAGGCGGCGTTCACAAAGCTCGGCAGGCACTTGCGCGGCTTGCCCTCGAAGTAGCATGGATCATTAGCGTTGATGCTGACGCCGGCGGCGGCATGGGCCAGGCAGGCGAGCAGCGCAGCCAATTGCAGCAACAACATCATCTTAGGGTCTTTAGCTAAGCCAAATGCAGATTCCAATTCTCCCTCTCACTTTTGCTCACTTTATATATCTTTCTCTTTAGCTCTCTTGCTCACTCGTTCACTCTTCTTTGGCTGTTTCACACTCTTTGTAGTTGTAATCTTCTTGCAGTGTATGTGTCTCTGTCACTCGCGAGGATCAATGGGCGAACGGTGTAGGCACAAAACAAAAAAACAACAAAAACACGCAAAGACACGCAGCACGCGGCACGCGGACGCTGAGCGGCGGCGTCACTGAGTCTGGCACGGCGGCCGCATGCAACAGCTGCCGCTCCGATTTACGATTTCCGATTTCAATTTCGGTTTCTCTTGCCACTGTCTGCTGCTTGATTCCCACTCACTACTACACAAACACACTCCCTCTCTCTCTCTCTCTTTCTCTCTCACTATCGGTATCTCTTTCTGGCACTTGTTCAGCTATGGCGTTAGTAGCGCTCCTCTGCTGAGGGAAGAGACCGATGCGATTGCGATGCAACTCGGTCAACGGCCAGCGTTGTTCTGTTTTGTTCACGTCCTCGTCGCGTATCCTGCAGGCGAGGCGACAAACAGACGACAGCAAGCCAAATGATTTGTTGCTCGTGTTGAGTTTCTGCTGCTGCTGCTTCAGCTTCAGCTTCGCTTCGTTTCGTTATTTGGTCTCGGCCAATTTCACCACTGCATGTTGCGGAGGCTGCTGCTGCTGCTGCGGCTGCTGCTGCTGGCCGCGAAATGTTGCTACACTAATAGCGAAACCAAAACAAAAAAAAAAATACCAACAAAATTTATACGACACACATACGCGCGTGGGCTGAGCGCCAAAGCACGAGCACTGCCACTGTCACTGACAAAACAACAACAGCAACAAAAACACGACGACAAATACACAGACAATAAACACGACTCGAATTCGTTCGCTCTTCGTTCGCCTTGCGTCGGCTTCGTTGTTCACCTGGCAAACGTTTGTCCGTTACTGAACGTTCGCAGCATCTCGGGCCGGTCGCTTGCCGGCTGCTGTTGCTGCTGTTGCTGTTGCTGTTGCCGTTGCTGCTGTTGCTGTTGCTGCTGTTGATGTTGCTGCTCGCTATGCTCTGTTCGTTGTGGGCCGCAACACGCGCGCTCTCTTTGTCACCCTATCGCTTACACTCACTCTCTCTCTCTCTCCGGCTTAGTTTAATGTTGGCGTTACTTTCATGCGCTGCACAGTGGTTTGGCAAGTTCTTATTGGAATTTCTGTTAATTGAGAAGATTTAATGCTACCGATATTTTTGTTAATGAAAATATTTTTAATTAAATTAATTAATTAAAAATGTTTCTATTTATAAGTGAATACTACTATATTAAGACAAGGCTGGTTTCAACAAATATGTGCGTCATTATTATATGAAAATATTTAAATAAATTAATAAAAATAGTACAATTATATTATATAATACAATTAATATTGTATTAATAGTATAATTATTACGCAAATATGTATTCTAGTTCTATTATTATTTAGATAAATATTAATATAAAGCATACAAAACCTCCATGTTACAACATATAATTCTTAAATTAATAATTTTTTAATAATTTATATATTTATTTGCCAAATTATTATAAACAAATGTTTCTCAACCGGTTTTTTTTTTTTTTTTTTTTTTTTTTTTTTGCAAATGCTTAGTACTAGATTTGACACAAGATAATAACAAACACAAACCAGTACGCGCTCTGCAAAAAGTAGACTGGCGAAATGCCCATAAACATTTTTCTGTACTGTATTAACAAAAAGTCATGACTTTGTAATAAAATACTTTAATATTCAATTCTTACTGTGCATCGTTAAAACATCATTATTATTTAGCAAATTGATTTGCTGCTTTCGTCGGTTCAACCACAGTGCGCCATGTGGATATAGGTTTTGTGGATGCTGCTGCTGCTGCTGCTGCCGCTTAGCAACATTTGTTGCCCAGGCACATGCTGCCAGCAACATTTATTGTTGCTTTGTTTTTCGTTGGCAACTTGCCTAAATTTGAGCTCCAAGCAATTTGAATTAGTTGAGTGTGAGTGTGACACAGGAAATCTTTGTGAAATCTTTGGCTCATAAGTGAATGCAGTTACATAGGAGTGTGCCTGTCAGTGTGTGTGTGTGTGTGTAGTTGCATGTGTATATTGTTAGTCGATTTATGCGCTCGTCTTTGCCTTAACCCCAATTCGCGCAGCGCTTTCAAAACTTCCGCTGTCACGAATTCAATTCAATTCAATTCAATTTTGTTCACAATGCAAAACGCCGACAAATATGCCGCGTCAGACGCAGACGCCGCGACGCCGCGACGCCGCGACGCCTGCGCAGCAGCAACAGCAACAATTTCTGTATTGCCTTCGTTAATGCCGTCAGCAAGCCAAAAGACATGCTCCACTTGGAACTCGCCTGCCAGCTCCCTGACCCACACACACACATACACACACACACATGCACACTGGCTGCCCTTTTTTATTTTCTTTGTTGCTCTTTGTCTCTGTAGTGTCATCTGCAATTTGTAAGGCCGCATTACGAAGTCCCTACCTGCCCTGCCCCGCCCTGCCCTCCCGCCGCCCACAGTTGACGCACCGCCTCGTACGCATTTATTTATCGCTTGTTACCTTTGGGGCGCAGACCCAAAAGCTGGGAACGTGCCCAAGCTGCGTCGGCCGTTGAGATGCTTCCGTTTCGCTGAGCGGCTGGAGAACGCACCAGCCGCTGCCACCCCTCGCCCACGCTCGCCCCTCTTCCACTCCCTCTCCCACTTTTTTTTTTTTTTGGCTGCCTTTTGATTTATTGTTTTTGACATTTTGTGTGCTTATTTCTCGGTTTCAGTTGCGTTTCAAGTGGTTCCCAACAATTCGACTCGTTATGTTTTATTTATAACGGATTTGTAGCTGCCTGCGTTTCGCTTTGTCTTGGCTTTTTGTTTATAAATATTTATACGCCCTGGCCATGGCCATGGCCATAACTGCGTGTGTGTGCATGTGTGTCTGTATGTGTAAGCTGGAAAAAGCAGTTAGCGGTAAACTCGGTGAAGCGACCAGCCACAGCTGTCAGGGCACATCAGCATCCTCCGGCCCAAATATGAGGCCCATTTGACCTGTGCCACTGACGGCTTGAGCTGGGTTCGCCATGGAATTTCTGCCGAATCCAGTTCATTTCTGGTTGGGCTATAGCTGAAGCTTTCAGTTTCAGTTTCACTCGCCGCGACTTTATCAGCTGGCCGAAATGGCTTGCCTTTGGCTTCCACTCTAACGTGCCACTTGCCAGTTGCCACTTGCAACGGGAGCAAGTCGTTGCCAAAACGTCTAATTATGACGCCAGCCAGGCAACGTCGATGCGGCCGCTGCAATTTGCTGCCACCCCAGCTGTGGGGCATTGTGGCGGTGGGCGTGGCTCTGCCACTTGACGGACTGATGATTGGGGCTTGTTGATATTCGCGGTCAAAGCCAACGCAGCGGCACCAGCTGCAAACTTAAGTGAAATTCACTATTTCTTTCTTGGGGGCGTGGTCGGCATTTTGAGCCATTTGAAATCTACAAAAAAAAAAAAAAAAAAAAAAGAAAAGTGTGCAGCTAACTGTACACTAGATACACCAGCCCCATTAAAAGTAATACAATGAGCACCTCTCAATGCGATTCTCATGGGCGAAAAACAATTTTGCGCTTAAGTAAGCCATAGAAAATTAAAGTGTGGCTAATCATGAAAAGGATTTGAGTTGAAAAGATTGCATTCAAATTGGATTATATACATGTAAAAACAAAAATTTAATAAATGTATACTAAAAAGAATACAAATAAAATTTAAATAAGATAAATAATTTATTTTTAATTATTTAAATAAATGTAAAAAATTAAAATTAAAATAACGCAAGTCAAATTATTTTCAATCATTGAAATAAATGTACAACAAATATATAATAATTTATTTATTAATTATTCAAATAATAAATAAAATGAAATCAAAATAAGGCTAGTCAACTTTTTTTTTTTTTTTTTTTTAATTATTTAAATAAATTTACAAAGAAAAAGACAATAATAAATGTGCACAAGAAATTATCAAAATAAGCCAAGTCAATTTATTTCTAATCACTTAAAAAATGTACATATAAAATTAATGTACACAGAAAATAATAAAAATAAGACAAAAAAATTTATTTTGAATCATTAAAAAAAATGTACAAACAAATATATAAGATAAACGCACACAAAAAATATTTAAAAAAAAGTCAATTTATTTTTCAAAATTTTTTAAAAAATAATTAAAATGAAATCAAAATAGGACAAGTCAATAAATTAAATAAAATCCAAATAAGACAACTTATTTTCAATTATTTAAATAAATGTACAAAAAAGGCAATAGTAAATATACATAAAAATAATTGAAATAATATAAAAATATGATAAGCATATATATTTTTGATTCAATAAATGCTTAGAAATATATAAAAAATTAATTAAGAATAAAATTAATTAATTAAAATAAGACAGTAATTAAAACCTTGCTACCACATTATGTATGGATTTTGCTATTCTATTTATTATATTTTTTTTTATCATATTCTATAATAATTATTTCTAAGTTTCCTTAACAATCTCTATTCTCTTAGTTTCCATAATTACACTGACCACACAAGCCTGTCGGATAGGCATATAAAATAACCCTCCCAGAGCTTCCGGTCAGTGGTTATTATTGAAAAGCTTGTTTTCGTAGACTATATATATATATATTTATTTTATTTATTTATTTTCGTTTTAAATTATTTAAATACTAGCTGTAATTCCAACGGCCCAGTTTTATTTATAAAGGGAACTACCAAATAATCAATTTATGGATTGCCACAATTAGCTTTTCTTATAATCTATGCATTTTAATTTAAGTTAAGAGTTAAGTATAAAATGCACAGTGGAGCCTTCTAGAACAAAAAGATTAATTAGAGTTGATATAAACAAAGAGCAAAGAATTAAAGAAGTATGAGTTTTCTAGTCCAGACTGCTCTACTAGGAGATCCTCTAAACACCCTTCGAAGTGCTAATACTCCAAGCATTCTACGCTCCACAAAAAGAAAAATAAATAAATAAATAAATAAATAAAAATAATAATAAAATAAAATAAAATAAATAAATATATATATTCTGCCTGCTATTTATATTTGTATTTAATTTTAAAAAAATATATTTATATCACAGACCACACAACAGACTGCGTTTAAGTTTCAGTTCATACCAAGAACACGAAATGGAATTCCATAAACGAACACAATAGAAATCCATCTTCAGAGTAAAGGGGTTATTCAACTTCTTCTTCTTCAACTAAAATGAAAAAAACTGAGCTCTAGACATTTTGTGAATTGATAAAGACGATACTAATTTATGACAGTTTAAATTTCCGGGCGACTACTGTGAGAAGCGAGCGAGAAAGTCGAATGTAATTGTAGGCGCTGCATTTGGATGCACTTAGGGAGCGAGAGAGGGAGAGTGAGAGAGAGAGAGAGAGAGAGAGAGAGAGAGAGAGAGAGAGATAGAAAAGTCGAGTAGATCTACACATATGTACGGCCCATCCAGCACCGGTCTCTCCCTCGTTCCGCTTGCCGGCCATGTCAAGTGGGTGAGGTAGCGGCAGCATCATCATGCTCATCATTGACGCTGCATCTCAAGTGCATCAGCATCATCAACATCATCGACGAGACTATCGGAAAATCACGTAATGGGCACGTAGGCCAAATATTTACTTAAGACCAAAGCGGGCAACGCTGCGTGAAGGCAAATATGGTGAGGCGAGGGCTGGGGCGCGGCTCTAAGGGTGAGGCGGTGGCAAGACCAAGCTGTATTAATGTTGTGGTGGCAAACCAATTGACTTGACAAGCGACGAGGAGCAGGATTGAGCAGTTGAGAGGTAGGAGTGGGAGCAGCAGCGAAACCGAGAGCCAAAGGCAATGGGGCGACAACTTCCTGCTGCAATTGTTTGACTTAATTGCCACAGCGACTGCAACTGCAACTGCTGCTGCTGCAACTGCTGCAACTCGACTGTAAACAGTAGTCGACATTGACTTTGACTTTCGGCAGGCAAACACAAACACAGGGACTCAGGTTTGTGGCTTCAGTTTTGGTCGCCTGTCGATTTTCGGTTGATTTTTGTTGCAATGCACCCCGCGGAGTTTGTAGTTGTTGGCATAGGTATCAGACAGATGCAGCAGCAGCAGCATCACAGAGACCGACTGCAGCTCAAAGGTAGTAGTAAAAGCCAGAAGACTAATTACGCAGTTGGACTAAAGTTACACTCAAAGAAATTCATTGATTGAATAAAAACTAAGCTAGTGGTATTATTTGATGATATGATAATATAGCATATGATATGATATGAATAGTATTTGATATCATAGTATATGATATGATATGATTCAATATAGTAACTAGAGGGGTATAGCTTTCTTACATATAGCATAATTAGAGGATAGAGCTGTAGCTAAATTCTAATATGAACATAATTGACAGAAACAAGTTGTACTTCTGTTGTCTATAGCCTTCTGCATTCACCGGGCAGAGTTTTTGATAAATGTGATAAGATTTTCTGTTAAATTAATCTGAAATATTCAAATGCCATGTCTTCCCAAATCACATCACTTATTTATGAGCTGAGCAGCTTAAAGAGAATAACACATTTCAGCTTAAGAGCTGCATAATAAAGTTAAAGATCTAGCATGTGGTATATGCATCAAGTCCCAGAGACCATTACATATTAATTTTAAGAACTGTGAAAAGTCTGTAATAATAACAAAAGTTCTGTAATGAACTCTATTAATAAAGATGGGCATATGAATCGAGTATGCAACAAAAACCTCGGAGCTAAGCGATGGGCCACCAGAAATAAGTCAATAATTCCTATAAAAATGTATATTCATTTTACAAAAAATGATATCGCAATCTTTTTAGCCCTTCTAGCGAAAAAATACATATATTAGATGGGAGAGAGGTGAATACTTTGAAAAAATATATTTTCATCTTATAATATATTATTGGATCTATTGTGAAAGTGAATAAGGTTGATAAAAATCTAAATGCATTAGCTTGATGAATAATGAGTATATGTAGAGTAAATTACAATAAAATTTAAACAAAGGATAAGCATTTAAAAGAAAATATGGAAAGTTTGATATAGCTGAAAAATTAAATACAATACTAGGTAAAAAAAAAAAAAAGACAATAAAATATAAGAATGTAAAATCAACATGTTATATGCTTTATAAAATTTATTTACGACTAACTACATGAGTGATCATTGAACCGTCATAATTATTTATTAAAACAGGGACCGCAAATAAGAGTTATGAATTTAAAAAAAAATTAGCCCAAAAGAGCTCCCAAGAAGAGAGGGGAAAACACACATAAGTTATTCATCAAATGAAAGACATTGATGCGCATATCATATATATAGGCCTCTATATGATCTAGTGTCTTTAGTTCAAGAGATATTTCGATTCAATTTGAATTTTCAATTTTTATAATAAAAGTTAGGCCATAACTCTTATTTTTAATTTTTATTATAAAAATTATATTATAAAAATTGAAAATTACTCTTATTTTGATTTAATTTTTATATAAAAATTGGTCTGTAATAATTATTTTTGATTCTTATCATAACAATTAATTTTAAAAAATAAAAATAATTTTTCTTTACTCAAAAAATAATTCTATGTTAATTTTTTCTGAAAAATAAAATTTACAGACTTTTATTAATATAAGTCTTAGAAGCCTTTATGAAAATTTTTTGTTTATGTCTCTAATTTATATATAACTGATATAAAAATAAAAATATGCCTCTAAATATTTTTCATAAATGCTTAAAAAGGTATTTATTAAATTTAAATTTAGGTCATGGTGTAAGTATTTGACAATTTTTGTAAAATATCAGGACACATCTCATGTCAAAGAAAGGTGTCCTTTGCAAATGTTACCGCTCTGATTTTATTTAAGTAAATGATTATTTTGTGTTTCTATAGACTCTAGAAGCTGTTTTTATATTCAATTATGAGTTTATGTAAATGATATAACTTGTATATCGTCAATTTCTTTATTTTTCTTTAATACCTCATATATATTATATATTCACATAGCATATATATGCATAGCTTATCACAGCATCTCGCTTCCTACTGCTTATGATGCCCAAACAAAGCCCGGATACCTTGCACACCCGCTCTCAGTGGATTTAGGATATAAACAGCTCTTAAGCATGCCCAACTATAATTGAAAATGTTTCTTTTCATGCAGATATGAGAGCATTCTGCCAGCCAAAGGCATTTAAATTAGCGAGCTGAAAAACTATTATAACCTTTTCTATTCATAGAAAAGTTGGCATGTTTTGTTTTTGCCTGTTTGCATGGAGTCAACGAGTCAAGCAGCCAAGGAGTTGTGTGGGGTCTGTGTCGTTTAGTAATTTTGTAATTTGTTGATTTCATATTTCCTGCAAATGAAAATGCCTATTTGATATCCTGTCAGGAGCAGAATGGCAGCTCAACAGTTTTCGGGGGCGCCCCGCCCAGCCTCTCGCTCTTTTTGTTCTGGCAAGTGAAATAAACGAGAAAATATCTGCATGCCACTTTTTTGTTCATTAAGAGACGCCCATACATACACACACACAAGCATGCACACATGCACACATACGCATAGCTCAACCGCAGAGGCCAAAGTCAAGAGCTACAACAACAAGGATGTGGCTGCCACTGCTATCCTGTTGCTGTTGCTGTTGCCATATAAAACTTTATGCTTCGTTAAAAATGATGTACAAATCAAATGCCAGAAGCAATTTAACAACAACAACAGCAGCAACAACTACAACAATGCGCCCGAAACGGAGACGAGTCCTGGCCAAGGATGCCAACGCCAACGCCAGCGTCAGCATCGTGTATGCAAAGGGGGCGTGGGGCGAGGGCGTGAGCCGGGGCCAAGGCAGCCACGGCCAGCGAGAGCAGTTGCAAAAGGCAATGAACAAAATAAATAAATCATTTAAATGAAATAAATTACACACACGCACACACTATATACATGTGTATTTATGTGTGTATGTGTATATAGGGGCTTTGTGGCTGCCACAGGGCTCATTAGAAATACATAACACAACCAAACATTCACAGCAGCAGCAGCAGCAGGAGCAGGAGCAGCAGCAGGAGGCGGCTGTTGCAAGCTGCATTAAACAAAATAATATTATTTCGACCAAAAAATGCTGTTGGCCAAGGCGAGAGAAAACGATTTTTCGCAAAATTAATTGAAACTAAAAATGCAAACACGGCAAATAAATAAGCCCAAAAGGCAGACCAGGCGCACACAGAAATGCTGAGCCATAATAAACTAGGAAGTGCACATAAATACATAGATACACACACACGCGCACACATATACATATATATACATATAAATATATTATATATAAATTCGCATCGGATTCCCTAGGCGCCTGTTTAGTTGTGGCCAAACTAATTGACTAATTTGTTAATTTAAGTTTGCAATTTTGCAAGCTCAGCTAAAATATGATTTCGGTTACTTTTTGCTAGAAAACTCAGACTGAAATATGACTTTAGTACAAATTCGAATTCAATACTTTGGCATGCACAATAGCTTGGCTAAAGTCTGGCTATGACTGTGCGCCTTTTCGAAGCAGTTTCAAATGGAGAAATCAATATTCCTCTTTTTTAAGCTTTCAGCTTTTACAGCTCAATTTAATTTCGTATTTCTCGTGTTTTTTTTTTGTTTTTTTTTTTTTTTGTGAATTTGTTTGTAACAGCCATGAGATAGGCGTGTCGATCTAGCGACAAATATCTGACCATTTGAATGCAACATTAACTAGATCTAATATCTTATTTACTTTCTATTTCACTTTCTTTCAAAGAGGTGTGTCTTTGAGAGGTTTTAAAGTTGCTTGATGAAATGAAAACCAAATTATTTAAAATGGTTTGTGTGCAACATCTTTTTTTTAATATTAAAAATATTAAAATCTGATATAAGCGTTTTACACCCCCCCAAGTCTTTGGTATACCGTGAAAGCTAAAAATCAGGGACCGTATTGCTTATCATTTTTGCGGAAAATATTAAAATAATAATTTCAAATATTAAAACAAGCACAAAGACAAAATATGTTGAATTATTAAAATTTACTTATATTTTTATAAAAATAAATAATAAAAATAATCAATACAAATAGATGAGTAATAATTAGTTGTTATTTTTATCTAATATATTAATTTTAATAATCGAACAGAAATATAAAATAAATTAAATTAAAATACTGTTCATCGTTTTTTTTTTTTTTTTTCGTTACAAAAATACTGTAGTTTTATTTATTTTCCCAACTCTTCTTGAGAGAATTTTTTTTGTGTCTCAATTTTAATTTTTTTTTTTTAAGTTTATAACTCTTATATACGGCCTCTGCTAGAAATACAAGCTCCCGCTGTACGAATTTCAATTTTCCCAAACATTAATACAGCTTATTATATATAATATATATTATATTTGAGAGACTAAATACTTATATTTATTTTATATGAGCATCGACCTTCACGATTTAATATTCTATACTCCAACGTTCCTTTGTTCCGTGGATCCCGATTCCTAGTCGAGATGAAACAAATACGAGCATTGCTCTCAAATAGCTGCATTCTGATACTTCTCGTTCCTGATCTAAGTGGAGCCTTTATGGTTTTTCATCCATTGTCCTTTACCATCTAAATATATCAAACAATGTTTAAATTAAGTTCTATGTGAATATGATATCTCAGCTGCACAGACATTAAATAGGTCTAAACTCTTTATAAAGAAAACTAAGTTAGCTTTAAGCAACGTGTAATAATTTGGAAATAAAGCATATATTGAATTGAATTGAATTGAAATTAAATGGAGCCTTTATAAAGAAAATTTTATATTTTCCGCCAAGCCGAGAAAAAAAGATATCTAAATTTTTTGGGTCTCGAAAATATTGTTAAGTTTTTATTTTGTCATTCACCATATATATATTTTTCTTTAATTTATATATCTCTTTTCTATTTAAAATAAGTCTTTTATTTATTTTATTTTTTTTTCAATTTTTGTGGAATTTATCACACCTTCAAAAATTAATTATAATAGGGTACAAGCAGAAAATAAACAACAATCACAGAGAGTAGCAAGACGAAAGTGAAAGAGAAGCCAGTTGTCGATTAGAACTTGGGACTGTGAGATGATTTTTGCTTGTTAATTGATAAATAAAAATACCAAATAATTCTTATCACTATATTTTAGCTTTTCTGATTTTATATATATAAAATAAAATTTCAAATCATTGCACAAAAAACAAAAACAAACAAGCATCAAAATAATAGCTAAAATAAATTTCTCTATTTTCATTTGGCAAAGTTTGACAAAAGCTTCACACATAAATATGGAAAATTTGCTTTCTTAGCTTCACTTTTTTATTTTCAAAATACAAACAAAATGAGTGGTCCAAGTGGCCTTCCAGCAAATATCAAAGTTAAGCAAATATGTAAGAAAACACCACCAACAGCAACAACAACAATGGCAAATAGAGTATTTGGCACTAAAAGCGAAACTACTTAGCATTTGCCATTTGGCAGCGGGCGAAAGCGGAAGTGGAAGAGGAAGTGGAAGAGCAGAAAGCCAGGAATGAGGTCAAGAGACAAAATAAGCTTCCGCCGGTGCCAGCATATGTGTATGTGTGTGTGTGTGTGTGTGTATGTGTATGTGTGTGGGGTGTGCGTGTGTGTGCGTAGAGCCCCCGCCCACTACTTAGCCAGCCAGTTGAGTTGTTTCCTGCTGCCAAGGGGCAGCTCAGAGCTCACAGCTCACAGCCCACAGAGCCTCACAGCTTTCAGCTCTCAACTCTGTCGAGCATCTCTCCATCCATCTCTGCAGCCACCCTTTGTAGCATAACGGAATTTAACGGTCAAATCGCTTGACTTTTCCGCCACGTTCGACATGCCATTCCCTAGAAGATTGAGCAGCTCAAGACGCCCCAAGCCCCAGGCTCAAGTTTTGCTTTGTGGCTGCCGGCTACAATTTTCTTTTTTCTTTTCTTTCATTTTTTTTTTTTTTTGAAATTTTTTTTATGTATTTGTTTTCTTTGGCTCCCCAACTTACGCTTCATTAACTCGTTTGATGCCACGCATTGAATCGCCCTGAGCCGGGCACTTCATTTATATGGCCAGCTGGCAGGAGCGAGAAGCGCGGGCCGTGTTTGCCCAGCGTTTGCATTTGAATTTGATTTACTGTTATCATTTGTGAATTTATAGTTGGCCTAGTCGTCGTTGGCCAGACGAAATCGCATATTAATTATGCTCGGCTCGTTGTCGGCCTGTCAGTTCGCTGCAGGCTCAATTCATTGTCGACAAGAGTTTGGGCCATGTTTGGACTGGCAGAGTTTTACTGTGAAATTGTCAAGAAAATGCGTGTTTAAGCCAGATTAAATGCAGCTCGCCATAGATTTATGGCCCAGTTAGTGAAGCTCTGGCTACGGCTCTGGCTACGATTACGGCTCCATCTCCATCTCCGACTCCGATTCTGGTTGCCCGAACACCGATTCCAATTCCAATTCCAATTCGTTTTCCCTGTCGCTTTGCGCATTGTTTACTCCAATTATTTATGGGTCAGAAAAGCAACCGACGCAGCTATCAAATTTCAGCGCCCAGCAACATCTCTGCCCTAGCAACATGCTGCTGTCAACATTGCTGCGGGCAACATGTTTGTGGATGCTGTTTGGTGAGTTTCTCACCTGCAATTACCTTTACCTTTGCCTTTGTCGTCGTTGCTGTCGTTGCCTTTGCCCGTTGCGCCGATCTGATCGAGGTGGCGCCAGCCGCTTGTGGGCGTGCCCAGGTGGGCGTACGCATCCAACGGCCGTAGTCGTCAATATCGAAAAAGTAATTAAAGGCAGCGAACGCCGTTGGGGCAACATTGGGCGGCCGCCACGCCTATCAGTCGCCCTCATCCTGCAGCCCACGAAACTGTCAAGTGCAGTGTGTGTCGCATGCGGTCGCCAAATGGCAATAGCGATAGCAACATCACAGCAAGGCAACGAATACGTAATGCTCTTACTGCATAAGAGAAATTCGTAGTTCCTATATACATATATATTTTATATATTTTTTTTATTTACATTATACAACAGAATTATTGAACTAAAAGGGAAAAATAGATATTTATTTTAATAAGATATATGTATGTATTTAAATTAAGGTTTTTCTAGTTCAAATTTAATTAAAAACTATTCATATATCATTATCCGAATATTTTTTAATCGTTTGAGAACTACCGCTATTTGAGCTCAATTCAAACAAAAACGAAACTTATATATACAGTGTCTAACATTAAGATTCGTATATTTTTTTTCAGTTTCAAATGCAAAGAAAACATCTTATATTCATTGAAATTAAAAAAGTTTAAGTGATAGCTTGTTACTGAAAAATCACATTTTCAAAGAGGTATATATCCAAGTAGTATATTTAACATAAAAAGTAGTATATTTAACGAACAAAAAACAAAAATTAGCATTACTTTATTATTTGAGTTTGAAAAAAAAAAAAAAAAAAAACAATATTTTATGTTATTTTTTATCAAAAATATTTATACATTCCTGCTGAAATTTTATATTAATAATTTAAATATCGGAATTTTTTTTTTTTTTTTATTTATTAATGTATTTATTTTCATTTTTGTTTTTACCATTTTTTGTACATCTGTAAGAGTTTCATACAGTCCAAATCTTAAAAAAAAATCAATTGTAAAGTGATATCGTTACAAACTTTAAATTGTTTCCATGTGAAAAATATTCAATAAAGTGCCTGCCTCTGGAATCTGAATCTAGATGAAATATATCATCAATTCCTTGCTTAATATAATATTAATATAAACCTATATTTTTTTTTAAATATTATTATTTATATTTTAGCTGCTTAGTATTTAACTCATCAGGGTCTTTAAAACCATTTTTAATATTACAAATAATTTAATAAAAAATTATCTCTAAATATTAACTGAGGTATGGTAAAGAGGCTATTTAGCGTTAACAATCCAAATATCGGGGAAAGTTAAAAACAAACAAACAAACAAAATAAATATATAAATTACTGTGGAGAAAATACAATGTTTTCTCATATTATTGATTGAATAAAAAAAATATATATATAATAATAATATATAAATAATAAATAATATCTTGAAAGTGAATGTCGTCAAAGTCCCGCATCATGAAAAAAAAAGTTTTCAGTTGTAAAATTCATAATATATCTAAATATATTATATATTATTATTATTATTATATATATAATGCAATACTTTGCCAACACTCTAGGAAATGCCACACTTTCTGTGGCAGTAAAATATTGATCGATAACAAATAAAAAGTCTGGCTATCGATCTTCCAAGATATTCAGTTATCAAATCCATAATATATCTATGTTGGATAACAAACACTCTAAGAAATACCACACTTTCTGTGGCAGTCAAACATTGATCGATAGCAAATAAAAAGCCTAGTTATCAATCTTCACGGAAAAAGTTGTATGGTTAATATAGATATATAGACCTGCTGCAGCTACCTGTTCGATACAAACCTCTCTCTATAGTGACTATGCCCAGACAATGCAAACATCACGCATCCGTTTTATGCAACACAAACGACAATTATCAGCGACATGAGCAAACCAATTGTGCGGCCGTTGCTCGCTGTTCTGCGTGCAGGAAGTGTGCGATAGGCCATGCAGTCATCCAGTCATCCAGTTATCCAGTCGCACACCCAGCCAACCATCCAACCAGCCACCCACCCACCAAGCCAGCCCTGACATTTTGAACAGCAGTGTCCGTGCAGGTGGGCTTGGTGGTTTTGGGCGGTGTTATTTGTGTGTGTAATTGTCGTGGTGCAGGAGCCACAAAAACTGATTACAGTGTTCAATAGTCAAATAGGCGGGCCGTATTCGGACATGTCCTGCGGCCACTTCCGCCATCAAAGGTCAGCCTCCGATTGGACGTTATTAAATTTATTCAATACTTTTACAATACTTAAGTCTAGCAAAAAAAAAATTCGCACAAAAAAAAAGCATAGCATAGAGAATTCAATTGATAATAATAAAAATAAAAAAAAGGTTATTTTTTTTTTTTTTTTTTTTTGAAACTTAGAGCTAAAACATTTACAGATCGTACGATACGTAGGTACAGATAATACGCGACCTGCTTCACCTATCTGAAGCCACGTGTAGATAGTCTCCATGGGGTGCTCACAGTTCAATTTACAGGCCAGCATAATAAATATAGGTACAGAATAATTATACAACAAATATATATACACATATGCATGTATATAACAGACGGGAGAATTGGGTGGACCGATGCCGCAGTGCCGCTCTAAGCATCCTTGGCCTTGGCATCCAGGGCATCCTGGACAAAGGCGTGATTCTCGATGCCATTCTGCCGCGTCGCTGCTGGGATCGGTGCTGCCGCCGTTGCTGCCGTGGGATTAGCCTCTGCATGCTCCAGGGACTCGTGTATCACATTGGCAATGATGCCATTCAACTGGCCCTTGGCCTCGCTGGCCAGCGCCAGCGCCTCGATCGCATTGATATTGCCATTGGCTTCCTTCACGGAGCCGTGCTCCGTGTCCGTGGCATTACCTTTGCGACGTTGCCGCACCTGGAAACGATACATCCAGCTGAGCGAGAAGAGATAGAGAGATGATAGATAAGAGATGAACAGCAGCTGCAAAAAATGGGGAATACTCACAGAAAGATGCCCACGGAGAACATGGTCAGACCGCCGCCGAGCAGAAAGAAGGCGCCCGGCAGCACCCGAAGCGTGGCAGCGTACAGCGTCGTATACATGGGCGCAAAGACCATGGGCATGAGGGCCTCGGCAACGCCAAACAGTGAATTCACCTTGCCCAGCTCATCCTTGGACACCAGCTTGGTGGCTATCGAGCGCATGGCTATGAAGGCCGTTCCATTGAAGATCTCCACCAGGCCGCCCAAATACATGTGCCAGGGCAGGGTGGCGAAGGCGTAGACGAACGACGACAGAATCTTGGAGGTGCTAGAGAGCACGCCAACCAGTGCATCATCGATCTCCAGCTTGTGCGAGAGTACGCCCACGCAGAAGATGACGCCGATGAGGCCCGTGAACATGGCATAGGTCGAGAAGAAACTGAACTCCACCTCGGACCAGTTGAAGCGAAAGCGGGTAAACAGATATGTGACCGCCATCTCGCCATGCAGTGGACCAATGATCACCATCACCACGATCATCAGGAGGATGACGCGCTGGCGCCGCTGGTTTTCGCCCTTTTTGAAGGCCACGCGGAACGTCTGCACCACGTGCTCCTTGTCAAAGAAGTCCGCCAGCAGACTCTTCTGTTGCGCCGACTTCTCCGGCCGCGCCACCGGCTCCTCCAGGAAGAACAAGCCATAGACAAAGGCCAGCACATAGAAGGCCGCCGAAATGGAAAACACGCCATAGAAGCCAATTTGCCTGGATATTAAATTATTATTGAGATAATAATTAGCCAGTGCTGTGGAGTGAATCTGCCGGTCTGCAGGTCGAGCACTTACTTGAGCAGCACACCACTGAAGGCCATGCCAATGGGCACGCCCACCGAGAAGCAGACGTTGAGGATGCCAATGCGTAGGGTACGCTCCTCCTCGGTGGTTATGTCCGCAATGTAGCTGAAGACGCCCATCAGCATGGTGAACCAGCCGCCGCTGAGCGATGGAAAGATGGCCTCGGTGAGTGCGGCTGCCTCCATGGGTGCGTTCTCGAAGTAGACACAGAGCATGAGGCCGACAACGCCGAGAAATTCGCCCACGACCGGTATGAGGATGCAGGGCTTGCGACGGCGATGGCGATCGCTCCAGGAGCCCCAGAACAGGATCAGCAGGCAGGGGAAGATCGACTGAATCACCGTCTTCCATGCGGCCATGCGGGCGACCATCTGTTGCACCGTCTCCTCCTCGCTGGCAATGGGAAAGTTATCATATAAAATTATCCAATATTAACAAATTAAAATCTGATTGATGAGAGATCAGCAGTCACACTCACAGCGTATAGTTGGCCGTCTGACGGCGAGTGAGCGCATCACAGATCTCATCCCCGTAAGCCATGTTCACGCGGCACGCCTTCTCCAAGTTCAGATTCTGTGTGGCCAGATTCGAGAGCACGCTGGGCATAATGTACGCGGCTAGTATGGGCTCCACGGTGATATTGTTGGCCACCAGGCGCAGTTTTTCGCGCCAGGTGCGCTCAGCTTTGGGCGTTTCTGTCTTCCCATCCGCTGTCTTCTCCTGGCCCAGCTGAGTGGCCGTAGTCATTGCGGGATGGCTAATCGTATATTTATTGGTGTGTTTCGGCGGGTCAATGGCGCCGCCGTCCTTGGGTGACATCTTCAAGTCTAAATGGGTGAAATTCAAAATGTAAATACATAAATAAAATTTTTGTATATTTGAAACTTGCATAGAACATAGAAGGGTAATTTTTAAGAGAGAATTGCTATAGGTTCACTTCACTTGAGAAATTTGTTGTGAACTTACAATTTAAGATAAACTTGAACATTATTAAAAATTACTTAAAAGTATGAGAAGCACATAGAAGAGCTATATTTAAGTGAGGACGGCAGATAATGTAAAATAAAAAATATATAATAAAATTTATAATAAATATAATACAATATATATATAAATAGTCATTTACTAAATACTGTTATTTTTTATGGTAACTCGAGTCTTTTAAAAACTTTTAATACAGGCTTTATTTTTTAGTATAGACAACAGCTTATTCTGTAAAACAGTAAATTAAAACCAACCATATCTCGATTCATCAAAATCTGCTTACTGATTAATAAGTCATTCGATATCGTAAATCGAATCAATTATCAACCTTATGTCAACAATAACACAAAAAACAGTTTCGCAGTTGCTTCTGCTATTTTCCTGTTTTCCATTGAAACAGATTGTCTGGGGCAAGTAATCAAGACAATATGAAAGCATACATATGTAAATATAAGATATGTGTATATACATTTATATATATATAGACATATGCATTATTGTATTATTGTGTACAAAGCAACTCAATTGTGCCTTTATAGCTAATTAAGTGTACATAAGACAAGTGATCGTGACATTTATAAATATAAATTGTTTATTTCTTTATACTCATTCACCAAGTGAAAAGAGTATATTGGCTTGCTGGCCTGTTGCTCCGTCTGACACTATAGTTCTTGAAGCGAAAGTGAATAGCATGAAGTGTAAATATTTTCGCGAGATGCTTGATATGTTTGAAAAAATAAAAAATAATAATAAATAATGACAAAAAAAAAAAAAAAAAAACAAAACAAAACAAAACAAAACAAAGCCCTTAACCTAATATTGACAAATTTCAGCAAGATTACCTTCTTAAAAAGGTTTAGCGCAATGGGGTATGAGAAATCTGGAAACATGAATTTATATTTTAAGATCATGAGCAAGTATGTGGCTAACGATCACGTCCGATTTCAATATTCTCACTTGTTTTTGTTCTAGAAAAAAATGCTGTTGAAACTGTTTTGCTGCCAGCTGCAAAAAGAAGCGATTGTAATAAAGGCCATAAAATAGAAAGAAATAACACAGATAACCATATAAGCCGATCGACACAGAAATAGTCGAACGAATCACGTATAAACATGTCTCAAAAAAACTCATTGTGCACTTTAAAATAATTAAATTTTGTTTGTCGCTGGGCGTATGTATGTAATTTAAGAACTAATTAACTTTAATTTATATGTTAAGCTACAATAGCTTTATAGCCGATGCTAGATCTTTATTTCAGGAAAAACATTAGTTATAACTCATAGATCTATGTGTACAGCCGCTTCGCGATCTTAGCCACGTTTTCAGCAGACCAGGAATGTGAAATTTGACGTCAATCTAGTTGAAAAGATCGACAGTAATTCCCTTGCCAAATCATTAGGTTCTACTAAAACAATGCAAGATATACTTTTTTCCATTATTCATTATCGCTTGTAATCGTTTTTATTTTGTTTAGTTTTGTTTTGTTTGTTTGTTTGTTTTTTTTTTTTTTTTTTTAATTAAATTTGATTAACCGAAATATTATTAAAATTATTTAATTATTTATTAAACGACACTACAAATTATTTTTTTGATATCCCATACATAAAATTAACTAAAATTAAATAACGAAAATAATTTCATTCATTATTATATTTTCCATTGTCCATTATTCTGATGATTAAATTTATCGCTTGTAATTGTTTTTCTTTTTTTTTTTTAATTAAATTTGAATAACCGAAATATTAATAAAATTATGTAATTATAATTATAATATACATTATAATTATATATTAAACGCAACAAAAAATTTTTTTTCTTTCCAAAATAATTTGTAAATATATATTTTTTTTATAATTAATATTTTATTTTAAATAATTATTTGGAATACTTTTTTTTCTTTTTCATAAATAAAAAAATTTTTTTTTCTCAATACTATAACTAAAATAATTTTGGTCTCATTTTAGCAAAATTAATGACATATTTCGAATTTGATCGTTCTTTTAACCAGGAACAGGAACATAAAAGCTTTATAAAAATTAAGGCAACACTTTTTAATTTTTTGTAACAAAAATGAAGTCATAATCTTTATTTTCAACTTTTATAATACAAATATGACTTGATTTTTGTATAAAATTATATGAATATTAATTTGTATTTTTATCAAAGAAATTAATTTTAATAATTAAATAGGAGTTTTATTAAATAACTCAACAACTAACTAACTAACTAACTAACAAATTATAAAATAATTACTTTCTAATGTAGAAAATGTGAAAATGAGAGATTCATTTTAATTTAACAAAAAAATTTCACGTTAAAAAAAAGGTGTCGGTAGCTCAAAAGGAACAACCTGGGTATATCTGTTACAGAACTTATGAAAAAATAATAAAAAGTTTTTGGACTGCTCTTAGACAGCTTAGGGAATATATTAAAATATGTCATCTGATTAGTAGGGTCACGTATATTTTGGTGCATGTGACAAAAACAATATTACGCCAACAGGTGGCAGTGGGATGATGGTCTGAGGTGAGTTGGTATTTGTAGACAGTACAATGGACAAAAAATGTGTATATAAATATTTTAAAAGACAATCTAAGCTAAAGTGCCAAAAAGCTAAAACTACCAAGCTCATTCGGCCTTCAAGATGATAACAACCCCAGCAACCTCCAGACCTAAATCTTGTAGGAGTTTTGATACTTTTAGGAAGAATGCTACGTACATCATAAAACGGGCGATAGTAATATATTTGACTTAAGGAAAGCCTTCACAGGCGAGGCAGATAATTTGCGAAATCGTAATTGAAAATTATTCCTGCCCTCTTATTAGCTCTAAAGGCTTCCATACAAAATATTTATAATAGTTTTTACTCCCTTTTTACCATCATAAAATGTATTACTATATTATTATTTATTTTATTATTATTATAATTAATATTATCTATTTTTGTAATTTTCTTAAATGAAATTTAAGAGTTGTTTTACTTTTGGTAAGTACCCTATTTTATTTATTTATTTTTATTTTTTTTTTCTAAGGATGTGCCAACAATTTTGCTCTATGAAATTGAATCATTAAACATGATTTAATTCAATCTTTGGGATTTAGAAAAAAATTGTTTTGTTTCATTTATTAAGTACCCTATTCTATTTATTTGTTTTGTATTTATATACAATATATGTTATATATATATATATATATATATATATATATATATATATATATATATATTTATTTATTTATTTATTTTTTTCATTTTTAGCATTTTTGCTCTATGAATTTAAATCGTTAAGCTTTATTTACTTCCATGCCTAAATTTAACAAAACACTTTTTTTGTTGTTATTTTATTCATTCTATAATTTCATTCTATTCCTATTCGGTTAATTTGATTTTGATTTAATTTTGTTACTTTTTTTTTTTCATAAAACATAAATTAAAACAACTTAAAAAGTCATTATAATGTTTAAAAAGCTTGCTGTGCCAATAATTTAGTTTGTTACTGTATATTTAAAAGTGAATTTTTAGATTTAATAGCACCTCAAATAATGGGGCTTAAGCTTGCATGACAAAAAGTAATTCCCAACTTGTTACGCCCCCAGAGAGGCCTATCAAAAAAAAAAAAAAAAAAAAAAAAAAAAAAAAAAATCTTGACACTTTACAGACGAGTAAATATGCTAAATGTCAACCCCCAAGACAGACAGACAGTCGGACGGCACGTAATGCAAATATTGCTTAAAATTTATAGACCTGTTTCACATCGTGAACGAGTCAAAAATGCTAAGTTTTTATAGGTATTATAGCTTGTTTTCAATATTTAAATGGAAATCAGGCCCGGATTCGCCACATTGTTCTAAGCTATAAAGGTATATGTATATATTGCTGATATTTGATATTTATATATTTGTTAGGCAGCTCTCTTAAGCTGTTTCTCTTTAAGATCTGCCGCTGAATACAACTCGCACACTCATACACACAGCTGGTCCTCATATGCATTCCACAAAATCCACAATCGCATCAGGGCATAGCGTAATCGATCATTCACCAAGTCGTCTGTTGTGATCGCTAGTTGTGGCTGTTCTCTAATTTCCATTTAACTACATAAGTATTAATGGTGCCCAGCGGGGGCATTCAAGCTTCACTTGCCGCCTCTGTCGCTGTCACATTTTGTTGTCATTCTATTTTTGTGCGCATCTCCCACTTATTCTGATTGGATTATTTGCCTGTGAGAGATCGTTAGCGAAAGTATTTCGTTTGTATATCGTTTGTATTTTATTTATTTCTATTTCTATTTTGATTTTAATTTTGGGTTCGCGGCTTTCATCTTACGGCTTTGCCCCGTTGCATGTTGTACGGCTTTTGTTTTTCCGCTCTTCCTGGTAGTACGCCGAGTGTCAATCAAGCGGCACGCTGACATCAACGTCAAAGCTAACGTCTATGTCAATGTCGACGTCAACTTCAGCTTCAGCTTCAGCGTCGGCGTCGGCGTCAGCATTGAATTCCATGTTCAGCTGGAGGCTGTACCACGCACTTTGTCTTCCTCCACTTGTTGTTGTCTTTGGCAGGCGGCCGACTGGCTGCTGTGCACTCTGCCTTATCAGTAACAATTATCATTGTCAATTACTGTCTGTACTGCTGTGCACCTGCACCAGCAGTCGATAAAAGTACTCTCCTTTCCTTTTTTTGTTTGTGACGATGTGAACACCAAAAATTCCCATCAAATAACAAATTAATTGAAACCTAATTACATTTGTGTCACTTGATTGTCTGCATTCTTATCTGGGCGCGTGTTTACCATCTCATTTTGCAGTTTAAGACATTGGCGAAAACAAGTGGGGTTCTCCACCTGATTTTTGTGCCCCTCCTCCACTCTGTTCACATTCCCAATCGAAATTTTTACTTCCAATTAGTTCGGGTATTTTGGAGTAAATTGGGCAATCACGTGATAGGTAAAACTTTAAGAATTTAATTTTAAAAAAATATAAATTTCCCAAAGTTATTTTTAAAATGTTAAAAAAAATTATTTTAAGCTGAACTCAAGTAAGAAATGTTTTTTTTTTTTAATTTTTTTTATATTATTATTATATCGAGTAAGTTATATATATAGACCCATTTTGAAGAAATTGAAATATATATATATATGTATATCTGTTTTTAACAATAATCTGGCTTATCGCTCTATATTTATGTACACACATATATTATTATTTACATTTACAAATTGCACAAAAAGTTTAAATTGAATTCGGACGCAATTTATATCGGCTGAGCACCTCAATTAACTTAATTTATTTATTTATTTGAACGTAACAAAGTTAAATCTGATGCGATTAATTTGGGAACGCTTCAAAATGGGTCTACACAACTTACTCGACATAATAAAAAAAAATATTAATATTTCTTACTTGAGTTCAGCTTGAAATATTTGTTGTTCATATTTGAGAACTGGCTTTGATATATGTATATTTGTATACTTGTATATTTATATTCATATTTATACTTTTTTTATATACACTTTTATTTCGTAGTCCATCCATGAGACAGCAATTATCATCAATTATATACGAAGCCTAGCTTAAACAGAACTTTTTTCATGCTAAATACTATTTTTAGATTCATAATACTAATTGAAGCAATACGCAAAGGAATGTGCAATTGCAGCAAGATTTGCCCACCAAAGACATCCATCCAATTCCATCAAAAATACATACATATATGTATGTACATATGTTTATGCGGGAAATCCGTAAAATTTGATTGATGAATACATTAAACGTTTTTTCAACAGTGAGAGAGTATTATGCAGTTGCCCGACTGCAACTTTCTTACTTGTTTTTGTTTGTACAAATAAAATGAAAATGGAAAGTTTTTCTTTAATTTATTGCTATAAACCCAATATTATGAACTTAGTCTTGAAAACGTAATAATCAGGAACCGAGCGAGTATAATTTTTTTAGAACAAAAAAATAGTTTCTACAAGACAAATTTGTTTAAATTATTAATTATTAAATAATAAATAATTACAACTCATCAGTTTAAATAAAAATTAATTTTTTTTTTACAAAGAATTGCTAATAAAAGTTTATCCTTTTATTGAATTTGCCGTAAAACAAACAGCTTCTGTGTAAATTCCTCTCCCTTCTTTTGAGCCTCAATTTTTTAAATTCATAACTCTTATTTGCGGTCCCTGGTTTATATATACATATTGTATATATATATATTTTTTATATTATATATTTTTATATATATATATATTTTTTTTTAATTTCTGACCTAATTTTTTGTAAAAAACAAAACAAAAATTAAATTGCATCACATGATCATGTGGAAGCCGTTCAAAAATTGGTCTGTCTGCGCTTTGCCACCAGTTTTTATTTTCAACGTTTAAATTAAAAATTAAGTTATAAAATTTGCTGTCAATTTGTATAAAACAAAGTAATTATAAAAGTTATTATTTGATTCATGAGTAAAAATTACTTATATATTATTATATATCTTACAAATTGACTTTGAAATTAAAAAAAAAAATTGCAATTAAAAAGGGGGCGAGTTTGTAAGCCTTAATTTTTTTTAAATTCATAGCACTTACATACGATATTTTATAGCTTATAATTAATAGAAGAATTCAATAAACAAAACAAACAAAAAATTATGATTTATAGCCAAGTTATAGCCAAGTTTTGCTAGGTATCATGGGGTATATGAGTATGAGATCTATGATCCATGTATGAGATTCACATCATTTGTTATACATATGTATTAAAACAATAAACAATTATAAATAATTACTACTCATCAATTTATATATACAAATTAATTTTTTTTTTCAGTTTATAATTTAAATTTTATTATAAAAATTGAAAGCAAAAATGAAATTGCATCACATGATCATGTGAAAGCCGTTCAAAATTTGGTCCGTCAGCGCTTTGCACCAACTTTTATTTTCAACGTTTAAATTAAAAATTAAGTCATAAGTTTTGCTGTCACTTTGTATAAAACAATGTAATTATAAACGTTATTATTTGATTGATGAGAAAACAGCAATTTAATTATTGTATAGCTTACAAATCGACTTTGTAATTTTAAAATAAATTTTAAATAAAAAAAAAATTGCAAATAAAAACAGGGCGGGCTTGTATGCCTCAATTTTTAAAATTCATAACTCTCACGCACGACATTTTATAACTTATATTATTAGTAGAAAATTCAATAAACAAATAAACAAACAAAATTTAAAATTAAATTAATTAATTTAAAAATTAGCCAAGCTACTAGGTACTTACTAGGTATTATGGGGTATATTTCATACATGAGTATGAGGTCGATAATCCATGTTAGAGATTTATTTCATATATTGTGTGTTATACATATGTACTTAAAACATTTGCTGAAAATTTGGCGACGACTCTTTGCATTAGCATCCATTAAAAGTGACAGAAATTAAAAAAATAACAAAAGCTAATTGACCTTGACAGTTGTACACATACACACACGTGCAGAGAGGGAGAGAGCTTTAGCGACCCACAAAGTGCATCGCTGGCTGTTTTAATCTTCGACTTCCGACGTTGCCAACGCTGACGCCACTGCCGCCCAAAGACAACTAAAGTCGAGCTTGGGTTAATTATAGCCGGACTATTTGGACTAGCATGTGGACACACACACACACACACGCATGCATATACCTATGCGTGAGTATTTTCGCGGAATATGAATACATTTATATATAACAATTAAAAGAGAGATTGCTCGACTAGGAGATCCCCTGAACCCTGCAAAAGGAGCTGAGAGCGCTTAGGCTGCAGCATGGGCAATACTCTGGAACTTATTTGATGAATAAGCCCCATTTCTGAATTTTGGGCGAAGGGCACGTAGTAAAAAAAATCTGTAATTTACAGAAGTTTTATATTTATCCCATGGCTCTACACAGTTAAATCTCTTGTAATGAAATTGGACTTTAAAAACGGACGAAGGGACGGACGAACGGATTTAAATCCAGACATGGCTATATCAACTCAGCGTTTGCCCCCATTAAAAATATATATACCTTATGCTGTCTGCCACGCCTTCATTTGCCGGTTACATATATTTTACCAAAAACATTATACCCTAATTTCCCATTGTCAATGGATTCAGGGTATAAAAAAAAACGTGTGTGTGTATGGATGACAAAGTTCATTATCAAGCATTGTCCCGCTCCTAAAAGTGTCGTCGTTTAAATTGGCTTAATTGCAGCTAAGTTGTTTATATATGTATACATTTTTTTTTTTTTTTTTTAATTTTTTTTTTAGACTGGCCGATTTTGCTTTGCTTTTTTTTTTTTTTTTTAAATTTTGCATTTAAATCAAATTTATTGATGGCATAATAAAATCTTAAGTGATTGGCTCGGCTCCGTTAAGTAGTCTAGTAATTGCTGTAAAAGTTGCTAGAGATATAATCGTATTTACAATAAAAATTAAAGGCGTTAAATTAAAACACAATTTTGGGCCGAGACTAATTTCTCTCCGGCTCCAGAGTACCCTATTCAAATTTGCAGATTTACAACTTTGTAGCAACTTCTAGGCTTGCCCACAATTAGCATCTCAGCAAACCATTTAATTACACTGTTCTAATGATGTTATTTATTTTTTTGTATTATTATTATTAGTTAGGTATATGGAAAATAAATATGCCAATTATCAGTCAATTGTATTAAAAAAAATAAATAAATAAATAAATATATACATATATGTATATATCGCTATATTTGATTTATAATCGATTTTATGAAAAAGTGCATTATATTTATTCCAGGAATTTTGTAGAGCCATCAGAAACTCGACTCAAATAATAGCATGAAAATCACATAGAGAGCCAATAATTACAATGAAAAGTACGATAAAAAAAGGGCTTTGAACGAAGCTGAACTTTGTGTGATCGTTGTCTACTTGATGTCAAAAATTTAATAAACAAGAATGATAAATTTTTCACAATCGATTCGATTTAGACAAAGCTTTAGCTGCGAACCATTAATCAATTATTAATAATATGCAATTAATATACCGAATGTAATTAATGCAAACCAGCTGGCAGCCCTGAAATATTCGCTTCTTTTTCATTCCAAAGCTCGTAAAAATCCGTATTTATTTAAATTATCCAACGACTGTCTTTGGCTCCAAAGTCATTGAGTAATTGGCATGTTTTACCGGGATGTATATGCATAATACAGACATGCCCAGTAGTGGCTAGCTCTACAGTTACTTTTACCCAACCAGCCAGCCAGCCAGCCATCCAGCCAGCCAGCCAGCCAGTGGTGCCATCAATGCCAATGAGCCGACTCTAAGCAAACGTGCATTGAACCCCAAACCAAAAGTAAATAAAAAACGAGTACAAAGCTATTACAGCTAGCAGCGAGCGCACGTCGATCGATGCGCTGCTCTTTTGGGTCTCTTTATGGGATGAGGTGGGGATGTGTGTGTGTGATGACCTTAACTGAGTGTCGCACTACCAGGAAGTGTCGTGATCTAGCATATTAACTAGCAAGCGGATAGACAAGTGTCACTTGGCTAATGGGCATGAATGAATAGCTAGCTATATTAATTTAGCCAAGTTCGACGAAATTTCTCGTTTATTTGAATTTTTTCTTTATTCTTTATGCATAATCACAGAGATTGGAGCTAGAGCCAAGAATCGTATATATATTGTTATGCTTGACTGAGCAAGCTAACCAGCTTATCGCAAATCTGAAAAAAAAATATCAGCACACCAGATTGAAGTTTATAAATAAGCTTATATATATATGTATATATATATACATATATATATATATATATATATATATATATATATATATATGTGTGGAACTTTCTTGATCTCAGCTTGGACTAAATGGGGCTATAGATCATGATTCTGTTGTTGGTTTATAACTTTAACCATAATTATTTCCATAGATCTTCGTCGTTTATCTTTTTGCCACATCTTTCTCGCTGACTCTGTTTTATTGTTTTCTGCACTTTGATGGTCTTGTGCGAACAAATTGTTTAGCTCATGCGATGCTTTCAATATTAACAAAATAATGGACATTATTATTATTAACAATATTACAAATGACAATTAAATTATTTTGATTTGCCAGCACGAAGCGACGAGGCCGCTGTGAAAAAAAAAACCCTTTGCCAGTTAATGAAACAAATTCAATTTGCGGGAAATTTGCTGGAAATTTTTGCCGGGCTGCTGTCTCTCTAATCATATTTTTACCCATTTCCGGCTGCTGACAAAACTTTTCACACACCCCCACACATACACATACACACACATATATAAAGTGAGAGTGGGAGAGAGACACGCTCATCGACGCTCTGAATTATCCGTTAGGTTATTGATTGGGGGCAGCCTACGACATCATATGAAATTAAACTGAGCTTTCGTTTAAGTCTGAATTGAAAATAGTTAAATACAATTAGTTGGCAAAAAAAGCAAAAAAATTTAAAAAAAAAAAAAAAAAGAAAAGAACTTGGCTTTCAGTTTTACTTTTTATGCGCAATTCAATGATAAAATAAAGAGCTAAATATAGTTGCACACACACAAAGGGAGAAAAGGGAGAGTGGGCGGTGGGGTGGTGGGAGAGACTTGTGTGTGCGAGCTTTGAATAGACAATGTTTTATTTATGGGGCTTAAACAGTCGAAAATTGTGGCAGTTCCGACAAGCGACAGTGCGGTGACTCCACATAAACAATAACAAAATACAGAAACAGAACAAAAAAATAAAATAAAAATAAAAATAAATAAATAAATAAAAATAAATGAAGAAAAAAAGGCCTCAGAGAAATGGGAGCTTGAGCTGTATGTGGCATTGTAAATTTGAACACTAATTTGGCAATCAAAGCTGAAAACAAAAATCCCCAACACAATAAAGAAAAATAAAAAGAAGAAGAGAAAAATGAATTCCAAATGAGCACCGAATTTAAGCTAATCAAAATAAACAACAAAAAGGAAATAAACAAAAACTTAATGACACACAAAACTAAAAGCCCAACTTATGATCTTCACATATATATTTATATATCATTAATCTAGGCAATGACAGGGCAAAAAAAAAAAAAAACAAAACTAACAAAAAATACAAATACGCATAACTAGTAAAAAAAAAGTGGTATAGCGAAAAAGAGAGAGCGGGACAGAGGTAATGAAAAGAAACTGCGCGTAACATAAATATTATGAATGTGAACAATTTGTAGTTAGTAATTTTGTTGCATGCCACGGGCACGCAAGCACATCAACTATGAATAACAGCAATAACAATATGCTACATTTTGTATTGTCAAACACACACGCACACACACACATACAGACACACATTGAGTGTAAGCGTTGTATAAACGAGCGCAAACAAATTTCACGACAAACGCGAATTTGATTTAATTTATATGTCTCTAATGAAATTAGTAGTAGTAAAATGCACAGACACACACACATACATGGTAAACTCACTTTTAGTTAACTATCTCTTGGATAAGTAGTACTTCAATTCCTTGATCAATGATCACAGCCAGGATGCGTTTTTGTCTTTGTTTTGATTTCAGTTCAGTTTTATATTTAAAAAAAAAAAAATTTTTGTTTTTTTTTTTTTGCATGCAACAAACAACTACAACATGACAGACGTGACAGTGTATTATTATCTATTGTTGGTTTTGTTGTACATTTATTTATTATTTTCTTTTTTGAGGGCTTTGTAACGAGCTGTACTGTAAACGTAGACCAGCGGTGTTGAGCTGAAATCAGCGACTGAATTTTGTATTGAATTTAGTGAGTGCCGTCGGCTAGGCGGCACACACGGTAAGCGCTGCCAGCGACGCGACGTCGCAGCGACAACGACAGCAACGCAGCGACGCTACGGGGGCGGTATGCGGTATGCGGCATGCCGCGGCAAGCAAAGCGCCGATCACTCCGATCCAAGCTTGCCAGCGACAACAACGGCAGTGAGAGCGATAAAGCGAGTGAGAGAGCTGCGACTGCAGCAATAGCAATATCAGCAGCAACAGCAACAGCGGCAGCAACAGCGACAGCAGCAGCAGCAGCAGCGGTAGCTTCTGCAATTGTCTCTGCGAAACACAAAAAGAAACAAAATTAAATAAATATGCATAAACATTAAATACCTACGTATATAAAGTCTATATAAGAAGAGCCATAAACTTCATATAGACTTCAATTTCCCTGGGTCTATTGCGAAAAGATTATTCCCACAGACAATGGGATGCGCTCAGCTGGCAATTACACCGCAAAATGTTTATAAATAAACTTTTACTTCAATATTAACAAAGAGTAGATATTAAAACAAATATAAATATGTGTAAATATAAAAAAATATATATACATATATCTTATATACACACATATTTTATACATATAGATAATATTTTATATATATTATTTATTTTATTTTTTATTTTAATGAAAATTATTTACATATATTTAATTGCTTTATATACAGTATATGGCATTTATTTCAATTTTTTAATATATGTGCTATATATATATAGCATTAATTTATATAATGTATATAATATAAATTATTGCTTATATATCTTTATTTTATATAAGCAATGTTACAAACAATTTAAATTAAATTTAATACCATATATATATATATATATATATATTTAATTGCTGTATATACAGTATTTGGTATTAACTTTATTTATTCTATTTATTATTATTTTTTAATAATTTAATATATATATATAGCATTGCTTATATAAAATATAGTAAAAATGTATAGTATATATGAATTTAAACTATATGAATAATTTAAATAATTCAAAATAAATGTATATATTTTTTTAGCATTTCTTATGTAAACCTTGATTTTTCGTATCCGCAATTGGCAATCTTTTCCCTTGGCAGAAGTTTTATCTACTTTCTTTTCATATCAGTCACATACCCGTGCTCAAATTTGCTCAGTCTATTGGCACGAGTTTTAAGATGCTTACGCAGAAACCCGCTTCACAGAGTCTATACAAATATCTGTTCATCTGTAGACTTATATACATATATATGTACATATATCAAATATTTATGTATATATTGTGCAAATTGTTGTCTTTTTATATTAATTGTCAGCACGTCAATGTCTGTTGCTATTGAAGTTTCCAATTATTTTTGGTCGCTTTTGGTAAGTTTTGCATATGAGCGGCATACACATCGTTAACGCTTTTATTTTACTATTTTGGGGTCTAGCTTAAACGAGGTTAAGAGTTGCCAGAGGTGCGCAAAGGGGCGATGGGTTCCGGCAGGGGCTACAGCTACTTCAAGTGGGCTCCAGTTAGATTTACCTTGCTATCGCGAGTGGGGCTTGAAACGTGTTGCAGCTGGTCGCTAACTAACTAGTATAAGGCAATATTTTCTCTGCTCTTGGATTAACCTGCGATTCTCTGGAAATCAAAGCGAAATGATATAAATAAAGAATACAAAAATAAATTTTAATTAACTTTGATAATTGACATTTTCGATCTAATCGATCGAGGGAATCCCAAAGTGTCAAGACAAGGCGTGTGTGTTTGTTTGTGTGTAGGTATTTGTTTTGCACGACGTTCGGTGATTCGTGTACAGCTTTTAGCTGACCAATTGCACCCTCGGCCTTCAGGCTTACTGCTTTTAGCCCAATGAATTGCTGCAGTAATTCACGTGTTTTCCCACCCCTCCCCGGTGCCTTAATTATCGCTCTTGATCTGTTGATGTTTTGATGATGGCTGTCCACGGGGGACTACGGGGCACGCCCACTTGACCTTGACTGACAAAGCCACTGCGCCGCAAAGACCGCAGCTCAGCGGAGTCCATTGACTGATGCCGCTGCCATGCAGCGGCGCTGAGCTGTAACGCGGCTCCCCTCCTAACACCAGCCAGCTGCTGCTACTGCTGCAGCTGCAGCCAGTTTGCTTGGTATCACGAAATATAATAATAATAATGATAAGCTCATTACAATTGAAATTAACTAAATTTATTGTATTATTATTTTTTTTTTTTTTTAATTTTTTGCATTTGGAAAAAATTGAATTCACAAATATTATTTAATAAATAATGTTTGGATACATGTTGGCCAAGTCGATTTTAAAAACAAGCTGAGTCAATTTAACCCTGCCCGTCCGTCCATCTGTCCGTAAGCGAACGTCGATCTTAGAAAATATTAGAGCTAGACACTTGAAATTTTTTTGATAGGCTCGTGTATGTCACTTGCACATTGAGTTTATTTCCAAGGCGACAAAGAGCATACGCCAGCAAACCATAGGCTCGTGATGGTCACGCGAAAGGTATGAAAGATGGGCCGCAAAAATAGTCCTCGATCTAGAGCAGTGGATCAATGGGGAGCATGGTGAAACGTCTTTTTATTTGACAAAACTGCTCTCCGGTCATGGATACTTTCAAAATTACCTAAATAAGATAGGGAAAACTGCCGAATACAGCTGTATTTACTGCGAAAATGCAATGGACGATGCAGAACACACTTTCTTCAACTGCAACAGGTGGTCGGAAGAAAGAATCGACCTGGCAGAAACAGTCGGTGAAGTCAAAGTAGAGACATTAGTACAGCAAATGTGCAGTAGCATAGACGCTTGGAAAAAAGTCTATGAGTTCGCCGAAAAGGTTCTTCGGCGGAAAAAGTATGACCTGAACGCAGGCACACAGAGGGCAACGCTCATTTAGAGCACAATATGGGGCTCCACCTTGAAGGTTAATGCGGGATAACTCCTGGTTCCAAGGTGGTCTCGAGCCCCAGAAGGGGAGGATTTTTTAGTCGGTAAGCAGTCATGCAGTCCGACACACCGGTCAGAGTGACGACCTGACTGACGGTGCATAAAGCTTTTTTCCTACCTCAACCCACAAAAAAAAAAAAAAAAAAAAAAGTAGTAGTATTATTAGTATTATTATTATTATTATTATTATTATTATTATTATTATTATTATTATTATTATTATTATTATTATTATTATTATTATTAACTAGCTGGCCCGGCAAACGTTGCATTGCCCTCTATATTATTTCTAGGTAAAAAATTGTTGAAAGCTATGTTGTTCAGGCTGGGATACACTGATAAATTTATTAATCGGATTTTCATTCAAGCACCTTGTTGTAAACGACATTCTTCGTTTTTTGGTCGGGTGCAAGAACAAATAATGCGGATCGTTTGCCAACACGTGAGCATGCCACGTACAATTGACCATGAGAAAAACACGCATTTTCTAGATTGAGGCCACAAATAGTCAAAGATTGGCCCTGTGACTTGTTGATCGTCATGGCGAAGGCAAGACGAAGCGGGAATTGAATTCGTTTAAATTCAAAGGGCATATCTGTTGAGCTCATCGGAATCCTAGGAATAAGAACTTCCTCATCTTTAAATTTTCCTTTGAGTATCAACGCGTGAATCACATTGCTCATCAGTTTTCTTATCACCAAACGCGTTCCATTGCACAGTTTTGGTTGGTTTAAATTTCTAAGCATGCAAATCATGGAGAATTGCTCTTTTCATAGCTGTGTTCATTTCTTGACGCCGGTCAAGTTGTTCTTCCATATTGCCCATGAAGTATATTTGCAAGAATTTTTGCTGTGCATCTTCAATAGGTTGCAATGATCCAATGCGATGGCAAATCTGGCCTTGAATCTTTAAATTCAAAGCCATAGTTATAGTTATATTTACAAACACTATTTACAGAAATCTAACAAACTACATTATTCAAAATTTTTTTTTGGCAGTCATAGAAAATAAAATTTTTAACGTAAATTACCTTAAATATCCGTCTCCAATATTTTCCGCCCCAAATTATGTCATTTGGAAACAGGCATTGTATTTTGAGTGTTCGCTAGAAAATGTCGTGATTCTAGTGTTTCGCCATAAAGCAGGGAACGCAATGGCTATGGTGACCGCTAATGGCAATGTCACTTTACCACTAAGGCAGCACAAACCGGGCGTTTCACCAGCAAACTTCAATGCGCCACAATGCTAGCAAACAACGTCCATTGGACCAATGCAAACTAAACGATTCAAGCTGTAATCAATGGTGCAATCATATCGAAACGCTGCTCGATTCAAATCAATCCTTGAACCATTTCTTATTGCCATTTCACGGGCTGCCTCTCTTTGAGAAGCACGAATTAAGGCCCTTCTTCCCTGGGTACTAACGCGGAGCCTTTCTCGGGCGATTTCTCGCTCTTCCGTTGCCTAATTGCATTATGGGTCCGCCGGGAAAGATTAGATCTTCTAGGACGCGGCATTTTTATTAATAGTAATACTGCCCTCGCACAAAACCATATAAAACAATCGAGAAATATAAATATAAATAATTTACACAAATTTATGTTTGAGACAAACAAATACCTGAACTTTCGAGATATTTAGCTTTTGTAAAAGTCCAAAAATACAATTTTTAATAATTAACTTTTTTTTTTTTTAATTTCGAATTTTGAATTTTGAATTTTTTATTTATTTTTGATTGTTAGGTTTTAATCTTTTGATTTTTTTTTTAATTTTTGCAGATTTTTGATTTGAAATATTTATAAAGTTTAAAAGTCCGAAAATATAAAAAGCCAAAAATACACTTTTTAATAATTACCTTTTTTTTTTTTTAATTTCGAATTTTTAATTTTTTATTTATTTTTTGAACAGTCAGGTTTTAATCTTTTGATTTTTTGCAGATTTTTGATTTGAAATATTTTTCCTTTTGATTTGAAAATTTTTTTTTTTTTTTTTTTTTTTTTTTTTTTTTTTTTTTTTGAATAGTCAGGTCTGCTCGAGGTCAGGAGACCGTAGACTGACTGACTACATTTGTTTATTTACTTCTACACTATTGTCAAAACTGTCACTGTTACCAAGCCTACTGGGTATAAAAAAAATTTGAACATTTGGGGAAAAAACCGCGTTTTTCAAGTATTCGGCAAATTTTTTCAGTATTTTTAAGACCCTATACTAAACTCGTTGCGGAGACAAATCCAACAAATCAAAAACCATGAAAATTGGTTCAGCCCAAATCAAGTTATAAGCAGTCTTCACTTTTACACAACTTTCTTTTATATATATAGATATTTTTAGCAACAATATCAACAATAGGAAAAACACTGCTATTTAATTTTTTTTTATTTATTTATTTTTTTTTTTTTATTTTTTTATTTATTTATTTTTTTTTATATTATTTAAACAGGCTTTTTACTACCAATTTGGCAACTTAACAAGTTGAACATAAAAACACAATTATTTACAGTACACACTACAGAAATTTCAAAACAATAACAATATTTACAATATTTACAAATACGTCAACAACAAACAATAACAATTTTTACGTAAATCACATTAAATTTAACTTGATATATTTTTATAGGAACCTTGCGGGGAGGTCCTGTGGATGCCACTTCTTCAGTCTTCTTTTTCTGTCTGTTTTCTTAAAACAATTATATTGATCTTACCATTCAAGGGATTAATCATTTTGATATTAAAGTGATATCCATCGTCTCCTTGCCAAAACATCAGCGGGTATTATAGCGCGTCATATGACGGTGCGTTTCATATATTCATTGTAGTTGCCCAGTATTGCGTCGTGTAAGCACAACATCACGTGATTCCAAGTTTTCACCAAAAATCAGAGTTGCCACTTCATCGACTGTTGGAGCATTTAATGTGCGTTCATGTGTTCCTGCTGGTCTTTTATCTGCTCTGATTACAACTTTATAGTCATCACTTGGCATGCGCTGTAAAGCAGTCTTGAACAGCCTGATCAATGCATGATGTTCATGAAGCCTTTGCTGCAAATCTTGGGGAATTGCTCTTCTCGTAGCTGTGTTGATCCCTTGACGCCGGTGAAGTTGTTCTTCCATATTGCCCATGAAGTATTGTATTTGCAAAAATTTGTGCTGTGCATCTTCAATAGGTTGCAATGATCCAATGCCATGGCAAATCTGGCCTTGAATCTGTACATTCAAAGCCCTAGTTATAGTTAGATTTACAAACACGTTTTACAGAAATCTAACAAACTACATTCCAAATTTTTTTTACGATAGAAATAGAATAGAAAATAAAATTTGTAACGTGTTCTTCAATAATTTCAGCCCCAAATGAAGTAACTTGGAAACAGGCATTGTATCTTTGAATGTTCGCTAGAAATGCCGTGATTCTAATGTTTCGCCATAAAGCAGGGAACGCAATGGCTCTGGTGGCGGGACCACTAATGGCAATGTCACTTTACCACTAAGGCAGCACAAACCGGGCGTTTCACTAGCAAACTTTAATTCGCCACAATCATGGCAAACAACGTCCATTGGACCAATGCAAACTATTAATAGTAATACTGAATATGCACTCGCACAAAACTACATAAAACAATCGAGACATAGATAATAGCTTATCAAGAAAAATCATAGACAACCTATGAAAAGACATTTACACTTTTGTTAACCTATGGAAGAAATCGTTAATTTAATAAATAATTTACACAAATTAATGTCTAAAACAAACAAATATAACAGTACCTCCCTGAACTTTCGAGATATTTTGCACAAAATAAATTAAAATGAGCATTTATTGAAATGATTTAGTTTATTATACTACACATATACTATATACTATACACATTTTGAATATTTTTTAAAAAAGATTCATCCATTTTATTTTATCCATTACTTACTGATTTTGTTAAAAAATCTTTGACACCTTCGAAATTAAAGAACTTTCAGCGAAAATAACGCATATTTCAAGTATTCGTCAATTTTTCAGTATTTTTAAGATATAATCTGCTATTCGGGGCAGAGACAAATACAACAAATTAAAAACCATGAAAATTGGTCTAGCAGATCTTGAGTTATAATTGTCGTAATAAATCCGACTTTGTTATAAATATATAGATTTGTGCTATTTATTTATTTTATTTTTCTCTTGACAATCTTTTTTATTGGCACGAATTAATAACAGTAGCTCATTTACATATACATATTTGTTTTTTTCTAATTGTCTGGTCTTTAATGATAGTTGCGTTCCGTTGCTTATAGTAGTTATTTACATTTTAATTAGTATTTATTTTAATTTAATTTAATTTTAATTTTTTATGAATTTCTTTATTCAATGATTTATTATAAATCCATTAATAAATCATTGAATAAAGAAGAATAACTAATTTCATTTATTCTATTTTATATAAATATAATATTTATATATACGATTTGGTTTTGCTTTATTGTTTAATTTTTTTTTCTGTTATTTTCTGTCATATATGCATATCCACATATATTTAATTATAATACGTTAAGTTTCGATTAAAAAAATATATGTATTTAACTATATAAAAATATATTCGTAATAAGATCAACAATTTATTTTCTTATTATAATCTTAAATTTGGAAAAGAGGGTTTTGCTTTATTGGCAAAAATTTATAACATTTTTCCCGACACCAAACTTATTTATTTATTTATTTTTATTTTTTTTTTATTTTTTTTTTTTTTTTTAAGAAATGCATAAAATGTTTTTCAATTAAACTATTTTGTTTTTTGTTTTCAAAAAGAAAAAACGGATTATTCCTTTTAAAAACAATTTTATTTAAATTATTATTATTATTAGTATTATTTTTATTTTAGCTTTATTAATTAATTAACTAAATTTTAAAAAGAATATTTGAATTTTTCAAATATTGGGAGGGGGAGCACATGGGTATCAAGCGCTTACATGATTTTTTTCCGTTCCATCGACAAAAGGCCTGTCTTCTTGGTTGCCTACTTTTGAGTTGAGGTTAAAGAGGCTCTTCGTTAACAAAAATCAAAGGGGCGGACAATTCACAAATTGCTTTATTATTTCTTTCTATTCTTATTTAAAAACTATTCTGTTTGTTAATTTATTTCCCCAGTATTTCATTGACCTTTACATATATGTAATTGGGGTTTTTCATTTTGTTGTTTTTTTTTTTTTTTATATCCGTCGAAGGAAAACTCGATTTTATAATTTTTCTTCTGCTTTATTATTATAATTTTTTTCTCTACACTGCAGCCTATTTTAACGTTTTATATTTTGAATTTTCGTTTATATAGGTCACTGCACTGAGTTTATAGTTTTATACCCTGACTTTCTATTGTGGTGCTGTTACTCAAATTTATATTTATTTATTTATTTTATTGTTATTTTATTCAATTGTGTTTTTATGTATTTTCTTTTATTTATTTATTTATTTGTGATTTATATTTATTTTATTTTTCTCTTGATAATCTTGTTTATTATAGGCTAGTGTTGACAAAATTATAAATACATATTTGTATTTTCTAAGTGACTGTTCTTTATTAATAGTTACGTCCCATTGCTTTTAGCAGGTATTTACATTTTTATTTGTATTTATTTATTTATTTTTATGTATTTCTTTATTCAATGATTTATTAATGGATTTAAATTTCATTTATTCTATTTTATTTAAATGCAATATTCATACATACGGTTTTGCTTTGCATTGTTGTTTCTTTTTCTTCTGTTACTTTCTGTCATATATGCATATACACATGTATTTAATTATTATAAATAATAACAAAAAAAAAATAAATAAAATTTAAAATGTATTCGTAATGAGAAGATCAACAATTTATTGTTTTATTATAATTTTAAATTTGGGAAAGAAGATTTTGCTTTATTGGCAAAAATTTATAACATTTTTCCCGATACCAACCTTAACTTTTTTTTTCCAAAAACATTATCTATTTATTTATGCATATATATATATATGTATATTTTTTTTTTTTTTGAAACAATTTGTTTTTTTTTTTTTTTTAAACAGTTTATTTCTTTTAAAAATAATTTTATTCAAATTATTATTTTTATTATTACCCCCTGGACCCGAGAAGTGACCTAATTTAATAAACGTAATTCGTAGTAATAAAGGCATTTAGCCACTTCATTAGTTAATATATCCTTATAAATGCGCTATAGAGTTTACGACAAAAGCTGCAATAAAACTATATTAAAAAAAAAAAAAAAAAAAAACAAAAAGTTTAGTCGGTAAGCAGTCATGCAGTCCGACACACCAGCCAGAGTGACGACCTGACTGAACCGTCAGCATTTTAAGGCATATTTACCTACCTCAGACCAAATATAAATAAAAATTATTATTATTTTTCTTATTGTTATTATTATTTTTATTATTGTTATTATTTTTAATATAAATACTAATATTATTACAGTATTTTTTACCAATAATATCAACAATAGGAAAAACACTGCTATTTAATCAAGTCTGTATTTTTCTGGAGTCGTCGCACAAAAGTAGGCAACGCGCAGTTCACTCATGATTTTCAAGGGCCGGCCTTAAAATTCTCAACTGGTTATAGCTCACACACGATGACATGACACCTAAAATGTTGCTTATTCGGGCGGCTAATTATATAAATCTTGTTATTATTATAGCTCGACTTTACAGTCCAGCTCCGTCTCATACAGTCTTGCGACTGTGGCGGCTTGTTATTATTATTATAGCTCGACTTTACAGTCCAGCTCCGTCTCATACAGTCTTGCGACTGTGGCGGATTGTTTTTTTTTTTTTCATAAACAAGTATATATAATACCCGACCAAAGCGTCGAGGCCGCTCCATCTAATAGTGTGGGTTCATTGGTGGGGAATTTTTGTTTGTTTGTGAAATTGCTGACATATGAACGTGTTCGCATGGTGAATTCGACTTATTGTATGGGATCTGCTTGTTCCTCTTTCTGCTTGTTGTACATCCATGGATATGGTTGAGAAATGGTTGAACATTTAAAATCTGTGCTAAGTTTTGCCTTGGCCAAGTTTATCCACCTTATTCTGGGTGCGGCTTCTGCTACTTTTTTTTATTCATAATTAATTGTACCTCGTACACGGTACCCGGACTGTTTGATCGTAAAGTTCTGCGAAAGACAATTTGGTGGGTGGAGTATTCTTCCGATGGCTTCTTAGTTTTTTCCGTTGCGCTACCATGGGGCGCTAATAAGTGTGACTTTTAGTCACATGACTTGTAATCTAGCTCATGGAAATATTAGTCCTACTTTTCGTCATGTTGTTTTTCGGCGTCGATTTAATTATTCTCCACGCGTTTAATAATACGACATACTATTTAGCTACGGTAGTTGATAAAGTTTTATGCAAGTTCAAAATTAATTTTTTACTCAATCCTATTATTGGTCCCACTTTTCTTCAAGTTGTTTTGGCAAGGATTAATTATTCTCCACTCTCTTAATAATGCGGCCTATGGCTGATGGTACGTCGTAAGCGGCCAGCTAAGGGAAGGGCCGGAGATTGAAGCGCTGTTAATAATAATAGAAAAGCGCCAGCACAGGCGGAAGGCTATGGTGTCCAAGCAATCTAAGTATTATATGCTTGTATGTCTTCCTATCTGTACTTTAATCAAATCCAAAATTTAGTTGGGGGTTTCGAAGGTTTTCTGAAGACAAACTAAAATTACAATATCTGTTCATTAATCATATCAGAGCTCTATTTGTTTGTTTTCACTAAGACAGCACCAACGGCTCACAGTGTGATAATTTCCTTTAATACTAATTGGATTCGGCTGTTGATCGACTCAATTGCAAAGTCTGCCGAGCTGTTACTGGTAATGCTTAAACTATTGTATGTATAATTCGTAACAGTCAATTTGTTGGTTTCGAAGATTTTCGCTAAAGACATAAAACCAGCAATTTTTATATTTATAAAGTGCAGACATATTACATATTACATTTTTCTAGAGTCGTCGCACAAAACACGCAGTTCACTATGGATTTTCAAAAGCCGGCCTTAATATATATAATAATTATATCTTGTTATTATGATAGCTCGACTTTACAGTCCAGCTCCGTCTCATACAGTCTTGCGACTGTGGCGGATTGTTTTTTTTTTTTCATAAACAAGTATATATAATACCCGACCAAAGCGTCGAGGCCGCTCCATCTAATAGTGTGGGTTCATTGGTGGGGAATTTTTGTTTGTTTGTGAAATTGCTGACATATGAACGTGTTCGCATGGTGAATTCGACTTATTGTATGGGATCTGCTTGTTCCTCTTTCTGCTTGTTGTACATCCATGGATATGGTTGAGAAATGGTTGAACATTTAAAATCTGTGCTAAGTTTTGCCTTGGCCAAGTTTATCCACCTTATTCTGGGTGCGGCTTCTGCTACTTTTTTTTATTCATAATTAATTGTACCTCGTACACGGTACCCGGACTGTTTGATCGTAAAGTTCTGCGAAAGACAATTTGGTGGGTGGAGTATTCTTCCGATGGCTTCTTAGTTTTTTCCGTTGCGCTATCATGGGGCGCTAATAAGTGTGACTTTTAGTCACATGACTTGTAATCTAGCTCATGGAAATATTAGTCCTACTTTTCGTCATGTTGTTTTTCGGCGTCGATTTAATTATTCTCCACGCGTTTAATAATACGACATACTATTTAGCTACGGTAGTTGATAAAGTTTTATGCAAGTTCAAAATTAATTTTTTACTCAATCCTATTATTGGTCCCACTTTTCTTCAAGTTGTTTTGGCAAGGATTAATTATTCTCCACTCTCTTAATAATGCGGCCTATGGCTGATGGTACGTCGTAAGCGGCCAGCTAAGGGAAGGGCCGGAGATTGAAGCGCTGTTAATAATAGAAAAGCGCCAGCACAGGCGGAAGGCTATGGTGTCCAAGCAATCTAAGTATTATATGCTTGTATGTCTTCCTATCTGTACTTTTATCAAATCCAAAATTTTGTTGGGGGTTTCGAAGGCTTGCTGAAGACATTGTTGTTAATAAAAAAAAAAAAATTATACAAATTTCAATTTATAATGTGTTTTTCTTTTTTACAAAATTAAATTGGGAGTATTTTATACTTAAATACAAAATAACTAATTTACTAGTGTGTGGGGATGCAGTTATAGTCGAAAGCGTTGTACTCAACCGAAATATGCTGTATTTATTACTATATTAGTGACAATTAAATGAAAATACAGATTAATCTGTCAGCGCAATGGAATGCACAATATTCTTTGTTGGGCCATCTTTAGCCAACACAAACAAACTGGATGGCTTCCCAATGAGAGAACATGCCACATATACGTAGTTATCCGTGGGAAAAGCATGGTGCTTCCAAATGTCAGCCACATGCAGACAACATTTGGCCTTGTGACTTGTTGATTGTCATCGCGTATGCCAATCTGCTTGAGAATTGAATGCGTTTGATTTCGATTGGCACATCTGTAGGAATAATAGGAATTCGTGGCATTAATACACTTTCACCTTGAAAATTGCCATTCAGATCGGCGGTCTCAATCACGCTCTTCATAAGTTTTTCATTGCTCAGGCGTGGTGGATTCAAGGAGCAAAATCACCGGATATCCGAGCTTCAATTGTAAGTGGCGCGGTGGCATGTCTGGTAAATCCAATGAATTCAAAAATTCTACTGGTTTATTTACAGAATCGGTAGTATTGCAAAGTGTATGTATGACCCCCCTGCGTCTGTTGGCAACAATTGTTGTTATGTTGTATCTTGAAATTTAACCCATGAACGCCCACATTTTTCGCGAGTAACAAACGCGGCCATTTCTACAGTATTGCACTGCAGTTCACGATTCATATCTGTGTTGATTAACTCAGATGCACTTCGATTTGGTAAGCTCATACCGAAATGAGTGATGGGTAAAACATGTTCAGTCAGTACTACAGCAAATAGAAATCAAATTTGTGTTCCTGTGCAGTTTAATGCTTCTGCAGTAAGCATATTGTCCCAATGATTGTCGTCTTCTAGCAAGCCTAGTGCAGGACATGCATCTTTATACGTTGGATACTGTTGGCCATTTACTCCACGTATACAAATAAGTTCCCGGAAATAGATGCTGATCGTTTTCTTCGATATTCGTGGTGTTGTTAATTCGGAATTCTTACCGGAGGGCCAAACCGTCAATAAAGAATCTTGGCATTATGAGGCGTTTGAGGGTGAATGTTCGTCTCAACAGAACAGATTTGTGGCGGAACAGTTGGATTTTACACCACGATAATGCATCAGCGCACAAAGCGATCATTGTGAACGAGTTTTTGAAGAAAGATTCAACAAATATCATCGAATAAATAAATATTTAATAAATGTAGATAATTGATAAGTTGTTTGTGTTTCATTTCACTTAATGGGAAAATATGTTGGTGCATATCCCACCAAGCTAAGACATCAAAGTTAGAATTGTATGTAATATTTAGATTAGAGTATCCGGCTATTTCTTGTCCTATAATGTCTGTAGTGCTTCTGACTTCTGTCATGTCAGTAGTAGTAATAGTTTCTGTAAGAAATTGTTTCATAATATTTTTGCATTCATCTATTATAATATCCTTTTCAGTGTCTGTGAACTGCTTTAATTTGTTTGAGAGGGTGAAGAGAAAAAAGGATATGTTGTGAATTTATATAAATTGAAAAGGACGGTAGTTGAAATTTGCGATTGGAGTTTTAGCTTGAGATCTTGAATAGTTTCAATATCAGTGTAGTCGATTTCACAGATTTTGTTTAATTTATTTAAATTTGGAACAATTAAATGTATGGTTGGCCGTTGAGAAGCTTCGATTTTTTTTTTAAACAGTTTCAAAAGCTTTTAAGATACGGACTATGGAAACAACCTCACTTACATTAATTCCTTTAATTCGGCCTTTTTGATGTTTATCCCTTAATATGGTTGTTATTTCAATCCAATTAACTTCTATTGATTTTAATAGGTAATAGACTGTATTCCAGCAAGTAGGGCAAAAGCTTTTTAATGATAATCCTAATGGAAAGTTAATACCCGATTTCTTAAAATATTTTACAAGCTTCGTACAAATATGGACAATATTTTCTACCGCGGGGACAGCATCAATAGCTTTCTCTACAGCATTGTTAAGTAGATGGTTAGCGCAGTTAATTTTTTCAAAGCCGCAAAAGGCTTTTACCACATTTCACCCACGATCGGTTACAATTACGGGATTATCCAATTCTAAATCGCATTCGAATTCAGTTAGTATTTCCACTATTTTGGCTCGAATATTTAAACCTAGATATATGTGATAAAATGCGTACTTTCTGCTTGACCGCTCACAGCGCACTGATTTTGGCATTAGATCAAGCTCAAGCCTCAAGCGACGGAGCCGTGCAAATACGAGGTGTTGACACGAAGATATATGCATGCAAAAACTTCGGTTAAATTTTGTATTCCTATTTAGGTTTTATTCATTCTCATCCTTTTTACTCAAGGCATTGAGTCCATACGAACTGGCATTCTATCAACATGTTTTATTCCCTCACTCACTCACTCAGTCTCAATTCAAGTGGGCTCAATTTTACTAGGTTATGAGTGCGGCCATGCAGCTCTCTAATGTATATACACGACCCAAATTATTTTATTTATTTATGTACAGTTAACTTACAATGTAAAATTATATAGCTAACATAAATTATTAAATGAAATGAATTAAATAATTATTTTGGTGCTGGCTGCTAAAACTTTCGACTCTCTTGTTGTGATTATATTTTATTGACCATTTTTGTTTGGGTGAGGTATTGGTATTGGATATGTTAGATGCTGAATGGGGTCAAGATTTTTGAATACTTTATTATAGGATGTTTGTAGGGATGCATTTAAATTTTGGTTGGTGTTTGGGGAGGATGTTTCGGATGATGTTTTCTATTGCGTCTATCGTTGAAAGGAAGTCGGTGCATATGGCATATTGGCCGGGCTTGTATTAAAAAATATTGAGGGTTTTTGTGATCGCGATGAGTAAAATGGTATTAAGCCTGATTTTATTATGTTGTGTTCGTTGGTTATGGCGTATGATATGATTTGGTTTATTTGGGAGCCGTCTGTAAATATGGTTTTGCATACTTTTAAAGTCGTCAGCATATACGCGTTCTTCGATGTTTTTATAATGGGATATGATTGAGTTGAGTTTGTTGAAAGCGTTGGGGAAGAGGATAATCGAGAGGAAGAGCGTTGTGGGATACCATTATGTAAAGGGAGTGCTATTGTATAGTTATATCCTATTTTTGTTATGATTTTTCTGTTTGTCATAAAGTTTTTTACGTAGCTGAATATATTGGTTCCATGTTTTGAGCTGGTCGAGTATCGTGTGTAGTCCTATTCTGTCAAATGCTTTTGCGAAGTCAAGGGAAACGATTGATGCGTGTTTTCTTTTTGAGGGCGTTCTACATATAAGATGGTCTAGAAAAAGTAGACTATCTATATTAGATTTGCCTTTTCTGAAGCCGACTTGTCTGTTGTCTATAAGTTTGCTGTTGTTGACAAACCACCACAGTCTTTTTGCAACAATTTTATCAAGAACTTTAGATAAGTAGGGCTTAGTGAAATTGGTCGATAAGAGTTTAATTCGGATTTTGATGATGTCGGTTTAAGTATTGGGATAATTATGCTAGTACGATTGTGGGATATAATTTTTAAGAATTAAATTTTGAAGATGAACTATGCGGGTTTCTGTTTTATGATCTATGTTCTTTATCATATCATAGTTAATTCTGTCTTGGCCCGGTGTTTTGCCAGTTAGTGATTTGATTGCTGCATTGAATTCTAATATTGAAATATAATTTTCGATGACTAATGCTTCTTTGTTAATCGTGGGTGTGGGTTTTAATGCTAATGTAGAGCGTTCATCTAAATAACAGGCTGTAAGGAGGTTGTTGTCGTTGGCTGCGCCTGACCAGTTTTTGCAAAAAATGTTTGCGATTTCCGATCTGCCGGTGGTGCGTTGGGATGAGATTGGGTTGAGGATGCAGTGGATGTTTTTGGAGGGATTAAGGCCGCAAAAGCGCCGAAAAGGCCATATTTTTCTTGTGATGAGGTTTGTGGATTGATTTGTGCGGTAAATGTGTTTGTACTTGCTGTTTTTGCTATCTTTAGCGTGCGTTGGAATATGGCATTATCAGATTTATATTCAAATAAGTTTTCTGTGTTAATGTTGTGTTTTAGTTTTCTCCATGTTTTTACCTTGTTGTTATGCAGCAATTGGATTTGATTGTTCCACCAGGGAACGTTTTATGGGTGTTTTTGGAGGGATGATTGGGGGATCGCAAAGTGAGCTGCGCGCAGTGGCCGATTTAGCAACAATTTGGTAATGGTAATTTATATTATTTGGACCCTTTGTAAGATCCCTTAACTCGAGGTGGAGCTATACTCCACGAAAAAAAACAAATTATACTGGGGAAGTAGGGGTAGGACTGGCACAAATTTACAGCAAGAACACCGACACAACTAAGCGTGGCCATAGATGGCATAGACGGCACTCGCGCTCTTTACCCACCCAACCATGGTTTTTCATAAACAATTTTAACAGAAAAACCCCAAAGAATTATTATTTCAACCCTTCTTCCAGATTAACGACTCATATTATTTTTGGTTTCATTCCTATTATTCATAGTATTCATTTTCATTCATTTAAATAATATCTAGACATTGGGATACTAAGATTACAATCTATTATTTTTCTTATACTACCAATGTTGTTATTATTTTACATTTTTATTTATTGTATTTTCATTTTTATTATTTTTTCCTATTTCAAGCTAAGTTTGTTTTATTTATTTCATTAATGTATTTAATTGTTTATTTAACTTAAAAAAATGTGGTTGAAACAAATTATTTTAATTTAAAAAAAAAATGCTTTGTTTCATTCTTGCATGCAATTATTTTCAAAAAAAAAAAAATATTTTTTTTTCATATATATATATTCCCTTTTTTATTAATTAATTCATCAAAAGAAAATATAATGGTTTGGATTGGGGGGAGTGGGAGTACAGGGTATCTTCCAGCACTTACATGATCTTTAGACTTTTTCACTCCAGCGATGAAAGGCCTTTCCTCGTGGTAGCTGTAGCGTGGCGTTGAGGTTACAAAAATGATATAGGGGCGGACAAACACACAGTTTTTGTTGTTTTTCTTCTTTTACCTTTACATTTTTATACTTCTTTTTATATTTATATCTATTCAAATTATTATTATTTTTTTTCTTTTATTTTTGGTTATACATTTATATATAATTTCTTTTATTATTTCTTTTATTCATGTTTTTTGTTTTTGGTAATTTTCTACTTTTATATGTGCATATATGTATCTATATATATACATATATATGCATATATATGATAAATTTTATTATTTCATTATTATATATATATATATATATATTTTATTTTTTTCCTCATCGTATTATTTTTTCTATTTTCATGCTAGTTTTAAGTGGTGGGTTTTAATTTTAAAATTTTCTTTTTAATTTGGTGAACTATTTTTGTTGCTAGTAACAAAATTTTTACAGTGTACGTCACATATGTAATTGAGGTGTGTTTTTTTTTTTTTTTTTCGTTTAGTTGATTATGGTAGCACTGGAATTTAGAGTTTTTGTTCTTGGATGTGTGTAGTTTTTTTTTCCCACTTTTAGATTTTCGCGGCTTAGTTTTTGGGGTTAAAAGTTTTATATGTTTTATATGTCACTATGCCACTATTCGATTTATGGGCCACTATTCAATTTTGTGTTTCCCCCGCCTGCTGTTGAAGTTCCTCCAGCCTTTCGATAAAGTTGCTCCGATCGATCTTGATGGGGCAAAAAAAAATTAAACAGAGCCCGTGTCTAGGGCAGGCTTTTCTATATTGCCGTGCCCAAATTTGACACGGGCGTCAAGAAAAATTTGTGGCTGCGCTAGAGAAAATGGTTGCTTTATTTAACTAATATGCCACAATATGCCAATCTTCGTACCTTTATTAATTATTGCAGCGCACGAGTTCCTCACCATATACATATGTATATGTATTATAAATATGTATATGGACTTATTGTAAAGTCGCAACGTGGAGTTCTAGAAAAAGGGCTAAATTTTTCACTTTTTCGGCTTATATAGCTTTGGGTAGATAAAAGCTTAAAGGTTTTATTGTCCCTAAAGTTGGCTGCACTAATACTTGTCGCTGCAGAATTCGCACAGCGCGACAAGATCAGCTGTTGCGCGTGCGCGACAACTTTTTCGGAACCCACCGAAAGCTCTCAGTGCAGCTCTGCATGCAATGAAAGGGTTCAGTGTACCTTTCCAAAGCTTTTAAAAGCGCGCGTACTTTTTGAAACTAATTCTTTGGTTATTTTTATTTAACCTTTATTTTTTTTTTGGCTTGCGACCATTACACCTTCAATGCACAATATTTAATAATTTTTTGCACCTTAAAAAATTTTGTTTTTTTTTTTTTTGTTTTCACATGTTTTTTAACATTTTTATTGTATTTTCTGCATTTTTAGCTATTATTAACTATTATTATTATTATTAAAATGTTAAACACAACACTTTTGTATGCAGTTAATTGACTACAAATAAAGTGTCCCATATAATAAAATAAAAAAATAATATCAATTATCCGAATCCGAATCGGAATTTTCTGAATCCGAAGGGTAATTTAATAGCAGGTTTCGAAATCCCTTATCAAACACTATTTCTTAACTAGATTTATTTCCTCTTCTCTTGCACAAACTTGTTATCAGTAAGTCTGAAGCAACTAATAATGAATAATGAATGAATGAATAATAAATTGTGTAAAATGTTAAGTTTATCCATAATTGAATGGTAGTCCTGCTCACTACAGTCCGATTTCTGTATAACATTAGAAAAATTATAGTCGACAAGTGCGGAAGCTTATTTGAAGCGCATTCTTCCTTATGCCCTACTACAAAAAGTTGCCGCTTGCAGATCGACATGGTTCCTATAAAAATCTACATTGTTAGAAGGGGCAGCTCAAGGTAGCTAATGTTGGACAATTCACATAGTAAACGGAGTATATGATATAAAAAAAAATAAATAATGAAATTATTTATTTAATAATTTTTTGAAATTAGTTAACAATAGGGTATTAGAGAGACAGATAGTTAAAAGTACAAGTAAACAACACTACATATTTTCACAGATCACACAACATTTAGAGTCTTTAAATACATACCTTTACTTTGTGAAATACAAAAAAATTGGATCAAAAATGAATAAAACAACGTTTTCTTCAACAATCTAAGAACGGTGTTTCGATATGGTTTTGTTGGGTTGGTAATTTAGCTGTTGCGGCGTAGGATGATTGTGGGAGTCTGTGTCTTTCATTGTATATTTGTAGAGCTTCATTAATTGTTGTCTTTTCAATTGTATGTATGTCGTGAAATACTTTATTTTTAATAAACGTGGGACATTTGGGGTCGAAGATGCTAGTGCCTAGTTTTTCGATTTTACAAAATTTACTTGGCTGTCCAATTCGACCACAATTGCGGCATCAATAGAGTAGTGGAATGTACGGGCGTATGTTGACTTTTTGATAACCAATTTTAATGTCTGTTGGTAGGTCAATTGTGCTAAAAGTAAGAATTTATAAGCCAGTGACATTGAATTTGTTTTAATTTCGTACGATCCGTTTGCTAAGAGTTTGCACTCTTCCACTTCATCACTTCACAGGTTGTCTATAGTTTTTTTTTTTTTTTAATTTGGGAAGGCGAATTAAATATTAAATATTAAATATTAAATATTTGAGACCGAGCGTACTTTTCTTCGGAGAAAAGAAAAGCCCCAAAGCAACAAAACACACAAGCTTTTCTATCCGTCTTTCCAAAATCAACGACTTAATCTCTTATTCATATTTTATTCCTACAGTATTCACTAATAAATTCATTTTAACGATAGCTAAACAGTGGTCTTAATACTACTTATACTAAATATTGTTTTTCTTTTAATTCGTGTTCGTTTAGCTTATTGTAGTGTTGTTCATTTCTTTTAATATTTATTTATTTATTGTATTGTTATTTTATTCAATTGTGTTTTTATATACGTTATGTTATTCATTTACTAGCTGACCCGGCGAACTACGTACCGCCTAACAGTCAAAGAATGTCGTGTTATCTTTTACCTGAACTAATTTAGGCTTTGATGAACGTAATACAATAATACAAAACAATATTAATAATAATATTAAGAGTGATAACTTTTTTTTGTGTACCAAAAGCAAACAGAATAAAATGTATATCAAGTTAAAACAAGTAAGACGGCTCCAGTCGAGACTGCTCGACTAGGAGATACCCTGAACCCTCTAAGCTGATATTCTAATTATTCTGCACCTCTTTTATGCACACATACATACACATGCATCCACACGCACGCATAAGCCTGCGTTCTGCTAACTGCGCAGTAAGCAGCGACTGCGCTCTTTTGTAGACATACGATCCTAATGAAATTTTCAGAGTGTAATCATATGGTGAATATGTGTGTACATTCCAAAGCCCAAGTCCCTAGTACTTGAAATGCGTTTTTTACAAATTGGGGGAGAAGGGGGCGTGGTATCCAAAATCTGTAAATTACAAAATCTTTGTGTCGATTAACTTTATATACAACGCAAAGAAGAAGACTCCAGGTCTAAAAATGTTCAAATTAGGCTAAAAAAACAAAATCAATTTTTCGATTATTCTCGATAAAAAAGTTATCAGACGATTTATCGAAAAAATAAAGCAAACTCGTACTGCGTATGGTACACACGAGTATGCATGCCAAATTTCAGCTCTCTAGCTCTTATAACTTCTGAGATCGACGCACTCATACGGACGGACGGACAGACGGACAGGGCTATATCGACTCAGCTCGTAACGCTGATCAAGAATATATATACTTTATGGGGTCTGCGATGATTCCTTCTGCCCGTTACATACTTTTTCACAAAACCATTATACCCTGATTTCCCATTTTCAATGGGTTCAGGGTATAATGAAAACAATGATACTGATCTTACCATTCAATGGATTAATCATTTTGATATTAAAGTGATATACATCGTCTCCTTGCCAAAACATCAGCGGGTATTATAACGCGTCATATGAACAGTGCGTTTCATATATTCATTGTATTTGCCCAGTATTGCGTCGTGTAAGCACAACATCACGTGATTCCAAGTTTTCACCAAAAATCAGAGTTGCCACTTCATCGACTGTTGGAGCATTTAATGTGCGTTCATGTGTTCCTGCTGGTCTTTTATCTGCTCTGATTACAACTTTATAGTCATCACTTGGCATGCGCTGTAAAGCAGTCTTGAACAGCCTGATCAATGCATGATGTTCATGAAGCCTTTGCTGCAAATCTTGGGGAATTGCTCTTCTCGTAGCTGTGTTGATCCCTTGACGCCGGTGAAGTTGTTCTTCCATATTGCCCATGAAGTATTGTATTTGCAAAAATTTGTGCTGTGCATCTTCAATAGGTTGCAATGATCCAATGCCACGGCAAATCTGGCCTTGAATCTGTACATTCAAAGCCCTAGTTATAGTTAGATTTACAAACGCGTTTTACAGAAATCTAACAAACTACATTCCAAATTTTTTTTACGATAGAAATAGAATAGAAAATAAAATTTGTAACGTGTTCTTCAATAATTTCAGCCCCAAATGAAGTAACTGGGAAACAGACATTGTATCTTTGAATGCTCGCTAGAAATGTCGTGATTCTAATGTTTCGCCATAAAGCAGGGAACGCAATGGCTCTGGTGGCGGGACCACTAATGGCAATGTCACTTTACCACTAAGGCAGCACAAACCGGGCGTTTCACTAGCAAACTTTAATTCGCCACAATCATGGCAAACAACGTCCATTGAACCAATGCAAACTATTAATAGTAATACTGAATATGCACTCGCACAAAACTACATAAAACAATCGAGACATAGATAATAGCTTATCAAGAAAAATCATAGACAACCTATGAAAAGACATTTACACTTTTGTTAACCTATGGAAGAAATCGTTAATTTAATAAATAATTTACACAAATTAATGTCTAAAACAAACAAATATAACAGTACCTCCCTGAACTTTCGAGATATTTTGCACAAAATAAATTAAAATGAGCATTTATTGAAATGATTTAGTTTATTATACTACACATATACTATATACTATACACATTTTGAATATTTTTTAAAAAAGATTCATCCATTTTATTTTATCCATTACTTACTGATTTTGTTAAAAAATCTTTGACACCTTCGAAATTAAAGAACTTTCAGCGAAAATAACGCATATTTCAAGTATTCGTCAATTTTTCAGTATTTTTAAGATATAATCTGCTATTCGGGGCAGAGACAAATACAACAAATCAAAAACCATGAAAATTGGTCTAGCAGATCTTGAGTTATAATTGTCGTAATAAACCCGACTTTGTTATAAATATATAGATTTGTGCTATTTATTTATTTTATTTTTCTCTTGACAATCTTTTTTATTGGCACGAATTAATAACAGTAGCTCATTTACATATACATATTTGTTTTTTTCTAATTGTCTGGTCTTTAATGATAGTTGCGTTCCGTTGCTTATAGTAGTTATTTACAGTTTAATTAATATTTATTTTAATTTAATTTAATTTTTATTTTTTATGTATTTCTTTATTCAATGATTTATTATAAATCCATTAATAAATCATTGAATAAAGAAGAATAACTAATTTCATTTATTCTATTTTATATAAATATAATATTTATATATACGATTTGGTTTTGCTTTATTGTTTAATTTTTTTTTATTTATTTATTTTCTGTCATATATGCATATCCACATATATTTAATTATAATACGTTAAGTTTCGATTAAAAAAATATATGTATTTAACTATATAAAAATATATTCGTAATAAGATCAACAATTTATTTTCTTACTAGCTGGCCCGGCAAACGTTGCATTGCCCTCTATATTATTTCTAGGTAAAAAATTGTTGAAAGCTATGTTGTTCAGGTTGGGATACACTCTGATTAATTTATTAATCGGATTTTCATTCAAGCACCTTGTGGTAAACGACATTCTTCGTTTTTTGGTCAGGTGCAAGAACGAATAATGCGGATGGTTTGCCAACACGTGAGCATGCCACGTAGAATTGAATTCTAGATTGAGGCCACAAATAGTCAATGGCAATGTCATTTTACCACTAAGGCAGCACAAACCGGGCGTTTCACCAGCAAACTTCAATGCGCCACAATGTTGGCAAACAACGTCCATTGGTCCAATGCAAACTAAACGATTCAAGCTGTAATCAATGGTGCAATCATATCGAAACGCTGCTCGATTCAAATCAATCCTTGAACCATTTCTTATTGCCATTTCACGGGCTGCCTCTCTTTGAGAAGCACGAATTAAGGCCCTTCTTTGCTGGGTACTAACGCGGAGCCTTTCTCGGGCGATTTCTCGCTCTTCGTCAGATAATTGACTCGCGCTATTCCGTTGCCTAATTGCATTATGGGTCCGCCGGGAAAGATTAGATCTTCTAGGGCGCGACATTTTTATTAATAGTAATACTGCCCTCGCACAAAACCATATAAAACAATCGAGAAATATAAATATAAATAATTTACTCAAATTTATGTTTGAGACAAACAAATACCTGAACTTTCGAGATATTTAGCTTTTGTAAAAGTCCAAAAATATAAAAAGCCAAAAATACACTTTTTAAAATTTACCTTTTTTTTTTGAATTTCGAATTTTGAATTTTTTATTTATTTTTGATTAGTCAGGTTTAATTCTGTTGATTTTTTTTTTTAATTTTTGCAGATTTTTGATTTGAAACATTTATAAAGTTTAAAAGCCCAAAAATATAAAAAGCCAAAATACACTTTTTAATAATTAACTTTTTTTTTTTAATTTCAAATTTTGAATTTTTTATTTATTTTTTGAACAGTCAGGTTTTAATCTTTTGATTTTTTTGAATTTTTTCAGATTTTTGATTTGAAATATTTTTCTTTTTGATTTGGAATTTTTTTTTTTGTTGATTTTTTTTTTTGAATAGTCTTTTTTTTTTTTTTTTTTTTTTTTTTTTTTTTTTTGAATAGTCTTTTTTTTTTTTTTTGTTGAATAGTCAGGTCTGCTCGAGGCTGTGCCGTAGACTGACTGACTACATTTGTTTATTTACTTCTATACAGGACCGAAACTGTCACTGTTGTCAAGGCTACTGAGTATAAATGGAAATTTGAATCTTTAGGGAAAAAACCGCGTTTTTCAAGCATTCGTCAAATTTTTTCAGTATATTAAAGATCTACTGACCTACTCGTGGCGGAGACAAATCCAACAAATCAAAAACCATGAAAATAGGTCCAGCAGATCTCGAGTTATAAGTGCTTGGACACTTTTACACAACTCTCTTTTATATATATAGATTTACACAAATTTATGTTTGAGACAAACAAATACCTGAACTTTCGAGATATTTAGCTTTTGTAAAAGTCCAAAAATATAAAAAGCCAAAAATACACTTTTTAATAATTAACTTTTTTTTTAAATTTCGAATTTTTAATTTTGTATTTATTTTTGATTAGTCAGGTTTTAATCTTTTGATTTTTTTTTTTAATTTTTTTCAGATTTTTGATTTGAAATATTTAGAATGTTTAAAAGTCCAAAAATATAAAAAGCCAAAAATACACTTTTTAATAATTAACTTTTTTTTTTTTTTTTTTTGAATTTCGAATTTTAAATTTTTTATTTATTTTTTGAACAGTCAGGTTTTAATCTTTTGATTTTTTTTTTTTGAATTTTTGCAGATTTTTGATTTGAAATATTTTTCTTTTTGATTAGGAAAAAAATTTTTTTTTGTTGAATAGTCTTTTTTTTTTTTTTGTTGAATAGTCTGGCCTGCTCGAGGCTGTGCCGTAGACTGACTGACTACATTTGTTTATTTACTTCTACACTATTGTCAAAACTGTCACTGTTACCAAGCCTACTGGGTATAAAAAAAATTTGAACATTTGGGGAAAAAACCGCGTTTTTCAAGTATTCGGCAAATTTTTTCAGTATTTTTAAGACCCTATACTAAACTCGTTGCGGAGACAAATCCAACAAATCAAAAACCATGAAAATTGGTCCAGCAGATCTCGAGTTATAAGTGCTTGGACACTTTTACACAACTCTCTTTTATATATATAGATTATAATCTTAAATTTGGAAAAGAGGGTTTTGCTTTATTGGCAAAAATTTATAACATTTTTCCCGACACCAAACTTATTTATTTATTTATTTATTTTTTTTTTTTTTATTTTTTTTTTTTTTTTTAAGAAATGCATAAAATGTTTTTCAATTAAACTATTTTGTTTTTTGTTTTCAAAAAGAAAAAACGGATTACTCCTTTTAAAAACAATTTTATTTAAATTATTATTATTATTAGTATTATTTTTATTTTAGCTTTATTAATTAATTAACTAAATTTTAAAATGAATATTTGAATTTTTCAAATATTGGGAGGGGGAGCACATGGGTATCAAGCGCTTACATGATTTTTTTCCGTTCCATCGACAAAAGGCCTGTCTTCTTGGTTGCCTACTTTTGAGTTGAGGGTCAAGAAGCTCTTCGTTAACAAAAATCAAAGGGGCGGACAATTCACAAATTGCTTTATTATTTCTTTTTATTCTTATTTAAAAACTATTCTGTTTGTTAATTTATTTCCCCAGTATTTCATTGACCTTTACATATATGTAATTGGGGTTTTTCATTTTGTTGTTTTTTTTTTTTTTTTTTATATCCGTCGAAGGAAAACTCGATTTTATAATTTTTCTTCTGTTTTATTATTATAATTTTTTTCTCTACACTGCAGCCTATTTTAACGTTTTATATTTTGAATTTTCGTTTATATAGGTCACTGCACTGAGTTTATAGTTTTATACCCTGACTTTCTATTGTGGTGCTGTTACTCAAATTTATATTTATTTATTTATTTTATTGTTATTTTATTCAATTGTGTTTTTATGTATTTTCTTTTATTTATTTATTTATTTGTGATTTATATTTATTTTATTTTTCTCTTGATAATCTTGTTTATTATAGGCTAGTGTTGACAAAATTATAAATACATATTTGTATTTTCTAAGTGACTGTTCTTCATTAATAGTTACGTCCCATTGCTTTTAGCAGGTATTTACATTTTTATTTGTATTTATTTATTTATTTTTATGTATTTCTTTATTCAATGATTTATTAATGGATTTAAATTTCATTTATTCTATTTTATTTAAATGCAATATTCATACATACGGTTTTGCTTTGCATTGTTGTTTCTTTTTCTTCTGTTACTTTCTGTCATATATGCATATACACATGTATTTAATTATTATAAATAATAACAAAAAAAAAAAATAAAATTTAAAAATGTATTCGTAATGAGAAGATCAACAATTTATTGTTTTATTATAATTTTAAATTTGGGAAAGAAGATTTTGCTTTATTGGCAAAAATTTATAACATTTTTCCCGATACCAACCTTAACTTTTTTTTTCCAAAAACATTATCTATTTATTTATGCAATTTGTTTTTTTTTTTTTTTTTTTTTTTTTTTGTTTTTTTGTTTTTTTTAAACAGTTTATTTCTTTTAAAAATAATTTTATTCAAATTATTATTTTTATTATTACCCCCTGGACCCGAGAAGTGACCTAATTTAGTAAACGTAATTCGTAGTAATAAAGGCATTTAGCCACTTCATTAGTTAATATATCCTTATAAATGCGCTATAGAGTTTACGACAAAAGCTGCAATAAAACTATATTTAAAAAAAAAAAAAAAAAAAAAAAAGTTTAGTCGGTAAGCAGTCATGCAGTCCGACACACCAGCCAGAGTGACGACCTGACTGAACCGTCAGCATTTTAAGGCATATTTACCTACCTCAGACCAAATATAAATAAAAATTATTATTATTTTTCTTATTGTTATTATTATTTTTATTATTATTATTATTTTTATTATTATTATTATTTTTAATATAAATATAAATATTATTATAGTATTTTTTACCAATAATATCAACAATAGGAAAAACACTGCTATTTAATCAAGTCTGTATTTTTCTGGAGTCGTCGCACAAAAGTAGGCAACGCGCAGTTCACTCATGATTTTCAAGGGCCGGCCTTAAAATTCTCAACTGGTTATAGCTCACACACGATGACATGACACATTAAATTTTGCTTAATCGGGCGGCTAATTATATAAATCTTGTTATTATTATAGCTCGACTTTACAGTCCAGCTCCGTCTCATACAGTCTTGCGACTGTGGCGGCTTGTTATTATTATTATAGCTCGACTTTACAGTCCAGCTCCGTCTCATACAGTCTTGCGACTGTGGCGGATTGTTTTTTTTTTCATAAACAAGTATATATAATACCCGACCAAAGCGTCGAGGCCGCTCCATCTAATAGTGTGGGTTCATTGGTGGGGAATTTTTTTTTTGTTTGTGAAATTGCTGACATATGAACGTGTTCGCATGGTGAATTCGACTTATTGTATGGGATCTGCTTGTTCCTCTTTCTGCTTGTTGTACATCCATGGATATGGTTGAGAAATGGTTGAACATTTAAAATCTGTGCTAAGTTTTGCCTTGGCCAAGTTTATCCACCTTATTCTGGGTGCGGCTTCTGCTACTTTTTTTTTATTCATGATTATGATAACGATAATAACGTCTTCTGAAATTGTACCTCGTACACGGTACCCAGACTGTTTGATCGTAAATTTCTGCGAAAGACAATTTGGTGGGTGGAGTATTCTTCCGATGGCTTCTTAGTTTTTTCCGTTGCGCTATCATGGGGCGCTAATAAGTGTGACTTTTAGTCACATGACTTGTAATCTAACTCCTCATGGAAATATTAGTCCTACTTTTCGTCATGTTGTTTTTCGGCGTCGATTTAATTATTCTCCACGCGTTTAATAATACGACATACTATTTAGCTACGGTAGTTGATAAAGTTTTATGCAAGTTCAAAATTAATTTTTTACTCAATCCTATTATTGGTCCCACTTTTCTTCAAGTTGTTTTGGCAAGGATTAATTATTCTCCACTCTCTTAATAATGCGGCCTATGGCTGATGGTACGTCGTAAGCGGCCAGCTAAGGGAAGGGCCGAAGATTGAAGCGCTGTTAATAATAATAGAAAAGCGCCAGCACAGGCGGAAGGCTATGGTGTCCAAGCAATCTAAGTATTATATGCTTGTATGTCTTCCTATCTGTACTTTAATCAAATCCAAAATTTAGTTGGGGGTTTCGAAGGTTTTCTGAAGACAAACTAAAATTACAATATCTGTTCATTAATCATATCAGAGCTCTATTTGTTTGTTTTCACTAAGACAGCACCAACGGCTCACAGTGTGATAATTTCCTTTAATACTAATTGGATTCGGCTGTTGATCGACTCAATTGCAAAGTCTGCCGAGCTGTGTTACTGGTAATGCTTAAACTATTGTATGTATAATTCGTAACAGTCAATTTGTTGGTTTCGAAGATTTTCGCTAAAGACATAAAACCAGCAATTTTTATATTTATAAAGTGCAGACATATTACATATTACATTTTTCTAGAGTCGTCGCACAAAACACGCAGTTCACTATGGATTTTCAAAAGCCGGCCTTAATATATAAAATAATTATATCTTGTTATTATGATAGCTCGACTTTACAGTCCAGCTCCGTCTCATACAGTCTTGCGACTGTGGCGGATTGTTTTTTTTTTTTCATAAACAAGTATATATAATACCCGACCAAAGCGTCGAGGCCGCTCCATCTAATAGTGTGGGTTCATTGGTGGGGAATTTTTTTTTTGTTTGTGAAATTGCTGACATATGAACGTGTTCGCATGGTGAATTCGACTTATTGTATGGGATCTGCTTGTTCCTCTTTCTGCTTGTTGTACATCCATGGATATGGTTGAGAAATGGTTGAACATTTAAAATCTGTGCTAAGTTTTGCCTTGGCCAAGTTTATCCACCTTATTCTGGGTGCGGCTTCTGCTACTTTTTTTTTATTCATAATTAATTGTACCTCGTACACGGTACCCAGACTGTTTGATCGTAAATTTCTGCGAAAGACAATTTGGTGGGTGGAGTATTCTTCCGATGGCTTCTTAGTTTTTTCCGTTGCGCTATCATGGGGCGCTAATAAGTGTGACTTTTAGTCACATGACTTGTAATCTAACTCATGGAAATATTAGTCCTACTTTTCGTCATGTTGTTTTTCGGCGTCGATTTAATTATTCTCCACGCGTTTAATAATACGACATACTATTTAGCTACGGTAGTTGATAAAGTTTTATGCAAGTTCAAAATTAATTTTTTACTCAATCCTATTATTGGTCCCACTTTTCTTCAAGTTGTTTTGGCAAGGATTAATTATTCTCCACTCTCTTAATAATGCGGCCTATGGCTGATGGTACGTCGTAAGCGGCCAGCTAAGGGAAGGGCCGGAGATTGAAGCGCTGTTAATAATAATAGAAAAGCGCCAGCACAGGCGGAAGGCTATGGTGTCCAAGCAATCTAAGTATTATATGCTTGTATGTCTTCCTATCTGTACTTTAATCAAATCCAAAATTTAGTTGGGGGTTTCGAAGGTTTTCTGAAGACAAACTAAAATTACAATATCTGTTCATTAATCATATCAGAGCTCTATTTGTTTGTTTTCACTAAGACAGCACCAACGGCTCACAGTGTGATAATTTCCTTTAATACTAATTGGATTCGGCTGTTGATCGACTCAATTGCAAAGTCTGCCGAGCTGTTACTGGTAATGCTTAAACTATTGTATGTATAATTCGTAACAGTCAATTTGTTGGTTTCGAAGATTTTCGCTAAAGACATAAAACCAGCAATTTTTATATTTATAAAGTGCAGACATATTACATATTACATTTTTCTAGAGTCGTCGCACAAAACACGCAGTTCACTATGGATTTTCAAAAGCCGGCCTTAATATATAAAATAATTATATCTTGTTATTATGATAGCTCGACTTTACAGTCCAGCTCCGTCTCATACAGTCTTGCGACTGTGGCGGATTGTTTTTTTTTTTCATAAACAAGTATATATAATACCCGACCAAAGCATCGAGGCCGCTCCATCTAATAGTGTGGGTTCATTGGTGGGGAATTTTTTGTTTGTTTGTGAAATTGCTGACATATGAACGTGTTCGCATGGTGAATTCGACTTATTGTATGGGATCTGCTTGTTCCTCTTTCTGCTTGTTGTACATCCATGGATATGGTTGAGAAATGGTTGAACATTTAAAATCTGTGCTAAGTTTTGCCTTGGCCAAGTTTATCCACCTTATTCTGGGTGCGGCTTCTGCTACTTTTTTTTTATTCATAATTAATTGTACCTCGTACACGGTACCTAGACTGTTTGATCGTAAATTTCTGCGAAAGACAATTTGGTGGGTGGAGTATTCTTCCGATGGCTTCTTAGTTTTTTCCGTTGCGCTATCATGGGGCGCTAATAAGTGTGACTTTTAGTCACATGACTTGTAATCTAACTCATGGAAATATTAGTCCTACTTTTCGTCATGTTGTTTTTCGGCGTCGATTTAATTATTCTCCACGCGTTTAATAATACGACATACTATTTAGCTACGGTAGTTGATAAAGTTTTATGCAAGTTCAAAATTAATTTTTTACTCAATCCTATTATTGGTCCCACTTTTCTTCAAGTTGTTTTGGCAAGGATTAATTATTCTCCACTCTCTTAATAATGCGGCCTATGGCTGATGGTACGTCGTAAGCGGCCAGCTAAGGGAAGGGCCGAAGATTGAAGCGCTGTTAATAATAATAGAAAAGCGCCAGCACAGGCGGAAGGCTATGGTGTCCAAGCAATCTAAGTATTATATGCTTGTATGTCTTCCTATCTGTACTTTAATCAAATCCAAAATTTAGTTGGGGGTTTCGAAGGTTTTCTGAAGACAAACTAAAATTACAATATCTGTTCATTAATCATATCAGAGCTCTATTTGTTTGTTTTCACTAAGACAGCACCAACGGCTCACAGTGTGATAATTTCCTTTAATACTAATTGGATTCGGCTGTTGATCGACTCAATTGCAAAGTCTGCCGAGCTGTTACTGGTAATGCTTAAACTATTGTATGTATAATTCGTAACAGTCAATTTGTTGGTTTCGAAGATTTTCGCTAAAGACATAAAACCAGCAATTTTTATATTTATAAAGTGCAGACATATTACATATTACATTTTTCTAGAGTCGTCGCACAAAACACGCAGTTCACTATGGATTTTCAAAAGCCGGCCTTAATATATAAAATAATTATATCTTGTTATTATGATAGCTCGACTTTACAGTCCAGCTCCGTCTCATACAGTCTTGCGACTGTGGCGGATTGTTTTTTTTTTTCATAAACAAGTATATATAATACCCGACCAAAGCATCGAGGCCGCTCCATCTAATAGTGTGGGTTCATTGGTGGGGAATTTTTTGTTTGTTTGTGAAATTGCTGACATATGAACGTGTTCGCATGGTGAATTCGACTTATTGTATGGGATCTGCTTGTTCCTCTTTCTGCTTGTTGTACATCCATGGATATGGTTGAGAAATGGTTGAACATTTAAAATCTGTGCTAAGTTTTGCCTTGGCCAAGTTTATCCACCTTATTCTGGGTGCGGCTTCTGCTACTTTTTTTTTATTCATAATTAATTGTACCTCGTACACGGTACCTAGACTGTTTGATCGTAAATTTCTGCGAAAGACAATTTGGTGGGTGGAGTATTCTTCCGATGGCTTCTTAGTTTTTTCCGTTGCGCTATCATGGGGCGCTAATAAGTGTGACTTTTAGTCACATGACTTGTAATCTAACTCATGGAAATATTAGTCCTACTTTTCGTCATGTTGTTTTTCGGCGTCGATTTAATTATTCTCCACGCGTTTAATAATACGACATACTATTTAGCTACGGTAGTTGATAAAGTTTTATGCAAGTTCAAAATTAATTTTTTACTCAATCCTATTATTGGTCCCACTTTTCTTCAAGTTGTTTTGGCAAGGATTAATTATTCTCCACTCTCTTAATAATGCGGCCTATGGCTGATGGTACGTCGTAAGCGGCCAGCTAAGGGAAGGGCCGAAGATTGAAGCGCTGTTAATAATAATAGAAAAGCGCCAGCACAGGCGGAAGGCTATGGTGTCCAAGCAATCTAAGTATTATATGCTTGTATGTCTTCCTATCTGTACTTTAATCAAATCCAAAATTTAGTTGGGGGTTTCGAAGGTTTTCTGAAGACAAACTAAAATTACAATATCTGTTCATTAATCATATCAGAGCTCTATTTGTTTGTTTTCACTAAGACAGCACCAACGGCTCACAGTGTGATAATTTCCTTTAATACTAATTGGATTCGGCTGTTGATCGACTCAATTGCAAAGTCTGCCGAGCTGTTACTGGTAATGCTTAAACTATTGTATGTATAATTCGTAACAGTCAATTTGTTGGTTTCGAAGATTTTCGCTAAAGACATAAAACCAGCAATTTTTATATTTATAAAGTGCAGACATATTACATATTACATTTTTCTAGAGTCGTCGCACAAAACACGCAGTTCACTATGGATTTTCAAAAGCCGGCCTTAATATATAAAATAATTATATCTTGTTATTATGATAGCTCGACTTTACAGTCCAGCTCCGTCTCATACAGTCTTGCGACTGTGGCGGATTGTTTTTTTTTTTTTCATAAACAAGTATATATAATACCCGACCAAAGCGTCGAGGCCGCTCCATCTAATAGTGTGGGTTCATTGGTGGGGAATTTTTTTTTTGTTTGTGAAATTGCTGACATATGAACGTGTTCGCATGGTGAATTCGACTTATTGTATGGGATCTGCTTGTTCCTCTTTCTGCTTGTTGTACATCCATGGATATGGTTGAGAAATGGTTGAACATTTAAAATCTGTGCTAAGTTTTGCCTTGGCCAAGTTTATCCACCTTATTCTGGGTGCGGCTTCTGCTACTTTTTTTTTATTCATGATTATGATAACGATAATAACGTCTTCTGAAATTGTACCTCGTACACGGTACCCAGACTGTTTGATCGTAAATTTCTGCGAAAGACAATTTGGTGGGTGGAGTATTCTTCCGATGGCTTCTTAGTTTTTTCCGTTGCGCTATCATGAGGCGCTAATAAGTGTGACTTTTAGTCACATGACTTGTAATCTAACTCATGGAAATATTAGTCCTACTTTTCGTCATGTTGTTTTTCGGCGTCGATTTAATTATTCTCCACGCGTTTAATAATACGACATACTATTTAGCTACGGTAGTTGATAAAGTTTTATGCAAGTTCAAAATTAATTTTTTACTCAATCCTATTATTGGTCCCACTTTTCTTCAAGTTGTTTTGGCAAGGATTAATTATTCTCCACTCTCTTAATAATGCGGCCTATGGCTGATGGTACGTCGTAAGCGGCCAGCTAAGGGAAGGGCCGAAGATTGAAGCGCTGTTAATAATAATAGAAAAGCGCCAGCACAGGCGGAAGGCTATGGTGTCCAAGCAATCTAAGTATTATATGCTTGCATGTCTTCCTATCTGTACTTTAATCAAATCCAAAATTTAGTTGGGGGTTTCGAAGGTTTTCTGAAGACAAACTAAAATTACAATATCTGTTCATTAATCATATCAGAGCTCTATTTGTTTGTTTTCACTAAGACAGCACCAACGGCTCACAGTGTGATAATTTCCTTTAATACTAATTGGATTCGGCTGTTGATCGACTCAATTGCAAAGTCTGCCGAGCTGTTACTGGTAATGCTTAAACTATTGTATGTATAATTCGTAACAGTCAATTTGTTGGTTTCGAAGATTTTCGCTAAAGACATAAAACCAGCAATTTTTATATTTATAAAGTGCAGACATATTACATATTACATTTTTCTAGAGTCGTCGCACAAAACACGCAGTTCACTATGGATTTTCAAAAGCCGGCCTTAATATATAAAATAATTATATCTTGTTATTATGATAGCTCGACTTTACAGTCCAGCTCCGTCTCATACAGTCTTGCGACTGTGGCGGATTGTTTTTTTTTTTCATAAACAAGTATATATAATACCCGACCAAAGCATCGAGGCCGCTCCATCTAATAGTGTGGGTTCATTGGTGGGGAATTTTTTGTTTGTTTGTGAAATTGCTGACATATGAACGTGTTCGCATGGTGAATTCGACTTATTGTATGGGATCTGCTTGTTCCTCTTTCTGCTTGTTGTACATCCATGGATATGGTTGAGAAATGGTTGAACATTTAAAATCTGTGCTAAGTTTTGCCTTGGCCAAGTTTATCCACCTTATTCTGGGTGCGGCTTCTGCTACTTTTTTTTTATTCATAATTAATTGTACCTCGTACACGGTACCTAGACTGTTTGATCGTAAATTTCTGCGAAAGACAATTTGGTGGGTGGAGTATTCTTCCGATGGCTTCTTAGTTTTTTCCGTTGCGCTATCATGGGGCGCTAATAAGTGTGACTTTTAGTCACATGACTTGTAATCTAACTCATGGAAATATTAGTCCTACTTTTCGTCATGTTGTTTTTCGGCGTCGATTTAATTATTCTCCACGCGTTTAATAATACGACATACTATTTAGCTACGGTAGTTGATAAAGTTTTATGCAAGTTCAAAATTAATTTTTTACTCAATCCTATTATTGGTCCCACTTTTCTTCAAGTTGTTTTGGCAAGGATTAATTATTCTCCACTCTCTTAATAATGCGGCCTATGGCTGATGGTACGTCGTAAGCGGCCAGCTAAGGGAAGGGCCGAAGATTGAAGCGCTGTTAATAATAATAGAAAAGCGCCAGCACAGGCGGAAGGCTATGGTGTCCAAGCAATCTAAGTATTATATGCTTGTATGTCTTCCTATCTGTACTTTAATCAAATCCAAAATTTAGTTGGGGGTTTCGAAGGTTTTCTGAAGACAAACTAAAATTACAATATCTGTTCATTAATCATATCAGAGCTCTATTTGTTTGTTTTCACTAAGACAGCACCAACGGCTCACAGTGTGATAATTTCCTTTAATACTAATTGGATTCGGCTGTTGATCGACTCAATTGCAAAGTCTGCCGAGCTGTTACTGGTAATGCTTAAACTATTGTATGTATAATTCGTAACAGTCAATTTGTTGGTTTCGAAGATTTTCGCTAAAGACATAAAACCAGCAATTTTTATATTTATAAAGTGCAGACATATTACATATTACATTTTTCTAGAGTCGTCGCACAAAACACGCAGTTCACTATGGATTTTCAAAAGCCGGCCTTAATATATAAAATAATTATATCTTGTTATTATGATAGCTCGACTTTACAGTCCAGCTCCGTCTCATACAGTCTTGCGACTGTGGCGGATTGTTTTTTTTTTTTCATAAACAAGTATATATAATACCCGACCAAAGCGTCGAGGCCGCTCCATCTAATAGTGTGGGTTCATTGGTGGGGAATTTTTTTTTTGTTTGTGAAATTGCTGACATATGAACGTGTTCGCATGGTGAATTCGACTTATTGTATGGGATCTGCTTGTTCCTCTTTCTGCTTGTTGTACATCCATGGATATGGTTGAGAAATGGTTGAACATTTAAAATCTGTGCTAAGTTTTGCCTTGGCCAAGTTTATCCACCTTATTCTGGGTGCGGCTTCTGCTACTTTTTTTTTATTCATAATTAATTGTACCTCGTACACGGTACCTAGACTGTTTGATCGTAAATTTCTGCGAAAGACAATTTGGTGGGTGGAGTATTCTTCCGATGGCTTCTTAGTTTTTTCCGTTGCGCTATCATGGGGCGCTAATAAGTGTGACTTTTAGTCACATGACTTGTAATCTAACTCATGGAAATATTAGTCCTACTTTTCGTCATGTTGTTTTTCGGCGTCGATTTAATTATTCTCCACGCGTTTAATAATACGACATACTATTTAGCTACGGTAGTTGATAAAGTTTTATGCAAGTTCAAAATTAATTTTTTACTCAATCCTATTATTGGTCCCACTTTTCTTCAAGTTGTTTTGGCAAGGATTAATTATTCTCCACTCTCTTAATAATGCGGCCTATGGCTGATGGTACGTCGTAAGCGGCCAGCTAAGGGAAGGGCCGAAGATTGAAGCGCTGTTAATAATAATAGAAAAGCGCCAGCACAGGCGGAAGGCTATGGTGTCCAAGCAATCTAAGTATTATATGCTTGTATGTCTTCCTATCTGTACTTTAATCAAATCCAAAATTTAGTTGGGGGTTTCGAAGGTTTTCTGAAGACAAACTAAAATTACAATATCTGTTCATTAATCATATCAGAGCTCTATTTGTTTGTTTTCACTAAGACAGCACCAACGGCTCACAGTGTGATAATTTCCTTTAATACTAATTGGATTCGGCTGTTGATCGACTCAATTGCAAAGTCTGCCGAGCTGTTACTGGTAATGCTTAAACTATTGTATGTATAATTCGTAACAGTCAATTTGTTGGTTTCGAAGATTTTCGCTAAAGACATAAAACCAGCAATTTTTATATTTATAAAGTGCAGACATATTACATATTACATTTTTCTAGAGTCGTCGCACAAAACACGCAGTTCACTATGGATTTTCAAAAGCCGGCCTTAATATATAAAATAATTATATCTTGTTATTATGATAGCTCGACTTTACAGTCCAGCTCCGTCTCATACAGTCTTGCGACTGTGGCGGATTGTTTTTTTTTTTTCATAAACAAGTATATATAATACCCGACCAAAGCGTCGAGGCCGCTCCATCTAATAGTGTGGGTTCATTGGTGGGGAATTTTTTTTTGTTTGTGAAATTGCTGACATATGAACGTGTTCGCATGGTGAATTCGACTTATTGTATGGGATCTGCTTGTTCCTCTTTCTGCTTGTTGTACATCCATGGATATGGTTGAGAAATGGTTGAACATTTAAAATCTGTGCTAAGTTTTGCCTTGGCCAAGTTTATCCACCTTATTCTGGGTGCGGCTTCTGCTACTTTTTTTTTATTCATGATTATGATAACGATAATAACGTCTTCTGAAATTGTACCTCGTACACGGTACCCAGACTGTTTGATCGTAAATTTCTGCGAAAGACAATTTGGTGGGTGGAGTATTCTTCCGATGGCTTCTTAGTTTTTTCCGTTGCGCTATCATGAGGCGCTAATAAGTGTGACTTTTAGTCACATGACTTGTAATCTAACTCATGGAAATATTAGTCCTACTTTTCGTCATGTTGTTTTTCGGCGTCGATTTAATTATTCTCCACGCGTTTAATAATACGACATACTATTTAGCTACGGTAGTTGATAAAGTTTTATGCAAGTTCAAAATTAATTTTTTACTCAATCCTATTATTGGTCCCACTTTTCTTCAAGTTGTTTTGGCAAGGATTAATTATTCTCCACTCTCTTAATAATGCGGCCTATGGCTGATGGTACGTCGTAAGCGGCCAGCTAAGGGAAGGGCCGAAGATTGAAGCGCTGTTAATAATAATAGAAAAGCGCCAGCACAGGCGGAAGGCTATGGTGTCCAAGCAATCTAAGTATTATATGCTTGCATGTCTTCCTATCTGTACTTTAATCAAATCCAAAATTTAGTTGGGGGTTTCGAAGGTTTTCTGAAGACAAACTAAAATTACAATATCTGTTCATTAATCATATCAGAGCTCTATTTGTTTGTTTTCACTAAGACAGCACCAACGGCTCACAGTGTGATAATTTCCTTTAATACTAATTGGATTCGGCTGTTGATCGACTCAATTGCAAAGTCTGCCGAGCTGTTACTGGTAATGCTTAAACTATTGTATGTATAATTCGTAACAGTCAATTTGTTGGTTTCGAAGATTTTCGCTAAAGACATAAAACCAGCAATTTTTATATTTATAAAGTGCAGACATATTACATATTACATTTTTCTAGAGTCGTCGCACAAAACACGCAGTTCACTATGGATTTTCAAAAGCCGGCCTTAATATATAAAATAATTATATCTTGTTATTATGATAGCTCGACTTTACAGTCCAGCTCCGTCTCATACAGTCTTGCGACTGTGGCGGATTGTTTTTTTTTTCATAAACAAGTATATATAATACCCGACCAAAGCGTCGAGGCCGCTCCATCTAATAGTGTGGGTTCATTGGTGGGGAATTTTTTTTTTGTTTGTGAAATTGCTGACATATGAACGTGTTCGCATGGTGAATTCGACTTATTGTATGGGATCTGCTTGTTCCTCTTTCTGCTTGTTGTACATCCATGGATATGGTTGAGAAATGGTTGAACATTTAAAATCTGTGCTAAGTTTTGCCTTGGCCAAGTTTATCCACCTTATTCTGGGTGCGGCTTCTGCTACTTTTTTTTTATTCATGATTATGATAACGATAATAACGTCTTCTGAAATTGTACCTCGTACACGGTACCCAGACTGTTTGATCGTAAATTTCTGCGAAAGACAATTTGGTGGGTGGAGTATTCTTCCGATGGCTTCTTAGTTTTTTCCGTTGCGCTATCATGAGGCGCTAATAAGTGTGACTTTTAGTCACATGACTTGTAATCTAACTCATGGAAATATTAGTCCTACTTTTCGTCATGTTGTTTTTCGGCGTCGATTTAATTATTCTCCACGCGTTTAATAATACGACATACTATTTAGCTACGGTAGTTGATAAAGTTTTATGCAAGTTCAAAATTAATTTTTTACTCAATCCTATTATTGGTCCCACTTTTCTTCAAGTTGTTTTGGCAAGGATTAATTATTCTCCACTCTCTTAATAATGCGGCCTATGGCTGATGGTACGTCGTAAGCGGCCAGCTAAGGGAAGGGCCGAAGATTGAAGCGCTGTTAATAATAATAGAAAAGCGCCAGCACAGGCGGAAGGCTATGGTGTCCAAGCAATCTAAGTATTATATGCTTGTATGTCTTCCTATCTGTACTTTAATCAAATCCAAAATTTAGTTGGGGGTTTCGAAGGTTTTCTGAAGACAAACTAAAATTACAATATCTGTTCATTAATCATATCAGAGCTCTATTTGTTTGTTTTCACTAAGACAGCACCAACGGCTCACAGTGTGATAATTTCCTTTAATACTAATTGGATTCGGCTGTTGATCGACTCAATTGCAAAGTCTGCCGAGCTGTTACTGGTAATGCTTAAACTATTGTATGTATAATTCGTAACAGTCAATTTGTTGGTTTCGAAGATTTTCGCTAAAGACATAAAACCAGCAATTTTTATATTTATAAAGTGCAGACATATTACATATTACATTTTTCTAGAGTCGTCGCACAAAACACGCAGTTCACTATGGATTTTCAAAAGCCGGCCTTAATATATAAAATAATTATATCTTGTTATTATGATAGCTCGACTTTACAGTCCAGCTCCGTCTCATACAGTCTTGCGACTGTGGCGGATTGTTTTTTTTTTTTCATAAACAAGTATATATAATACCCGACCAAAGCGTCGAGGCCGCTCCATCTAATAGTGTGGGTTCATTGGTGGGGAATTTTTTTTTTGTTTGTGAAATTGCTGACATATGAACGTGTTCGCATGGTGAATTCGACTTATTGTATGGGATCTGCTTGTTCCTCTTTCTGCTTGTTGTACATCCATGGATATGGTTGAGAAATGGTTGAACATTTAAAATCTGTGCTAAGTTTTGCCTTGGCCAAGTTTATCCACCTTATTCTGGGTGCGGCTTCTGCTACTTTTTTTTTATTCATAATTAATTGTACCTCGTACACGGTACCCAGACTGTTTGATCGTAAATTTCTGCGAAAGACAATTTGGTGGGTGGAGTATTCTTCCGATGGCTTCTTAGTTTTTTCCGTTGCGCTATCATGGGGCGCTAATAAGTGTGACTTTTAGTCACATGACTTGTAATCTAACTCATGGAAATATTAGTCCTACTTTTCGTCATGTTGTTTTTCGGCGTCGATTTAATTATTCTCCACGCGTTTAATAATACGACATACTATTTAGCTACGGTAGTTGATAAAGTTTTATGCAAGTTCAAAATTAATTTTTTACTCAATCCTATTATTGGTCCCACTTTTCTTCAAGTTGTTTTGGCAAGGATTAATTATTCTCCACTCTCTTAATAATGCGGCCTATGGCTGATGGTACGTCGTAAGCGGCCAGCTAAGGGAAGGGCCGGAGATTGAAGCGCTGTTAATAATAATAGAAAAGCGCCAGCACAGGCGGAAGGCTATGGTGTCCAAGCAATCTAAGTATTATATGCTTGTATGTCTTCCTATCTGTACTTTAATCAAATCCAAAATTTAGTTGGGGGTTTCGAAGGTTTTCTGAAGACAAACTAAAATTACAATATCTGTTCATTAATCATATCAGAGCTCTATTTGTTTGTTTTCACTAAGACAGCACCAACGGCTCACAGTGTGATAATTTCCTTTAATACTAATTGGATTCGGCTGTTGATCGACTCAATTGCAAAGTCTGCCGAGCTGTTACTGGTAATGCTTAAACTATTGTATGTATAATTCGTAACAGTCAATTTGTTGGTTTCGAAGATTTTCGCTAAAGACATAAAACCAGCAATTTTTATATTTATAAAGTGCAGACATATTACATATTACATTTTTCTAGAGTCGTCGCACAAAACACGCAGTTCACTATGGATTTTCAAAAGCCGGCCTTAATATATAAAATAATTATATCTTGTTATTATGATAGCTCGACTTTACAGTCCAGCTCCGTCTCATACAGTCTTGCGACTGTGGCGGATTGTTTTTTTTTTTCATAAACAAGTATATATAATACCCGACCAAAGCATCGAGGCCGCTCCATCTAATAGTGTGGGTTCATTGGTGGGGAATTTTTTGTTTGTTTGTGAAATTGCTGACATATGAACGTGTTCGCATGGTGAATTCGACTTATTGTATGGGATCTGCTTGTTCCTCTTTCTGCTTGTTGTACATCCATGGATATGGTTGAGAAATGGTTGAACATTTAAAATCTGTGCTAAGTTTTGCCTTGGCCAAGTTTATCCACCTTATTCTGGGTGCGGCTTCTGCTACTTTTTTTTTATTCATAATTAATTGTACCTCGTACACGGTACCTAGACTGTTTGATCGTAAATTTCTGCGAAAGACAATTTGGTGGGTGGAGTATTCTTCCGATGGCTTCTTAGTTTTTTCCGTTGCGCTATCATGGGGCGCTAATAAGTGTGACTTTTAGTCACATGACTTGTAATCTAACTCATGGAAATATTAGTCCTACTTTTCGTCATGTTGTTTTTCGGCGTCGATTTAATTATTCTCCACGCGTTTAATAATACGACATACTATTTAGCTACGGTAGTTGATAAAGTTTTATGCAAGTTCAAAATTAATTTTTTACTCAATCCTATTATTGGTCCCACTTTTCTTCAAGTTGTTTTGGCAAGGATTAATTATTCTCCACTCTCTTAATAATGCGGCCTATGGCTGATGGTACGTCGTAAGCGGCCAGCTAAGGGAAGGGCCGAAGATTGAAGCGCTGTTAATAATAATAGAAAAGCGCCAGCACAGGCGGAAGGCTATGGTGTCCAAGCAATCTAAGTATTATATGCTTGTATGTCTTCCTATCTGTACTTTAATCAAATCCAAAATTTAGTTGGGGGTTTCGAAGGTTTTCTGAAGACAAACTAAAATTACAATATCTGTTCATTAATCATATCAGAGCTCTATTTGTTTGTTTTCACTAAGACAGCACCAACGGCTCACAGTGTGATAATTTCCTTTAATACTAATTGGATTCGGCTGTTGATCGACTCAATTGCAAAGTCTGCCGAGCTGTTACTGGTAATGCTTAAACTATTGTATGTATAATTCGTAACAGTCAATTTGTTGGTTTCGAAGATTTTCGCTAAAGACATAAAACCAGCAATTTTTATATTTATAAAGTGCAGACATATTACATATTACATTTTTCTAGAGTCGTCGCACAAAACACGCAGTTCACTATGGATTTTCAAAAGCCGGCCTTAATATATAAAATAATTATATCTTGTTATTATGATAGCTCGACTTTACAGTCCAGCTCCGTCTCATACAGTCTTGCGACTGTGGCGGATTGTTTTTTTTTTCATAAACAAGTATATATAATACCCGACCAAAGCGTCGAGGCCGCTCCATCTAATAGTGTGGGTTCATTGGTGGGGAATTTTTTTTTTGTTTGTGAAATTGCTGACATATGAACGTGTTCGCATGGTGAATTCGACTTATTGTATGGGATCTGCTTGTTCCTCTTTCTGCTTGTTGTACATCCATGGATATGGTTGAGAAATGGTTGAACATTTAAAATCTGTGCTAAGTTTTGCCTTGGCCAAGTTTATCCACCTTATTCTGGGTGCGGCTTCTGCTACTTTTTTTTTATTCATGATTATGATAACGATAATAACGTCTTCTGAAATTGTACCTCGTACACGGTACCCAGACTGTTTGATCGTAAATTTCTGCGAAAGACAATTTGGTGGGTGGAGTATTCTTCCGATGGCTTCTTAGTTTTTTCCGTTGCGCTATCATGAGGCGCTAATAAGTGTGACTTTTAGTCACATGACTTGTAATCTAACTCATGGAAATATTAGTCCTACTTTTCGTCATGTTGTTTTTCGGCGTCGATTTAATTATTCTCCACGCGTTTAATAATACGACATACTATTTAGCTACGGTAGTTGATAAAGTTTTATGCAAGTTCAAAATTAATTTTTTACTCAATCCTATTATTGGTCCCACTTTTCTTCAAGTTGTTTTGGCAAGGATTAATTATTCTCCACTCTCTTAATAATGCGGCCTATGGCTGATGGTACGTCGTAAGCGGCCAGCTAAGGGAAGGGCCGAAGATTGAAGCGCTGTTAATAATAATAGAAAAGCGCCAGCACAGGCGGAAGGCTATGGTGTCCAAGCAATCTAAGTATTATATGCTTGTATGTCTTCCTATCTGTACTTTAATCAAATCCAAAATTTAGTTGGGGGTTTCGAAGGTTTTCTGAAGACAAACTAAAATTACAATATCTGTTCATTAATCATATCAGAGCTCTATTTGTTTGTTTTCACTAAGACAGCACCAACGGCTCACAGTGTGATAATTTCCTTTAATACTAATTGGATTCGGCTGTTGATCGACTCAATTGCAAAGTCTGCCGAGCTGTTACTGGTAATGCTTAAACTATTGTATGTATAATTCGTAACAGTCAATTTGTTGGTTTCGAAGATTTTCGCTAAAGACATAAAACCAGCAATTTTTATATTTATAAAGTGCAGACATATTACATATTACATTTTTCTAGAGTCGTCGCACAAAACACGCAGTTCACTATGGATTTTCAAAAGCCGGCCTTAATATATAAAATAATTATATCTTGTTATTATGATAGCTCGACTTTACAGTCCAGCTCCGTCTCATACAGTCTTGCGACTGTGGCGGATTGTTTTTTTTTTCATAAACAAGTATATATAATACCCGACCAAAGCGTCGAGGCCGCTCCATCTAATAGTGTGGGTTCATTGGTGGGGAATTTTTTTTTTGTTTGTGAAATTGCTGACATATGAACGTGTTCGCATGGTGAATTCGACTTATTGTATGGGATCTGCTTGTTCCTCTTTCTGCTTGTTGTACATCCATGGATATGGTTGAGAAATGGTTGAACATTTAAAATCTGTGCTAAGTTTTGCCTTGGCCAAGTTTATCCACCTTATTCTGGGTGCGGCTTCTGCTACTTTTTTTTTATTCATGATTATGATAACGATAATAACGTCTTCTGAAATTGTACCTCGTACACGGTACCCAGACTGTTTGATCGTAAATTTCTGCGAAAGACAATTTGGTGGGTGGAGTATTCTTCCGATGGCTTCTTAGTTTTTTCCGTTGCGCTATCATGAGGCGCTAATAAGTGTGACTTTTAGTCACATGACTTGTAATCTAACTCATGGAAATATTAGTCCTACTTTTCGTCATGTTGTTTTTCGGCGTCGATTTAATTATTCTCCACGCGTTTAATAATACGACATACTATTTAGCTACGGTAGTTGATAAAGTTTTATGCAAGTTCAAAATTAATTTTTTACTCAATCCTATTATTGGTCCCACTTTTCTTCAAGTTGTTTTGGCAAGGATTAATTATTCTCCACTCTCTTAATAATGCGGCCTGTGGCTGATGGTACGTCGTAAGCGGCCAGCTAAGGGAAGGGCCGAAGATTGAAGCGCTGTTAATAATAATAGAAAAGCGCCAGCACAGGCGGAAGGCTATGGTGTCCAAGCAATCTAAGTATTATATGCTTGTATGTCTTCCTATCTGTACTTTAATCAAATCCAAAATTTAGTTGGGGGTTTCGAAGGTTTTCTGAAGACAAACTAAAATTACAATATCTGTTCATTAATCATATCAGAGCTCTATTTGTTTGTTTTCACTAAGACAGCACCAACGGCTCACAGTGTGATAATTTCCTTTAATACTAATTGGATTCGGCTGTTGATCGACTCAATTGCAAAGTCTGCCGAGCTGTTACTGGTAATGCTTAAACTATTGTATGTATAATTCGTAACAGTCAATTTGTTGGTTTCGAAGATTTTCGCTAAAGACATAAAACCAGCAATTTTTATATTTATAAAGTGCAGACATATTACATATTACATTTTTCTAGAGTCGTCGCACAAAACACGCAGTTCACTATGGATTTTCAAAAGCCGGCCTTAATATATAAAATAATTATATCTTGTTATTATGATAGCTCGACTTTACAGTCCAGCTCCGTCTCATACAGTCTTGCGACTGTGGCGGATTGTTTTTTTTTTTTCATAAACAAGTATATATAATACCCGACCAAAGCGTCGAGGCCGCTCCATCTAATAGTGTGGGTTCATTGGTGGGGAATTTTTTTTTTGTTTGTGAAATTGCTGACATATGAACGTGTTCGCATGGTGAATTCGACTTATTGTATGGGATCTGCTTGTTCCTCTTTCTGCTTGTTGTACATCCATGGATATGGTTGAGAAATGGTTGAACATTTAAAATCTGTGCTAAGTTTTGCCTTGGCCAAGTTTATCCACCTTATTCTGGGTGCGGCTTCTGCTACTTTTTTTTATTCATAATTAATTGTACCTCGTACACGGTACCCAGACTGTTTGATCGTAAATTTCTGCGAAAGACAATTTGGTGGGTGGAGTATTCTTCCGATGGCTTCTTAGTTTTTTCCGTTGCGCTATCATGGGGCGCTAATAAGTGTGACTTTTAGTCACATGACTTGTAATCTAACTCATGGAAATATTAGTCCTACTTTTCGTCATGTTGTTTTTCGGCGTCGATTTAATTATTCTCCACGCGTTTAATAATACGACATACTATTTAGCTACGGTAGTTGATAAAGTTTTATGCAAGTTCAAAATTAATTTTTTACTCAATCCTATTATTGGTCCCACTTTTCTTCAAGTTGTTTTGGCAAGGATTAATTATTCTCCACTCTCTTAATAATGCGGCCTATGGCTGATGGTACGTCGTAAGCGGCCAGCTAAGGGAAGGGCCGAAGATTGAAGCGCTGTTAATAATAATAGAAAAGCGCCAGCACAGGCGGAAGGCTATGGTGTCCAAGCAATCTAAGTATTATATGCTTGTATGTCTTCCTATCTGTACTTTAATCAAATCCAAAATTTAGTTGGGGGTTTCGAAGGTTTTCTGAAGACAAACTAAAATTACAATATCTGTTCATTAATCATATCAGAGCTCTATTTGTTTGTTTTCACTAAGACAGCACCAACGGCTCACAGTGTGATAATTTCCTTTAATACTAATTGGATTCGGCTGTTGATCGACTCAATTGCAAAGTCTGCCGAGCTGTTACTGGTAATGCTTAAACTATTGTATGTATAATTCGTAACAGTCAATTTGTTGGTTTCGAAGATTTTCGCTAAAGACATAAAACCAGCAATTTTTTTTAACAAAGCATTAATATTACATTTTATAATACAAAAGTGAAGAGCAGTCCTCTTATGGGAGGCTGGGGTAATCTTTATCTGTATCTGCTTATATGTATTTATGAATTGATCCAGTGATTTTTCTTTCACTTTTCATTTATTTTCCGCTGTCCTAGTTGTGTTTTTTGTGAAGATCAGATTCGGCTTAGATACGAAACCACGTGATATTGGTTGCTGGTTCAAACAGCCCAGCATTTACCGGTAATATGTACTTAACCTATTATAAGTATGTTAAAGCCACACAACTGTTCATAAAGACGAGCTTATGAGCGGTTACAACTGATATGAAGAGTATGCCAACTACCTGGATGGACATGCATATGGATATGGAGATACACGCTGACTAACACAGTTTACACAAAACCATTTGAAAAAAAATTTATTCGCAAAATAAAAAGCTGTTATATATTAAAGATTTATCGCTTTATTTGATTTTTTACTAAGGAATGAATTCGAAATGCAATGCGAATTATAAAAGCCATTCAAACGGCCAGCTGTTTAAAAAGTATCTTCAATCAAAAAATCATTGGAAATGGAAATGACATTGAATTTATCAGGATTTACAGCATTTGAATCCAATTCTTGAACAATGTCATTTTGTAATTCAATTTCATTAGCGAAATACTCTCAGTTGGGATAAGCCCATTGAGTAAAGATGCACCAAAGATTTTCCATCGGCTTCATCAAGTTCTAGCGTGTTATCTGTTGGCAAATTGTAATCGAGCAGCTTTATGCCTCCGCCATATTCATATGGAAAATATTTTATTAGGCCTTGATTTTGTTCGTTCTTTGCAAATGTTTTAGCTGGGGGTGATTTTACATTCTCATATAGTCAGCAAATTAAATACTTAAATACTTGAGGTTACATAGGACAAACTTTGACATCCATAAACTCTTCTCAAACTTCCTTGTGTCATTGAGAAAATCTAGGAGAGGTATATAAATCGACTACATGGCCAGCGCGACGACTCCTAGAGAATAAAAATTATAATCGACGGCGTTTAAAAGGATTTCACTCCGGACTTGCTAAATGGAGAGTAGATTTAGTTATTAATTTAAATAGTAGATGTATGAATTGAACGTTTTTTTTTTAGTTTTATCTATTGTTTAGTGTAAGATGGATTGCAAATAAAAGGAAAATAAAGAAATATGTATGTATTATATGTTCTCATTGTTGTCCACACGCAGCGGCATATCACACACAGTCTGTTGTGGCAGTCTAATTATATTGCGTCTGCTACACCTATTGGTCATTTATTCATGGCAAAACCACACTGGCGCTATTCGGTATTCTTCTGATGATTAGCTTTTTGGTCGCCTGCTGTGAAGCTTTGGAAGTTGATTGGAAAACCGCAGCAACAGGTCTGGTCGAAGGATGATTGCATACATGATAGCAGACAGACGTACAGAGTTTAGACGTCATTGGGACTTTGAAAGTTTACACACATACACACGTGTAGCCATTGAGCTGTTAAAGCGCCGCTTAATCATTCCCTTTGAAAACATTTGCTCATAAATTAAGTTGTTCCTTTGCATTTTGGCTGGCGATCTGTCCAATTGATTGATTGACTGGCGCCGTAATGAGACGTTACACAAACACACACACACACACGCACACAAGTACTTTGCTGCTCATTTCGGCAACGTGGCAATGTTGCATTCACCTTCCGTCCAGAACTTGGCGTGTCAACTGCGCCCCTGGGACGTGCGTTTTATGTATGCTACTTAGCCAAATACTTATATATGGCTATACATTTATATATATATATACAATACAATATGTGTGTGCGTGTGTGTGCTTGTATTTTTATCCACATATTTATTATCTTATATGGCCCCAAGTTGCATGCGTTCACTCAATTTAACTCGCAGACCGGACGGCAATGAGCGAGGCCCCTGGGATAAACCAGGGAGGGGCTTGGTTAGTTTTTTTTTTTTTTGCCCATTCTTGATAAGAACCGCAATGGGTTATTGTTTCTGCCACTGATACAGTTGCCACAGCTATAGAATCTGCTGCTGCTGTTAGGCAACATATGCCGAATGGCTCGGCCCGTCCTCTGGCCCCTGGCTAAGCCTTTGTTTGTTCGGGCAGTCAAGATGCTGCTGCGGGGGTTATTATTACATTCTTTCTTGGGTATGTTTGGTTTCTTTATGTTTTTTTATGACTTTATCAACGTTTATGGCCCGACCAATGAGTGCTGGGCAGGGGGCGTGGCTGGCATAGACGTGGCAACAAGGCCTCCCTCAGGATTTGCTTAACTATGAGGCAGCTGCCAACTGCTGCGGCTTTGTTATTGCATCATTATAACATGCTTTATGTATTATGCTTATAAATGTGTGGGCATGTATGCGTGTGTGTTTCTCGGTGTGTCTGTGTGAGGTGCTGACATTGTCGCGCCAGAGCCAGAGTCAGAGCCATCTCCACTTTAAAGTGCCCTGAACTTGATTAATGAATGGCAACGCTGAAAAGTATGCTACGGCATGCAGGGCACACACACATACACACGCTGGCACACTCGACATGTCAACGACACGCAGAAGGAGCTGAGCCTCTGGCAGGAGGTAACAGAAAAAAAAGTGAGCTAAGCCGCTACACACCAAACGCCTCAACGGCAAAATTCTCTCTTTGGCCCAGCGACAATATAAATTGGAAATCATAGAGAGCCTCAAGTGTCTGGGTATTAGTTAAAGCAAAGCCCAGAATCTGGCGTATTCCACTGACACTTTTAGCGCTTGAAGTACAGATGCGAGCACGAATATACTCTCTCTCTCTCTCTCTCTCTCTCTTTGTCTCTCTCACTCTCCGGCTGCCAGAGCAGAAAAGTATCAATATGGGAAAAATATAAAATAAAAATGTTGCCCGCGCACACAAATTGAAATTGGCTCACAACTTGGCAGCTAATTTAATATGATTAGAGCAGAGGAAAACGACCAAGCAGATGAAGATGTTCAATTTGCAGGAGAAGAGAAAGAAGCAGAAGCAGAAATAACTAAATGCCACTGCTGTTGGCCACAGGCGCAGGCAGCTGCATTCATTTGCAGATTAGCTTATCGAGCGCGCTCTGTTGTTTTTATGGCCCGGCTCCGACGGCTGCAGAGCTCAATTCAATTTGGTAAATTTTTGTCGCTGGCATCGGCTTAAAAACTTTATCTCAACTTGCACTTTCGACCTGGTCGGCGCCGCTATCAGTGATGAGTTTAAGTGGCTTTCCAATTTGTTAACTGCTTTCCTGACTGCTGCGGCTGTTCCCTGTTGAGTTAACTTGATCCACAAAAGTTTTGCATGTCCGTTTATAAATTGCCTTATGATTGCCTTTCGATAAACTTTTCTCAAGTGAAATGCTAATACATCGCCGACTTTAAACGATTTTAGCGCATGCAGCGTTACAGCAGCAGCCGAAAGAGATGGCAAGAGCGAAACATAGAGAAAGAGAGAGAGGGAAAGGGAGAGAGTGATGGCTGGCAAAAACTCTCGCCTGGCTCGTGTTCGTATCTTGTGCAAAAGTTGGCGCCGCTTCTGCTTCCTGCTAGCAACAATTTTTATGGCTTCCTGCGCAGCGCTTAAATAGATACTCGCACACACACACACACACACGCACACAGACAGCGTACACACCTTTTCGATAATTTAAATTGTGGCTGCTTCTACTGCCGTCTCCTGCTGCTGCTGCCAGCGCCGCCTCCTGCTGCTGCTGTTGCTGCTGTTGCCGTCGCCTCCTCCTCCCGCTGCTGCTGCTGCTGCTCTTGCCCTTACCTCGACTGTTGCGCTCTGTAATTTGCTGTAATTGAATTTTAACGATTTGTAGCATAAAAATGTTCTCGAATTTCTGCTTTCAACTTTATTCAGAAATAAAAATAAAAAATAAAAATATTAAAAAATATCATATATTTTATATATTGATAAATAAATTTAATCTTCAATACCATGATTTTTGTGACTCTCTTGCATATCGACGAAACACTCATGCTGAAAGCCTAACACATTTGGCATGAGATGAAGTAAGTATATTCATACTAGATATCCATATTTTATAAAATACGAATTAATATAGCTATAAAAAGTTAGCTGAAATTCTAATTATTGAGAAGCTTGTCTACTTCTGGCATAGCTATTATCGTATATACATATAGTTGGCTTATAAGAGATAGATATGATAAAATACCCTCGGCTAGGGTATATAAATTCTCGGGCTGCACGCTTGCCGCAGTCCACTGACTCTGACTCAGATTCTGCATCCATGCTGATTATCGTTGGCTGCACAAATTGCGCATACGCAGCGTTGCCAGCTCATTGAAATTCAACGCTTCAAACAGTTGGAAGAGCCCAGAAAAAACCCATCAACGGCCATCAGGCGAGAAGCCAAGGCGGCGCACAGGCATCTCCTGCTTCAGTTTCGGATCCACAGACGAAGCTCATTTTCGATTTGCGCAACAAATGAAGTGAGAAATTATTATTATTATTATTATTATTATTTCGAAGGCTGGCAACTAAAAATATTTTGCTGGCATAAGCAAATGTGTAAAGCACAGCCTCACCCTCCCCATCGTCCACAGCCTCGACATCATCTTCAATGCTGCCTGCCATTACCCGTGGGCGCATCACGTATTCACAAAGCAAACAAACTCCGGCGCACGCATAAATAAACAGACAATCGGGTGTGCGGTAGCTGTGGGTGTGCGGACTGCGGGTGCTGTTGTGCTGGGGGTGCTGCTGGTTGGCTGTCAAGGAAATATGAAAAAATATCAAAACAAAAGGGAAGGCAGAGTACATTTTTGGTAAGCGCTTTCGCCCGTCAGTCACATCATTAAAATCGAGCGCGGTGGCCGTCACCACCTAATTCCAATCCTTGCCACAAGTTGTGGATGTGCTGTACCAACACCGACCGTGCGCCAACAGGAGACAACAATTCTCTGGAGGCATTCATCAATATGCCAAACATGTTTTCTTATAATCAAATGGAAAACGCTTCATTTTCACGTACAAAAAGCTGAAGCTGAAGCAGAAGCCGCATCAACAGCGGGAGATGGATCTGGAGCTATTGCTGCTGCTACTGCTGCTCCAGCAGCTGCTGAGGGGGCCTGCAGGCAACTGTAACGGAAAATAACAGAGCGGAATATCAGTTAGCTAGACGAGCTGAGAACTTTTACAGGTGAATTTCGCCAGCTAACTTGGCTATAGACAGCTGCCAGTCGCTGGCGCCGTGGTTGGACCACAAAACTAATGGCAGCAGGAGTCGGGGCACAGTTCGAAATAATGTTGAGGCTGGAGATGGTGCCGGATGGTGCTGGGGCTGGGGAAGCCACGGAACATATAAATTGATTACCAAAACATTCCACGACAAATTCGGCATGTAACAACAATGACAGAGCACAACTGACGCTGCTACGTGAACTGGAGATTGGGGAGGGAGAGTGGAATGGGGTAATAGGTAGGTGGCTGTGCGCTATTTGGGTTTCGGCTTGGAGCTATGGGCTGAGATGGCGCTGCCACGCGCTTATCACGGCAATTGCAATTGACAATTGACAACAGTTGCCGGCAGCAATACGCATACGCATGCCGGAATCCAAATCAAAGAAGCAGTCAATGGGGAACGGAATGCGACAACAAGCTGACGGCTGACGTAAATACATACCAATATGCATACAGACATACATATATATATATTTATATACATAGGTAGACATATTTGCAAAAATATAAATAAATATATACATGCATATGTGCTTCAATAAATACATGTCCACATTAATACATGCTTTCAGGCAGATATACTATATGTATATACCATGCATACATGGTGAATGGAATATAATACATATACATACTTACATATGTACATGTATGCTTATAACATCAATGAATGTATGCATACATTCATACATAAGTATATACACCCTTACATCGATTCTAAAAGATGGCATGCACGAATGCATGCATTCAGATAAGTTCATGTCAGCAGATAAACATCTATTGTTACATCCTTAGATAGATAAATACATGTACGAATGTACGTATGAGTATGTGGGCATAGATTTTTACATATGCTCACACATACATGCCTACATTCATACATGCATACTTACATGCATTGATAGACTCTAGAATATATCATGTAAACATAAAGACATGCTATCAATATATGTACATACATGCATACTGAGCAACATGTATACATGCATATTATGTATTCATATACATATACATATCCATATATATGTACATATACACATGACTCACCACATACATCACTACATGAGTGCAACACACGTGCCTATGCACATGCATGCATAAATCTGCTTGCATGCGCGAATGCACGTATTCCCGAATCTTTTCACGCTTTTCAATCCAAAACTTTGTAGTGTCTTCAATATTTTCCACTATTAGGTGAAAATTTTTATATTGGCGTTCAACATTCATATTTCGTTATAACATAAATTCTTGTACTACATGCAATCAAATGATTTTATATACATGTTTTTTTTTTTTTTTTTTTTTTTTTTTTTTTTTTTTTTTTTTTTTTTTTTTTTGAATTGCTCTATAAGCTCTATTAGAATATGTTATCGTTTTGTGTACAAAAAATCACAAAGTTTAATAATATTGCTAAAAAAATTAATTAAATTAAATATAAATTATATTCTATGTAGTTTACTAGCTAATAAACTTACAAAGGGGTTACTAGGTTACTCTGTATGGCTTTAATAAATAAATAAAAAAAAATAAAAAATTATAAAAAAAATATTCAATGTAGTACGAAAAATTACTCTGTAAGTAAAAAAGCGAAAATAAAGCAAATTTTTTTTTAATCCAGAACTCCCGCTGCCCGCTGTTTTGGATTCTTTCCGCAATTGGATTTTTGTAACGAGAAAAAAGCTGATTTGGCAACACTGATACATACGTACATATAAATGCTAGCACCTAAAAGTATAGAACACTTTAGGATCGAAATGGAAAATGGTAAAGTGCTGCCAATGCAATTTTATGATACTTTTATAAAAATAACCCGCAGGCCTTAGTACCCAGTGCACGTGTATGATTTTAAGTCCGATTTCATTTGATAGTCCTCCTGTGCATATCAGAAGGTTAGGCTCTTTATATTATTTTCTAACTGTGTTGTTAAGCTACTATAATTGCATTGACGGATTTTTAAAAATATATTTTATTTTTTTTTATTTTATTTAAACAGGCTTTTTACTACCTAATTGGCAGCTTAAGAAGTTGAATAAAGACACAATTTTTTACAGTACAACACTACAGAAATTTCATAACAATAACAACTTACAAAAACATCAACAAACAATAACAATTTTTAGGTTTTTTTTTTTTTTTTTTTATATGTATATATATTTTTATATATTTTAAGTGCTGAATCTGTACAATGCAAGTATAGTACCTTAACAACACAATTAGATTATTTATATAGAACCTAACCTTCTGATGTACTCAGGAGGACTTACAAATATATATTTACAAATATCACTAAACTAAACTTATCTAATATTTTTGGCAAAACCCGAGTGTTTTAATCGCCTTAGTGGTCTCGCAGGAAGCAATCTTCTCGCTAGTCTGCTCCGATGTCTAGCCAGTCTAGTGTGTCTCCCAATCTGTTCCTCCACTGTAAACAGTTTCAGATCTCGATGCAGGGTTGAGCCGCGCACATACCATGGGCAGTTTGTAATTTGTCGCAATACTCTATTTTGCAGGACCTGTATGCGTTTATAGTTTGATTTTGCGCATATTCCCCAAATCTGCACACCGTAGAGCCAAATTGGGGCTACACAGTGGACATAGACCGCTCTCTTAGCTCTTAATGACATGGTGCTGCGTCTGTTGACCAGCCACCGCAGTTGTTGCATGCGTTGGCCACATCTCTTAGCCACTGCCTTAAGGTGAGGACCAAATGTAAGGCGCTTGTCAAGGGTGATGCCAAGGTACTTTGCCTGCGAAGGTTGATCCAGTGTTATGCCATCTAAACGTATAGGCGGGGTGTGGCTGATAAAGGTTTTCAGGGTGAAGCAAGTGTTGGTAGTCTTGCGTGGGTTTATCTTCATGTTCCATCTTTTGGACCATGCTACTAGTGTGTTTAGGTAGCTCTCCACTCCATTCGCAGCCTCAGTGGGACATTTGGAGCTGTAGAGCACCGCTATATCGTGTGCATAAGTAGCGAGAAGGGCTTTGCCCGGATTCTCCATGTGGCGCACGCTAGGGGAAGCTAGGTTGGCCGTGTATATGGAGTAAAGCAGTGGCCCTAATACGCTGCCCTGAGGATTTTAGGTAAGTCACATTCAATTTTATTTGACAGATTTTTTATTTTTGTATAGGAACCTCGCAGGGAGGTCCTGTGGATGGCACTTCTTGAGTCTTCTTTTTTTACCCTGAACCCATTTTCAATGGGAAATCAGGGTATAATGGTTTTGTTGAAATGTATGTAACAGGGAGAAGGAGGCGTGGCAGACCCCACAAAGTATATATATTCTTGATCAGGGTGACGAGCTGAGTTGATTTGGCCCTGTCCATCTGTCTGTCCGTCTGTCCGTATGTATGAACGCGTCGATTTCAGAAGATATAAGAGCTAGAGACTTCAAATTTTTTTTAAATGTCCGTAATTACAGCGCGCATATCAAGTTTATCATTAAAAATCGATAACTCATCCCGATCTTTTTTTTATCGATAAAAAACCTTATCAAAAACCAGTTATAAAATTATATCTTCTACACCTTTATTGCTAGAGTCTCCAAATTTTTAATGTATGCTTATATGCAATTTATACAATTTCGGTTTTTGTTAAAATTTACCCCCCACCTTTAAATTCACCCCCTCACCCTCACTTTTGTAAAAAGCGTATTTCAAATACTAGAGACTTGGGCTTTGGGAATTACATGCATATCCTAGTTATAATCATAATCTGAAAGTTTCATGAAGATCGTATGTCCACAAAAAAAATATAAAGTAATATAAAAAGTTATTAAACAATTAAGTTCTCATAGTAAGCGCACACTGCAGCCCATGCGTGTTTATGCGTGGGTGCTTGTGTGTGTATGTGTTTGTGTTTGTGTGTGTGTATGTGTGTGTGTGTATGTGTGTGTGTCTATGCGTTTGTGTGTGTATGCGTGTGTGTGTGTATGTATGCGTGTGTGAAAGCTGAAAGACGCGAAAAATGATTGAAATATCTATTGCTCCAAGGGTTCAGGGGATCTCGTAGTCGAGCAGTCTCGACTAGAGCTTTCTTACTTGTATTAAATGAGTTTTATTTATATTTTTATTTTCGGGCAATAATTAAAGCCAATTTAAACAATATTACATCGTAGGCTTCTCATTATGTGGATAACGTAGATTGTTTGCGTAATATTGAATTAGCAGTCTTATGTCAAGCAGCTTCAACTGCTGGGCAGTTATCAACTCTGGCAGCTTACGATTCTTAAATTTTACGGCAAACATAAGATCATTTTCGTAAGGAAATGCGGCTAAGATCATTTCTGGCTTGAGACCGCGTGCAAAGCCATTATTGACAGTGGCAACAAGCTTCTTGTGTTTCTTTATAGAACGCAGCATTACTTTTTTTGTGACATCCGTGTTATTGACACTGTCTTCTCCCATAACCACCGAGTTCAACTGACTGTTGCGTGGACGTCCCTGCCATAAGAATCAATGGTAGCTGGCGCATTGACACAAAAAGGAAAACTTACCCGCCGACGCGGTAGAGTACGTTCTGGTGGTTCGGAGTCTGCTCCTGCAATAGATGGAGCCGCAGCAGCGCTAGTAGCACTGGCAGCAGAAACCGCTGTTGGAAGACAAAATATGTAAAATGTATCCATATATTATATATATGTATACATATTAATTAAATATCTAAATTTAACACTTACGTTGCATATTCTTGTCGGGAGAAACCCTTCCGCCGGGTATCTAAATTAATTCACATTTAAATTAATTAATTAATTTACATTTAGTTAATATTCGAAAATATAAAAATGTAAAAAATATAAAAAATTACCAATTGAGCTTTTAAATTTCGTTTTCCCATTTTATTGTAAGACGGTTAATTTTTACAATATATTTGAAGCTATATCAGCATATTTGAGTTGACATACAAGTGTGACATCAACCACGCAGACTACTAGATTGTTTGATGCTGAGCAAGGCACGAACATATTTCAGAGGTGCTCAAGCGAACTTTCGTTATCGGATTTTAAAAGAACTAGTTCGATTTTTATACCCTGAACCCATTGAAAATGGGAAGTCAGGGTATAATGGTTTTGTGAAAAGTATGTAACAGGCAGAAGGAATCATAGCAGACCCCATAAAGTATATATATTCTTGATCAGGATGACGAGCTGAATCGATATAGCCCTGTCCGTCCGTCCGTCCGTCCGTATGAGCAAAAGGATTTTAGAAGATATAAGAGCTAGAGAGTTGAAATTTGGCATGCATACTCGTGTATACCATAGGCAGTACAAGTTTATCTTATTTTTTCGATAACTCGTCCAATAACTTTTTTATCGAGAATAATCGGAAAATCGACATTGTTTTTTGAGCCTAATTTGAACACTTTTAGACCTGGAGACTTCAAATTTGCGCTGTATAAAAAGTTAATGGATACAAAGATTTTGCAATCTACAGAGTTTATATACCACGCCCCCTTCGCCACCTATTTGTAAAAAACGCATTTCAAGTACTAGAGACTTGTGCTTTGGAATGTACACACATATTTCCCATATGATTACGCTCTGAAAGTTTCAATAAGATTGTATGTCTATAAAAGAAATGTTGATATGGCAATTCTCATATTAGTGGCAACGCTATCATGTACTTAGCTATTAAGAAGCATAATAAAATCAGTCTCACTTGAACAACCAAACGTTGCGGTAGTGCTGGAGATACATCGATGTTTGATGACATCGATGTTTCGATGTTTTTCAATCCAAAACATCGATGTATCGATGAAAAATCGGAATTTTTTTTTATTATAAATGAATTCAATGTTTACATTCTTAATAAAATTAAATTATATATTTTCGTTTGTAATCCATTTCAAAACTTAAAAATAAAAAAGAAACAATAACAAAAGTAAATAAAAAATAAAAAATATATCACTCCATCAGTCTTTTTTTTTTTAATTATCGTATTTTAAGATCTGCAATTACATTGTTATTAATATCATTATTTAAAATTAATCTAAGTATGGGAAACTTACCATCTCATATTCTAATGGGTCTCATTTAAGACCCAATCGTTTTTGTTGATGAACACCAGTATGTCAACATTTTTTGACTTCAGCGAGCTTCTTTTTTCGCTTACAAGTAGTCCAGCTTTGCTGAACATCCTCTCACTCTCCGTAGAGGTTGCTGGCACGCATAAATATTTCTTAGCGCATTTTACGACTGGCTTGTCATTTGAGATCTGCAAATAAAATATCAATATAATTTTAAATCATCTTATATCTGAGAAACATTACCTTCCAATAGTCTAATGGACTGGATGATGATGATAAATTTTCGGACATAAAATATTGACGAAGTGCCAAAATAGAGTCCACTCGTCCACTCCGTACTTTTTTTGAAATATTTTCTTCCAAGAACTCAAAAAGCTCTGGTTCTGTAGAGCTGCAGTTCGGTGCTGGCAAGCATTGTATGTCGTTAGTGGGAGACGCGGGCAAAACGCAGTAGAGGGTAGCAAGCTCATTTTCTAAAATTTTTTGGGATTCGCTGGCATTCGCAATCGACAGAAAGCCCTCCTTTTTGAATCTGGGATCCAGAAGAGTTGCTATTCGCGTGACTGTGCGTTTTTCGTATTGCGTAAGTCTTTGTCGAATTCCTTCCATTAATGAATTGTATGCCTCACGACCATCATCAGAGACCAGTCGGACATTAATTTTTTCTAAATTATGTATAAGTCCGTATACAATTGGAATAATTATTGATGTTGTCACTGAACTACTCGATGATGCCCTTTTTGTCGCGTGGTCAAAAGGAGCGAGTAGAAGCTTTAAGTCCTCCAACACAAGAATCTCGTCCGCAGATAGTGGCAACACTGCTTTTGGGGTGTTCAGCAGTACCTTTGCGATGGCGGCATGAGTACTTAAAATGCGCTCTACCATATAAAAAGCACTATTCCACCTTGTGGGACACTCCTGTTTTAAATTATAGGGCTTCTCTATTTTTTGCTCGTCTCTAAATTTGGCATACGCTATAGAGCTGTTCTTGAAAAACGACACAATACTCTTGCATTTCCCTATTACGTTTTTAATTTTTTCTTTGGATAAACAGCCTTGGACAACCAAGTTTATGCAGTGCGCAAAGCATGGCACGTGCCGTTTTTGTAACAGTTCGCAAGCTTTGATCATACTTCTGGCGTTATCCGTCACTACTGCAGTCACTTTTTCAATTACTTGCCATTCTATCAGGACTTCACGCAGGGTTAGGGATATGTTATCGGCTGAATGATTAGTCTCGTCTAAGAGTTTTTTGGTGGACAAAACTGCTGTGCGTAACATAAAGTTTTCTGTAATAAAATGGCACGTGACTGTAAGATAACTTTCGTTAGCACGTGAGGTCCAGCAATCAGTTGTTATAGCGCAGTGTTCCACGCGATCAAGGACAGACTTGAGATTTTCTCTCATTTTTTTATAGAGATCTGTCATGCAAGAATCCCGCAACTTCGATCTAGATGGCAACTCATATCTTGGATCAAGAGCTTTGACAAGGTGTCGGAATCCTTTGTTCTCGACAACCGAAAATGGTCGCATATCTGAACTTATGTAGTACATCAGCGCACTGTCGAGAGCTTTCTTCCTATTTGAAGACGGTTCATATTTTTTATCTATAAACGATAAAATAGACCCTGTCTCCTTAGGAAGCTCGCTTATAGTTAGCGTCGGATGCATTCGCTTTAAGTGGCCAGATAAATTACTGGTATTGCCACTTGTAAGATATACTTTTCCACATTTTAGGCATTTTGCTGAACCATTACACGATTTGGTAAAAAATTTCCACACCTCCGACTGTCCATACCTTGTCCTTTTTACTTGTGTTTCTCCTTCGTCAATGTCTGTTGATTTGCGATCTACACAAAAATAACACATACATATATGTACATATGCAGAAATATAAATATAATTGAATGCTAATAATACCTTTGCCACTAGCGTCTCTCAAAAACTTATCCATTGCCTACCAGCACCAATATCCTACAAAAATAATAAATAAAAAATAAAAGAAAGAAATAAATAAATGCAAATTTGTTCTTACCAAGCTCACAACACAATTTTTGCTTAATGTAAAGAAACCAGTAAATTTAGTGGTGGGAACATTTATACACAACATCGATCATCGAAAAACAAACATCGATGTTTCTCATTTTATTTCAAACATCGATGTATCGATATTACATCGATGTTGCGCCCAGCACTACGTTGCGGTTCTTCTCATCCACTCGCGCACAAATACTCGCCAACAGGTTATGGGCCCAGAGCTTATGTATGTGTGCAAAGAAATAGTGTAAAGCAGAGAGAAGAAAGTGAGCTCGAGAAGTTTCTGTGCATAACGGACATTGCAAGCAGAAAAGTAAAACTGAAAATGAGTTCCATGTACAATATAGAAAAGCTGGATGACACCAACTATGACTGTTGGAGTGTCATGGTAGAAAGTGTTTTGGTTCATCAAAACTTATGGGCCGTGGTTTCAAATGAGTTTGTGAAGCCAGAAGATGAAACGAGTGAAGCGTTCAAGACATGGAAACGAGAGAACGACAAAGCAAAAGCAGTGCTAATTTTGTCGATGAGTGCATCGCAAGTAAACTACGTGAAGAGATGCATTTACGCAAAAGATGTATGGAATGAACTGAAAATGTTACATCAATCATCTGGACCTGTGCGTAGGGTAACATTGTTTAAACAGCTTTTAAACAAGAAAATGGCAGAAGGAGAAAATTTGCAAACGTACATCATGGAGTTTTCAAATATTGTTGAAAATCTATCAGCAATTGGAATTACGTTGCAAGAAGAGTTAATCGTCATCATGCTACTGGCAAGTCTTCCATCATCGTTCGAGAACTTTGTGGTTGCATTAGAAGCTCGTGATGAGTTGCCGAATTTCAGCAGCATAAAATGCAAGTTGACAGAGGAGAGTGAGAGGCGAAAAATCAGCGATCAAAGAGAAGCTACGCAATCATTTTCGGCAAGGCAGACGGGACAAAGAGGCAAAGAACGGGGAAGAAATGAGACGACAGACAGACGCCGGTATTTCAAATGCTATAAGTGTGGTCAGCAAGGCCATTATGCAGCGAATTGTACGACGAAAGAGGCGAGCGAAAAATACGGCAAGGAACGGCGCGGGAAAAATAGCGGAAAAAGCGAAAGTGTAAATGGAAAGAATAAAGATGCGCATTCAAATCAACGATCGTTTGCTGGCATGATGGGAAACTATCGTATGAGTCAAGATGCTTGGGTTATCGATAGCGGAGCAACATCGCATATGTGCGCACGTCGTGATTTATTCGATAACTTTGAGCAACACAACGAAAGTATCGAATTGGCTGGAAATAATTTTACGACGGCTTGTGGCAGAGGCACAGTAGTTATCAATAGTCTGTGTGGCTTTGAAATTACTCTAAAAGACGTGTTATTTGTACCAGGGCTGCAGTGTAATTTCATATCAGTTGGAAAGGCAGTCGCAAATGGATGCTCTGTTGAATTTAATTCAGGTTTTTGCAAAGTTTTTGACAGCGAAAATATAGTCATATTAATTGCCAAAAGAATCAGCGGACTGTTTCTGTGTGAAACAAAAAATAATGAAAAGTTGTGTTTATCAAAAGGTGCTGATGATATCAAGAAATGGCATGCACGATACGGCCATTTAAATGTGCAGAGCCTTCGTGAACTGAAAAGTAAAGATATGGTGCGTGGATTGGCAGTAAGCTCTGACATAGATCATTTTGATTGTATAAATTGCTTGAAAAGTAAATGTCCCGCTAGACCATTTGAAGATTCAGAGAATAGATCAAAACAAATATGTGAGTTGATACATAGTGACGTGTGTGGACCTATAAGGCAAGTATCGAATGGCGGCGCCAGATACTTTCTCACAATGATTGACGATAAGAGCCGTTATATTCATGTTTACTTTATGAAACAAAAGTCTGAGGTAACCAAGATATTTAAAGAACATGTAACGATGCTAGAGCGTCAGAAAGGTCTGAAAGTGAAAATCATTAGAAGTGATAATGGTACAGAATATGTCAACAAAGATTTTGACGAATATATTAAGTTGGCTGGTATTAAACGGCAGCTGAGTGCACCGTATACCCCGCAACAAAATGGTGTTGCTGAGCGCTGCAATCGGACACTGGTGGAGATGGCAAGAGTAATGCTTAATAGTGCTGCATTAAATGAGAGTTTCTGGGCGGAAGCAGTCGCGTGCGCTGCATATCTAAGAAACCGATCACCAACGAAAGCTCTGGATGGCATAACACCTTTCGAGGCGTTTACAGGGCTGAAGCCAGTTGTCAAGCACTTGAGAGTGTTTGGATGTACAGCAATTGCACTGGAAAAGAGTCCAAAGAAGAAGTTCCAGGAGAGAGGAAAAGAGTATACTATGGTCGGATACTCTGAGTCGTCAAAGGCATATCGACTGTTCGACAAGAACACAGGTGACGTGAAGATCAGCAGAGACGTTTATTTCATCGAGGATAGCGTACGTGAGTCAACCGAGAAAGCTAGCGCTACGATAATGGTTGAAGATGATAATGATGATCAGGAAGGTATACAAGAGGATCATTCTAATACAGAGGAGCAACCTGACGATGATGCTGACGAAGCTGAACAGCCAAGAAGAGGGCCAGGCAGGCCTAAAATAATCAGAACGGGCTTGAAGGGACGGCCAACTAAACAATACAACGTGGCAAATGTAATGTTAAGCAATAACATTAAAGTTCCTTTAACCGTGCAGCAAGCACAATCGAGTCCACAAGCAGATGAATGGAAAGCGGCAATGCAGGAAGAGTATAACGCATTGATGCGTAATGACACATGGGACGTGGTTCAGTTACCACATGGTCAGAAGCCCATAGGCTGCAAATGGGTGTTTACTTTAAAGACGAATTCATCTGGAGAAGTTGAGCGCTACAAAGCGCGCTTGGTTGCAAAAGGATGCGGCCAAAGGTATGGCATAGACTTCAAAGAGACGTATTCTCCAGTAGTGCGCTATAGTACAATACGTATGATCCTGGCTATGGCTGCAGAATACGAGCTTTATGTACATCAACTTGATGTTTCGACGGCATACCTAAACGGCATTCTGGAAGAAGATATCTACATGCGACAGCCAGAACTCTACGACGACCATTCTGGATGTGTGTTGAAGCTTAAAAGGTCGCTGTACGGCCTGAAGCAAGCTGGTCGGGTTTGGAACACTAAGTTGGATGGCGTTCTAACCAAAATGGGATACAGGGCATGCGAGAGCGAGCCATGTCTGTATACCAAGTGCTCAGATGACCAGACGATAAACCTGATTGCAGTATATGTAGATGATATGTTACTGGCGTGTTCAAGCATGGGTGAGATGCGAGCTACTAAAAAGGCTATATCTTCTGAATTTCAGGTAGTAGACAAGGGTCAAGTGACGAACTTCTTGGGCCTTGAAATCCAACGAGAAGGAAGGACTGGTGCGATACGCGTGAGCCAGAGGAAGCATATAGTGGGTCTGCTCAATGAGATGGGCATGTCCAACTGCCGCACCACGTCAACGCCATTGGAAGCTAACTTCCAAGTGAACTGCGAGAGAGAGTCGTGTAAGCGTGTTGATATCACAGAATATCAGTCTGTGATTGGTTCGCTAATGTATATTGCGCTATGCACACGGCCGGACATCTTACATTCGGTGTGCAAGCTGGCACAAAGGAATTCGAATCCACATAGCGAACATCTTGCAGCAGCAAAGCAAGTTTTGAGGTATCTGCACACCACAGCAGATCTAGCGTTAGTCTACGAGAAGACAGGAGAGGAAATTGCTGGCTATGCAGATGCAGATTGGGCTGGAGACTCAACTGATAGGAAGTCTTTCACAGGATATGCCTTCATGTGGGGAGGTTCGGCATTTTCATGGACCTCGAAGAAACAGAAGTCGGTGGCGCTGAGCAGTACTGAGGCGGAGTATATGGCGCTCTCTGATGCTGCAAAGGAGGCGATTTATTTAAGAAAGCTAATAAGCGAAATGAATCCGTATTTTAAGAAAAATTGTATAAGAATTTATGAAGATAATGTAAGCGCGTTAAATCTTGTGAAGAATCCTATATATCATGCACGAAGCAAACATATAGATACTAAATATCACCATATACGAAATTGTTATGAGAATAAGTTAATCGATTTATCTTATTGTCCATCAAATGAAATGATTGCCGATGTATTAACTAAGAATTTGTCAAGAGTAAAACATATGAAATGTATAGCGTTGATCGGCCTAATGAAAATATAAGAATTGAGGAAGACTGTTGATATGGCAATTCTCATATTAGTGGCAACGCTATCATGTACTTAGCTATTAAGAAGCATAATAAAATCAGTCTCACTTGAACAACCAAACGTTGCGGTTCTTCTCATCCACTCGCGCACAAATACTCGCCAACAAGAAATTATTCAAGAAATAAATTGTCATAATATTCCTCACATTGCAGCGCAGCCCAAGCGCAGCCGCTGCTAACTGCGCAGTCAGCAGAGCGTGTGCTTAGAAGTGCATGTGTATGTATGTGTGCATAAAAGAAGTCCAGAATGATTAGAATATTAGCTTGGAGGGTTCAGGGTATCTCCTAGTCGAGCAGTCTCGACTGGAGCCTTCTTACTTGTTCTGGCTGCTTTTTTAAGTCTTCTCGCCAAAGTGCTTGTGTGGCCTTCGAGTTTTGCAAGGTAGCTAGCAGCTAGCTTTTGCATTACATCTTCAACTTTGGGGACCTTAAGATTTTTTTCAATGTCCCTGGTACATGCGTACCTCCATGCCGGAGGATTATTTTATTTAAGTTTGATTTTGCCGCAATTCCATAGACTTGAAGCGCATATCTCATATATGGGGCTTAGTATTGATTTATAAATTTTTACTTTATTGTACAGTGACAATTTATTGGCCGGCTTAAGAAGCCCTGACACCTTTGCGCTTTTGGTCATTACAGTCTTTTTGACCATCGTGGTGTGCATGTTAAATGTAAGCCTTCTGTTTAACACTACGCCCAGATATTATTGTACGGATTCAACGCTTAAATAAATAAAAATAAAATACAAAATTAAATATAAAAAAAGTTTTCATTTCATGTTAGCTAATAAAAAATATAATAATAATTAATGTTAATTAATAAAAAATATACAAAAATATAAGTTTTTATTCTTAAAGTTCGCAATCTCTGTGCAATAGCACTGTGAACCATTTAACTCGAGATCATTTCGAACTCTTGTGAGACGAACTCCTATCTTTTATTTTTGCGTTTAATTTTTCTACTGATAAGTAGGTGTAAGCTTGTTCAACATTATCTAACATTCATATCCATTCATGATATCGCTCCAATAACACTTGTTTCCCCTACAACTCACCGTTACAGTAATCACAGTACATTAGGTTCCACGGAATTGCTCAAAAATTATATGTTAAATTGAAGAAAAAAAGTATAACATACTAAATTTATCAATCGTAACACAGATTACTAGTGGGGAATGCCTGACTTGTAAATACCCTGCAGCCGAATAGGTTTATTTTTGAAAACATTATATCATTGAGTCAGTCATATGTGTATAATGTAGTCGATATCTGATACACTTATATTACCAATAATTAATCTGAGATACAAGGTCGTTAATCGAGTGAAAAGAAGCTCTGAGTGCTTCTTTATAAATATATAAAAATAAAGTAACTCTACCTAGAGAACAACGTACAAATGTGCTTAATCAACTAACAATTTTCAAAATATGTACTGCTTGTAAATTTCAAATATAGATACATTCTATATGCAGATATTCCCATTTTCTTATATCTATAGCTATTCAACTTAAGAATAAATATATCTATAGCTAACTATATTCAAGTTGGGAATAATTATCATATCTATAGCCAACTGTTCAACTATCCTATATTATGTCTATCTAACTTCGAGACAAACTTTAGCAAATCTAATCAAGTTTTCAAGCATTTCAAACTCTAGTAATCGTAAGTTATACCATTTATATTGACTTTCAGTGATTCATTCGCTTTGCTCAGTATTTCAAATTGTTAACATCGTAGACTTCCTTGGTGCTGCACAGGAATTTATATTGGGGATTGACTCCAGTTGTGCACTTGCTGGCCGGTGCGGAGCAGGAGTTGTAGATCTTGACGTCAATTATATTTGTTGTGGCATAGTTGCAGGCCATGAGGAAGGCCTTGTAGGACTGGCCCTTGACCGAATAGGTGGAGACAGCGCAGCCAACGTGCGTATTGCGATCGGCGACCAAGACGGTGAAGTGGCCAATGGTGGGGCCTTTGTAGTTGGCTGGGAAGGAATCGATGTGGGGCTGCTTCGCATTGGAGACCTCGTTGTACCACATGTCCACGGCGCTGATGGCATTGGCGGTTGTGTTCAGCGGATTGAAGTAGCCGATCCAAGCCAGATTCTGGCCAGCCCATTCGAAGCTGTCCGTCTTGTGGCAGGCGTCGTGACGCATCTCACAGCTTCTCACATTGAGGGAGGCCAAATAGGCCAGCTCGTCATTCCACTGCATGGTGGCCATGCGGCAGGCGGGACTCAGTTTGCTCTCCCCGCCGCCGGCAATGAAATTACGATACTCATTGTGCTTGTCCACGATCACGTTCCTCTCGGCAGCCGAGAGGTTGACCAAAGCTCTGTCGCTGGGACAAGCCGAGCCCCAAGCCTGACGATAACATTGTTATAAATAGAGCCGCAAACGTTTCATTCCCATTCGCAGTCACACTCACCCCATTGTTGTTGCAGCCAATGTTCTTGCTGTTGCCGCAGCTCTTCTTGCAATAGTCCGTGCCACAGGCGACGCCCAGCAGCAGAGCCACAACTGTTATAGCGAGGATATTCCGCATGTCTAGCATGAATCTCAACTGTTGGCGGCACTGGGAGGGCTCATTGCTTTTATGCTCATTGCGGGCTCTGAAGTTCTTTATCTCAATCTACACACATGCATACGCACACAGCCTCATACCATATAGCTGGCGTAACAATTGATCAAATATTTATCACAGCGTTGACTCAGCTCTCTGTTCTCGCCAAGATGTGTAAAGTCTAATTGCTAAATGGAACTCAGTACGGCGGACATACAATTAAAGACGTCATTAGCAGCCGCAGATAATGTACTCTGATAATTAAACAAATTCTCCCCCCAGAAGAATGGAGCAGACGTATTATGAAGAAACTGCTGGATGCAGGGCGAGATGGCAAAGAAACGGTGAGGAGAGAGTACGGCGGACACGTGCCACCGTTACATTTGCTTGGCCAGCGCAAATGTTGACCATATCGAAACGCTTAACACTAGGAAAAATTGAATGCAGTAAAATTCCAATAAAACTTGTTAAAACACTCAAAGGTGAAGGAATCTGATCTTTATAGAATCTAAGGCTGATGTCAGAGTGGCTGCGATAAGCGATGCGATGCTACATATAAGCGATAACTATCGCAGCGATGCCATGACAGAGTGAAAGCTATCCGCAAAGAGAGAAACATTGCGAGTGCTCAAATTTTAGTCTTACTCGCAATGTTTTCATGGAATGGAGGTCTTACAGATGTCCAATAATTTTAGCAAAGCCTTGCCCCTTAAGTCTTCTCAATGGTCTGGCGGAAAGTAATCCTCTTGCGAGTAGGTTGTGGTGTCTCAGCAGTCTTTCACTGTACCTGCTTGTGTGCATGCCAATCTGCTCTTCGACCGTGTGCAGCTTTAGGTCTTTGTGGAGTGTGGAGCCACGCACGTACCAGGGTCAGCTTGTTATCTACTCCATTCTGCAGTACTTGTATTCGTTTGTAGTTGGATTTCGCAGCAATCCCCCGAATCTGCACTCCATAAAGCCATATAGGCTAAATGCAATGAACATATGCCGCTCTTTTGCATCTCAGTTGCAGTTGCAGTTGCAGTTGCAGCAGTCTAGGACGACATTTCTTGGCTGCAGCTTTGAGGTGTGGCGCTTGTCCAAGATGATGATGATGATGAAAAAGTAAGGAGGCTTCAGTCGAGACTGCTCGACTAGGAGATACCCTGAACCCTCTAAGCTGATATTCTACTCATTCTGCACTTATTTTATGCACATGCATTTACACGCAAGTATAGTGTCTTTTAATGCTTAAATTTGTTGTCATTATTTCACTTTTTTTTTTCAGCACGTCGTAATATCCGGTGAATGACTCAAAAATATGAAAAAAGTCGTCGGTATAAGCGGATTGTCGTTAAAAACGGAGACGTACTAAGCGGAGGCTCTTTCATATAAGTTTGTATGGGGAGCAACCAAGACATCGAATTTTCGTCGACATAACCGGTTGGACGCTTTAAGCAGAGTCGTTATAACCGGATTCCACTGAATGAATATTTATCAGTGATCACTGATCAGTACACAAATGCTGCTAAGACAGAGAGAGAGAGAGAGAGAGAAAGAGAGTGAGAGACAATCTGCAATGCCGACGTCACAAATGTTTCTACATGTTATTGAAATAAATTTATTTTAAAACATATTACAAACATAGCAACCGTAAAAGAAATCAACAAATTTGTTTTTTTTTTTTTTTTTGCTCCTTCTGGTTAAAGCGTCCTCCGGGTATAGCGACGTAAAATCGTCGGTCCCTTGAGTGTCGCTATAACCGGACTCCAATGTATTTAAAACTTATACATTTAACCAAATGAAATGTTGTTAACATCGTAGACTTCCTTGGAGCTGCATAAGAATTTATATTCGGGATTGACTCCAGTGGTGCACTTGGTTGCCGGTTTAGAGCAGGTGTCGTATACCTTGACACCATACAGGTTGTTTGTTGCATAGTTGCAGGCGATGAGGAAGACCTTGTAGAAGTTACCCCCAGACGAATAGGTGGAGGCGGCGCAGCCAACGTGCGTATTGCGATCGGCGGCCATGACGGTGACATGGCCAATAACAGGTCCATTGTAGACGGCGGGGAAGGACGTGACGATGTTCTTGTTGACGTGGGGTAATTCGTTGTACCACATTTTAAAGCACACTGAAGTTTTGTCCGTTACATTCAGTACTCCGTTATAGCTGACCCAAGCCAAATTCTGGCCGGAGTACTGAAAGGCTGGCGTGTTGTGGCAGTTGTCGTGGGTCATTGTACAGGTCTTGACGTTAAGGGATGCCAGATAGGCTAGCTCATCGTCCCACTGCATGGTGGCCATCCGACAAGCCGCTGGCAGTCTATTGCCACTGCCGCCGGCAATGGTGTTTCGGTATTCATTGTGATATCTCAAAATCACTTTCTTCTCGGCCGCCGAAAGGGAGACCAAAGCCCTGTCCTTCGGGCATGAGGCTTTCCAGTCCTATAAGCAAAATGACAATATTGATAGACCCAAAGGTAATTGCTTTATGCGATTCACGCTCACCCCATTGTGATTGCAGCCAATGTGCTGGATTCCTCGGCAGTTGTACTTGCAGTAGTTCGTTGCACAGGCGACGCCCAGGCAAAGCCCAAAAATAATAGGTACACAAATATTTAGCATTGCAGTGAAACAGCCCAGCTGCAGGCAGATCGATGACTGATCGCTAACTTTGTTTCAACAGTCGCGAATGTGACGGATTAGTTAATGTGCGTGACGTGATTTATCACAGATTTAGTTCCATAGGCGACGCCAGCTCAAAGAAGAGATCGACTGCTACGCACTCATACATACATACATACATGTAGGGCATACAAAAAAAAAAAACAAACAAAATTCTTGATTGCATTGATTAGTGTTTTATTTTTTATTAGGGCTGTCAAAGACGCAGCTTATACGTTATAGACTTCTGCCACCTTGCAGAGACCCGCATAGTTGACATTCCTGCCGGTGGTGCAGCCAGATGCGGTTGGGCCACTCGCATAGACGGCTTCGCCAATCCAGTTGGTCGCGGCGTAGTTGCAGGCCAAGAGGAAGTTATTCCACATGCCATTTTTGTACCTGGCAGCTGCACAGCCCACGGCAAAGTTGTAGTCCCGAGCCATGGCAGTGAAGTGACCAATAGCCCTGGAAAGAGTTCGAATTCGAGATGTACATGCATAAGAAATGGAATTGTGACTGTGTCCATTGATGGGCACTTACGGTCCAGACCAATTATTTGGATAGCGTCTGATAACATTCATGTTGGCATCCTTACGCTCATTCCACCACATTTTGATGGAGGAGGTCAACAGTTCCTGGATGGTGCGAGCTGCTCCATTGCCAGTGTAGCCTATCACAGCCAAGTTCTGGCCACTGGCCTTAAACTTGTTCGTGTTGTGGCAAGCGTCGTGCTTCATCTCGCACTGGCGCACATTGAAGGCGGCCAGCTTAGCCAGCTCGGGACTCCAGCGCATAGTGGCCATTCTTCTGGCTGGCTGGTAATTGGGCAGCTTGCCCAAGGCCAGATTGTTGCGCCTCACGTTGTGCAAACGCACCACATGTTGTCTCTGTGCCAGATTCAGTTCGATGAGCTCGGGTGCCGGACTGGTCGGACACTTGGCAGCCCAGGCCTAGGAATGGGTTTATTAATTATCTGCCATCATGTCGACAGGATTCGAATTGACCTACCCCATTGTTGTTACACGCAATGTGTTGATTACTTCCACACAGCCCAGCGGTACAGTAGTCTGTCTGTCCGAGGACCCCAGACGCGCCAGCGCTCAATAAACTAAAGGCTAGAACAATTCGAAGCATTGCAAAACAGATAACTGTCGATGTATCTCGGCTCCGGGCTTATATACGAAACGCTGAAAAAACCATTTATTGCCAAAAAAAAAATATGGCAAGGCATATATTATTTGCTATGTAAATAGTTACTAAAAAGTTAAGTCAACAAGCCAAACGTTTGTCCGGAACATACGTAAGAAATACCTCCAACTGTGTCTACCACACATCTGGATTTCATCGATGGATGACATCAAACACAATGCGAATGCTATTTTGCCACAAACCCCAAAACAGTTGAATTCAATCTTCATTACAATAATTACTTTACAAGAAACAAGTCCGAAATAAAAACAGAAATGCTTGAATCACTCCAAATAGTCTTCCTCAGTCGTATGTCTATGATGTAAATTTGGTGTATACCAACGTGTAATTTATTAGATATCTGTAAATCTAGAAGCTGACCAAAGCAACATATATCTTAGGTATCTTTCCTATAACTAAGAATCTCTGGATAGACCGAAAATTGTTTGATAATAAAGAGAAATAGTTTGTTAGATAGATTGTTTGATAGAAATAGATAATTGATAGATTGCGAGCTAAATAGATATATGTAAAGGCAATCATAGCTTAAACTGAAAATGTATATAAAAGTTTAGAGCTTTCATTTATAATCATCGGATAGCTCTTTTTATAGACCTGCACACTGTTTATTAACATTATATCTTGACTCTCGTTATTATGTACGCAATATCTTGTTGTTTGCATCGCGCAAATAATAACAGAGCAAACATCCTATCAAAAGAAAAGCTAATCTAAATCGAAAACAGTTATTTTTTTTCTTAAATATCTTTTTGATCTGCGTTTAAATCGGCGCAAAGGTGTACATAATACGGAAGTATCTTAAGTAACCTAAATATTAAACAAATATGACTGTTTCTCCAATTGCCATATGGCAATCAAAAATCTGACGGGAAAAGTTAATGGGCCACAGATTTCTTTTTTAGATTTTAAGCAATCACAGAGGTGAGGGCCAATCAGAGCAGCAAAAAATTTAATGGATATACTTGAATCTAAGTGAAGCTCCGTACGTCCCTTACCAACAATTTTGGCAGCCTCTGCTCACATTGAAAAACAAACTCCCCGCTTAGCAATAAAAATACTTGAGATTTGTAACATATTTGATATGCTGGCATTTAGTTATATGTACTTGTAAGTTTTTATTATGGGTCTTTAATTGTTGCCGTACTCAGCTATAAGTAGTTTACCGTTTGTTTCTCTTCGCACATAGGATTCGTATATGCGTGTATATAATATTTAAAATTTATTTGTTCTTTATATATTTTCCTCTTTTTTTTTGAGTAGATTACATGGATATCATTAATCGGTACAGAAAAATAAATATCATGCATCCAGTGTTGCATCTCTTTTCTCTACTTTTGTTCTCTGTCTGTCTCTATTTCTCTCTTAGCTTATTGCATCTCTGTGGTTCTGTATATATATATATATATATATATATATATATATTAGGTATTTATTGTGTATATATTTTTGCGTAATTTCTCTTTGATTCTATATAATTTAGTGGTCTGCATAAGTTGATCTGTGGGCTGTTTTTTGTTTTCGTAGCTATTTGCTTCTCTAGGTTAAATTTTCATTTGTTGTTACATAATTACGTAATATGTATAATAATATTTGCGCTCACTGGCGTTGTCATAAATTGTACACACAAAATATGGGCTTTTTTTGTTGTTGTATTCTAATCTTTGTTTTGTTTTGTTTGTTATTCCTTATTTATTTATTATTTTCTGTTTTTTGTTTTTTATTTTTAATATCTGTTCTAGTTGTCTGTCAAAACAGCTATCAACAATATCTTTGAGTTTCCCATAGAAGGAGTGAGTTGAGTTACAATACATTCAAAGTTTATAATTGAAAACATTTGATATACGGTTATATATGCTGTATATTGAGATAATATGCACTTATATACATAGCTACAGATTACACAGATTTGATAGCTCTATAGCAAATGAGAAAAGCCTTGCATGAACGAAATTCGAGAATTGTGCAACAGCCAACAAAAAATTGACTTTAAGCCTTTTCGACTCTAAATACAAGTATATATATATATATATAAATATATTTATTTGTTTTTTGAAAAAAACTTCGCTTATACATATCAAATAATTATATTTTAAGTACGTATCGTATGCATGTTTGTGTGTGTGTGTGTGTGTGAGTATGTACAAAAAAGTGTGTGTGCGAGCCAGGCCTCAAAGTAGGCAACGCTTTAGCGCAGCAGTTAAAAGTAGACTGCGATAAATGGCACAAGACGCTTGGCGTTAGACATATCTAAACTAATACAGAGTCTGCAGAGTTTCAATAATATCGCTAAACTAATGGAACACACAATCAACATGCTGTTTGCAAAAGATCTTTGCTTTCCTCGAAGTGTGCAGGATTTATTTGGAAGTTGACGTACGTCTCAAGATCAAAAATATATAGATATACATATATATTTCGCTTTATTTACAACTTGTCATGCGTTTGTTGTAATTATAACTATTCGATTATTAAATAATATAGGCATACAGGTAGTTAAACATATGTATATCAATTGTTGCAGTATAATGTACTTATTTAGTGTAGCATAACAAATGAGCAAATTATATCTTATAGGGGCTAAGCGCACAAATGAAATATCCACAAATCGTTTTTAATAATAATTGTGATGATTTTGCCTATATACTGTGAAGCATATATAATATCCGTATAGATAAGTTTATAGAATTTCAATCGTAATTACTTTGACTTTGACTTTTACTTTTTGTGGGCTTTAACTGGAACGTTTAACTGGGCCAATTCACGTAATATAACCAATGACTATATTTATGTATATATATATATATATATGTTTTTGTTTTTGTATATACTATGTATATAATACCTAAACATAGACCACGAGGGCTAAAAAAAAGTAAACATACAATCTTACATATATAAAGAGAGTGCCGTTAGTTATCATAAGTATAAGTAAGAAATGGAAAGCAACCAATGAGAACTTGTACGAACGCAAAGTATCTCGCATCTGTTTTCCATCCTGTACAATACATGTATATATATATATATATATCTTTAAATAGTGTATATCCCTAGTAACTAACATGGTAGTTATAGTATTGTAAATTAATAGACACCATTTGCATATAGCATTAACAACGTTTTGAGTGTTCGCTTTCTGGTTTCCTCATTGTGTGCTCATTAATTTCATTCATCTTTTGCATCTTAAGTACAAATCCCTTTAACTTTGTTGCTGCTGCTCCGGCGACTGTACTGCAGCCTGTGTCACTGCAGCCACTGATACTCCAGCTCCAGCTCCAGCTCCTGCTCCTACTCCTGCTGTTGCTGTAGCGGCAGCTGCTGATGGCTGCTGCTGTTGTGCCGGCGATGGCGGTGGTCCAAACTTGCTAGTTATCTTGTGCGAGGCATTGACAATAGCCAGCTCATGCTTGGAATCCAAATCACAATCGTAAAGACCGCTGAGCGAGTCCAGGCTGAGCAGGCGCGAGCTGGCCCGACTCGACACCGAGGTGTCATCCACATCGGGTGCATTATACAGCGAATTGACGTCCGACAGAGCGCCCTCGGCATCGGTCAGGCCCGCCTCGTTCAGCAGCGAAATATTCTCCAGGCCAGGCTCATCCGTTATGTAGCCTGTTGACTCCGCGCCACCTGAGATGGAGAGAGAGAGGAGAATGGTTAAGCACTGCTATAGACGATCTTCTTTCAACTTGTTACCTGTGGCCTCTTCGCGACAATCATCGTCCGACCATTCCGACTGGCTCTCAAGCGGATTGGAGTCCATGGACTGGTGGTTATGATGCGCCGCACCATACTTCAACTCATCGTTTATCACATTCTGCTCGGAGCGCAGGCTGCCATTGGTCAGCGGCGCTGTCTCCCCCCTCAGCTGTTCCTGTTCCAGCTCTTCCTGTTGCTGCTGCTCCAGTTCGTCGTTGTGCGCCTGCTGCTGTTGCTGCTGTTGCTGCTGCTGCTTGTCGTTCTTTAACTTATTGTGCTCGCTCTGCAACAGGCGCTTCTGTCGCACATCACGCCCAACCTCATCATCCTCGAACTCCTCATCAGCCAGGTTGTCCTCCGTATCATCGCGTTCCTCCTGCTCCACATGATTGGAGCGCTGCTGTTGCTGTCGCTGCTGATGGTGGTGATGGTGGTGGTGATGCCGCTGTCGCTGCGATTGTTGCTGCTGCTGCTGCTGCATCGAGCCATCCAGCCGGTCGAGACTCTCGTAGCTGTTCTGTAGTTCCTTGGAGCGCGGGCGCTGTCGGTACGATCTCTGCTGCTGTTGTTGCTGCTGCTGGTGCTGCTGTTGCTGCAGCTGCTCCTTGGCCGCATGCAGCTCGAGCATGGCCAGCGCTTGCATCTGACTGCGAGTCTCGTGCAATATCTCGCAGGATTCCGTGTCCGAGGTTTGCCTGCAAAATGGTAAAACTTATTAATTTCTGGCTTTTCAAGTCACTCCAGTTAATTTCCTTACAAATTTCTTTGCTGTAAGCAAAAGGTTACAAAATTAAACCCATTTCATAATCATAATCCCAAGCATTATCATCTAGCTGAATTGAGTTCTTAACTAACATCATACGAGTACTTTTAGGATTAGAAGTAGATAGAAAGGAATCAATGCTTTTGCTGCTTGTGGGAGCTGTGGATTCATTCGTGTATCCTGGAACAAAGTCAAGTATTGTCTTGCGCCTCATATGTGTGTGTGTGTGTGTGCGTATCTGAAGTTTGATCTGTTCCACAAACCCAACGATGGATACTTCGCCTCATAGACAGGAGTATAACTAAAGAATGTGTTTAGAGCTTGAGAGCAAGCATGGGCTATGGACAATGGGCAATGGGCAATGGGGATGAGAGTGGCTGCTGCTTGGTATTAGAAACATATGGCGAAACGGAGGGCAGTTGCATGGGCCAATGGGTTATAGGTTAGGCTGGCATGTTTTGCTGCTATGGCTTTACTCACATTTGACTGGACTCGGAGGGGTTCTTGTGGCGCGTTATTTCCTTGATGGCCTCAAGGCCGACGGGATGCTTCGATATCATGAAGCTGCTGCTCATGGGCAGCTTGCCGTTCGCCTGCATCGCCATGGCGATCAGTTCCTGATCCTGTTGCAGCTCCTTGTGGTAGTTGTTGTTGCCGCTATTCGAGTTGCTGCCACCGCTGAGATTCCCATTGCTGCTCGATCCGCCTTCGGTCATTCCCTGGCCCTGGACCTGGCCCTGGCCCTGCGCATGCCCATTGATGGAGCTCAGCTTGCTGTTGCTCGCCGAGTAGCTCAGATCGCCAGTGGGGCGACCACTGCAATTGCTGGTGGTTTGATCGGTATTGATCGTTGCCGCCGTCGAGGCCGAGACTGCGGCCAGGCAACGGGCTCGCGTCGATTCGTTGAGCAGTCTTTGCAGTTCCCTCTCAAAGGGCGACTTGGTGGCTGTCACTGCAGCATTGCCCGCTGCACCCGCTGCCGACAGCGACACCGCCGCGCCCACGCCCACGCCCGCCTTCTTCTGGTAGTCAAAGCTGTTGCAGCTGTCGCCTTTGGGCTGCGTGTTGCTCGTCGTGTTGCTGGTGGTCAGCTGGCCCTGGCTTTCGGTCGTCGAGCTGAGCTCGAAGTCGCGCAGCTGCGTCATGTCCACAACGGGCGATGTGGGATCCACTTGTATATCGCAGGGATAGAGCCATTGCAGCGGATTGACGCGGCCCACATTGTAGCCGATGCCCAAGCCGATGCCGTTGCGCTGCAGATGGCCGCCATTGATGCGCGGCGAGTCCTCGTCGCCCTCGCCCTCACCCTCGGTGGTCTTCGAGTAGCTCTCGTCCGAGCTGCTCATCGACGGCGAGTGCGGCCGTGAGCTGAGATCATCGGTCGATGACATCTCGCGACTCTCCTCCATATCGTTTGGCAGCTTGGGCAGCGGCTTCAAGTAGCTTCTCAATGCCGGCTTCGGTGGCAGCTGCGGCAGCGGAGGTTGCTGCGAATAGAGCGCATATTGGCGATCCGACTGTTGTTGTTGCTGCAGTTGCTGTTGCTGCTGTAGTTGCTGTTGCTGCTGTAGTTGCTGTTGCTGTTGCTGCTGCTGTTGCTGCTGCTGCATTGACAACACGGAGTTGGGACAGGTGTAACGTGGTGGCTCGTACTTTGGCGCATGCTGCATGGGCATGATCTAGGTGTTAGTCGTGAGTGTGGGCGTGGTGCGATAGCATGCAAAAAGTGGAACAGAGTTAGAGACACACAAATATTCAAAAACTTACATATATAGATATATACATATATATAGAAACTATCAATTATGGGTCAGCATCCACAAGCGTTGGCAATAGAGTTTCCATAATAATGAATGGGTTTTCTTTGCGCATGTGTGTGTGTGTGTGTGTGTGTGGGTGGCGGATTTGAGAGAAAACTTATTTCTTATAGATCTACCGAGAATATGTTACCATAGAGAGCATATTCTATATGATAATACTATTCATATTGATTCCTTACTGGGTTTGCTAACCTTATAACAATATTTAAATGCTCACATAGAATTTAATTTTTTTTAAATGAGTCTAAAAAAATAATCAATATACCCATTTCACTTCCATGAATGAGTATAAACAGGCCCTTCAATATATAATATTTGTATCCTAGAAAACTGTTTAGAATTTTACTAAACTCTGTTGTCCTGCAACTGATATATAATGTATATATAAATAAACTTAACTCCTGCCAGGGTTTGACATCTAATAGAAAATTTAAATGCTTTAAAGGTAATACAATTTCTCTATATGTATATACATGATAATAAGCTGGAAATATACAGTTTCTTACAAAACATTTACATAGATTTTCATATTCTAGCAATAAACAAAATTTAGATCTTCAATAGAATATTTATCATAAGCTCATCAGTATAAGCTCCGAATATTTATTTTCTAACTAAAAAATGTTAATTTAACAAGTAAATATGGAATGTTATAAACAATTTACTTGCTTATGAACAATATACATTTAATATCAAAGTATCCTCATTATTTTAAGCCCTGGATAAATATCCAGGGATAAAATATCCTAGATAAATATCCAGGATAAATAAATAAATATAAATATTTATAAATATATATAAATATTTGTTAAACATTTTCTTACTACATTTTCTGTACTCTTTAAATTAAAATTTTCCTTAACTGTTTTAAGATAAAAGAGCAAACTTTTTACTCTGCATAGCACACACCCATTCACTCTCTCTCCCTCTCTCTCTCACACACACCCACACACGCAGACACATGTCGCTTGAACAGGTAAAATATACCGTCACTTTATGCATGCTTTGGTATTAGTTACAAATGGGTGGTTTGGACAGTGGATTGGCTGGTCGGCTGACTGGCTGGTTGGCTGGTTGGCTGATTGGCTGGCGGATTGGCACATTAGACAACGGCTGAGAATGGGAGCGAGCCTCATTCAGAGTAGTATCTCTTTGCTCCAGATCATGAGGTCAACGTCTTCACTCACCTTGGCTACCGGCGCGACGCTGCTGGCATGCAATAGCGGCTCGCTCTCCCGGCAGTGGCCATAGCCCAGGCTGGAGGACGATGGCTGAAGCTGATTCATATGCTGATGCTGGTGATACAGATGATGCAGTGGGTGATGCTGGCCATGCTGGTTAAAGGGCAGCGCCGGCGGCGGCGCATAGCTGCGCAGCTGTTCGCGCCGCGGCACCATAAAGCAATCACCGCCCAGCACACCGACCACAGCAGCGCCATCAAGACTATTGGCATGATGTGGCCGCTGCGCTGGCGGCAATTGCTCCAGCTGCTGTTGCTGCTGCTGATGCTGCTGCAGCTGTTGATGCCTGCCACCGGTATTCGGATTCTCAATTATATTGAATTCGCGCAACATTACCGAAGGAATGGACTGGTTCTGGAGCTGGTGCTGGATCTGGTGCTGGTGCTGGATCTGGAGCTGGTGCTGGAGTTGGAGCTGTTGTTGTTGTTGCTGCTGCTGCTGTTGCTGCTGCTGCTGTTGTTGCTGTTGCTGTTGCACTGCCACAGTGAGTGTTGCTGGCGCCATATTTGTGGTCACATAATGCATCTCGCCATTGTGTCCATTCTCCCGGATATTGGGCAATCCCCCATTGGTCATGAAATTGGGCTGCTTCTGCAGCTTGCTGTTGAGCCGCTGCTGCTGCTGCTGATGCAGATGGTGGTGCTGTGTGGGTGGTGCGGGCAGCGGCTGTTGGTGCTGATGCTGCAGCAGCAGCTGCTGCTCCTCGCCGCCACACACATTATACAGATGGCCATTATCCTTCTTGCTGTAGGTGTCCGTATTGAGGCGATTCTCCTGGAACTGTGAGGCCTTCTGATAGTACTCGGCTGGATGCAGGCCACCGCCAGCATGTGACACCGACTGCGTATCATTCGCCGCCGACGTCCGGTTGCTGATCATAGCGTTGCGCACCTCGCCATTGAGCGCATTGCTGCTGCTGTCGCAGAGGAAATAGGTGACCATGTCGCCCTTGCCCTTCACCTTGATGGTGCCGCGACAGCGGAACTCAAAGTGCGAGCCAACCAAGCTGTCCACCACCTCCTGGGTGACCTGCGAGTAGCCGGGCACCCCGGTCGAGTCCATGCGGCTCGCCACATTCACCGTGTTGCCCCAGATATCGTACTGCGGCTTCCGGGCTCCAATCACGCCCGCCACAACGGGACCAATATTGATGCCTGTGCGGGAATGGGAATACGATTAGAGGGAGAGGTCTACTAGAGATGGTACTGGTGTTGGAATACCCACCCACGCGCAGCATAAAATTATTGTAGGAGTGACTGTTGATCTCCTGCAGGGAGAGCCGCATGGCCTTGACGTATTCGACCAGCGCCGTCATGTGACGCCGCACCGAGTTGGGATCGTTGGGCTGAATCTTGTACTCGGGTATGAGGCCGACCACAGCCATGTAGGTGCTGCCCACGGTCTTGATCTTGTCAATGCCCCGAAAGCGATCCTCCTTGAGCAGCTCATCAAAGTCCGCAATTATCTCGTTGAGCAGGCGCAAACACTCCAGCCCCTGATCCGAGCCATCCATCTCAGTATAGAACTCATTGAAGTTCGGCACACTGGCGAATATGACGCCCACCTTGGCGTAGCTCTGATGATAGAGCTCCTAAAATAAAGCAAACGGCGATTTGTGTGTCAGCGGGTCAGTCAGCGGGGTCTGCGCCGAGAGGGAGGGGGCGCTCTCTCAATTCTCTTACCATATTATTACGAAATTGCGCATCGAGAAAATGTGCAGCCACATGAGCGGGCAGCAAATTGTGCAAAATGCGCTTATTCGACTCCTGCAGCACATCCATTTCCTTCTTCTCCTGCGAGGCCTGCAGCTGCCAGAGGAAGTCCAGCCGGGCGGTGCCCTCCACCAGCCGTCCGTGCACCAATATCGCAATCATAAAGATGACAATGCGCGCCAATGAGATCAAGTGAAGCGGAATAGATGCTCTAAAATATTAGATTTAGATATATATACATATAAGAATCGATTGCATCTATATGTATATATTTGTGGGTCAATCGGATGACCCTAGAAGACCTACTTGACACGACTGTCGTAGCAATCAAAGATGTTCTGATGCGACAGCTCAATGAACAGGCCATAGATGGTGCCCATGCCCAGCACGAGCAGCGACTTGAATATAATCGGCAATCTGCAAGGAGCAAGGTCAGGTTGTTTAGAAGTACTCTGAGGCAGTCCCGGACGGCAGCTAGACTCACCTGAGAAACACGGATACGGAGAGAAAAGCAAAAGCCGCCGACAATGAGACGTACTGCGGCAAGGAGCACTTGCGATGGGAATCGTTCTGTTTGCTAATCAGCGGTGACATATCCAGTCCTTGCGAGTCCAGGGGCTGGACGTCCACATAGGTTCCATTATCCCAGCAGGGATGATCCGACACGCAGGTGAACTGCAGGTAAACAGGTTAAAAGAGCGGCTCACTTAATAACTCATCATTGGTTTCAGCTCGTTCCGCACTTACCACATTCACCTGGCCCACGGAATAGATGAGTATAATCGTGAATATTGTGATGGCCATTCGCAGCGAGAAGCTCTCGGATATGTCCCAGATGATCCACTTTAGGCGAACGGCCAGCAGGAGCATCAGTATGGCGCTGACCCAAATGAAGGCCGTGAGGAACAACAGCAGCAGGATGAGGGTGCGGGGTAATGCGGTCACCTGCAAGGCGGCGCCCAGTATTAGCAACAGCAGCGAGCAGCCCATGGCCGTGGTGAAGCCCAGATCGAAGTCCTTGTGATATTCGCGCTCCTTGTCGCTCTGCCGGAAGCGCAACGTCAATCGATCCACATGCTCCGACTTATCACAGTCCACGGAGCGGGCATTTATGGCCTGGGAGAGGAAGCGATTCACCCGATTCGTCGGCTGATGATGGGCGGCCACCGAGTGACGTTTGCGGAACGGCCGCTTGAACTTGTCCGCGACCTTCGACTGTGACTGTAGGGGAATAATGCAGGTAAGACAAAATGGGTACAGTTAGTGCTAATTGCTGATCTCGGTTGGCTCTGGGCTGGTAACTGGTAACTGGTAACTGGTAGCTGGTGGCTGGAGTGCTGGCTTGTTGGCTAGATCGAAGAGATCTGGTACAGTACCGAGTACAAGATGTTGTACACACTAAATGGGTCTAGGGCATGCAGTCGAGAGCAGAGCTGTGTAGCGGCATGCTGTGTGAGATTTGACGAAACTACCGCGACTGGGCGAAACATGACGAAACATGAGTGCGTCACGACTGGACATGCGGTAAATGTGTGTGAATGGCGGCCAATCGCTGATTTGAATTGATGTGAACGACTTAACGATGCTTGGCGAGACTTAACGAAACTTATCATGAACGAACGCTTAACGCATACATACATACATATGTAGAAAGCCCGCCCCAAGAGAGAGACTAGAAAGCAAGAACACTTACTACATAAACGATTAAAAAAAAAAAAAAAAACGAAATATTAAAGTTAAAGTTAATTGCAACAATCGAAATAAAAACTTAACGAATCGTACACTAATAAGTTAGCAAAACGGCACGTAACGCTTGAACATGAACGAACGTGTACAGTACAAGACACAGACAGCACAATAGTTAACGAAACACAAAACTGAACGAATGTGAACGAAAATTAAACATTTGTTTGCTTGCTGCTCTGCTCACTTTATTGTTCTTGTGATTGTGCCTATGTATGCGACTAATCGTACTCGCTGTTGAATTGGGACTTGTGCCTACGGTCACTTGAACACTGCCCGCCCCGCCGCCGCCGTCGCCGCTGCCGCCGCTGCCGACGACGCTGCCATAGCCGATGCCGTGCGGTGGCGGGGTAGCATGCAAGATTTTCTGTAGACGTATTACCTAGATCAGAGAAGTATACACAGTATTTCATATTGTATATATATATATATATAGTTTTATGTATATATATCTATGAATATATATAGTATGTAAGCGTATGTATATTTACTTATGTATTTAGAAGAGGAAAAAAAACAGATAAATTAAAATGATTGCATCAAATAAACGAGAAATCGAATAACGCCAACGATAACGATAACGATAGTTAAAAGTCATATAGGATTAAGTTAAATATAAATATAGATCAAGTTTGAGATATAGAAAGAGAGATCAAGGGTATAATTAGCTTAAAACAAAGGCCAAATGAAACGGGACAAAACAAACTTAACGAACGCGCAACTAAACTGTAAACCAGAAATCGGAAATCGGGAACTTCAACTGAAACTTTAATAGCAGATAGCAAAAGATAAGTTTAGAGTGTCAGTTTAGCGTTTAAGTGTTGTTATGCATACTAATTTTGATACAATATGTATATCGTTTAATTTGTTGCAATTATTATTCAAATCATTTCGGTTTTAGTGTGCCTATAGCTTTTGGTTTAATGTACTTAACTGATCTTCATTGTTCGATTGTGTCACGTGTGCCCTGTGTGCGTGTGTGTGTGTGTGTGTGTGGGTGTGCTTGTGTGTGTATTTAATCGTTTGCTGTTAGTGGGTATTACCAATAAGTCCAATAAGTACAATTCACTTCTGCTACTCTTTACACACAAAGTACGCACAACATCGACACAAACACAATAGACGAAGGTTTTCATTTTTATTTATACACGATAATTATTAAATTTTTGTGTTTTTTTAGATATATAGTTTTTGGCCAGTAGAATACAGATGTTAGTAGATACAACAGTACGGATTACAAATCACAAATTACGAAATTACGAATCAAACGATAATATTTACTGATGAACCAACTGTTCTACGCATAAGAAAAAAAAAATTAAGACTTTGATTTTTATAAATTATGCAAAATATTGCATCTACAAAACAAAAGAACCCACAAAATATTTAAAAACAAAAAAATTGGGAAACAATAATCGAGGGGACAGAGTTTTTGGGCTGGGAATTTGGGTACATTGCATACTATACTTATAAGTAAGGCAAACTTACCGCATCCTGAAAGTAAACGAAAAGAAAGGAATCAACGAAAGAAATCATAAAGAATTGTCGCAGTTTACATCAAGCCGACGGCAGTCTATTGAGATTCGGGTGTATCCATGGGATACGATTCGAGAAACCGACAAAAGCGACAAAATGCGAACGTAACTGACCCACACAATTAAGCTCCGCATAGAACCAAAGACTGTATATACATATAAGTATGAGTATATATATGTATATATATCTTTATATATATATAATAAGTATTTACGGACATGCACAGAACTGAGCTACGACTACGGAGCTACTACAGCGAGTCTGTAAACTCTAGAAACACTGGACTACGGCCTTTCAACTATGGACTATAGACTATATATATATATACTGTATAATAATGATGGGGGAGACTATTAATAGTGGGCATTGAGCACTTACCTTGCGCGAACCCTTCTCCGACACCTGGACACTGGCAGCGGTCGCATCGGTGCTACTGCCACGTGCCGCGCCGCCGCCCAGGGCGGCAGCCGCCGATGGGAACGAACCGGTGGCAATGTTGGAGAACGGCACCGGCTCCGAGAACTTGATGGTGTGCAGCAGCTGCATGACCACGTTCGAGACGTTTCTAAATGATAGCTTGCGCCGACTACCGATCGCCGAGCGTACACCAAGCGTGTTTAGCATTAGGGGCTGCAGCATAGACACCAATACATACACACACGGCGCGCGTGAAAGAGAGAGAGATAGAGAGAAAGAGAGAGATGGACATGAGAGCGAACGCTACAAAGCGACTGCATCTAATTGGGCTGGCTAAGCTCACTCGACTCACCTTGCGTCGATGCGGCGGCGGCACAATGAAGAACGTATCCACGCCGTGATCCCGCAGATACGATGAGCGCTCATCGCCATGACCCGCCTCCACCTCGTACTCGCCCGACAGCGAGTCGAGGGTGGCGCGCGTCACATGCACCCGGCCCGGCTCGCCGCCGGACTCCATGTGATTGGCCAGCGTGACATCATTGGACCACACATCGAACTGCCACTTGCGCAGTCCCAGGACGCCGCAGAGCACACGGCCCGTGTGGATGCCCACGCGCATGTTCAGGATGACATCGGTAGCCTCTACGACGGTGCTGTGTAGTAGCAAAGAAATTGATTAAAGACTGGACTCCAAGAAAGTGGAATAAAATTGGAATTGATTTTGGGAGATCAGGATCCGAGATCAACAATTCACTCTCAACATTCATGTGAGAGCTATACTCACGCAATGGCATCGATCATATCGAGTCCCATTTCCACGGCGCATTTGGCATGATCCTTGCGAGGCTCCGGCAGGCCGGAGACACAGTAATAGCAATCGCCCAATATTTTGATGCGCAAGCAGTGGTTATCCTATAAGGAAGGGAAGGAGTTAGAGAGAGAAACAGATATATATCAGATCTACTTATTTATATATACATACATATTTTATATATTTTTTTAAATATAAAAATAAAATGGGGTTTGATTAAACTTAAACATATTTTATAAATCAATTTTTGGACAAAGACAAATATTTTTTAAATTGACAAAAAAAAAAAAAAAACATATATATGTTTTTTTTTTTGTCAATTTAAAAAATTTTTGTCTTAAAAAATTGTTTATAAACTCCTATAACAGGTGACTTTTTTAAGAAAAATAAAAAATTGTTTGTCTTAACAAATTGTTTATAAACTCCTCTATTCTATAAGAGAGAAAGAAAGAGAGAAGTTTTTCCAATTTTTTTTTAATTAAGAAAAACCTTTTTTAAAAGTCTTTTCTCTTTCTCCATTTTTTGTATTCTAATAAAAAAATCGATGCTAGATTTGAGGAATTGTTATTCAACTCACATGCGCCAGCTGATCGAAGCGACCGAAGAGCTCGTTGAGCAGCCGCACCAGCTCCTGGGCGCTGCACTGAGAGGAGAGCACAGTGAAGCCGACTATGTCCGCAAAGAGAATGCTCACGTTCTCGTGCTTCTGTATGTAGATGCGATGGAATTGGCCCGCCACTGGCGACAGAATGTCGTTCTTCATCTGCATGGCCACGTGCTGGGGCAGCACGGAGAGCAGCAGTCGCTCCAGTTTCTCATTTTCGTCCTGAATCTCCAGACGTGCCGCGATGCAGTTGCGCGTGTCGAGGAACGCCCGTCGCTGGGCGCGCTCCATCATGATGTTGACCACGAGGCCAGCCACGTTCACGCCAATAAAGATGACAATGTTGGCAATCAGCTGCGTATACTCCAGGCCTCGCAACGCGCCCGTAAAGATCATGTAGACCGTGATGCTGATGTGCACCGACGGCAGCGAAATGCCAAAGGCGACCGCCTCCCAGATCTGCAGCGGCATCATGGCATACGCCAGAAAGACGACAAACACGATCTGCCAGACGCCCTCGGCCATCACCTCCCTGGTGTCCACCGGAAAGGCGCGACCCACCGTCGGCATCGAGACTATGCAAATGCTGGCCGTGAACAGCAGGATGCCATAGCACAGCGTGGGCAAGTGGTGATCCTTGATGACCGAGCATTGCAGCAGCACCAGCACAACGGCGAAGAGCACACACAAAATCGAGTTGAAGATGTTCTGAAATCAAATTTAATTAAAGTTAATGAAATTTGTCAATCATTGACTGTATTATATAGTGAATATTCAGTAATTATAGTAGTAAGAACAGCTTTTGAATTTGGAATCGTCAGAGCGCGATTGCCGCTCTCCCTATGCTCGTTTACTCTGTGTGAGCTCTCCTTGTCACCTCCCTTCACCTAGTTCTCGCTTCTCTCTGTGCTACTTCACTCTATACGAGCTCTCCCTGTGCTTGGTTTTATTGTGCTCGTTCACCCTGTTCTCGTTCGCCTTGTGCTAGGTCAGTATGATCTTGGTCGCCCTGTATTCGCACAACTTTCACTAGCTCACCCTGTGCCTGCTTCAACTGTACTTACTCCCACAGCGCTTCCTATGCTCGCTCTCTTTACGGTGTGTTCAATCCTCCGGTCTTGCTCACCCTGTACTCACTTGTACCTGCTTTTACCTCACTTCAACTGTGCTCACTCACCATGACCTCGATCACCCTGTGTTCACTCAAATTTCTCTAGTTCACCCTGGGCTTGCTTTTACTGTACTCTCTCTAAACCTCGCTTTTCCTGTGCTCACCCTGTAGGCGCTTACCCTGCACTCACTTTCGCTTTATTTACTCTCGTTATGCTCGCTCACCCTAGGTTACAGCTCAGCATTTTTAAATTGGAACAAAAATCGAGCAGTTGAGCAGAACGTGGCAACTTGGATAATTCGAGCCCTACACAGAACAAGTATGAATCACTAAGAAGCGAACACACTTCTTGAACTAGCCTATTAAATTTACGAGATAAAAAAGTCCTAAATACAATCTCAAATTTTAATCGAAATAAATTGTTTCCTAAATGCTTCCTATATTATATATTATTTATAATTTTTCAATCGATTTACCAATAGCTTTTTAAAGACGCCAGAAAATCTCATTTATATATCCGATAATAAAGGTCTGTTCCCTTTAGCTCCTACATACAATATACATTATTCGAAGTATAATAATAATATAAATATAATAATAATAGAATATAAATAATATAATCAATATACATTGAATAATCTTTGTATTTTATAAAATAATACTATCTAATTTGTCTAATTTGTTTCTGAAAAACATATTTAGACCATTTCGACTACTATAATTACTATAAATAGTGTAAGTAGATTATCAGTACTTATAGCAAACAAATCCTTCAGAGCTATCTCAGTTCATATCAACTACACTGGAAATCCCCTTTGATACTTTAAGCCAATTAAACTTGCACTCAACTGGCTACTATTTATAGTTGGTAAATGCAAAGAACCCAACTAGCGGGCTCAACAATCCGGAACTAGTTAATGCAAACGAAAAGTTTTGCATGAACAGGGCGCAGAGTACTCACATGAAAGGTGGCCGCATTGTTGAAGGCCAGGGACAGGGCGGCCATCACACCGCAGAGGACCAGGACCAGTGCGACGACGCCCAGCACGGAGAAGCGCTGCAGCTTGAGGGTGTAGCGCTGATAGAGGCATTCCAGTTCATCGTTCTCGAAGCGCAGCGTGTTGAGCGGGCGGCCGCGCGTCGCCTTGACGGCATGATCCATGCGGCTGCCGTCGCCGCCGCCGCCGAGCGGCTGCTCTCCAACGGTCTGCCAAGTTCAAGGGCTGCAATTGAACGTAAACAAGAAATTTGTTGCGTGAATTCATTTATTTGCATTGGTTTTAAACACCATTAGCCCCTCGCTCCCTCTCCCCACCTCTTTCTCTCTCTCTCTCTCTCTCTCTCTCTCTCTCTCTCATTCTTTTAATTGCTGCGCTGCGACCTTGAAATGTTGCACGTTCGTTCGCTGGGTGAAATGTTTTGGCATTTTCCGTGGCACGCAATCACTGGGTAGGAAAATGTGCCGCCTGCTAGCCGGCACCACTTAAAATAACATTCTCATTTCAAAAACCCTTCGCCAGTCGGCCCCCGCTAACTTCACGCCAGCTGAAAATAACCGCTAAAAATAAGCAGCTCAGCAGCTCTGTGGCTGCTTTCTGGCGTGAAATCAATCAATGTTCATGTCCGTTCGGTCAGCTTTTCTCATTTCTCGTTTTCGTTTCGTATAAGTATATATGTATATTCTTTTATACACATATACATATACATATGTATATTTGCGTGCCACGCCCACGCCCATGACACAAGCGCCCAGGCGGGCCACATACTTATGCCCGCTGCTGCGGCGACAGAAGATAAATGATGATTTGTATGCGGCAATCCGTTAAATTCATTAAAATATTATGCACAAATTCATTTAGCGAATGCTCAAAAGTACTCGCACATAAAGTATCCGACAAGTCAGCGTAAACAGCATGGAATACCAGAGATGTGCACAGAAATAGACGAGAGCAGCAAGCTCGACTAGAAGATACCCAATGAAGAAGTAATTGAAGGCGAGGCGTTAAGCAAAAATTGCAATTGAATTAACTGGACAAAAATATTGTATTTGAGCTTCTATATGAAAGAGAAGATCTTGTTTGAGTGCGCTGGCAGGCAGTGCACGACTAGAAGATACCCATTGCAGAACTAACTGGTAGTGATATTTTGGCAAATATTGCAGTTGAACTAACTAGTCAAATATATTGCATATAGGCTTATATATGAAAGAGAAGATCTTATAAGAGTGCGCTAATTCCCTCGACTAAGAGATACCCCTTGGAAAAGTAATTGAAGTCGAGGTGCTAAGCAAATATTGCAACTGAAATAACTGGAAAAAAATATTGTATTTAAGCTTTTATATGAAAGAGAAGATCTTGTAAGAGTGAGCTAATAGGGAGTGCTCGACTGGAAGATACCCTTTACGGATCTAACTGGAAGTGATATGTTAGCAAATATTCAAGTTGAACTAACTAGGCAAATATATTGCATATAAGCTTGCATATGAAAGAGATCTTGTAAGAGTGAGCTAATAGGGAGTGCTCGAATGGAAGACACCCTTTACGGATCTAACTGGAAGTGATATGTTAGCAAATATTCAAGTTGAACTAACTAGGCAAATATATTGCATATAAACTTGCATATGAAAGAGAAGATCTTGTAAGAGTGAGCTAATAGGGAGTGCTCGACTGGAAGATACCCTTTACGGATCTAACTGGAAGTGATATTTTAGCAAATATTCAAGTTGAACTAACTAGGCAAATATACTATATCAGCTGACAGGCAGTGCTTGACTAGAAGATATCCATTGTGGAGCTAACTAAAGGCAGTTGGCATATATTAGAGCTATTGGAGTTTGCATAAGGGTAATAAAAGCATATAAAAGTATGCTCGACATGGAGATACCCTGACTTAACTATCTCAAATTTAAAACAGAGAAAAATCAACCATTTTTGCAATCTGTGTATTCATTACGTAAAAATCCAAACTCAATGTGCTATATAAGGCCTTTGGGATTTTCAAGTTCGGGTTCAAATACTAGCTCAAATATCAATATTTAACTATATGTATAGATAGTTAAGTAATCAACTGGAATATGGATACAACAAAAAGAAAACATATATTAAAATTAATATTCTATAGCTTTGCCATGTACTCGTATACTCGCAACAAACAAATGAATCGACAGATAGGCAAACAGACAGTTTTAGTATGTACGGCATATACTACTTACAGCCACGCCTCCTTCTGCCTGTTACACACAATCGCACAAGATAATTATACATCTTATACACATTCTCAACGAGCTCAGGGCATGCAAAGAGATCACAAGAGATGCACAAAGTAATTCAAGCAACCGAGAGATCAGGGCTCAAATTCCAGCAAGAAGCAATACGATGATAATTATTATGCATTATATAGACATCTAAATATACACATGTATATACATCTTACTTGCATAATAACCACACCGATTACTTTGCCAATACCAAAATTCGCATTTAGTCTTTTAATACTTCATAATCTCTTTGATGCGTTTCGCTGACAATTAACGGAATCTAATTGTACAGTTGAAATGAGTTCATTGACGACAGCAATTAAATGAACTGAAGCACCTCGGCAATTTATTAGACACATAAATATGCAGGTTAATATTAATAATAAACAAAGAAAATATTTCACGAAACCACACGAATTTCATTTGACGCAAATTTATAAAATGCGGTGTGAAATATTTACAATTGCATAACTCAAAAAAAAAATAAAATAAAATAAATAGAATAAATAAAATACATTTTGAAACAAGTCGGGCACTTGCCGTGCCGCAAATAGAATTATTGGACAAGCCCACACGCACAAGCACACACGCACACACACACACACACACACATACATCCGCAAGCATTATAGAATGGGTAGAAAAGTTTTGGATTTGCTTTGGAGGCGGTTGGCTGCTTGGTTCAGGGGAAGGCGAGCCACAAAATATAACAAAAACAAACAAACATTAAGTATGTGAATATGTGAATATAAATTAAAAATATTCACGTCCTAAAATCATAATCATAAATGCCGAGAAATTGCAAAATGCGCGCACATCGAAATTATTAAAGCTGCCAAATAGGTAAGAAATCGTCGAGCGAGCGGAAAAGATAGACAACAAACAAACGCAAACGCCACGGGCAAATAGTCAGAGTCAGATATTACAGTAGTACAGTAGTACTACATTGTAGTACATTGCAAGCCCCACAGCCCCACAGCTCCAGCCCCTGCCCCAACCCCAGGCCCAGATCGAAGCAACTGTTCAAATAGTAGCAGCTCGCAAATGTTTCGATATGGCGATATATAAAACAACATATGAGCTAAGCTGATATATAGATAATACCTCGCAAAATTCTCTGGCGAAGTTCAACGAATTGTTGAACCGAATCGAGTTGGAGCCAAGCTCAAATATTGATTAATTAGTATAGACAGCATAAATAAGCCGAGTAGCGAATTGTACGAGAAACAAATAACGCAACACACGCAGAGCAACAAAACAAATGAACTTGGCCAGAGAAGCGCATAGAAAACTGCAGAGAGAGGCAAGTCGAAAGGCAAAGCGAGAACCAGGTCAGTATTAAAGAAATCAACTAAAGAGAAAACTAAAACTCAAGCGAGAACCAAGGTTCAAGGTGACGCCTGGTGAAGGCAGCCATAGAAGCAAACTAGAAGTCAAATGTGAAAAGCTAAGCTCAAAAGAAAATAGAAATAAAAATCAAAATTAAGTTAAAATACAAACTAGCTAGTTTATGGCCAGTAGATAAGTGAGTTTACGTTTTAGTCAGAGTTGACAAAAATGCACTTAAATTTCATTCATAAAACAAAAGATGAAAACAAATTTAAGAAAAGTGGGCAAAGAAAAAAAAATTTTTTTTTTTTTACGAGGTACTTTAACAGCAAGACCTGATAGTCACCCTTTCAAGTCTCAATTTGTCGTAGATATATATCTAGATAGATAGATGGATAGACAGATAGAGAAAGATAGATAGGTAGCAGATAATAACATATAGGATAGATAACTAGATAATTCGAGTTTTGCAAAATAGTTTTATATGAATTTAAAGTAATTCCAATAAGCTCAATTCCGATGATAGTACGACTGTTTAATATTAACTTATTTGCAGTCTCTAAATGATGATGATGATGATGATGATGCTGTTGATATTTTCCAACTCATTTAAATGCATGCAACTAATAGCTCTCTGGGCACACAATGTAATGGGGGGATTGATTGCTGTTTGCTAAATGGCGTCATCTAACGGTGATCTGTTTGCCGCTGGTGACATCTAGTCGAGCATTACATTATAAAGTGACTTGCCAAAAATCGCATGATGTTCTTGCCAGTCTTGTGGACACGCGCAATTTGGTTGACCAGCAAGTTCTTGGCAGCAATGCGGCTCCCTCTATCCGGTCCGGTCCGCCCACACAGCAACAGCAACAAAAGCATTTTTAAATAATCAGAAAAAAAAACAAGTAAGAAAGCTCTAGTCGAGACTGCTCGACTACGAGATCCCCTGAACCCTTGGAGCAATAGATATTTCAATAATTTTTCGCGTCTTTCAGCTTACACAAGAAACACGCACACACACACACGCACGTACGCATACACAGGCATACATACACACACACACGCATACAGACACAAACGCATACACACACTCACATACACACACACATACACAAACACATACATACACATACACAAACACATACACACACAAACACATACACACACAAGCACCCACGCATAAACACGCATGGGCTGCAGTGTGCGCTTACTATGAGAACTTAATTGTTTAATAACTTTTTTTATGGACGTACGATCTTCATGAAACTTTCAGATTATGATTATAACGTGGATATGCATGTAATTGCCAAAGCACAAGTCTCTAGTATTTGAAATACGCTTTTTACAAAAGTGAGGGTGAGGGGGTGAATTTAAGGGTGGGGGGTAAATTTTAACAAAAACCGAAATTGTATAAATTGCATATAAGTATACATTAAAAATTTGGAGACTATAGCAATAAAGGTGTGGAAGATATAATTTTATAACTGGTTTTCGATAAGGTTTTTCATCGATAAAAAAAGATTGGGATGAGTTATCGATTTTTAATGATAAACTTGATATGCGCGCTGTAATTACGGACATTTGAAAAAAAATTTGAAGTCTCTAGCTCTTATATCTTCTGAAATCGACGCGTTCATACATACGGACAGACGGACAGACGGACAGACGGACAGACAGACGGACAGGGCCAAATCAACTCAGCTCGTCACCCTGATCAAGAATATATATACTTTGTGGGGTCTGCCACGCCTCCTTCTCCCTGTTACATACATTTCAACAAAACCATTATACCCTGATTTCCCATTTTCAATGGGTTCAGGGTATAAAAAGAAAAAAACGAGAAACAAGAACAAAGAAAGGCAAAAATCAAAAACAGAAAGTAAAAGAAAATGGTTAGGCAAAAACCGAATGTCAGAAAAACACGAAAATTTCTTGTGATTTTCAATGTTTCCGCTTTGATGGATGCATGTGAGCAGCTTCTACGGGGCGCTTAATGAATTTCTTTGCCAAGAAAAAAAAATCAAAACGGACGTTTACTCAATTAAAGGCCACGCCCTCCTGCCAGCCGGGGGGGAGGGCTTCGGGGCTGTCAATCAATGGCGACAAAATTGCAAATGCAGCGTCATGTAAAAGTCTTCAATTAGAATTTTGCACAGATTTCTGATTGCAGATTTTTCGATTTTACGATTTTGTCGATTTGTCGTCTGTCCGACTGTTTGAACAGTAAGACCCAATTTTCGATTGTATCAATTGACAGCAATTAAGAGTCGCAGACGTCCGGCCATTAATTATCATTAGCAAGCAGCAATTGATGATTATCGTTAGTTTGAGAAGACTTTTGTGATTTGGTGCGCGGCGGCAGAATGAAGCAAATATGTGTAATTATAATCAATTCAATTATAAATTTCCAATTGCCAAATGCCGTATATAGAAACGCTCGCCGTCTGCCCAGGAAGCTCTACCAAACAAATTAAGCACAAGCCAAACAAATGCCAACGGCACACAACACAGCGAAAACAAATTGACGCACACGCCGGAAAAACATTGAGATACAATTGGAAAAAAGGAAACCAAAAAGTGCCTCACACAAATACAAATACAAATACAAATGCAAACACAGATACAAATGTTCAGCCAAAAGCCAGAAGCCAGAAGCCACTTAATGTGTGTACAAATAATTTTATAGCTTCTTCTCTGGCGCAAATGCAACTCAATTAAATTGGATTAGTATTGATCATAGCTGGCGAATTAATGAACCAAAATTACAGTTAATGAATGACTTCTTCGATTACGATAATATATACGGCATTTGCGAACTTATACAAAAAATATTCCAGTCAAGCATTCCACACACAGAAAGCAGCATAAACATTTAAAACTGATTTTTCTCAAATCTCCCAGCAATAATAAATTTAATATAAATTTTAAAAAATTCTTGGAGTATTGAACTGTCGCTATATTTATAGATCATATCTGGGTGAGCTACAACGACCTATAGTGCACTCCGATTTATGACTCAGACCACTTTATGCCAAGCTACTCTCTTGTTCTGTGTAGCTTTTGATGGGAGTTACTCCGAGCTCAGACTCAGAGGTCTAATTGGACTCGATAGAGAGATATATGCTGAGCTGTTTCTCGCTCAGAAGCAACTAGTTTTAGTTTAAAGTTCCTTTCTAATACCCTATGTATATTATTGCGATACTCATTGGTGAAATGGGAGCAGGGGGGTAATGGGAGCACAAATGCCCTTTATTTGTTTATCGTATACCCCTCGATCGCTGTGGTGTTTGTTTATGCCTCAATGCTCTCCTGCAGTTCGCTTTATAGAGGATATCACAAGATGGCCCTCAATATATCTTGCTTATACAATAGTCCTTACATGAAACAATTACTATCTCTACATCTTACAGGCTTCAAGTTATATTGTAGAGTCAATATATCGAATTATATATCGATAATAAAATCAAATGAGTTATTGAAAACAACCGTTAAACTCGTATAAAACAAAATTGTATATTTCATGCGGACAAATAGAAGAGCGGATAGGATTGCTCAAGACAGCACCTGCTGATCAAAAAGAGATATAAACATTATATAAGTAATATATGCTATCTAAGTAATCCTTATATTTAATCAAATTTATAGCACATAAAAGCACTTACATTTGAGTAAAGAAAACTCAACCTGATTAAACACTTTGGTATACAGACTCAACAATTCCCATTCTATTTTTTCACTTGCAGTGAATTTTCCAGTTCCAGTTCAGTGAAATTTCCAAATCCAGTTCAAAAAGTCCATTCAAAGAAGGCAGTGCATACATAAGGCATTCTTGAAAATTCACTGGAAAAATATGCTATTACTAAACAGTTTATTGGACTTTCGTCTCGCTGTGCTGCCATTTTTTGTTCGTCTTCGACAGAAGCAGACGCAAACTCATACGCCATGTGGCACCATAAATATTTATAACGAAAGCAACCTTTGGTACGCTGCGGCGCTGCCAAAGAAAATTCAATCAGACAATAGTTTCCGATTGCAATTTGTTGATACACAGCATATGCGGAGCGCACGCCCACGCACACGCACACGGCCGCCCACCCTCGCCCACTGGTGCACCTGCATCAGAGATAATTAATTATACATATATTTTAAGCTATAAGTTAATTACACTTCAAACATGGGGTGGGCCAGCGGGAGTGGGAGAGAAAACACTCTTGACATTTCGACCTTTTCACACACTGTAAACCGAATAGAAAGCGAGCATATGGGTTGTTCGTTTCAATTTTAGTTTATTAATAAATTAAAGCACGAAAGAAGCTAGAAATAAATTATATCAAATGAGAAGAGCTTAGTTGAACTTTTTATAATTCCTACAACTGTTTTTTTTTTTTTGCATACAGAGTAGCTAGTAGTCGCGCATACTCAGAGCTATCAGAATTTTGTATTTTCATTTTCATTTTAATTTTTTTTTTTTGCCTTTTGCAAAATGACTACGACAAATCAATTAGCGGACCAGCATGCCAAGCAACAACAGCAACAGCAGCAGCGCAAAGGCTCAAAGAGTGGCCAACTTTGTATGGCTTTTATCTGGCCCCGCTTGGCGAATATATCTATATATATATATACACTATTTATGTATGTGTGTATGTGTGCATACATAACCCAATCAATTGGCCAATTTGCTGCTGTAGTTATAAGGAACTCGTACATGTGCAGATTTTGTCCAGATGTTGGTGCCATGGGCTCAGTTCATTATCACGTGTTAAATTCAAGTTTCATTGCTAAACATAATGAAATTTATGTACAAACATGTGTATTACACACATTTATTTAAATGTATTCATAAACAGGCACACACATACATATATATGTGTATGTGTGTGTATGTGTATGTATGTCAATATTTGTTTGCCTCAGCTGCTGTTGTCCCGTGATGTCAGCATCAGCTTGAGTGGGGTTATTTATGAGTATATATGGACCATTGCTCTGGACCCCAAAAAGATGTTTAGTATATGTCTTTTCTCTCTCTCTCTCTCTCTCACTCTCTCTCTCTCTCGCACTCTCTCTCTCTCACTCTCTCTCTCTCTCGCACTCTCCCCTTCTCCATCTCTCTGCCCTAATTGTCAGTGAGTCATTGTTTTGTGTCCAAGATGTCCGCATCTGATGTGAGATTATGCTAAGATTTTGGTTTGACTCGTATGAGATTTGCAAACGAATTTGTACAACAATTTAGTTGAAATTGCGCCCAAACCACGAATTTGACTGTCTGCCAACAAATGTAAATTTCACCCAGCTAATGCAGATAGAGCGGGCATATTGGACTGCTGAGTTTACCAGGAAATATCTGGAGATATCCTTTCAGCATATGCCAGCAATTGTCAATAAAAATAAATATATATATATATATATATATATATATATATATATATATATATATATATATATATGTATATTCATATATCACATTGCCAGCTCAACTTTTTACGTAGCCTAGACAACAAATCATTGCAGGCTCTGATTGATGCTTAGCTTGGCCAAGTCTCAGCGAGTATTAGTCAGCTATTGCCATAGAGATGCCCGCTTATCAGTCAGCTTTCCGACCTCCGCTCTCCGCCTCCCGCTTTCCGCTTGGGGGAAGTTCAGTTCCCCATTTGAGGGCTGCCTTATCTGCAGCTGTAGCTTATTTATTGTTGGCTCAGTGCCTCATTACTATTTGCACGGTCTCTTGGCGCTGGCGGCAATGCAGTTGGAATGCACCGTCAGCTGTACAAAGCGGCAGCAACACCTGGCGCTGCTCAGTATCAATTGCGCCCTGCCTCTGCCGGCCTGGTTGCGGGTTGCGGGGAGAGGTAGATGGACGTAAATAGGCGCATAGCTACTAAACGATAAGGTGGGGCAGGTGATCTTCGGTGGTGCAAGCAAGCACCAACAGCAGCAGCAACCAGAGTGTGCAGCAATAGGTCTATTTCGAATTGAAATTGAAATTGAAATTGAAATTGGTAACGCTATCGTCGATTGCCATTTGGCTGTTTATGGCATTTTTTGCGCCTAATTAAACGCAAATCGCAAATTCGCAAACGCACTGAGCATATGTAAAACTGTCAGACGGGCAACGGAGCCGGTACGTGGCATTTGCCAAGGAGACGGCTGCTAGGTGGGGCAAGCGGTTGGCAAGGCGAGCCAAAGCAAGGCGAACCATGGCAAGGGCATGCAAAATTACCACAAAAGGCCAACACACAGCACCATCAACAGCAGCCACACCAGCAACACCAGCACACGAGCAACACCATCAACAGCAGCAACACGAGGCAACAGGAATATATAAAATCAATAAAAATGTATTTTTAACACAGATTTCGTATGAAAATTATGTTGAAGTAGCTGAGCTGGGCGAGAAATGATTATAATAGCTGGTTAGATTTGGCGTTAATCGCGTGTGAATGCATCCATCCCTTTCGCTTTCCTTTCCCCACTGTTGGCTCAGCCGAGGCGTGTAAATATAAAATTTATGAATAGTTCAGCAAACAACATCAGCTGCCCAGATGGACAGCACTGAAACGAGAGATATGAGGTGTGTGTGTGTGTGTCTGTGTGCCTGTGCGAGTGTGTCCTCCATCTCAGAAGCTTCGCTTCGCTTCGGACAGTTATCTCGTTCAAGAATTTATAGACGTGCGTTGCTGTCAAATCGATTTTCAATCGCATGACGCAAATTAAACAACATTTATGCATAAAAATATATATATAAAATTCTTTTTGCCATTTATATGAGTATTTCTATATATATATATTTATATATTGTAGTATTACAAAATGCATAATTAAAGCGTAGCATTCGTTACCCTCGATTTACTTGTTTGGCTAAATGAAATTTTCATGCATATGTAATACCCAATTTCAAGGGCTCCCACACGAAATGACGAAATGTATTACAAAATGACAAAAATGTTATTTCGATTTTGCCATTTTTTTCCCCTCTTTCTCTTTCTTTTTTTTCGCTTTTTTGCTTTTTTTTTGGACTTTTTGGCAAGACCACAAGCAAGTGGAGGCTATGCCAGCACACGTTTCGGCCTGACTGCTGAAATGTTTCTAATTAGACACAAGATTGACGGGCAACATTCACCAATGCCACGCCCCTGCCTCCGTCTGCCTCCAGACAGTGCCAGCAAGGAGGAGGAAGAGCAGGCGTCAGCAGGCGAGATTGTGCTTAAATGTGAGATGAGTTCGTAATTTGGTGACGGGATGACTGAATGACTGGATGTCAGATTGACAAACCGAACGATCTGGCCATGGCAACATGTCATGTCCAATGCTGGAGGTGACGCCCACTTGACGGCCGGGGCGAAAGTGTCAGCGCTACAAAACGATCTGGATTAAGGTCTTATGCAATCTGATCTTTTGTAATCCTTCAACCAATTCATTTCAATATGCAACACGTAAAAGGCAATCTCAAACAGATAAACAAAAATTAATTGTTTAATATATTTAGCTTTATCTTTCATATCAACATTACGGACTTGTTATAATTGTGTCGCGCTCAGTCATCAAGTTATCAGCAATTTATTAATTGTTAAATTAGAATTTCAAATTGCTTGGCCTATCCGACGCTAACGCTATTCATTGCTGGATAACACTAATTGATCGTTTAATTAATGAATATTGAATGCATTTTTAATCACATTCACCTGTATCAATTCAATTGCATATTTAAATACTTGATTACATTACATTAATTCTGCGTAAGATTTGTGAACAAGCTAAGATTAATGAAAGATCAGATATATACAAGGAAAAGGTCTGAAGTTCAATGGAGTAATGCAACTAAGTGATATATTAAAAAAGATGATATAAAATCTTATTATCAATTGAGTATAATTGTATTAAGTATTAGAGATAAATATATATTTAATTGAAGATCTTCACTCAAGATTATGTTGAGATCTTTGCAAGATATATCTTCTTTCTATTATTATAAATTGATGATCAAGCATGAATTTCAATTGAGCAACAATATCATCTGAAATATCTAGATAGCTTTAAACAAATTATTACAGCAAAGTGCGCATTGAATTGAAGATCAATCAATAGAATGAAGAATCAATCAAACTGTAGATTTGTTAAGAAATGAATAACAGAGATAACACAGCTTCTTTGTATTATTAAAATTCATGATTAAAATGAAAAACCTCTTAAAATAAAGTTCAATTGTGCAACACAATGAAACGATAAATCCAAGTTTTTAAACAAATGGTTATATCTTTTATAAACATAGAACTAGTCAACAATTAAATACGCAACAAATTGAGAATCAATCATTTAATCTGCAGAAAGTTTGTTATAGCTTCAGAACTTTATTCTATTGCTATGAAAGATGATTCAAAGCAGAAAATCCTTAGATCTCTAATCAGAACTTGTATAGCTTCTATAATTTAAGAACTTATGCTAAGCACTGCAACTAAATGCGTATCGAATTGAGGATCAATCAATATTGAATTGCTTTAAAGCCCGTTTACATTGTCACTAAACCAACGAACGACTACCGATGCTTCAATGTCAAGCGAGCCATTATGTAAGTAAGTGTGTGTGCGTGTGTGTGCGTGTGTCTTTGCTGTGCACAACAAATAATAAAACTTGGCAGCAATTTGATAACTTCATTGCTGTGAAATGCAAGCCAGGCACGCGATTCCCACTGCATTCGAATGCTCTTCTACGACAACAATCGACGACAAATGTCTATAATTTTCTGGCAATTTGTACAGAGAGCCAAAGTGCAAGGGGCACACTTAGTCGTTGGATAAGAGCGTGCTCTCATCACAACGTAAGTGTGTATGTGTGTGTTTGTCTGTGTGTAGTGCTTCTGTTGTGTGCCAAAACATAGCTTGAACTGAGATCAACGATTGAGGCCAGGGGGGCGGCACTTGACGGGTCGATAGCATAACGAGAGATACATTAAACAACATCGTTTAACGGGCATTATAATTATCGGCAATCAATGCAGCTAATTACGTAAGCGAGAGAAACGAGAGGCAGAGAGACAGAGAGACAGAGAGGGAGAAACTAAGCCAGAACCTTGACAGCTGCACTCACCGAGCCAAGCTCGGCATGCGATTACGGAACTGGGCTTTGGCTCATGTCATATCGTCGCATCTAATGTCTCATGCAGGGCACGCAATCGCAATCGCAATCGCAATCGCAGCACAGCGCAGCGCAGCGCCATAAAAGACCAATTGCCGGATAGTGAACGGCTTGGCCAGCGGCCAACCATTATGAATGTCAAATATTTGGACGTTTCAAGTGAAAAAGCGCGTAACAAGTGGCAAACAGAGACCAGCAAAAAAGACCAAAAGACCAAAGGCGACGGCTGACAAGTGACAAGCGATAAACGGCATTAAAGGCACGAAACGACCCGAAACGCCCAACAAACAAAAGCAAGCAGCTTGCCAGCAGCACACCGATCAGCAAATACTCTTGATAAGCGTTGGCTCATGACTAAGGCTAATGTCGCTCAAGTCATGAAACGAATCGTGGCTATATGATCTATGCAATCAATTCATTAATTGAGGCAACAAATTGATGTGGTTTCAAATACAAAAATATCGCACAAATATTCCGTAAGGGTATACCGTAAGCTACAAAAACATTTAACCACATGAATGTGTCTGTCTGTCTGTGTGTCTGCGTTCGTATGTCATCTAAGCGACCGCGAATATAGCCCAGCAGGCAACTGCGTTGAGCAAAGCACACAATGTCACTCATACATCGTGCATATAACGTATCCGCACAGTGGGACCAGACAGTGGGCACAGACATGCCAACAGCAGTTATCTGCCCATTAACTGCTTAATCAATGCGGCAAAAGCATGAGAAAATATATGTACACATATCAAGAGGCGAGAAAGTGCATATATTATTAATATAAATATATTTGCATATAATATATTCTATGAGAGCATGCATATTATCAATGTGTTTCTATACCTTTCCCTATGCATACATGCATACATATAACAAGCAGAAACCTCTTAGAAGCTTAATGCTAGTAACTTTTGTAAGAGACAAGGAAGTAAAATTATTTCCTAAAAATACTAACTATACCTATACTAATAATACTATAATGCCAATACCATACTACACATATACCTATATACCATACTATGTAAACTAACTGCATCGCAATATAGTAAACACAAATTACAATCCCTTTTCGAGCTCTCTCTTTCACTGCCATGGTTGGCTCATGACTCCCTCTTTATCCACCATTAAGATTGCTATATCTCTGCACTTCTTGGGTATTTGTTTTAGTCTAAGGCCGTTGAAATGTTTTTAAATGGCTTTTTGAAGTCTCTTTCTCCATCTAACTGGCGATATGACATGACATTGCTGCTCAACACTTTGGTTTGTTATTTTTACCGCTCTCTCTCTCTCTCACACACACTCTCTCTATCTCTGTCGCTCGCTTTGTAGGATACCAATCGTATCCACATCATTCAATGTGGCGTTCTTGGCGCGTCTCACTTAAGCCCGTTGAATTTTAAATGGGCAGCCAGACAGACATCCGAATAAAAGACAACAAAAAATAGGAGGAGGAAAAAGAGAGAAAAAACCGAGTAGATAATAAAGCGCCGATAGCGAACTAATATTTCAAGAGCCAAACAAACTGTATATTGGCATTGAGCTTGTCCTTAGACTATTTTGCAAATTGCAAAAAAAAAAAAAAAAAAAAAAAAAAAAAAAACAAAAAACAAAAAAAAAACTAAGAGAAAATTTAAGAAGTGAACGTGAAAATAATGAAAATCCAAATGCCAAGCGAGCATTTTAGGCCGTCCAGCGGGTGGCCTGCTGATGGCAACAAAAGGGTTTTGACAAGGACACATTCACAAAGCACTATGGACGGGGCACATGAAAAGGATTCGCAGCTGATGGCTTCACTTTGCGCCTGGCTGCATTTCTGGTCCTTGAACTTCACAGCGCCAAGCAAATACAACGAACGGCTTGCATTGAAATTCTTAGTCTTATGTACACACTTATATATATGTATGTATATATATAGGTGTATTTGTATATAGAAGCATTTTCTTTACTGTTTTTGTGCTGTATATATATATCTAAGAGTCTCGGCTGCGCTCACTTGGCCAACATGGCCTGACAACTGTCGTCCGGTGTGCAGTGTGCGGTGTGCGCTGTCCGGCATTCAGCGATAATAGCCGCAAAGTTGCGACGGGTTGTTGAACCAAATATGCCAAATGAATTGCATTCAGCCCGGGCAGCACGTCCAGAGTGCAGCGACCCACGCACAGGAAACACCTGAAACTGCAACTGCAACAACTTCAGTCCTGAGCACAAAATCTCCAGCTGCTACAGATCCCACAATTGAGAGGCTCAATGGATGCTGAGCTAGATTAGGCAGTATATCCAGCTAGGTTTCTATATAGATATGCCTGCGATCTTAGATATCTTAGATCTTAGATATATAAAATGTACAAGCTTCTATATCAGATATGTTAAGCTAAAACTGTTAACTACAAGCTACACATTACTGCCTGACAGTTAACAGTTTTAGTTTAACATATTCAATTTAAGTGAATGTTTGTATATAAAGATGCGTTCACTAAATGTTTTAGATAAATTTTAGTGATAAAACTTAATATCAATATTAAAAAAAATAATAATAATATAAATTGATTTTAATAATAATAATTATATTAATTTAAAATTATTAATTTAAAGTTATTCTCAATGTATTGAGGTTATCCATTTATAAGTATTATTTATCAGTCGCACTATTTTTTACGACCGCTGGTTGTATTGTTGTATATCCTTAACTTAAAAGACAAATTTGTGTCATATAACAGTGCCTAATTCATATAAAATATAAAAAGCAATCAGTTAATGCATTCTTATATATTTTTCTAATAAATATAAAAATATGTAATAATGTGAGGACCTCACGAAAACATCTGCCTGCTTATATTATATCACTAGATAATTACATACATCAGCACAACAAGTTGATAGAAGAAAAAAAAACGACTGTGCGATTCTCTTAAGACAAATATCAATCAGCTGGCATTTCGTTGCCTCCTGTTGCATGCCCCCAATCACATGAAACGCGCATCATAGGCATTAATTGACGCGCCTGGCAGATTTGTGGCAAACGCTTGACCTTCGCATGCCCTTCGGCTGGGCCCACTTCCTGCCGCGCCCTCAATCTTCGCTTATCTATTGTGTATAACATATACATATAGACACACACGCACACACACACTCACACATGTGTGCATGCATATTTTGTCAGTGATGTCAGTAATGCGAATCGATAAAAGGCTATCTATCTGTCGAGCATGAGGCAGGCAGCAACAATAGACAACAGCAGCAGCAGCAGCGATTCGGGGGAGCCAAGTAGTTAAGTAGTCTCAATATGAATGGCAAACAGATTGTCCAATGCCTACCTGCAGCTAGATAGGCTGATGCGATGCGATGCGATGCGATGGAAACGGAACTCGGCTTTTCAATCTCAGTCGAAGCATTGTGATATTGATAATGCCACCAAGTTCTTTATAGCTTATTGCAATTGCTGTCCAATAGCCCCAGCCACTTGAGGCTTATCTGGAGCACTTGAGAACTGATTATATGTCCGCAATGCCCGCCCAATGAAAAAAAATAAATACAAAAAAAGAAAAAAAAAAAAAGAAAACAAAACAAAGCACTGATTTTTACAAGTATATTACGTATACGTAAAGCAGTAGCAATAACGCTACTCACCCTCCTCGCACTCATGTTTGTATACCCTCGCCACGGGAGAGCTAATCGCAACAAATATACCCATAATAATAATAATAAATAATAATAATAATAAATATTTATATGCACAAATTGAAATTGTGTCACTAAAAGGAACTTGAGAAAATTCATCTCATATTTAATTATAGAGAATTATATAATATATAGAAAAATTAAATAAATCTATAAAGAATCTTAAAGAAAAATTTTGTAAAGTATACTAAATTGGATTGAAATTATGTTGTACTAAAAGAATCTTGGCAAATTCCACCTAAAATTGAGATATTGACAGCTTTGATAGTCTACCAAATTAGATTGAAATTGTTGTACTAAAAGAAACTTAGAAAACTGCACCTAAAATTGAATGAATCCATAGACAATTCTATTGACAGCGAGTCTTATTTTTGACAAGTAGAAATTGATAAACTAAAAACAACTCTAAAGCGAATGCACCTAAAATTTAAATCTTATTGACAGTGAGACTTATTATTGACAAGTTTGATAAAGTATAAAGAGTTTCATAGAAATTTCTTATCAGTTACTTCCAATTTGCAACTATCGAACGGTAAGAGTATCTAATGGCGTCACATTGAAAACACCTCTGCCACCTGTATTTTTTATGACTGGCTATAATACATAAATATGCGCTCATAAATTTAGTACGCATTATGATAATGACATAGGAAGCTTTCGAATCGCCACAAGGCGAGCGGTGGGTGGGGGGTGAGTTGCGACCGGAAGACCTATTGCATGGGCTACTCTAGAGGGTTGGGCAGGGGGCTCATTTCTTTGTGGGCGTGCCTCGGGGGCTGCACTGCATGTCCAAGTCTCCAGTGTCGGCCATTTTACGTCGTGGCACTGCAGTATTATTATTTTACACATACACAGAGAGGGACACAGAGAGAGAGAGAGAGAGAGAGAGAGTGAGAGCGAGAGAGTGGGAAAGACACACATAAAGTAGTAAATAGATGCAAGCATTTTGCACATTTGCAATGGCATACAATTTGCGCCAGTTCCTGTGGAGCAGACCCGAACCCGACTAAACCGCAATGGCGACAAGGGAGAGCCCAGCTCTAACCGAAAGCCGGAAATAAACTGTTCGCCATTTTTGCTGCCAATGGGTTCAGTGACACAGTCGTCCTATCGATCGTCACATAGATTGTCTTTGCCAGCCAATGCAGGCGCATTATCAGCCCGAGTCGAGTTTGTTGAACTAGTAGAACATTTTGCGGAAATCGAATGAGTAGGTAAACAAAACAAATACTTCAATTAAGATTGTCTGCAAGGATATGTAATTGAAATGTAGGATATATAACATTCGTATGTTCGTATATCCTTGTGTAAGATCTACCCATGACTGGGCATTTTCCTTATGTAATATTTTCATAAGAAATGGAAGGAAGCTTTTTCTAGTTAACCACATTAAAATGTATAAAAAATTTCAAAATTAATTTCCTTTTATTTTTAAGTTTGTTGATTTATTTATTTAATTATTTCTTTATTTATTTTTATTTTTTTATTATTATATTTTATTACTTTTATTGTTATTTATTTATTTTATTTTTTATTTTTTTTTTATTTATTTATTTTATTATTTTTTTTTTTTTTGTTTATTAATTTATTTTTTAATTATATTTTTTTGAATTAAAATATAATATTTTTTATTTGATATATAAATGCAATATTCAGATATGTGCATTTAGCATGTGACAGTTGCTAGCTTTAGTATGAGTTTTTAATTAATATGATTATAAATATGATTATTGTCTAAGTATATATATATACATATGTGTGTGTGTGTGTGTGTGTATGTATGCACCTGATCAGCGTAACTACACTACAGCTCTTGTCGTTAGCGACTTTAAACGGTACTCGACACTAGATTTTTATGGCCAGCAGTTTAGGAATTTTTTTTTTTTTTTTTTTTTTTTTTTTTTTTTTTTTTAGCTGGAGACTTGGTTTGCGTCTAATGAATGGCTTTTGACAACTTATTGTGTGGCCTGGTGTTCTTTCCCTTTTCAAATGCTCCAACTGCCTGATGATATGAGAAGTGCGATAATATGATTGATGTTGCTGTGTCTCTCTGTGCATGTGTGAGTGTGTGTGTGTGTGTGTGTGTGTGTCTTGTCGTAAATGGAGGCAAATATTCGTCGCCTGTTGTCGTCGACGATGTCCGCTAATTTGATGCGCATACAGTGCGCCCTGCCCCCAGCCAAATGTTACCCTTACGATGTCATCCTCTCATTAAAACAAAAACAAAATAAATATAAATATAAAAATGAAACAACAACAAACAGTTTCGTGAGAAGAGAACGAAACTCATTTTAATTAATCAATTTGTATGTGGCTAAAAGTGCGTCGTTCGACGTGCCGATGTTGTATTTATTTCTCTATGCCTTGGCTCTGCTTGTTCTTGTTGTTGTTTTCGTTTGTTTACCATTTGCTTACTTCATAAAACTGCAATAAATTGACAACGATTCTGGCTAGAAAGAGCAACAGAAACAAAAACAAAATAGAAAGAAAAAAAAAACAAGAAAATTGCCTGCGAACTGTTGTTGCCCACTTAATTGTCATAATTGCCTTTACATAAACGGTTTTGGGCTTGCAAACAGTTGCCAAAAACGAACAAAAAAAAAAAAAAAGGAAAAAAATTGTTACGAACTGACGTAACGGCCAAAGTCCGCCAGAGTACTCTCGACTAGCCCTTTCCCTTGAGATGAGTGCTGGGTGTGAAAGGCAAACAATTTGTTAACAAACTTTCCATAGATAATAGACATATGTGCAAATTGAATCAAATTAGTTTAATCAAGCTTAAATAAATGATAGGCACACATTGGCGAAAACTATTTGCATATTTCTTTTTTATATGCCGCAGCTCTGCTAGACTTAAAGACTCGAAACTACGATATCAAATCCAAATATTTTCAGAGCTGACTAATAATCTGCGGCCTATATATGGGGTGAATCAATAATTCAAGTGCCCATTCCGATGCAGGTGCTGATGCATTTCGCATGCATTCGTTTGACGAAAATGCACGTTCAGAGTCGTTAATCCTCTGATTATCCATGACATACAGCACGCGAGCCATCTAGTTAGCTCTGTCTCTTTCTAGCTGCAGCTCTCACCCCGCACCACACCCTCCCGCTTTCAGCCGTTTCCAGGTAGAAACTTGCGTAAAGCATGTTCATTTAAGCCCCACAATGAACCGACTTAGCTTACGGAAACTGGCAGCAGGCAACTGGCATGTGACTGCTGATGAAAACGTGTCCATTCTTATCGGCTACTGAAATAAACGCACGTCATTAAGCAAACAATTAACCAGTTCACAGTATGATCAAAAACTAAAACCGATTGACTAGGCTATACTCTGTAATCAGTTGCAAAATCATTTCAAATTTAAAGTAGACCTGAAAAGGGGAAAGATTATATAAGATCTGCCTAAATTTATAAGAACTGCATAGAAAGGCTTGTTGCTTATAGTAAGTAAATTCTCAAAATAATCAAAAATCGGAGTCATTTGATCAAAGCTTTGAGATTAGGAATACTATATAGCTGAAGCTAGGAGAACTGCATAGAAAGGCTTGACGATAGGCTAATAATGAAAATGAGATATTTGCTGTCAGCGACAGTTTTAGTCTGAGAGCTGAGTAAAATTTAGTTACAAACAGCTATGAGAATTGCATAGAAAGGTCTGTTGCTTTTGGTAGGTAAATAATCAAAAGGAGCTAATTGCTGTCTGTAACACTTATACTCTGAAGTAAGTAAGCTAAGCTTAAAGTTCAAAGTCCTGAATTGAGAATACAAAATTGATAAACCCCATCAATTACTTGAATTTATGAGAACTGCATAGAAGGGAATAGTTACAAAAATGAGCTATTTACTGTAACATTCAGCTGTGCAGTCTGAGAGCTGAGTAAAATCAGAGTTCAAAGTTCTGATTAGACATACAAATTAAGATATATGCGAATTCCATACAGTAAAGACGACAACTTCAATGCCCTACAAGCATTAACAGATGAGACATGCCAATTCCGAGAGTTCGCCAAGTAATTGCGAAAAGTCTTCGGCAAACAGCTGCAAAGGGCGAGCGCTGACAGGCACGAGGGTGCTCGGTGGCCCTGCGCTGGCAGGCCCAATTGGCTGATGAAGTGCCTCTCAGGCACATATCGGATGCTGAAGTGGCCGGCCAACCGGCTGTGTGCTGTCCAGCTGTCCATCCGTGCAGTTGTCCAGTTGTCCGTTTTGGGGCAATTGGAGCCAGTGGACAGCTCCGGCTGTCAGCTTCATAACGCAAATTGCTGTGTTAATTGTTTGTTCGCCAAGCGGCTTCAGTTTGACAGCCGGCGGAGATAGCTGCTGAATCGAATGAGTTCATGAGTGGCAGATGAACAAAAAAAGGAGATGGAGATGGAGATGGAGATGGCTGCTGTAGCTGTTGCTGTTGCAATGTTGCTAATTGTGGCATTAGTAAATACAATTTTCCCTCTCTCTAGTGTGTGTGTGTGTGTGTGTTTGCCTGTCAAATGCCTCAAATGGCTGTCAGTTAGTCAATCTCCCGCCTTACACTCACCCGCTCTCCTTTCCTCCCTCCCTCTTCCTCTCTCTCCTGTCAGCTTGTGGCTGTTGATTGATTGGCTGCTTTGATTGATCGCTAAGCAGGCGCGGCAAATTCAATTTCGAACCAGTTCAAAATGATGATCATCATGATTTTAATCTTGTTAGTCACATTAACAGACAACAGATGAAGCACACACACACACTCACATACACGAGCACACACGCACACTCAACATAATTGCTGCTAGGCAGCTAAAGTCTGTCAGATATTCAAGTAATTGAAATATAGTTGTCAAAACATACTCAAAAACCTCTTGAAAATTCTTCGCTTTATGTTTTGACAAGCACACGACAAGTGGCATTCCGATGCACAGAACTTGCCTCGGCCCAAAAGCTTGTTAACCACTTCGATCAACAATCAAACAAACAATTGACGCTGGGAAAATCACTTTGGCTTACTTCAGTTTTTGAATATGCTATCGATTCTTTTACATATTTATTTAGTAGCTCAGCTTCCACTTGTGACCTGAGTTATATAAGCCATTAGGTCTGTAATATCATAAATCTGTATAGCGGCTTTAACTTTTAGCTGTTATCGATAACTTGACATCGATTGTTTGTGTTTTTCAGGCGCTGCTGAATCTCAGCTTGCAGTATTTTTCAAATCTTGTGCGTCTATAATATCAAAATACTTATAAATCTATTAAATTATTTTACTATTAGCTCTTATCGATAACTAGATATCAATTGTGATCGGTGAATTACAGCTTGAAAATGTCAGTTCTGAAAACTGTTATATCAAAATTTCTATAATTATAATTTGCTTGTTGCTTTAAATATTAGCTGTTATCGATAACTTGCCATCGATTGTGATTGTGATAGGTGAATCACAGCTTGGAGTTGTCACCTAAGTTCTGAAAACTGTTATATCAAAATTTCTATAATTATAATTTGCTCGTTGCTTTAAATATTAGCTGTTATCGATAACTTGCCATCGATTGTTTACGCTTTTCAAGCGCATTTCATAGTCGACTCTTTCTTAACTTGGCTACGGCTGTTACAACAACTATAGCAACAACAACGACAACAACATGCGCTTTATTTCGTCAACGGCGCGAACATTACAAATTTGTTGCGCGTGCGCAGCAACGACAGCGCGTCGCAGCTGACGCCGACGCCGAAGCCTCTGTCGACGCTGTCGATAACTGCGCATACATTTTGCGAATTGAAACGGGCCCGCGCGCGCGCTCGGTTTGCTTTGTCCAGCCAGCGATTTTCTATTTCACTTTTAATTTCCACATCATCGGACTTGGTACGCCGCCGCTGCATCTACTATGTGTAGACAGTTGCAGTTGCAGTTAACATCGTGTGCCCCGTCTGTGCGTCCAACTGGCGGCACGTCTTTGTCAGGGTTGCCAGCGTGAGTTCATTTTAATTGCCAGCGCATTCCTTTGCCGTTGCTGGAGTCGTTGCGAGCCTGGCCCAAGGGGCATTCAAGCTGCGTCAGACCGTTTGCAACAGGCAGCCGAAGGTCTGCACTCGAACGACACCACTCAACGCCAGCCCCACATTCATGCACATGCCTATCGAGCACTATCGTTCGATAAATGATTGTTGGCGCTGAATGAAAAGTCATAGAGAATGCGCTTAGACTGACAGGCGCGATTTAATACTAGAAATAATTGAGATTAAGATTAAATGCTGGTGTATGTGACTGTGAATGTAGAGTGGGTACTGCGAACGATAGTTATCGTTAGCTATAGCTATCGTCATCTTGAACGTTATCGTAATCATTTCAAGAAAACGTACAAATTTTAGGATATGCTTCATTTAACATTTTTTTAATAGTTATCGTTTATCGATAATTACTAAACTAGTTAATATTAACCATAATCTGCAAACTTAGCTGATTGTCGTGTTAAGCTTCATAAAAGCGTATTTGTGCGAGTTTACAATAACATATCGATATCAATATCGTGTATCGATAAGCAGTATTCGATTATAAAATCATATCGGCGATTTCAAATAATAATACTAATCTACCATAATGCTAGGGCAATACTTTTTTTACTTGCCCATCATAGTTGTTTTATGTCACAAAAGGCCTAGATAGTTATCGATAGCTGAGCATGTTCATAAATTGTGATGCTCAAAGCATTTCTATATATAGCAACTGTTTTATTCGCTTTTGTTGCTAGACATGTTTCCCTCAAAGCGGCCACAGACACGCGATTTACAAATATGCAAATACATAAGCGCGCAGGCCATAAATAATCGATAAATGAATGCTCACGGGCTGTTTATAGGGTATTTAGAGAACGCTATGCTGAGCTTTGCAGCAGCGGCGATTGTAAATGATTTGCGAGACGCAGTTAACTTCTGTATCTGTCTCGCGATATGTATCTGTATCTGTATCTGTATCTGTATCTGTATCTGTATTTGTGTCTGTGTGTGTGTGTGTGTTTGTTTTTAATTTCTTAGCTACTCCGTTCAGTGTTTTTGTGACTCGCTGGCTTGCCTATTCACAGTCACCCTGCCACATTTGGGCGCAAACAAATTAATTTTTGCGCCTACATAAAGCTAATTGACTTGAATAGCGGGCCGTCGGGCCGTCGGGCCGTCGGGCCGTCTGTGTTGCTTGCGGCTCTTAATTGTGGCCACAATTAATAAAGCCGCCGCTCCGAAAGTCAGCTCAACGCTATCTGCATCTTGGTGGCGCCACCTACACCCGCAGCGGCCGCAGCAGCCGCAGTCGTAGTCGTAGTCGCAGCGGCAGCCGGAGCAGCCGCAATGAAAGCTGACAAAATGCCGCTTGACCTACAATTTGTCAAGAGAGGAGGCGGACAGCCGTGAGCATAAAGACGCCCATGTGCTGCACGTGTGATTGGGTCAACTCAGGTGGCGCCCTTAGCGGAAGCGTATCAAGTGCATGTCACACACACGCACACACACACACACACAGGGGGCGAGGCAAAAACTATGCCAAATGCTTTGGTTAATTAGAAATCAATTGAAACGCATATAACGTATAAGTAACTAGCTAGCAACAACAACAATCTGACGACCCAAATAAGTTTCCCATTGCCTCAACCCGCGGCGCCTGCGTCTTCAACATTGTTAACGTCGTCGCTGTCGCTGCTGCTGCTGCTGCTGCCGCTGCTGCTGCCACCGTTGGGTGGCATGCAAACCAAACTGAATGCAATGCAACGAGAGAACCAGTTTCTCTGCACAGCACAGAACCCGCCACATCATCTCTCTCTCTCTCTCTCACACTCACACACTCGCTTCACCTCTCGATCGACTCCTCCCCAGTTTTATCGTTCATTTGGTGTGTCAACTTGGCTATCTTAAAAATGCTTAATTGCTCGACTTGCATAAAAAAAAGCAACAGCATACGAAAGAAGAGTAAGAAAATAAAATTAAAAACTAATTGATAGCCCCGAGCAGAGGCGGATCGAAGCACTCGGAGAGCGAGAGCAAACACACTGAGCAACAGCCTTATCGTGACCACGTTCCCCCAGCTGCTACAGGTGCAAGATCACACCTTCCACACAATCGCCCAGCTGTCATCGCGCAGACAATTAACAATCTGTAATAATGTCAACTGATTGGACGGGCGCAATAAGTTTTAATTCTGTAGAGGACAGAGAAGTCATTTAAGGTGCCTTCAATCAGGATCTATCGAATTACATTGCAAATCACTTTTTTTTGGAATTGATTTGCCCTGTAACCAATGGGATTTCATGGTTGTATGAAGTTGAGGGACGTGGCCAATCGTAAGCTGTGCATAAACTCTCAAGCAGACTGAGTTCATCTAGACCGACCATCCATTCATGCATTCCGCCCTTCCATTATTCTACAGTACGCCAATGCCTCTTTTCATTCGCCTTTTCTTACCCCAAATTCTGCTCTCGTCCGTTAGGGTGTGAGTTTTTTCGTCCGGTCATCCCACCATTCGCCCGTCCGTCGATCTATCAGCCTATCCGCCCGGGTATCCCAGCCTACGCCCGTATTGACGGGACGTATAGACGTCCGCTCATCCCACATTTCGTGCGTCCGTCAATATATATGTTCATCTCTCCTTCATTCCATGTATCAATCCGTCCGTCCGATTATCTCCACCCATACCACCTTTCGCCATCTGCCCGCCAATGTATCTGATCCTCCATCCATCTGTCATTCCATCAATCTATTAGTTCATCCGTCCGTGCGTTCCCTCTTATGTCCGTCGCATCTCATCTTTCGTCTCTTCGTCCAATCTATCTGCCCCCCCTATACTTCCTCCCATTTCGCCGCCTACATGAACACCTCGATCTCGAAATGCACAACATATACATGTAAAATATGAAATTTATAGCGAATTTGATAGCACAAGCATTCATCTGGGCTTCGTTTGTTTTCCTTGTGCCTGCACCTTACATAATAATAATAAAATAACAATAGCAAAAATAACAGCATTATAAATATGAATATAAATAACATAACGAATCGTTTGACTATCGTATTGCAAGTAGAATGCGAGCAATTTCTTTGTTATTGAATTGTCGCAAGTGACACGGACACCCACACCGACACACACACACCCAGGCAAACAGGCAAGCAGGCAGCCCCAACTGCCCCACTCTTTTACCTTATGTACCTTCTCATGGGGCTCGCGTCATGCCACATTTTAGTATAGTTCAAGTTCCAGTCGAGGTGTTTGCCACCCAATGCACAATTTGCATGCATGTCACGTTCTTCGGCTTTGAGTTAGACTTTGTCACCTGCCTGCCTGCCTGCCTACCTACCTACCTGCCTACCTGTCTGTCCGCCCCCTCTGTCACGCACACACCTTGCGCTGTCGTCTCATAATGCATAAAAGACTAAAATCAATTAACAAGCAAAGTCGATTTCAATCTTTTGTCAGTGTGTGTGTGTGTGTGTGTGTGTGTGTGCTGGCTCTCCAGATCTTTATGGATTACCTAAATCCATTGAAAAGATGCAAGTTGCAAGTGGAGCCTGCTCCCACACCACTGCGGTGTTGCATGCAGCGCGTGTGTCAGGCTGCGGTGGGCGGCTCTGATATTGTTAAGTTGTCAAATTGGGCTTGGGCGCAACGCATAGACAAAGTTGCAATTACATTTTGCGCCTCATCCTGATAAAAACGTTGGCGGCGCTGCTAAACGTGCTGCTTTGTCTGAATTTGCAATGCGTGCTGCAACAACAACAGCAGCAGCAACAACAGCGGCGGCAGCAGCAGCAGCAGCAGCGGCAACACCACCAACAACAAGAATGCGGTCACAGTTCATTGAACCGCTAGAAATGCAATGCAAGTAGCTCATAATGATGCTGCAGCCAGATGATTATGATGTTAATGACGTGCCACAGATGCAGATGCACACGATAATGATGATGCTGCTGATGATGATGACGATGTAGACGATGATGGGGTTTCAGTGGCAACTGGCACTTTAGCGCGTCAGTTAGATGAAAAAAAAAAAAAAAAAAACACCTCCAGCGGCTCAAGTATCGAAGCAGAGAGAACACAACGATTTGACAATGGAAGCAAAAAGAGTTGTCAGAGGTGCATATATAATATACAATATATAAAAATACATATGCCCATACATATGCATGCATATGTGTGTGTGTGTGTGTGTGTGGCACTTGAACGACAAAATTCAATGCCAAAAGGGTAATATTATGCGATATGCATGTCTATATGCAAATCACACATGTGCTACGAATGCCTGGGAAAGGTCAGACTACAGTGAAGATTCGCTAATAAACAACCATTCAACATAAAACATCATTTATGGTTGTTGAGAAAAATAATTTCAATAGGTTTCAAAATTTAGTAAAAATCTAGTCTCTTTCAAGTCTTTAAACTAGGTACAGTGTGGACTCTACTAACGGACAGCTTCGTGACTGCATCTATTTTCCATTCGAATTTCGGAAAACCAGTTTAAAATGATATATAATTTTCGTAAATCATTTGAGTGTTTTCCACTCTCAGTGAATGCATTCAAAAATGAAAAGCGCAAAGATAAATTTGCATAATTAGATTAACAAAAAGATATATATATTTGAATACTCCTAGAGTTTGATTAAATGATAACGAAAACTTTTACACTCGTATAGTATAAGAAAAAGTTAATCTAAGCCTAACTTCTCTAACAAAAGTGTAAAATGCGTTTAAATAATAATCCCATAATAATTTTAGTCACCTAGTATAAGTAGGGTTTATTAAATCGCTGTCTGACTTCTGCAGTATACGCTAAAGATATATACAAATAAAAGCTTATACAGCATAAACTAAAGATATGTACAAATAAAAACTCTATACTGCATAGGCTAAAGATATATACACATATGTATATTGTATAAGTAAGAGTTACCCCATACCTGTCTTATACATACAGCATACACTCAGTTTGTATTGAAACCAATTACAAATATTCTTTCATCAAATTATCTTATAACTTAAACTTTTTCAGATGCCACACATATTTTTATCTTCAGCCAGATTCCAACTTCCTCTTTTCGCCCTCAAATTGAGTTGAGAAATGCTCGAATGAATTACTAAAAAATAAAACGAGCAAAAAATCGCAGCAAAAACAGCCGGCAAAAGGCAAAGGAGAAAAGATAACAAAAACAAAAAAAAAAAAAAAACAAAAAAACGGAAAACCAAAAATCTCGCGTCTCAGCCGATTCCCACTTGCAGCTTCGACTTCCCATCCAAGCAGCTGCTGCTTGTGCTTCTTTCCAGGCTTCCGGCACCCTTTGATCTATTTTGGGCTGCCGAGTCGCCCCAGCGAAGGGAAGCCAATGGAGCCCGTATGCGAAACTTCAAAAAATTAATAATAAACAAAGTCATCCATGAACTAAAAACACAATAAGAATCAGTTCTATTAACGTAAGAGGTTACGTTAGCTTAGTTACTCGCACTTTTATATATAACCAACTAAATGAGAAATCTATATGAATAAGGCTGATGTAAAAAGGATTTGACTGCTGTTTTTTTTTTTAATATTTTTAATTTATATATACATATATTTGAAATATATATATTTTTATATGCATATAGATTATAAAATTGCCTTAATATAAGAAGCACATTTGTATAAGATAAAGCTGTATAAGAATATTCATAAGGATAGTCTATTTTCTTTTCTTTTTTTTTTTCAAGCATATAGTGCTTTAAGATCTATATATAAGACCAAAGTCAGATGTGCAAATATATTTTAAAGACATCGCTAACGGAAGAGGAAGAGAAGTAAGAGGAATCAACAGTACATACTGTATGTAAATGTATATGATGTATGTTTTGCAACACTACATGTGTTTATGTATGTACTTGTAGAGGCAGTCGTACAAGAGCCAAGGATTACGCCTGGGCAAATTTGGTTTCTTCTGCATAAACTCCCTTAAATACACATAAACTATATTATATATACTAGCAGACGGTTAAAGATCTTTCTTGAGCAAAGAGATCGCCCAGTAGAAAATGTTAATCCCTGTCAAACAAGCTCTTCACGTCTGTCCACAACTGGCCGTGGAGGGGAGGAAGAGAAAGTGAATGGAGCGTGTGACCAATAAGAATCTTAATGATAAGATGCTTATCAACAGCAAGCGCAACAGCAACAAATAAGAAAATCACTATAAAACAACATCCGAAAAAAATAATAATACAAATAAAATATTAGAAACTTACCCAAAAGCAAACGAAGACGTTGCAACGTTGAAGTTGACGTTTTTATTTTCAATAGATTTTGTTTTCTTTTTGTTTTCTCTATCTATCTCTCGCTCATACACTCCCTCTCTCTCTCTCTCTCTCTCTCTTTCGCCGTTTTCGGCTTCTTTATGATGCAGCGCTGCAAGAGGAAATTACATATAAGCTGGCGAGGAAGCAGAAGAGCGAGAGCCAAAGGAAGAGGCATAGCAACAAGAGCAACAACAACAACAACAATGCAGGACATGAATATTTATTCTAATTGAAAGTTTTTGGCTGCCATTAAGCACACACACACACGCATACATGCAGCAAGTGTTATGTGCATGTGCGTGTGTGTGTGTGTGTGTGTGTGTAAAAGGGGTTTGTTGCTGCAGCGGCAAAAGTTGGCGCTTGCGTCACGTCAACAGCGCCGTCTGCAACATCAAATCGAATTTTCCAAAAAAAAAAAAAAAGAACCCAATAAAACAAATAAAAAGCAGAAGAAGAAAATGAGAAACCGAAACAAAAACAAAGAAGAGAGGCAAAAAAAAACCGACACGGCCAAATAGGAGAAGCAGACTAAGAGGAAAACGAGTTAAGGCGCAGACAGCAAAAGACAATGCTGCTGCTGCTGCCATCGCGTCCCAGTCGACGCCGCAGTCGCCGTTGTCGTTGCCGTTGCTGTCGGCGTCGCTGTCGCCACAGTCTTTGCTGCCGTCACTTGCTGCAATCAGCACAGATAAAAGCAGCCAAAGACAGTCAAAGCAAACGCAACAATAGCTGCCGCAGCGGCAGCCGCCACATTTTGTTGTCGCTGTTGTTGTTGTTGTTGCTGTTACAATATTTTGAAAATATTATTTGTTTACGCGCGTCTTGTTAACAGAGAGAAAAATCATCTAAAGTTTTGCTTGATTATGCCAGGCTTACGTTTCAATATTTTGACGCCTTTTAGTTGCGCCCGCGCATCTTCCAAAAACAAAAAAACAAAAAAAAAAAAACAAAAAAAACGGCCAACAACAAAAAAGCCAAGGAACACCACAAACTTTTTACACTAGACACCAGAACCGTAAAAAAAAAGCTAATAACACTTTGCAATATGTGTGCCAACCACTTGCGCCGAGACTTTAGTTGCAAGCTGCTGCTGTTTAATAATTACTTTATGTTAATTATTTCTTGATTTTGTTAGCAGTTTAGTTCTTAAGTTAGGACAACAGTGCAGCAGCTGTTGAGCGACACGAATACCGCGCGCAACGAAAACAAAATGAAGACTAACAACTAACGATAGCAATGTGATTGCAAGCGCAACGCCCCAAAATACCAAAAAACAACACTACAATAAAATACCGCACAAATATACCAAGTACGTATGACGACTGAAAGTGCGTATATGCCCAACAAATCAATTCTGTAAAAGAACGTCGTATTTGTTTTCTGAAGCATATAAAATTATTTAATATTAAATTGAATTATAACTGTTAGTTTAAAACATGCAAGAAATATATAAGGTCATACTGTCACACAGTGCTGCCAGACAAATTATATTTGTATACTAACAGAATGTATCTGAAGCTCACAATAGGGGGCGCCACTGCTTGCACTCGGTGGTTGTGAGCAATAAAATCAACGGGAAAAAGCGCTGCTACTGCTGCCCTCGCCGCTAATTTGTGAGAGTGAAACATTGAATGAAAACTAATATAAATAAACATATTGGGCACAGTATTACTATAGTATCGCGGGAGTGAACAAAAATGTGACAAACAATAGTAGTTTCAATTCATTTGAGATTTTGCAAGCTATTGCTTCTCGGCGAACTCAGTGTGCATTGAGAGCTTTCGGCCATTCAGTCAGCTGGGACGCATTTTTTTTTTTTCGTATTGTGTTTGCATTTGCCAAAAGCTGTGCTCGCTGTGTTGTCATCGTTATGTGTGTACGCATTGTTGTTGCCACAAAAGCTTTTTCAACTAATAACTGCTGCGCTTAATTTTCCACTTGGTGAATCGAATTGACACAGTTGCAATCAGAATCGAATTGAAAACAGCAAACGGCTGCACTTCATCCGCCATGATAGCCAAGTGACAAAGCTCGTTAATTTCTGAACCCCATTTGACTTGGTTAATTACGGTTCGATTTCAACGGGTACAGCTGCAATGTCAACGGAAAGCAATACGCCCGTGGATCCGCGTGTCCAGGTATTTGCCCTATATACATAGACTGCATCCCTCTATCCACTATTTCAATCGGCTAATTGGTTTACATTCCAGATTGAATTAGAAAAGCTCAACACAGCGACGGACAATATCAATAAATATGAAGTGGAGCTCGATGTGAGTTTTATTATTGATTTTTTTTTTTTTTTTTGCATTACACATCGTTTCTTATTTACTTTATATAACATTCACTGTCTCCCGTGCAGGAGGCGAAGTGCGAATTTAAGCGTCTGCTGGCGGAGAGCGTGGTGCGGATCAAGGCCGCGGCCCACAAGCTGGGCAACTCGATAGACGCCGCCAAACCCTACTACGAGTCGCGCATCTATGCCGCCCAGTTGGCCAAGGAGACACAGCTGGCGGCGGCCAATCATGAGAAGGCCAAGTCCATACACGCTGCCGCCAAGGAAATGGTCTATCTGGCCGAGCAGGGTCTCGGCGAGAAGTCCACGCTGGACACCGCCTGCCAGGAGATGCTCAGCCATGCGGCCAGCAAGGTCAATCAATCCCAATTGGAGGTGACCGACACGCGCAACGCCCTCAAGATGTGCCAACTGAAGCTCGAGGTGGCCAACAATCGCGTAAACAAGCTCCAAGGGCAGCTCAAGCAAGCATTACGCTCCTCCAGGTATCTAATTGGACTCCAATTTGACTCTTTTTTGATGCTCTGGCAGAGTGCATATTCAGTTTTAAATAGGGTTTTAACTGGTTTGAGAATTATTTGATTTGCATTTATTAAAGTTTATCTTATTTTTAGATTTATTGACGAAATTTTTGAATAATATTAATATAATTTCGTCAATAAATATTAATATTAATATATATATAATATAATATCTTTAATATTAATTATTATTATGTTAATAATTATGAGTATAAAAGAACTTGAAAAGAAGTTTTTAATGTTTGACAATTTTAAAATGAGAATAATCTGATAATATAATATTTATATTATATTTGAAAACTGCGAATATATATTATATTTTAATATATTATATTATAATATTTATATTATATGAAATAAGTTTATCCCAGTTTTCAAATATGTCAAATATAAATATTACATATAGATATTCGAGATATTTCATCTACATTCAATATGATTTATTTCAAATATATATGTAAATAATGATATCTAGACATTTAATTTTAAAAATATTATAATATAGTATACATATATAAGTATATATATATATATATATATATACATATATATACATAGATATATGTATTCATAGGACAAACCCAGGAGCTCATTTTGGATCCAAGAGCTTTTCAAGATAATTTGTTACTTATGGTAGTTACTATATACATATATATACATATGTATACATAATAAGCCTATCTTATATATAGATTGAATCCCCATATGATCATATTCCAATTCGATTTAGTTGCCACTCTGCCAGAACATCTCTTGGTTGATTTTTTTTTGTTTTTGTATTTTTAGTTTTTGGTTCTACTTTCGGTTCTATTTCGTTCTCTTCTTTTGGTTTCTTCTTGTTTCTTCCTCTTCTTCTTCATAGATTGCAGCTGCGGCGCAATTTACTTTTGTTGAGATACTTTAGCATTTTGCACGCTTTGTATTGTATCCAGTGCTCGTGAGTATGCGCTGCTCACCTGCCGCCAATGCCACGCCCACTAATCTAGCTGATAATCGCTCGTTAATGCAGGCCCTACTATGAGACGCGCGCGAACTACAACGGACTGCTGAAGGCGCAAAAGCTGCGCGTCAACGAGCTGGAGGCCAAGGTCAGCGCCGCCAAGTTGACCTACAACGAGGCCCTGAAGAATCTGGAGCAGATCTCCGAGGATATACACAGGCAGCGGCAGCAGCGCAACAATTTGCTTAACTACGAGGCAATGCTGCGCCAGGTGGATGCCATCGATTCCCAGCAGCAGTCGCAGCAACAGCAGCAGCAGCAGCTCCAGGCAGAGTCGGAGCAGCTGCAGCTGGATGAGCCGGAGGAGGAGTACTTACGCATGCCCGATCGGCTGGGCAGCGGCGCCAGTTCGCCGCGCCAGAGGCACCCCGATCCGCACGACTGTCCGCATCTGCTGCACGACTTCGAGACGGTGTTGACCTTCCCACAGAAGCTGGCCGGCGGCATGCACAAGTCGGCCAGCACCAGCGCCACGGATGGCGACAATAATCTGTTCGCCCAGGCGCAGGGTCTGCGCGGGCCGTACGAGGTGAAGCCGCGCTCGGAGTCGGGCAGCAGCTCGCTGGCCTCGGCCTCGGCTTCGGCATCGGCATCGACGTCGGCCCCGCCGGCGGACAACGACATCGATCAGTGGACGGAAATACGGCTCTCGCACTCGGACAGCACCAGTTCGAGCTATTCGAATCAGTCGCTGCTGGAGCAACAGGCTCTGGATGGCGCCGGCAGCCTGGGCGGCCACGGTTTGGGCTATGGCCTGGGCGGCCTGGATGCGGATGCACAGTCGCAGCACTCCACATCCTCGTCGGATGAGCCCAAGCGCAAAGTGACCTGCACGACGATATTCCAGGACGATAGCAGCGGCATTGGCATCGGCATCGGCCTGGCCGGCCAACAGATGAGCCGCAAACAGAGCCTCAGCCAGTGGCTGTCGCGTTCGAATAGCTTCAAGAGCAGCGGACGACGGCAGAGTCTGGATCTGTTGATCGATGCCGGCGACAAGGTGAAGGATGTGTTTAGCTACGGCTTTCAGAAGGTCGGCCGCAGTCTGGAGCGGCGCAATAGTGAATCGGAAATGGCCAACGATGGCGGCGAGACGGATGCGCTGCTTGCTGCAACAGCAACAGCAGCCGCAGCCGGTGCAGCTACAACGACGACGACAGCGACGGCAGCGGCAGCGGCAGCGAATGCCTCAGCTGGCAGCAACAATAGCAGCGGCAGCGGCAGCAGCAGCGGCGGTGCCGGCGATTTCTTTTTGTTTAGCAGGTCAGTAGATGGCAGCGGACGCAGCGCCGCCGGCGTCAACGTCGGCGTTGGCAGCAGCCTACTCTGCACGCTGCAGAATCGCCTGACAAAGCTCATTTGATCAAATCGGACAAGAAATCAAACAGATCGATAAACGATAAACCGATTTACCGCCAAACTGCTATTCCAAATTCAAACTGCACTCACTCAAAAAAATTACAAAAAAAACTAAAAGAAAAAAAACAAAACTCCCAAATGCTTCAACTACTGCAAGAACTAATAATAATCAGCTACTGCAATTAACTAAATTCCTAAATGCTCGATAACAAAAAGTAACGAATTGGCTGCTTTAATTTGGTATATTTGCTCTTTCAACACACAAATTCGATTACAACAATCACAAAAACAACAACTACTACTACAGTAATAACAACAATCAATCAATCAATCAACCAACCAACAACAACAACAACAAATACTACTACAACTACTACTACAATAACAATCAACTAACCGCATTGCACGCACGCACGCTTCTCAAAAACAAAAACTAAAAACCAAAGTCAAAAATCTACTTTTAACAAATTTGTATGTACTGCAAATACTTTTTGTTTGTGTGTGTGTGTATGTGTGTGTATGTGAGTGAGTGTGTGAGTATGTGCATGCGTATGTATGGGAGTGTGTATATGAGAGTGTATGTATGTATATCTGTGTGTATCAGTGTGTTTTGGCATCATGAAATAACTTTTATTTTTCTTAATTTGCAATATATATTTTGGAATTGAACATATGCCAATTTAATTTTAATTTTTTAATTTAATTGAATTTAATAACAACATAATTTGAAAGATTTATATTGAAACTTAATTATTCATAAAAAAATCATGTAATTAAAAAAAAATTTGTTATTTATTTGTTTATTTTTTATTTTTATTTTTTTAATATATTGAAATTGTATTATGAAATATAATTAAGTTTTTATATATATCTTTCAAATTATATTATATATATCATTTGTGATATTAAATACTTTACTTTTCAATTTCAATCTATTCAACTGAATTTTTTTAGTATTCATTATTTTCATGTTCAACCGAAGTGAATGAGCATAAAGTTATTTCAAGAAACCAAATGCACTTATCGATGTGAACTAGTTGCTGATTTGTAATATTTCCTTTTTTTCGATTCGATTCATTAGATTTCATTAAGCATAAATTTTCATGCATCCATTCTGCTTAAAACTTTGCCAAGCTTCTGTCTCTATCTGTACATCTTTCTCGCTATCTCTCTCTCTCTCACACACTCTCTTGTCTCTTTCCATCACATTTGCGCCTACTTTAATCTGTTGTCTTTGGCTATCTCTGTTTTTGGTGTTACACAATTACAACAACAACTACTTTACAGATCCTCAGAACCCAAAGAATTACTATCCGATGAGCAGGTTGAGAATTTGCTATTGAATCACATGGTTGATGAGCACGGCGTCATCATTGTGGAGGAATTAAAGTCACCAACGGCCGCAGCACTCACAACCCGAACATCGGCAGCAACAACAACACCAACTAGCATACAGCAACAGCAACGAGCTGCTTTATTATTTTAAGCCTGAGCTATAATAGCTAAAATTCGGAGCTGCTGCATATACCATTTCCCAAGCAATTAGTAAGAGGCGTACATATCACTTGACATCATTCAATCCACTGTGAGGTGGATCGGCAGGAGCTGCCCGAGATCATTCAACTGCTTTCTTTTAACGCATAGCTTCTCGCTATGCTCTAATCCTAATATGTGCAATAATGTTGTTTAGCGTACAAAGTCAAACAAAAAACAAAAACAAAACAAGTTACATTTTATGCTGTTCTGTAATTGAATTAACTAACTAAAGCTAGTCATAGGCAAAATGCATACAAAAAGAATCAGTTAGAACAGAAATATATAAAATTAGCAACAAAAAAAAAACACACACAATTCAAAAGAGATAAACCGTAAAATACAAAATAATTATAGAAATTATACAGAGTACGTTATAAATATACATACATATTAATATTGACTTAAATTGTTTTTTTTTTTTTTTTAATTTGCCATCAAGTAAATTATTTAAATTAACGTTTTCCTATCGATAGAACAAAGCACACACATCGATAATGTTTGGTGTACGATTTTTACTTGGGCAGTGAAAAAGAAAACAGCTTTTGTAAGTGAGCAGCTAACTGCATGAGTGCGATGCTCGTTTTATATATTATTTGTGACTTTAATTGTATACGAAAAATAAATAAATGGCGTTAAAACTATGACATAGTATTATATTTCAGCTAGTTATAAATTCTAAATGACATCTTATATTATTTCTGAATACACAAGTTGGGTTGGCAAGCGAGGGATGGGACTTGATATTCCTATCGTATATTTCGCAAATACACTTGTCACATTCATTCATATCGATACCAGTAATCGAACTGTTGTGCATCGCTATTGAGCTCCAAGATATTCCAAATAAAAGCAAAAGGCAATCCGCTGCCAAATTTAGCAACTGCAGCACATTTCACACGGCTGCATCAAAGTGAAAAATGAACGTGCTTCCGGTGCTTTTGCTCCTGCTAATGCAGCAGCTAACAGCCGTACCGCTGGCCCAAGCGGATCAAATAGCAATTGGAACTCCAGCTATTTCCAATGCAACCAAACTATCCATGGTTGGGCCAAACAACAGCACCAGTAATGCAACAACTTTGAACGAAGCTAAAAGTGCTAACGCATCATCATCAGGTATGTGTATTCGCGTTCTCAGATATACAATTTATACATTATTAATATACATACATACAATTTGTATGTCATAAATCTTGACAGATATAGCCCATCCATTGCCAGTGAACAAACCGGTCAAGGTCAACGCCACGGCGGATCAATCTCCGGTGCTAGCGCGTGGCGTTACCTATACGGACAGCGCTACTGTGGTGAAGCTACCAGCGTCCACACCAGAGCCGCAATTATCTAAAGCATCGAATACGACAACAACAACAATAACGCCGATAACAAAACAATCCAAATCAACGACCAAGACGGACAAAATAGTGGCCGATGGCGTATCGCTGAGTGACATCAAGAACAACAACGGCAACGGCAACGTCAATGGCAATGGCAATGACAGCAAGAACAATAGTAATAATAATAATAATAGCAGCAGCAGCAGCAGCAGCGGCACCACCGTAACTATCAATACAACAACAGCAGCTGTTATCAATGGCACAGCCACAAATAGTAGCAGCAGCAGCAGCAACAGCAGCAGCATCGCCGCTACGCCAACATCAACAACTTCTACTTCATCAACAACTACTACTACAACCACAACAACAACCACATCCACGACAACGACCACAACTACTCCAAGTACCACAACCACAACCACAACCACAGCTCGTCCCAAAAAGCCAACCGTCACCAGCAGCATGGCGAAACAAATTGAGGGTGAGAAATTGGATATGAGTGCTCTCAACGGTGGCAGCGTTGCACCGCATGTCTTGCCCGTGCAGCAGATGAGCAGCAGCCTGGTGAATCGTGGCGAGAACGAATACATCGTGCCCATCGTAACCGTCATGCTGGCTGTGCCGCTGGCCATAGCCGTATTCATTGTGGGCTACAGGCGCTTCCGTGATCTATGGACAACGCGTCACTACAGACGCATGGACTTCCTGGTCGATGGCATGTACAACGATTGACGAAGGCGCCATCAGCAGCATCAGCATCAGCAGCAGGAGCTGGCTGCAAGTGACGGCGGTGGAGGTGCTGGAGGTGCCACGCGGCTGCCGTAGCGCAAACGAATTTGATAAAGCACAGCAAATAATTGGAAAGATTATTAATTGTTAAGATATTATTATTATTATCATTATTATTCTTATTATTTGATTTCTGCATGGAATGCAAAAACAGAAGCAATGAGCGAGAGCCACACTGTGGGCGAGAGTGAGAGAGGGAGCGATTGATACGCGGCGCATGTCATAACGGGGCAGCGGCACAGACTAAATATACACACATACACACACACACACACCCACACACATTGCTCAGTCAATTAAAACATTGAGAATATTTGTATAGCTGTTGTTTGTGCGTGTATGCGTGTGTGTGTGTGTGCAAGAGTAATTTCCAAGAATATATATACACATATATAGTATATACCCAGCGGCCAAATCGAATATGTTGATAAGATTCAAGCGTAGCGCAAAGCAAAACAAAAATTAAAACGTTAAAAACTCATTGAATGAAAATATTGCCAGCATTTGATTAATAGCTTCACATTTAATTTCTGCATTTTCTAATATCAATCTATATACAATTATAAATATATATATATAGATATATGAATGTATGTCTCCGTATATAGCTATACGTTTATACTACCTTTAAACTATGCAACAAAGTTGTAGAAGGAATATTTCAATACTTAAGGCGCAATTAGCAATCAATCATAAATTATACTATACAAATCTTATTGTAAACCATTTATATATACATATATGTATATGTATATTATATATAACCAAAATGTGCCTTACAGCTCTCAATAATGCTGTATCATATATACACACATCTATCTGTATCTGTTCGGTAACAATATCTTATAGACTTTCAGATCTGGCAAAGTAATTGATCTACGAACCATTAAAAACAAATATAAAAACAAAACAGAATTGGATTTAGCCAGCTGTATAAAGAGAACATTATGGAAAGAAAACAAAAACAAAGCGCGCATTTATTGCATAATAATTTGTTATAAACGAAACTATTACAATAAAGCAAATGCAGTGTAACCAATAATAATAAAGTAGAACCTTGAGTCAATTTGCCTTCGGGCAGCATGAAACATGCGTAACACGCATCGAGAGTCCAACAACAATAACAACAACAACACAAATTGTATACAACAAATGTGAAATGCATTGGCAAAACGATTTTGTTCTGCGAAAATAACACGCACTGTGCCAAAACACGAAAAATATAATCTTCAAACGAGCTATTGCCTATATCAGATATTACTTATTGGCTATTAGAAGTCGACAAAAAACAAAACCAATTGCAATTTGTTATAGATATATCAATTATATGTTACTATTAAACCAAATGATTATCATTTATCTCGAATCATTTATTTCAAGTTTCATTTATTGGAATATTTATTTTACCCCTCTCTCAGACAGCAGCGCCTCTCTATGTGATTCCCACAAATTCAAGCAAGTGTGATATCAAATTGATGCAGCTGCTAAAGCTGACAAATGCAATGAGAATTACAGAGAAAGGCGCTACTGATAGTCAGTATACTAAAGGGGAAGGCAAGAGTAATTCAACTGAAAAACCAAATATTTTTAGCCCCAAATGTATATGCCCCAAATGTATATTGCCACGCCCCTTGGGGAATTATTTAAAGGCTAACTAGCTAGGCGAAAGGTACATAACCCAAACTTAACAAACTCTTCACTTTGTGAACTAGCTTGAGAGAGAGAGGGAAGGAGAGGCAGAGAAAGAGAGCGACAAGCATTGGCAGACTGAATCCTGTTCAGCTATTTCTTTCAATTTTCGAATTTTTAATTTATTTTATTTTCTATAAAAATTTATGAATAATTTTATTTGCCTCATATATTATTCCACAGAGATCTTTTTGATCTTTCATATAATAAATATAAATCAACATCTCCCAGGATCATAAATTGGATCGAAATGGGAGAGGGAGCCCGCGTCGCTTCGCCTTGCGTGCGACACATTTGCGTGTGAAATGTTGTAAACCGTTTGACCTTTTGTCGCTAATAGATCACCAGAGCGGCTGCTCCCTGCTTGATTAAGACAAATGCCTAACAACGGGCATAGCCGCCTCAACATTTTGTTAGCTGAAGTGGTTTATAAATTATCTCCATATTCTCCATATAGACTTTTGTAGTTCGTTCGTTTCTAATAATCTAAACAACAAACAGAGAAAAAAAATATATATTTAAAAAAAAAAATACAGCAAGAAATACAAACAACATTCACGTGTGTGTGTGTGTGCGTGTATACAGAGAGATGCTTTGGCCGGATGGTTGAACGGCACGGCACGCCACGGCACGGAGCGGAGGCGCCGTAAACAGCAACGTGTGAAATGAGCCGAACAACTGCTTCGACGCTTGAGACTTGCGGCCCGCTGCTCAATTGGAAACGTGCGCTAGACGCGTGCAGTGCTCATCGTGCGCCATTTTAACGATACAGATCTTTAGCCGAGGAGCAGCAGCAGCAGCAGCATCATCATGCATCCTGCATCGCCGCATCAGCATCGATCGCGTCTCAATCCGCCCGGAACAGTCGCCGGCCAGACCTCGCTTGCCCCACAGCAGCAGCAGCAGCAGCAGCAACAACAACAGCAGCAGCACACGGTTCAGATCAGCTCCAGCACACATCCCTATCAGGGACTGAAAACCTGTAAGAAACAAGCCTGCAAACTACTAAAACTTTCACCTGAAAGGCAAATCTGATAAGATGAAGCAAATTTTCCCACTCTAAATTCTCTTCACAAAACTTCACAACTTTTATCGTTTTCCAGTTACAAATTGTTTTTCAACATTTGGCCGCATTTCGCATTGCATATTTGGTTCATAAACTGAACACGGCTGATTGACGTTGTGTGTGTTTGTGTGTGTGTAGAACTATAAAAGATACAAATAGTTTTCGTTTCACGATCTCATAAATTCATATTTATGCGCTCGAAAAAAACATAATTCAGTCAATTTGGCCCCTGGCCGTAGGTGAAAATGATTCATTCCATGTCGATGATATTGTATACACATATATTGAATGGTACATATCTATCGATCAGCCGAGATCGAGCGACGACCACCTATGAAGTATGCAATATAAACTGTGCGCCGACAAGTAAAAATAAATAACGGCCAAGATTGACGAGACGCGACGCAACGTGACGTGACGTGATGTGACGTGAGGCAACGATTTGATTCGTATACGGATATGGGATATAAATCGTATTGTCGAAACATATAAGATAAACAAAAAGAACAAGTAAGAAAGCTCTAGTCGAGACTACTCGACTACGAGATCCCCTGAACCCTTCGAGTAATAGCTATTTCAATAATTTTCGCGTCTTTCAGCTTACATAAGAAACACGCACACACACACACACACACACACACACACACGCACGCACGCACACACAGGCATACATACACACACATACATACACACACATACACACACACACACACACATACACAAACAATTACATACATATACACACACAAGCATAAACACGCATGGGCGGCAGTGAGCGCTTACTATGACAACTTAATTGCTTAATAACTTTTTTTGTGGACGTACGATCTTCATGAAACTTTCAGATTATGATTATAACATAAATATGCATGTAATTGCCAAAGCACAAGTCTCTAGTATTTGAAATACGCTTTTTACAAAAGTGAGGGTGAGGGGGTGAATTTTGAGGTGGGGGGTACATTTTAACAAAAACCGAAATTGTATAAATTGCATATAAGCATACATTAAAAATTTGGAGACTCTAGCAATAAAGGTGTAGAAGATATAATTTTATAGCCGGTTTTCGATAAGGTTTTTTATCGATAAAAAAAGATCGGGATGAGTTATCGATTTTTAATGATAAACTTGATATGCGCGCTGTAATTACGGACATTTAAAAAAAAATTTGAAGTCTCTAGCTCTTATATCTTCTGAAATCGACGCGTTCATACATACGGACAGACGGACAGACGGACGGACGGACAGACGGACAGACGGACAGACGGACAGACAGACGGACAGGGCCAAATCAACTCAGCTCGTCGCGCTGATCAAGAATATATATACTTTGTGGGGTCTGCCACGCCTCCTTCTGCCTGTTACATACATTTCAACAAAACCATTATACCCTGATTTCCCATTGAAAATGGGTTCAGGGTATAAAAAGAAAAGCTGCTCCAACTGAAAATAACCGTGCTACCCATCTATAGAGTGAATTTTTCTTTTTCCTTTTCTTTTCATTTTGGCCAACATGTACTCGTACTACATAAACATTCCATAAATGTTCCAATTGGCCAGGCGATTGTTTAGCTTTGCTTTGGTCTGCTCTGCCCTGGATTGGTATTAGTTCAACCTGCCCGCACTCGTTGAAATCTCTATACTAAAACATAAACAATCCATGCAATTACCATTCTATATATATATATATATGTATATATGTATATGTATATATGTAGCTATGTCTGCTTAGGCTGTTCATCTATGAAAATATGGCTAATTTAGCCATAAACAAATACCTACTTATGTAGTTAGACAATAGCGAGCTGATAGATCGCAGCCGTATGCAAGATCTTTGAGATCAAAAACAATTGCTTTCGTTCCATTTTACTTCCAGGTCATAAAACTTCACTTTTATGGCAGATATAAGGATAGATTGTACTCTCCATTTAAAATCCAATTAAGCTTAATGTAGTACAGGTTCTCATATTTAATGTAGTCCGATTTGTATTTATATTTTAAAGATTCCATTTTACTTGAAGACATAAAACTTTACTTTTATGGCTTATACATATATAGATAGATTATATACTCTTATATGAAGTGCAAGTAACTTTATTATTTCTATGGTTCTATATCTTAAAAACTTAACGAAACCACGAATTATTATAGGCCGGTAAATTGATGCAATTAATGATTTAATATTATTATTTATTTAAGATATTTAAGATATTTATATATATATATATATTATTATTATTTTTTTTTTTTTTATTTAATTCTTATTTTTTATTTTTTTTTTTTTGTTAATTTCTATCCATTTATTTATGTTATTTATACAAAATATTGTATTTTTTTTTTTCATATTTAATATATTTTATATTTTATAATTTATACTATTTACTATTTATTCATATAATTTATATTATTACAATCTATAATATTTATTACTTCTTTTATTTATTAACATTTATTTATTACGATTTATTTTAAATTTCTGATAGTGCAATATAATTGCAGCTGCACTACCAATTATCTCTTGCTCCTAAAATTCCAATTAATTCCGAAAGAAATACTAAAGTTTTCAAGGCTCATTTCAGAATTTATACAAAAAAAAAAAAAAAAAAAAAAAAAAAAAAAAAAGTATCAAAATTGTATATTGAAATGAACAAACTTCATAATGGATATAAGAATAGAGATATCTAAGAAATTTCTTTTTGAATCAATATATACTTCCACATATTCATATCTTCAATATACTTATACCTGCCGATGCAAGTATTGTACATACATACATAAAAAATTTAATGCTTAAGCCACACAGCGAACAGACTTAGAGTTAATCGAGTCATATCGAAATCATAGTCATTCCTAACAACACAATTACATTGGTGGTTGTGCATATAATGATGGTATAGCCATTACCTCCAGAGTCTGTTTGGCCAGTAGAATAAATATTTAGCCATGTTTTTTTATTAAATGTACGCCAAGTGTTTTGACTGATTTCGTGTGATCTCTGTTTGTGGCCAGTGTCTGTGCCCATTTCCAATGAAAATCTGTCCGGCTGTCCGCGTTCAGTGGAACAACAAACGGAAATCCGAGGCGGCATAGAGAAAACATTTGCGTTTTTAGCAACACGAGCAACGCGAGCAACAAGTGCCACAATGCACATGTGGCAGACGGCAGCACAAGCCACACGGCGCACCACCCCACACACCCCACACACCCCACACGCCCACCAGCCACACAGCATGCGAGCACGTCATGAAATGTGTCTTCAATTGATTTTCAATTGCTTGTGAAATGCTGCGATTAATGTTACGCATTCCGCAGCTCCTTTTGATTTGGTTTTTGCTTTCTTCTCTTCTCTGGCAGCTGAAAATGAGGAGATGGGCTGCGTGGAGCTGCTGGCCACGGCAATATCGGTGCTGATCATGGTGTTGACGTTTCCCTTCTCGGTCTTCATTTGCTTCAAGGTGGTGTCCGAGTACGAGCGTGCGGTCATCTTTCGCATGGGCCGACTGCGCAGCGGCGGGGCGCGCGGCCCGGGCGTCTTCTTTGTGCTGCCCTGCGTGGATGACTACTATCCGGTGGATCTGCGCACCGTCTCGTTCGATGTGCCGCCGCAGGAGGTGCTCTCCAAGGACTCGGTGACGGTGACAGTCGATGCAGTGGTCTACTATCGCATCAGTGATCCACTGAAGGCCGTTATTCAGGTCTCCAACTACAGCCACTCCACACGCCTCTTGGCTGCCACAACGCTGCGCAACGTGCTGGGCACTCGCAACCTCTCGGAGCTGCTCACTGAGCGCGAGACCATTTCGCATACGATGCAAATGTCCCTGGACGAGGCCACCGACCCGTGGGGCGTCAAGGTGGAGCGAGTGGAAATGTGAGTCGCATGGAATGGAATTTAGATCTCTGAATGCATTCTCTCTATTTATTGCAGCAAGGATGTCTCGCTGCCAACGGCACTGCAACGCGCCATGGCCGCCGAGGCGGAGGCTGCGCGTGAGGCACGCGCCAAGGTGATTGCCGCCGAGGGTGAGATGAAATCGTCGCGTGCACTCAAAGAGGCCTCCGAGATCATATCGTCGAGTCCATCGGCTCTACAGCTGCGCTACTTGCAGACGCTGAGCAGCATCTCGGCAGAGAAGAACTCGACCATCATTTTCCCCCTGCCCATAGAGCTGCTCACACCATTTCTGAACTCGTCCGCCCAGCATGCGGCCAACCTGCATGCGACGCCATCGCCCCTGCACAGGCACCAGCACCAGCACCATCAGTGACGCTCGATGTCGGTGCTGCAGCCGTACCTGGAGGCGCTGGGTCGCTGCGAGCTGCGCCGGCAAATTGCGGGCAACGATAACGTGGAGGACGATGACGATATCGTTGGCTACTTGCTGTGAGAGAAGCAAGAGAGGGAGAGAAAGAGAGAGAGAGAGCAAATCGGTGCTTCATAGTGAACTCAATTGTGCCTAAACACATCCACTTGCTGTTCTTCAATTTACTTACTTTAAGTAAAAATCATTTAAAGTAATATTTAAGTTATGTTTAAAGTTTTTTTTTTCTATTAAATGTAAAGTCTTGTACGTAATTTAAATTCGTAATTTATAGCTACCTATAATTTGTAACTGTTCAACTAGACCTAAGCAAGGGCCCGAAGTGCTTGACTGAAGCACGTCTTAAATACTCTGCCCAACAGCTGCTTAAAGCATTCGCACTGCCTTTCGTTCAGCATGCCTGTTCAAGTATTTCTAATTTCTAAGCACATAAAATAATATAATTGATTCAGCATATGCATTAATACCAAGGCATAAGGCATTCATTTTGATTAGTAAAGCCGATACAAGTTCCTAATTCTTGACTTGAAGCATAACTTTGTTAAAATTCAAGAGAGAACTACTAACAATTTATTTGTAATAATGTTTATTATAATTATGTACTTTACGGCACATTATTATATTATTATTATTTTTTTTATTTATATTAATTAATTACTATTTTTCATTTTTTATAATATAACTATTTTGCTAGAACATAATTTTATTTAGTTGAGCGGTAAAAATTTCTCTAAACTTAAAAAATTATTATATTTTTATTTATAGATATTTAAAATTTTTGTTTAATTGCGTTTATTAAAATTCATTTTAAACAGAAATATTCGCATTCTTTGGGCTTCTAGGGCGCTCTGAATTGAGTTTAGTTTCTGATTCCTCTTCCACAGCTCTTCCTAGCTCTGGAGTGTAAACTTCAATTTGTATTTTATTCATTACTTCAGTTAATTTTTATATTCTTCTTTTTTTAATAAAAATTTATTTATATTAATACATATATGTATATATATATATATATATATATATATATATATATATTATTTTTTTTTTTCTTTTCTTTTTTTTCATAATAATATTTATTGATATTTATAATAAGTTTATTTTATTTATGATCAAATTCAGCAGTTCTTCAGCTAACATTACGGTTCGAATTTCGTAAGAGCTTTTATTTTTTTACCTTTTTTTCTCCCCATTTTTTGACAATTTTCTTTTGAAATTGTCCAACACTTGTTTTGAATCTAGTTCCCTTAGCGTCCTTCAAATGATTTACTCGAAAGTATGCAATATTTTTTGTTGTACTCAGTTGTTGTTGCCACTCAACCCAATGCTAAATTCGAATCTAGTTAGCCCTGAAAAGTTTTTCGTTGAATTCGAGCTGCTCTGAGAGCTCATAAAGGAAAATCGTCAGTCTCTGTTACCTAGTCAAACGAACAGGACGAATAAAAATTTCAATTTCCAAATATACAAACAAAAATTTGAAAAAAACCAAATAATACAATTTCAAAAGTGAATTTTCATTTTTATATATATTTATATATACATTATAAATTGTTCGCAAACTCGTAAGATTGTGAAAAAACTGACAACCTAAAATTGACAACCTAAAATTGAGAAAAAAAAAGTTCACAAAAGAAAAAATATTTTTTTTTTTTGTATGCAAGCAAATTGAATTCAATCATGAAGAAGTCTTATTATTCCCAATCGGTAAGTGACGAAGCTCTTTTGTGTTCCTTCACATAATCACATGCCTTGTAGAAGAAATCGAAGAACACTTGCAAGGAGCGGCTTGATTGCCAAAAAATGGCTGGACTTGGCCTGGAGTCAACCGACGAGAGTACTTTGAGTGGACATATCGATTCCATCTCGAAATCGCTCTCACAGTCGTTCTCCATGTCGCTGTCGGAGACTCCATCGTGCTACAAGCAGTACAGGAAGCGCCCCGACTGCGAGAAGTCCACACAGACTTTGGTGTTCGCTTGCCCTCGCTGCAGCAGGGAATTCGGTTCGATTCAAACTTCTGAAAGTCAGAGCGATAGCTCGTCCAGCCAGCAGCAGACTGAAGATCAACTGGAGCAGTCCTCAGGACGTACTGAAATGACGGGCCTTACCATGGATATGCCGTCACCACCGAAACCGCTGTCGGCCAAGTCATCCAAGCAGCTGTCAATCAAAGAGCCGAAGTCAACAAATACTGAACATGCAAGTGACTATAAGCCACGCTGTGATGGTAAGCCGCCACGCTATCCGCAGCCAATCAACAAAGAGATTCCAATGGACTATCACAAGCAATCGACCAGCCGTAAGTCCAAGTCGAAGATGGCCAAGGTGCTGCAGTCACCAGTCAGCGAAGGCTCATTGCAGAAGCTGGGCGGCAAGCACATGTACGATTTTCCGGATAACGGCTACGTTTCTCCAGCGGCCACTGAGCCTTGCGGTCCGCTTGATCTGCGCAAGCAGAAGCCGCCGCAGAGCTTCCGCACTGTGGCCACTGAGACATCACTTCAGTCCATTGCCGACAAATTGCCAAAGGAGTCGGAGCACAAAGAGTTTGCTGTTCCACTACCAAAACATCAGACTTCTCAGCACGTTCGCAAACAGACCCAATATACACCAGATGACGTGGATCTGCATGCAGCACAAGCCAGCAGGGTGACTAAGAAGGGTCGCAATCCGTCACGCAACATGGAGCAAGAGACAAAATCAAGTGCCGCCAGCATGAAGGAGTCAACTGAGATCAAGCCACCGACCAAGGTGCATACTTGCAAGACATCGAAAGCGGCCCAGACACAGTCGAAGTCACGCCACGGACGTCATGGCAACAAGAATAGCCAATTGGCAATTGCCAGGCGTGCCAAGGAGGCAACCGCCGAGAGTAACGAGCTGCGCAATAAGATAGTCGATGATCTCATTTACTATAAGAGCCTCCACGAAGGCAATTCCACATCGAGTGGCTCATCCTCGATGTTGCGTTCGATTAACGATGATATGACCAAATTGTTCGATCTATATGCTACTACCACACCCAGTGAGACAACAGAGTCGCCGACTTCGGGCAGCAAGACCGAGTCACCAAAACCAAGCTGCGTAAAGGAGCGCCATCATTTGCCATCACTGGGCTTGCCCAGTCCAGCTCAGCCCAAGCAGGAGGAGCGCAAGTTGTCAAAGGCTGAGGAAAAGGTACGTGATGCTCTACGTCAGGGACCAAAGATCATGAACATGTTGAACCTTACTCCACAAGACCTGATCGATACCCATGTCACGGCCCCAATGATTCGTCGCGTTCAGCGCATTTATCGCGCCAATTTGGCTGAGCAAATGATGCTTGTCCAGGAGCTGGACAGCATTCCAAAGTTGGTGCGCGAAATGTTGCAGAAACTGCAACAGAAGTAAATTTAACTGTTCTTCTTATTATTGGTTAATCAACAACAACAACAACAACAACAACAAAAATTTCTAGTTATGTGTTAAACAATCGAAATTGAAGGAAATTCGGATATGGCTCACAGAAGAATCCTCAATAAACAAGCAAATATGCTGAACGTATTGATTGATATATCTTTATATAGATCTATATATACATATCTATATAAATATATTGTAAACATGCATACACAAAAAAAAATTTATTAATAAATATTTTATCAATGCAATGAAATACATATGTACTTGCTTATTTAAAATGTATGTATATGTGTGTGTGTGTGTGTGTGTATCTCTGTATTGGTTGTATAAAATGGCTTTTACAAAATGTATACAAAATAATTGTGACTTAATATAAATATACATATATACATTGGAAATGTGCGTAAAAGTAGCTCGATGTCGACTCAATTTCAATATAAATCAATTTCAGTTTGAAGCTCGAAAGAATATTAGATATAATAAGCATATATATATGGGTATATACCTATGCATGTGACATATATGGTCATATCGTGATAAACAAATACGTGAATAATTAGAATTTTCTTTTTACTTTTTGTTTTTTGAGGGCTATGCGACACATTCTCTCACTTTCTCTCCCTTTCTCTCCATCTCTAGCTCTATCTCTGTCTGTTTCAAGTGTTATACACCATTTTGCACAAAATGTAACGTACTGAATGCGAATTCGATTCAGTATGGATTATTGCATTCATATACTATGATCAAACATATCGAGTACCGTTATCAATGCCTGATTCATTCACATTCTCACAGATATTTTCCATGTTGTCGGAAAATAAATGGAATTATGTGTTGGGCTTAGCAAGCATCCAAAGCAAAGCATATATGGGTTCAATAAAGACTTGGCTTAACACATATAAGTACATATATGTATATAGACATATACATATATACAGATATATACGTGTGTATGTGTGTGTGTGTGTGTGAAAAAAAATCCAATTTGCATTCGAGCAAAATAATGGCCACTGCTGCGGAAATTAAAGCATAACTTAAACTAAGCAATCCCTAGTGCTAACTGTCAAAGAGCACTTAAAATATCTTCGCTAGACTCGGCGTACGTCGAAAGGGATTCCACGAACTGGACGAAACGCTGCCCACAAAGCGCGTCTTGGCCGAGTTCTTGAGCCGCAGCTTGGGCTTTGTGGTGGTGCTGGTGGGGCTAGATGAGCCGGACGAAACGCCCGATGAGCTGGCAGCCGATAACGTTGATATGGAGCCCTTTGACGAGAGTGGCTGCAATCGAATCTTGATTAATATATGCAATTTCTATCGAATTTCCATTCCCTTACCTTTAGATAATTGCGATCCATGGGCGTAATGACCTTAAGTTCCAGTGTAGCGCCACAGGATTGTATGAGCCGTACGACCTGCTGATGCGAATACCATTTGACATCCATGCCCGCAATTTCCACAATAAAGTCGCCCTCCTTGATGCCGCCCAACTGCAATGGAGAATATGATCAAAGTAAGTACTAACTTCAGGCAGCTTATCTCAATCGAAGCCTAATACTAACATCGGCCAATGAATTGATCTCGACGTGTGCTATTATGACGGGCGCATCGCCACGCACATGAAATCCGAAATTCTCTAGCTCCTCCTTGTACAGGCTGCAGCCGGCCTCGTGACTCTCGTCGCCCCTGGGACAGTGGCAATGATAGCTGCTCGCATCATGATATATGGCCGAGCCCTTCTGCAGGCGAACACAGCGCGGCGCTGTCCAGTGGCGACGTGCGGAGAATATTGCAATGGGGCCGAGTCGCTTGAACGGATCTTCCACTTTGTACGATGTAAAGTCCGGACCCGTCAACGTCAGCGTGAACTTTGAGGAGGCTGCGGGCAAGCAAATATACGTATATTATAATATACTTAGGTATATCTAACAAATCTAGTCTTTAGTGCTCACCTTCCACAACTCGCTCAGTTAGATCGTAGCACTCATCTATGTTCTTGACCGGAGCCTGAAGGCAGAATCGTTCATACTCGTCCTGGGTCTTGTAGTACGCCTCCTTGATGACCTGCGTCAGTGATGTTTTGTTCTGCAAATGATGATGCAGTGGGGCGTCAATCAATTGCCACTGGATGATTGATTGAATGCTTACTGAATGACTCACTCACCTTCAGGTAGCGGCACATGCGCTGCAAGCGCTGCGCCTCCTCGTGACTAGCCAGAGCTTCTTTCAAGTGGGTGCGCTTGATGGCAGCTACGCTGACGGTCTCCTCCTCGCATACGCTGTTCGCCTCAGTGGCACGCAGTGCCTCCCGCGCATTGCCAATGAACGATTCGTTCGACGATGCCGCCTGACTCTTTTTGGTGCCCAACGAGACGTTGTCGGCGTCGCCCACAGTGGTATCAATGCTCCGCGCCTCGTAATGATGTGCCAGAGCTGAATGGATGTGGTTGCAATGTTATTGTTAGTTCACCATCCATTTGATGTTGGCCAAATGCCAATATCAATAGCAAGGCCAATCATCGTTCCGACTCACCTTTGTACAATTCGGCCTTGAGCGGCACCAGACCCGCCCAGCACTCGGGCAAATAGGTGTGGGTGTCATTCACTTGGATATTCTTATGCATTTCATTGTACTCCAGCGACAGCTGTGCCGCCTCGCCGGCCAAGTCCCGAAAGAGCTGTAAATGTCGCAATGAAATGCATTAGCTAAGACTCATCAAATGACGGCGCACAGCTCAAATGCATATTCAGATAAATCTGTGGGTCAGTCAATTTTGACATATGCCACATACATATATATCATTGTTATTTCCGAATACGTCACGTACTCCAGGCATTGATAGCGTTTAGGTAATTGGGCAATGGTAAGGGGAGACAATGACTTTTATAGCTAATAGAGCTCTCTCAATCCATTTGACTTACATGACTGGACTCCGTCAGGCCCAGGGCCTCAATCTGTAGCTGCAGCTTCTCGAACAGGCATTCGCGTGCCTGGGACAACATGAGTGAGACGAGCACATCGAGCACCTGCGGCTTCAGGTCCATCGACGGTGCATTGGTGAACGTATCGTAGATGTGCCGAAAGACTCCAGCCGCACGCAAAAAACTATCAACGGCTGCGTCCAGGCCGCGTTCGGTGCGCCTGTCGTGACGTGCACCGATCTGTGTGTAAATGGCGCCCAGATTGAACAGCGTGCAGGCCTTCTCGAAGGCAATGGTGCGCTGGCAGGAGGGCACACCAGTGAGCGAGTCGTACCACTCGAAGTAAACGCCCAGATTGCGATCGGGCGGAAAGAAGCGACGTTCCACATAATACAATAGATTGTAGTAACGGAAGAGCAGCGCAACACCCAGGCCATCACGTGAGGGTGTCTTTGATGCCTATACACATACATACATATATATATATATATATAGAATAATTATAGTCAGATCGATATGCAACAGTATCACCTGTCCAGCTTACCTGTCTGGTGTCTGTCATATCTGCTATGGCATCCATATATATTGACGGCTCTTCGCTGTAGTGCTCCAATATAAAGTCCGAAAATGGCTCCATAAAATTGATCTCCTTTGTCTCCTTGAGACCCAACGGTATCATGGGCATAATACCTTCATGACTGTAAATGAAATTCGAACAAAATGTATTTAAAGTTACATTGATCTTAACTTTAGTAAGAGAATTTAGCTAGACTAGAATTTAGCGAATTTAGCTAATCAAGCGAGAAATAAGTTAGCTAGCTATTACCTCATAGGCAGCTATACATATACATTTTTTATACCCTGAACCCATTTTCAATGGGAAATCAGGGTATAATGGTTTTGTTGAAATGTATGTAACAGGGAGAAGGAGGCGTGGCAGACCCCACAAAGTATATATATTCTTGATCAGGGCGACGAGCTGAGTTGATTTGGCCCTGTCCGTCTGTCTGTCCGTCTGTCCGTCTGTCCGTCTGTCCGTCCGTCCGTCTGTCCGTCTGTCCGTATGTATGAACGCGTCGATTTCAGAAGATATAAGAGCTAGAGACTTCAAATTTTTTTTAAAATGTCCGTAATTACAGCGCGCATATCAAGTTTATCATTAAAATTCGATAACTCATCCCGATCTTTTTTTATCGATAAAAAACCTTATCGAAAACCAGTTATAAAATTATATCTTCTACACCTTTATTGCTAGAGTCTCCAAATTTTTAATGTATGCTTACATCCAATTTATACAATTTCGGTTTTTGTTAAAATTTACCCCCCACCCTTAAATTCACCCCCTCATCCTCACTTTTGTAAAAAGCGTATTTCAAATACTAGAGACATGTGCTTTGGCAATTACATGCATATTCATGTTATAATCATAATCTAAAAGTTTCATGAAGATCGTACGTCCACAAAAAAAGTTATTAAGCAATTAAGTTCTCATAGTAAGCGCACACTACAGCCCATGCGTGTTTATGCGTGGGTGCTTGTGTGTGTATGTGTTTGTGTATGTGTGTGTGTATGTGTGTGTGTATGCGTTTGTGTGTGTATGCGTGTGTGTGTGTGTGTATGTGTGTCTGTATGCGTGTGTGTGTATGTGTGCCTGTGTGTGCGTACGTGCCTGTGTGTGTGTGTGTGTGTGTGCGTGTTTCTTCTGTAAGCTGAAAGACGCGAAAAATTATTGAAATATCTATTGCTCCAAGGGTTCAGGGGATCTCGTAGTCGAGCAGTCTCGACTAGAGCTTTCTTACTTGTTTATATATGTATGTGAATATATATCTATTTAACGAGCTGATCAACTTCAATTAGCGTGTGCGACGAACCCTGGAAACCCAAATCTCTATGGAGTTTATATTGGACAAGTGAAGTTGCTTCATTTGCGTCTGTCTGGCTGTCCATTGTGGAAATACATTTTACTATTGTTGGTTTGTTTGTATCATATTTGTATTTTTGTCAGTTGTGCATTTAATGACGCTTTTTCACTTTCTTTGTTGTTTTGTTTGTTTGATTGTTGTTGTTTCTATATTTTTTGAGCTTTTTTTTTTTTTTTTTTGTAGCGCTGTGATTTCGTTCCAGTAGACGGCGCAAAAAGGCGCTTGACCAGAAACTAATGCGCAAAAATTACAGCTGCCCAGCTGGGTAGCGCCCCATAGTTTGTTGCATACCCCAATCCCAGCCAACAGAGGGCAGTAGCTACAGCTTAAACTTCACATTAAAAAAAAAAAGCAAGAAGAAATAGCAACAACAACAACAACAAAAACAGCAAAGCAACAAATTTCAACATTTGCATGCAAAGCAACAAAAACAACAACAACAACACCAACTGCTACTACTACTACTACTACAATCAAATGGCCAAAACGACAAATAATGGCAACAAGTTATTTGGGAAATGGGCGCAGGTGGCTTTAGCCAGTGCAGCCAGTGCGCGCCCAGTGGAGCAGTTAATCATTATAACACCACTCACCTCTCGCTTTGATAGATCTCCACAGATGAGTTCAGCTCGGCCAGCTGCTCCTTGAGCAACTGCAAATTTGAATTGACAAAGCTCAGCTCCAGAGCGACGGTGTCTCGCAGCTTCCGGTTGGTCGTGGCCTGCAAGAAACAGAGAGAGAGAGAGGGGGAAAGAGAGAGAGAGAGAGAGAGAGAAACAGCTATTAATCAATCTAATCCAAAGTAAGCTAATCATATGCCTATTGAGGAACCATCTCCACCAGCTCAAGTCTGGAATGCAACAAAGCAAACTTTATTGCGATTTTATTACAAATTTTCTGCATTATTTTATTTGCAATATTTGAAAAAAAAAAAATAAATAAATATATAAAATAAATAAATAAGATTGGTTTAAATTATCATTAAAGTAAAACACTTCAATAAAATAAAAAATTTAGGAAACAAAAATTGTTTATATTAGAATAAATTCAATAAGCCAAAGGCATGGCATTTTTCCACTTATGAAATGCAATCGAAGCGACTCAGATTAATGGTAACAAAACTGAATAAAACATATGGATGCCATAGCTCCACAGCCAGTTTAAGCTGTAAATTTATATGAATTATTATAGGAATTCATTGTAGGAATGCTATTGAAGGGAGTGCTTGACTAGCAACTACCAGAAACTTGATGCGTTTTCAAAATTCAATTAGTATGTGTTTGACAGCCGGTAATGGGTATTCAACGAGCAAAAAGCTTTTGTCAGTTTGGAACAGGTGCCCAAAAGGCAAAGAGCTCGTCGGTTTTTGTGCACCTGCGCGAATCTTTATACACAATTTGTTAGCTGTCGCAGCTAAAACATTGAAAACATATGTAGAAATATATTCATTGAAATGTTTATTATAAACTAAATGATAAGAAACAAGCTTGATTTGTGCGTGTAAATAGGAGACTCTACAAATATCTGCAGGTTCAAGCTGGGAGATCGACGGAAAGACCAATATATATATGAACACACAGAGAATTCCAGATAGAGCACGTGTGAACTCCACCCACTTCCTTGCTTACAAAACTAATATACTCTAAAATTCCCCCTTTTCATGGCTTCATTGCCTAAAATCGACTTACCTTGTATAAATTTTCGGCGCCAGCGCGCAGTCGCAGCTCCTTGTTGATTTCCTGATTCAGTTTGCAGCGTCGACTTTGTAATTTGCCGCGACAGGTAGCCGCACGTGGATCGGAGCCCTGCAACGATTAGAGTGGAATTTCAATTAGTAAGTATACGTATTTCAATGAACTATCTTAATGGTTGCGAGTAATGCCAATGCTAAATAATAGATAGTACAAATTAATGGATTTCTTTTCTAGCTAAACAACTTGGCTTCAATAAAAAAAAAAAAAACACATATTTTACATACATACATAATTACAAGCATGCATACATATATACATACATACATACATATGTGCATACATATATCATACCTTTATACCTTATACCTTCTTCAAAGGGGGCCAATGCATAATTTTCGCTTGGAACGTGCCAAGCGAATGCGGCAAACAAAGTTGATTGACTTAACAAACCAACAGAATAGAGTATAGAGAATAGAATATATAGACCCTACAGCCGCAACACAACAAAAAAAAAGTACTAGAATGATAAATGAAGCTCTTGGTTCGTGGAAAGTGTAACTGTTGCAACTGCAACTGCAGCTGCCACAGCCACTGAATGGGAATGGCACAGTGTAAACTCTCTGGCTACACTGAGGGAAAAGCAGAAGTGGAGAGATGAAAAATTAAATCTAATTCAATTTTATAAAAATAGAAAATCTATATTGCAATACTAATGAATATATGATTAATATTTGTAATATATATGATATAATATGAAATATACAAATCTAAATCACTTCTGTCGATTCATGAATTTTTCGCTCAGTGTAGCACTTGCAACTGCATAACAATAACAAAAGCTCAGCGTGTTATCTACGACTATTAGTATGCGTGTGTGTGTGTGTGTATATAAGGCCAATGCGCCGATGTTAGCATTGTAGAAGTAGAAACAACCTGAAACATGGCTATGGCTAGGCCATAATTACATTGCGTCCACGTTCACAGACACAAATACAAATGCAAATACAAACACAAACACAGCGACAAATACAATTGCACATTAACACATTCACGTATTTGTACGCCAACGCAGCGTGACACGATCGCAATAATCGTAAACGGAAGTAGGAAGTCATCGTCACGACGCTGCACATTCTGGCATACATGGATGGAACCTTCTCCATAGGGTGTGAGGTTCAGAATTAAGTGGCAGAAGAAGCAGAAGAAGAAGAAGAAGAAGCCAAGAAGACCTTAATATGCATTGTCTGTATGCCTGTCGTGTCATGCCTGATGCCAAAGCAAAGCACTCGAGTTGAGAACATTGAAGTTTCCAGCTCGTTGCTCAACTTGAGCGGGGTAAACATGTCCACATATACTACATACTATATAAATATACATATATGTATGTACATATATACATATATTTCTAAAGGCATGCCTTATACCCAAGTACTTTTCCTTAAACTCCAAATAATGTAAACAAAGGCAGCAACAATAAGCAAAAGTTAAGAATGCTATCGCATAAATATTTATATAAAAAATAAAAAATACAAAATAAATATAAATACGAATATAAGATAATAGGTGAAAACAAAATTGATTGAGATGAAAGTTGGGATATATCGTGTTTGATTGATGCAAGCATAATAATACAAAACAAAACAAGCTGAAAGAACTGAAAGCAAATTAAAGACAAAAGCAAATAAATTAAGATAACATTTTTTGGCGTGGCAAAGATTTTTGAGTCTTTGACCGAGTTATTCATGTTGAAATTCTATGAACTGCGAAATAGCACATTATGTAAATAAGTTAAGAGATTCATTTGTGTGTACGACCCCAATCTTAGAATACATATACATATATATATGAGACATCTATATATATAGTTGTTAACTTCAAAACAACTTCGTCACGCGCTCGTTCACTTTCTTAGCTCCAATTAATTTAACATTTTATTAATATTAATTAAAGAAACTATCATCATTTATTAAGCTGACAAACAACTAACATAAATATATTGCAGTAACTTAATATCAGAATGGCAAAATCATGTATGTCCATATCTGGCTGACAGAGATTTATAGAAATGTATATGGAATTTGTAAAGAGCTTAGAAGAAAAAGGAAAAGTGCGTTCAGGTGTTATTAAGGTATTTGTACATATAACCGATATCAACAGCTGTTTAAATGCACTTTTAGCCAGGCTAAAATATCTTGTTTACACGATCAAACAGAGCTGTGTAGGTTTCAGTGTCGAGCTCAGCAGATCAGAAGGTTTTATGGAAGAATATGATGGGACATCGGATTGCTATATACTTTATAATATTTACATAATTATTGATATTGATATAAGTATTGGCACTTTAGCTTTATAATTGGCATTTATATAGATGTCTAACTAATAGCAATGCTATATAGGCATATGACAGTAAATAATTAATGTAAATAATAACAAAATACTAATGCAATGACATGAATGACATAATGGTGTTTATAATAATAATGTTAATAGGTATAATTAATATAAAGATAATAATCATAATAATAATAAGAAAAATAATAATAATAAAAATAATAATAATAATATTAATAATAATAATAATAATAATAATAATAATAATAATAATAATAATAATAATAATAATAATAATAAAAATAATAATATGATAATAATAAAAATAATGACGATGATGTTGATAATAATAATAAAATGAAAGAAAAACCCGTATACCTATTTTATTTATACCTAATATATTATGCCTATTTAAATTATACCTATCACATATATTTATATTTATTTCGACTTATACCTATATACATATATTGTTTTATATATTATATTATATTTATACCTTTAATGTTTGTGAACTATCATCGTATTTGTATTGTATTATAGTTACACAAATTCTATTATATTTATAAAGATTATATATATATACCTATTCCATATTATACCAATTTCACAGTTTATTTGGCAATCATTTATAATTGTATACACCTATTTAAAATTCCCTATTTTATAGTTCCCTTCGAAGCGCATACAACCCAAAGTATTCAGAGAGTTTTAAGCCCGGCTAACAGCCTGAAAGCGTTAATAACATGCATGATTAGCTATGGCAGGCAGACAATGTCTGCCTTAGACACTTGGCCACCTATAAACTTGGCTTGGAGGCTCTGTGCGCGCCAAGGTTAAGGGTTCATGGGCCGATGCAGCTGGACGTGTGCTGCTAATGAGCCAACTAGTTGGCTAAGGACAATTGACACGGCACTGGCACTGGCACTGGCCTGGGCACCTTTTGCGGTTAGCACTGGGCACTGGCTGAGTGTTTGGTCTTTATTATTTACCGACCAAAGCTGGCAGCAGGTAAACGAGCCCAGGTGAATGCATTTTCCAATTGTATTTGTGTTGAGTTTGCTTTGTTTGCCATGCGCTGGCGTGTTCTGCATAATTAAAGGCGACATCGCTTGGCCTGCGCAACGTTGGGCGGGCGGCAGTCAGACCTCGGCCATGCCTTGAACGAACGAGCGTTGTTTATGATCGTCTTCGGTAACAAAAGTTGAGTCGGCTTCAGCTGCGGTGCAGTTTGACTGGAGTCGCGTCGAGGCGGATTTGGCAGCGACCCAGCGGCTGTCCGCACAAAACAAATGGCGCCCGCGCTGCAATGCCCAAACGAAATATACCGCTGGACAATGAACCCAGAGAGCGTCATGTCGTTTCGAACGGATCGCCATGGGCCCACAACGGATCGACGTTGAGTCGCCTGGCATTAGACATGCATCAGCATCGCCTGCACGTGCTTGAAAAGTCAATGCACCTAACCAACTAACTGGCGGCGAGGCGGCAGCCACTTGGCCACTTGCCTGCCCTGAGCACAACATTGGGGAGAGGGGCCCAGCCAAGTGTGCAAAATGATTGCATATAAATAATCTTTGCATACCTTTTACAAGCAAAGAGAGATATACGTATATATATATATATATAGCTAGGGAGAGAGCGAGAGAGATACATTGCTGTCCAGATTCAACTGATAAAGCATTTATCTGCTTGATTTTGGCTGCGGTTTCAGTTTCGCTTTCAATGAAACCCGCATTGCTTCAAAATCCGAGGCAAACCAATTGCCGTGCGACGCATTTGTAATCCGGAATTACTTAAAGCTCGCACCGCATGCAAATCACACGGACAAACCAAGCATCAGCCCCATACATAAATACAAATCAGCGTTCGCATGTTGTTGCCAAATTATGCATGAAAGCGCTCGCAGTGGCAATGGACATTTTGGACAACGTCTCTGAATAGCTCCAATATAAACGAAAGTGTGTGTGTATCTATGTGTGTGTGTGTGTGTTTTTTTTTTTTTCAGAGCCACAATGACATCCAGCTCAAATGATTTAATAGACCCATAAGCCATTGCTAGACAATCAATAATGCCAAGTATTCAAAATGTCCAAATCAATGTTGACCTTGACTAGTTTTGGCCAGAAATTGTTGCTCTTAAATATTCTATAAACGTGTCGATTGCAACAATTTTTAATATAGCATTTCTAGAGGCTTATCTGCTGCATTTTATATTTCCTCAAGCGATAAATACAGATGTTAATAAAGATGTTTTTTCAGGGCATATTTTGAGAGATTGTTTTGCCTAGCTATGATAAAGTTTTGGTTCAGTTCTCTTTTTCTATACATTGAAAACTGTTTCTTATACAAAATAATGAACGATAATTTTTTGTTCAATCTATGGCTGGCTTTATATTTTATATATTTATTTATTTATCTGAGCATGTCTACAGTTCAACATATTTTTCCTTTAAAATTAAAAAACTTTTCTACAGAAGAAAAACAACAAAAATTGATAAAATAGCTAATAGATCATTATTGGTCTGTACTATAAACAATAAAATAAATAGCTAAAAAAGGCTAGAAGCTTTGACAACTCGTTAGCAATTTAGCATTTCCTTCATTGTCTCCAGCTCAGCATATTTTTCGGATAAAAAAAATTTTCGGGTAAATAAAAATTAATGAATATTTCAAATTTTTTATAAATAATTATATATTCAGATAATTATAGTATATATTAATATATTTACGAGCTGCACTATAAACAACAAATAATATATGTATTATATATGTATATATTTCCAGCATTTCCTTCACTTGTTGCAGCTCGTCATATTTTTAAAGAGACTTTTTCAAATAAAAAAAAAAATTAGCAATATCTTTTTCTGATAAACCTTACTTAATTTTTAAGCTGCACTGTAAACATTAAAAAAACATTTGAACTCTTTACCTATTCAGCATATTTGCCATAGTCAACATATTTTTCAGTTAAAGTTCAAGTTACTTTTTCAGCTATAATTATACCCTGAACCCATTGAAAATGGGAAATCAGGGTATAATGGTTTTGTGAAAAAGTATGTAACGGGCAGAAGGAGGCGTGGCAGACCCCACAAAGTATATATATTCTTGATCAGCGCGACGAGCTGAGTCGATACTGCCCTGTCCGTCTGTCCGTCCGTCCGTCCGTCCGTCCGTCCGTATGAGTGCGTCGATCTCAGAAGTTATAAGAGCTAGAGAGCTGAAATTTGGCATGCATACTCGTGAGTACCATACGCAGTACGAGTTTGCTTTATTTTTTCGATAAATTGTCCGATAACTTTTTTGTCGAGAATAATCGAAAAATTGATTTTGTTTTTTTAGCCTAATTTGAACATTTTTAGAGATGGAGTCTTCAAATTTGCGTTGCATATAAAGTTAATCGATACAAAGATTTTGTAATTTACAGATTTTGGATACCACGCCCCCTTCTCCCCCAATTTGTAAAAAACGCATTTCAAGTACTAGAGACTTGGGCTTTGGAATGTAAACACATATTCACTATATGATTACGCTCTGAAAGTTTCATTAAGATCGTATGTCTACGAAAGAAATTATTCAACAAATAAATTCTCATAATATTGCCCACACTGCAGCGCAGCCCAAGCGCAGTCGCTGCTTACTGCGCAGTTAGCAGAGCGCAGGCTTATGTGTGCGTGTGGATGCATGTGTATGTATGTGTGCATAAAAGAAGTGCAGAATGATTAGAATATCAGCTTGGAGGGTTCAGGGTATCCCCTAGTCGAGCAGTCTCGACTGGAGCTTTCTTACTTGTTTTCTTCTCTAGTTATGAAAGTTATATTATATTGTTCATAATACAGATCAATATTAAACAGTAGTAAAAATAAAATAAATGAAAAAACTTATTGAAAAGCTTTAGCAATTTAGCATTTTCCTCACTATCGCCAGCTCAGCGTATTTTTGCTTGGGAGTTCAAAAAACTTTTTCCAGCTTTAATGACGTTTTCATCCTCTGCATCATTGTCTTCTGCTGCCTTGTTTTTGTTGGCCAATCAATGCAGCTTCTTGTGTTTATTGGCAACGAATTCTATAGAAGCGAGTGTTAGTTTCATGGTAGCCGTTGGCAGTTCATAATTGTGGCTAAGATCAAAGACTCACGACCTCGTTGTTATTCTTACTTCATGCTGTTTCATAACGGCCAACATGCTTCTGCTATAGGGTTTTAATTTTTTTTTTTTTTCTTTTTTTTTTTTTTTTTTTTTTTTTTTTTTGGAGGGGGTCTCTTGGTTTTTTGGCTGTCGATTGGAACGTGTTTCGTTTAATTTAAGCTGCTGCTGGCCCACATTCAAATCGAAAAAAAAGATTCAATTTGTTATCTATCTGCTATCTGCAGTAGGCTAACTAATTTTTGGTCATTGGCTCAGTGTTTCACAATCATATGCATAGCATTCATACTTGATATGTAACACTTTCTAGAGCCCCAGCCGCACATTCCGACACCCCGAAAAACCAGTTGTCCGCTGTTGGCCGTTGGCTGTTTGTCGGTTGTTTTTTTTTTTTTTTTTTTTTTTTTTTTTTTTTTGGCTAGTTGTACTTTCACCTGTTTTAGGTATGTTTTGTTTTTTATTTATTTTGTTTTTGTATTTTATGTCTCGGCTTTGGCGTTATTTGGTTTTATTTTGTTTTACAAATCGGGTTAGAGTCATTAATTAAAGGCACAGATATAGAGAAGGGAGGGGAGACAGCATCTCTATGGGTTTGCTTTGTTTTTCTATTTTTTTATTTTATTTTTTTTTTTTTTTTTCTTTTGACATTCTACTAGTCACAGTTGGGCGCCGATTAGCCCAGCAAGCAGCAGCCCATTTGTCCATTTCATTGTTGTTCCTGACAACGTTGACCTACTGACTTTATTATACTGCGACCCGAGAGCCATGTTAAGTACTACAAATAGCCCCAGCACATTTCTCTAGGTAATGCTAATGGCACGCACTGCGGCAAGAGCTTGAAAAAACTTCTGCTCCTAGCTGAAGTCCTTGGATGATATTAGAAATAGAGTTTTGAAATATTCCGCAAGTTCTACAATTACTATATTACTATAAAATGCATTGAAATTATTTCTGCAGGCTTTTCCTACAACCGAAAAAAATAAAATTGTCATTAGGAAGTTTCCCAAAAAAAATTATAATAAATAAATAAATACAAACAAAGGGAAAACATAGTGATGTAATTGAAAACGTGGCAAACAAATGCCATAAACAGCCACAAAATGAGCTGCCTTTTGGCTAGCTCAGGCCTAAAGCTCTTTGCAGCTTTCAAGATGCACTGACAGCTGAGGCAAACAGACAGACAAATTCAAGCCCACGGCTATGAAGGCAACCTGCAGCTGCAAATGCCACAGCCAATGGCAATTGTAGCAGCAGCAGCAGCAGCAGCAGCAGCAACAGCAACACCAACATCAGCTAGCAGAATAACACCAGAAATAATGGCAACAACAGCAACAACAGCAACCTGTTGCCATAGTGGCTAAGTGACCCACATGTTGGCAGTCGGCAAAACTTGTTCACATTCAATAATACAAATCGGTTAAGAGAGAAAGATAGAAAAAAATCATATATATATATATATAGACGCGCAATAAAAATCAACAGCCACAAAAATGCTCGTAAATATGCGTGCCAGCGGCTGCTGCTGCTGTTTGCATATGCAGCAACAGCAGCAGCAACAGCAACAGCAACAGCAGCAGCAACAGCAGCAAGTGGCAACATCCAAGCGCTTGAAGGCAGGAGCCATGAGATATTACATATATCTATGCATTTAATCGGGCACAGCTCACCTGGGCCTTGCGTCGAGGAATGCCGAACACTTGACAAAACTAACAACAACAACAACAACAACAACAACAGCAACAGCAAGAACAGCCAGCGCGGCTAAAAGCACCGCCAACAGCAACAACTATTCCATCGCACAAGTGTCGAGCCGAGCTGCCGCTGCCTCGTTCTGACTATTAACTGGTTTTTGAGGTCGTTAAGCAGCCGCAGCACCACCACTAGCACCACCAGCAGCAGCAGCACCACTAGCACCAGCAGCACCACTAACAGCCCGACAGCATCACCCGTTAGCTGCAAAGTGTGAGCTCGGCCCGGCTGATAACTGTTTGTGCGACAGCAGCAGCAACAGCAGCAGCAGCAGCAGCAGCCGGGCCAGGCCAACAGCATTCGAGTTTCGGGAAATTGGAACACACACAATTTGGCGCTTTATTGATTTCGGTTCGTTCGTTCGCAGTTTTATGTGTGCACAGTGAAAATATATTTCTATTTCTATTTCTTTCTTCTTCTTCGTCTTCGTCTTTTTCGCCAAATACCAAGTTTGGCCCGCCGTTAGGCTCGTTAGACTGGCCCCAATGATGCGGCAATGATAAATGCCCTGGGATCACTCTCTGGCTGAAATAACTGTTTCTGCTCCAGCTGCCGCGGCTGTTGCTATCCCAATCCCATTGCCTCATTTGGGGCATCCGAGTTGCATGGGGCACGTGACGCGTTGCACAAAATACCCACAAGAGCCTTAAAGGCGATCATTAGGGAATACAGTGTATACCCTGTGCCTATAGGAAGAGGGTTTATTGAGCTAAGCTGTTGCGCTACTATCTATTTCTATCTATATCTATTCGCATTTCACTAAAGGAATGCAACATGATTTAACTATAATAATTAAGATAGTTAAAATAAAAATCAAAGCGCTCAATGAACTCTTTATTATATCGCTTTTCTCAACAACTATGTATCATAGCATTGTTTCATTTCTTGCTTTTTTCTTCTCCTATGTATAGAGTGACAGCAGCTGTATTTCGATCAGGTTTCAATACGTATTTCAGATATCTAACACATATATACAGCACTTGCCATATCTAATGGAGAGATTATATAATTTATAGACCTTTTTGGTAAAGAGGCTCAGGAAGATTCCATCAACAAAACTTGTCCATCAAAGTTCTAAAACTGTGATAGATCTATGATTTTTACTGCTCTTTTAAAGAGCCTAATCGAACTGAGAAGAGAACGTCACATTTAGGCTGTATATGACATATACTTCTGACCGTTCTGCCCCAAGAGAGCGTAGATCTCTAAAGAAGGTGTAGACTAAGCAAATGATCGTAGTTTGAAAACTATAAAAGATATACATATATTTTATATATGTATATATTTTACAGACTTAAATCTATCTTTATAGAGAATGCCAAATTATAGTTCTAGCCTACTTTTCGATAGCCTTCATTTACGGTTATTCTATGAAGAAGTTCTAGTGCTGTGAAAGATATGGTAAAATGTATAGGTTTTATTTATCCCTAAGATTCATTAATCTATAGCGAGTATAAATTATATATATCTACTTGCCAGATCTATCTAGCAGATGCAGCTTTACCACACCCAAAAAAGGGCTTTACCAAAGTATCTAAACACTCTTATAGACTGTCTTTGGTAGTAAATAAAGCTAATGTAAAGTCTCAGAAATATTATAACAAAAATAAATATAAATTGCTGAAGCCAACAAATAAATAAGTAATAATTCTACTTTTTATTTGCTGATTAATTTTTTAATAATATTTCTGAGACTTTAGTAGTTCTTTTAGTACAGCATATTAATTAGAAAATGCTTCATTTATGGCAATACAAAATATTATTTGCCTACATAGACAAGACCATGAATTAATTACCAACGAACCAAAGTTCCTGTTGCCAAATATGGCAGTCGAGCATTAGCAAATTAGGCAACAGAATTATTGATTTGTTTACAAATTGCTTACAATGTAAAAACAAAATAAAACAAAAACGGTAATAAACCAACTCCAGTAACTGTTGTTGATTTATTCGCGAGCAACAATGAGAGGGCTAACAAACTGATTTGACAACAAAGTGATTTTTGTGATTGGCTGAGAGATGTGGTTGGATGGCTGTGGGCGCATCGGAACATTAAATAATTAACAGCTAATGACATGACGTGCTGCGTGGCATATTGAATGCAAATTGTTGGCACAGCTAAAATGGTCAACAGCAGCAGAAGCAACAACAACAACAACAACAACAGCAGCAGCGGTAATAATGGCTAAATTGCCGAATTAAAGCTCTTGGTAAGTATGTGTGTATATATGTCTGTCTGTCTGTCTGTCTATCTGTCTGTCTGTATGTATGTATATACATATATACCTACATCACTTATTCAGAGTGATCTACACATGCCAGCTCTGATTGACGCCAATTTGCGAACGGCCAATTGCCAATGATTGTTGCTATTCTGTTCTGTTCTGTTCTGCTTCTTCTTCGTCTGATTGTCATTGCTGCTGTTCTAATCACATGATGATAGAAAATGAATAAAAAACACAACAACAACAACAACGAAATGAGAGAAACAAAACAACACCAATTTGGCTGGAAAATGTACTGGAAAATTGGCATTGCCAAAGTGCCGGGTGAGTTACGAGCAAATACCTTGGCATGTTTTTTTTTTCTCCACCGCTGTTGATTTTCCCACATTTGAGCTCAAGCTAACCGTGTTGCCCATCAAATCACGTATAGAAATTGCTGAAGCTCCCCACACGCCCCACCTGACAGTCGACGTCGCTTTGTGGGCGCTTAAAAGGCACAGCCACAACAACAACAACAACAGCAAAAACAACCATAGGTAAGAACATAAAAATATGTCAGCTAATTGATTGATGCTGCACGACACAGCAAATACCCTGTAAGTTTTGAAAAATTATTGAGAGACTTGGGTATGGAATAGGGGAGAGAACAAGGAATGTGACACTGCTCAACCACACATATACCCTGTAGAACATGTGTAGGTCTATATTGAGTATGACTAATACCATATAAAAAATAGAAATCGTTCCTACATATAAATATAAATATAATTTTTATATACAAATATTATATACAAAATATTTATGCTATAAAAATGTTAGATGTACATAAAAAAATTTCAGTAAAACTGGCCTATAATATAAATAATTATAATTATTAATATTTATTTTAAATTTAAGTATGTGCATATATAAATATTTTTAAAATATTTATGGTAACTGACTGTTATTTCATAATTAGCCACATACCCTGTACAAAATCTGATATATAACAATACCCTAAAAATACCTATTTCATTGATATATATATATATATGTATATATATGCATATCAGGCTTGGAAATTTATTTTGAATTATTTTTTATTTATTTAATTGTTACAGAGAATTAATTCTAAATAACAATTTAGTTTAAAGCCAGAGCAACAAAGGTCTTTAGGCAAATATATTTGTAATCCCATGAAAAATTAGATAAAAATAAAATGATATATAAATACGTAAATATAACAGTAATGTTACGAATGGGAAAACAAAAACTGTACATACACCTTCCAGCCGAAGGCTCCTGCTGCCGGTGCTTAGTCTTAAGTTAGAGTTAATCTTATATTAATTTTAGCTTGTTAATAAATAAATAAAGAAATATTTGTAATATTAATATTCAGCTGCAATGAATTAAACTAGCTATAAAATACTCAAAAAAAAAAAAAAAAAATCAAAATAGAAAGACATATACATATATACATGTATATATATCCTAAATAAACATTGAGTAGGTTTTGGCACTAAGAATAATTCTCAATAAATTGAAAGCGTAGCTTTCAATCAAATTTTTCTCCAGCTACAAAACAAGCCAGAGCCTTACATCTAACAAGCCCCCTCTCCTTCTCTCTCTCTCTCTCTCTCTCTCTCTCTCTCTCTCTCTCTCTCTCTCTCTCTCTCTCCCTCACTATCTCAGCTGCCAGCTCGTTTAGCGTATATTTATTAGCCAGAACCAAGTTAAGAGTCAACCGTTAAATTGGCTGGCGTTATGGCCTCTAGCGATGCGCCACTGAGCATTCCAATGTGAGAATTCTTTTGGCTATGGACTTTGAATGTAAACCAAGCGCTTTATTTGCATTCAAACATAAATGAAATGAATACACCGCGAAACACAGATGTATATTTGCTTGTCTGTGTGTGTGTCTGTATGTTCAATGGCGGCAAATGTCAAAACTCGCAGCTGCCATAACTAAGAATTGTGTGCGAGTACTCGAACTTGTAGTCGAACTCAAGTATTTGTTCGTTCATCACGTAGGTGGGCAACATTTGCAATATTCACGTTCCGCATATTTGGGCGACGGCCAACTCCGTCCCGCCGCTGCTTAAACACCTGAAACTGATGTTCAAGCGCTGTTCATGGCAGTCCATAGCTGTAGGCAGAGCGGCTGGCTAACTAAGCAATTAAGAACAACTTTGAGCAACCTGATCAGGCCAAAAAACCAAAAAAAAAAAAAAACAAAACAAAAATTAAAAAAAAAAACAAAACAATTTTGTGCAGCTATCAAAGATCTGGCAAACGCACGTGTGGCCACTTCTCACTATGCCCCTCCCCCCTCTCTCTCTCTCTCTCTCACCTATCTCGCTGTGTGTGGGTGTGTATATTAATAGCACTTAATATAATGGCCATTATCATATTATATAGTAAATATTAAAACATCTGAAACACGTCCGCTTACCATTTGCTCCAATTTCAGCAGGTACGACAAAGGCGATTTGCAACTCATTTTATTTCAGTCTATTGTGAACTTAACTACGCCAAAACAAGCAAGCAACAAAATTAAAAAAAATAAAATAAAAATAAAAATAAAATAAACAAAAATTACAAATTCAACACAATTTAAACACAATCGCAAAGTAAATACGAAACTTTAATATATTGTGTTGGAAATCGACAACAATTTGAATCAATTCAGCAAAAGGTATTGTACTCAAAACCGATTATTGAATATATATGAAATAACTCATATGCATGACATTCACAAAAAAAAAAAAAAAAAAAATGAATAAAAAAAATTATTTAAGGGTTACAATCGACCATAGGCGACTGTATGATGCTCTGTTAAGTCTTTTTAATAGTTTCGATAATTGCAGAAATATTTGTATTTGAATTTTTTGGCACTTTCTAAACGCATTTGTCGACAAGATTTTTTGTTATATATTAATGCACTTTGAATAGTTTATGAAAACCAATATACTCTTCTTGCAGTTAAATATTCAATAATTCATATTGAATATACGAGCTGACCTTCAGGTCTTGTGCTATTTATTTATGCAATTTCTTGTGTCTTCCATTTGGGTCAGTTTGCGAAGATATTGCGAATGCATTTTATAAGATTCACAGTGACTTAATTACACGCACACACACACACGTACACACGGACACAGACCCACATACAGTCGCAGGTAAGTGGAGGAGAGTTTTATTTGAGGCAAAGAAAAAACACTCGCGCTGCGCTTGAGACACGTCTGCAATCCACGACTCACAGACAAGAACAGTTCTTGGCCAGTTGCTAAAAGCGCTGGCAATAGTCCAGAGTCAGAGTCAAGCTCTGCATGTTCTATTCACAGATAAACGCAGAGGCGAAGAAAGACAACCGGCCAGAGAGATAGACAAAGAGGGAGTGAGTGAGAGAGAGAGAGAGAAAGAGAGCTGCAGCAGCTGCTAGCATGAAATGGGCAAAATCTGCGGCATTGCTGCGACCTGGTCAGGTGGCTTTTTGTTCCATCAGCTGCTGTCTTGGCCCCAAACCTGGCTCTCACACGCGTGCACACAATCACACAATCAGACCTAAATAGAAATGTATGTATTTATGCTAATGTATTGTAGTAACAGAATGAAAGCCAAAAACCAAAAGCCAAAAACAAACACACATCAAATGATGTCAACCCAAAGGCAAGGTGGCAAGGAGCTGGGCTGAGCTGTGTCCGGAAATGCCAACTCACAAGAATCACACACACACACACACACTGCGCTGTTGCACAATTTACAGTTGAAGTTGGTTAGCACGCTGTCTGCCATTGGCCAAGAGCAATGGCTTCCTTTTGGCCCACACTCGCATGCGTCGCATGCGACAGCAGCTGAACTAAATGCAGTTAATTTGCCGTGCAATTTGGCCAAATCGTGGCGCACACTCAAATTGCCCAGCGACACGCACATCATGCGCAACTGGACCACAATTCCACAAGCCCTGTGGGCAGCAGCAGCAGCAGCAGCATCTATAAAAGCTAAGCTCGATCTGTCAATTGGTATCACTCGATTTCCAACGCCCTTTTCGCCATGTTCCGTTTCACTAGAACGCTGCTGATGCAGCTGCAACTGTTGCTGCTGGCGGTGCTGCTGCTGCTGGAGGTTGTGCCCGGCCGTGCCCATCCACCTGCAACCACTACGATGCCGGCGGCTCTGATGGATGCATCGGGCAGTGCCTATGACAGCAAATTCGACAATGTGGACATCGATGAGATATTGAGCCAGGAGCGTTTGCTCAACAACTATATCAAGTGCCTGGAGAGTCAAGGACCCTGTACACCCGACGCTAAAATGTTAAAGGGTATGTATGAAAAAAATAAAAATAAAATACAGTAGAATCGATTTTCGATTTTTCGATTTTCATAGAAACTCAAATTATTGAGAATTATTGAGAACGAATTCATTCAAGGAGATGGATTACTTTTTCTATCTATCGAGACTCGACTGTAATTCCAAATTTACACTCAATCGATACCCAATTATCATTCTCAGACATCCTGCCCGATGCGATGATGACGGACTGCGCCAAGTGCACCGAGAAGCAAAAATATGGCGCCGATAAGGTAACCCGTCATCTCATTGACAATCGTCCCGAGGACTGGCTGCGTCTGGAGAAGATCTACGATCCGCAGGCTACCTATCGCATCAAGTATGAGGCAAGCAAGACAGCCAATGGAGAAAAGGCTAACATGCAAGTGGATGCCACAAATCAGGCTGAGGGCGATTCCTAAATTCGATTCCACATGATCAACAAATTAAACCCACATCTTTATTGAACTATATAAATTGATGCATATATACATAGCTATATCTATACATATGTATATATATCTACACACACGTTTCTTTGCACATCACGAATAAAGCTATATCCGCATTAGCAATAGTATTTTTAGTCTGTGTTTTTTTTTTTCGATATGAATTGGACGTTCACTTCACAAACAAATATTTAATTATTCCATTGTCTAACGTTGCTGGAACTAATGAATATTTTTCTTTATTGTTTTTCTTCTTTTTTATAACACACAGTTGGCAAAACGTTTTTTCAACGATAAACAATAGAATTGCGTACACTAAGAATTTCACACAATTTAGTTAAATGTATTTTATGAATTTGGATAGAAAAAAACTATTTAGACGACATGCAAAGTCCGTTGGCAAAAATTCTTAATGACAAAAAACAAAGTATTTTTAATTTAATTTAATTTAGACAAGCATTACCAAAAACATAAGCTGAGCAATTAACCTTAATTACCTATTTTATGATGTTTTTAGGGTATTTTATTTTACTTATATTTATTTACATTTTATATATTATTTTTACATAATCATAATTTGTATATTTTATTTAGTTTTTGACTTTATTTTCTTTTATAAATACACAATTTTTATGTTTTTTGTAGATCTTGATTTTTTTCTTTCTTTTTTTTTTTTTAATATATTTAACATATTTTTTTTACATTTTGTATATAACTTTGCAAATGTTGAATAAAAATAATTGAATAACTTTATATAACTTTACCTATATTTAATATAAATAAAAAAAAAAATATATATATATATAACATCAAGTTTTCCTTATAGCTTAGCTTTACTTTTTTTAACAATTATTTTTTCTTAAAGCTTTTAATATTATAATGCTTTAAGTTTATAACATGTTACAATTTTTTATTAAGTCTAAATTAGTTAAGGTCTAAATTATATATTAAAAAAAACTTCATTATTTTTAAACAAACCATTTTTATTTATTTATTTACTTTTTAAATATTACAATTGTTTTCATTTTATTTCTTTATTTATTTATTTATTCTTGAATTGTTTATATTTATTTGGAGATTTCTCTTAAATATTAATATAAATTAATTTTGATTAACAAGCAATTCTTATACTTTTTGCTAAGATTTATAAAAATATCTGTCAATTTTCAGTTCTTAAAGCATTATTTCAATCAAAGTTTTCTATGGAACTAATTGTGTTAGTAATTTATGTTTGTTTGCTGCCAAATTTGCAGCTATGGAGCTCCATAAGTAACTATGACGGCTATTCATACTCATCAATATCTCAAGCGATCTAATCAGACTGATCAACCGTTGTCGAGACATAAAAAACAAACCTATAAATAAATTCTTGAAGAGGCTGCCAAGAAGAAGAAGACTGAAGATCGTGAATTTATTTATTATGCTTATTTTATTTAACTTGTTTGTGGTTCAGACAACCTTAACACACATCTAGCTATACAGTTATATCACAAATTGCTGATAGAATAAATGATAAGTAAAGCATAAAATAAATCAAAGCACAAACATTTAAATTTCTGGCTATAAAACCTGGCATAAAAGTATTACGAAATTCCAGGAAGGTTAAGAAAACATTCTGCGGATATTATGGAATGTTCGCATATGTGTGTGTGTGCGTGTAGGTGTACATGTGTGTGCATGAATCTGTATAGATTGTTATCAAGAGCCCATCTTTAGTTTTATTGTGGCACAAAAGTCGACGCACCGCAACATCATCAACAGCAGCAGCAACACAAACAACAACAACATGATCATCATCATTATCATAAATTCCGTCAAAACACACCCACATTCGGCATAGCCGCGAAGGTGAGCTTTAACGCAATGCGACATCTGGCCAAAAAAAAAAAGAGAAAAAAAAATAGGTGTGGCCCAGTGGCTGTGCCCCAAACACCAACTTTGCGTTCCCAACGATTCGCAGTTTAATGGCTGGAGGCTGCCTCCAGTTATTCAATTGTCTGGCAACGCCCCACCACCCCCAACCATTTCTCCCCATAACAAATGCAGTGGCAACGCCATTGTTAAATGGTCAAGAAACGCAGCAAAGTTGAACGAACTTGGCTCACTTCGATGCGATGCGATGCGATGCGATTTGGTTTGGTTTGGTTTTAGTTTTGGTTTTGGTGTTGGTTTTGGCTTTGGTTTCGGTTTGGCTGGGCTTCGGAGTCATTTCCCCCCTAACCACCTCTCTATCGGCGTTGGGGACGTGCCCGCCGCATTGGCAGCCAAACTTCCGGTTTCATTTCATTTAGCCGTAAACACGGCTATATGGCAGCGATTCAAACGATTCCAAACACTGGCAAAACAGTTGAAGTTGATTCATTTGGCTTTCAGCTCAAATTCATTTGTGTTCGCCCTGTTGGCGGTTAGCATCGCGGTCGCCGTCGCCGTCGCTGCCGCCGTCGCTGCCGCTGTCGGCGCATCTGTCTGCGGTGGGCTGAGCGCGGCTTTGGCTGTCAATCAAATTTGTTGATGGTTTTCCGTTTGCCTTTGACTGCAATCCAATTTCCCATGAATGTTATTGTTGTTGTTGTTGTTGTTGCTATTGCTATTGCGGCTGATATTGGCTGCAATGCAAAGCTATGGCATTTACTAGCTTCTAAAGTAGCTCAGCCTTTCCGGCCATTGCACCCTGGTGCAAACTCAGCTCGAAAAGGAAATGAAAATTTCCTTTTTCTTTCTTTGCTTTCATATATATTTACGTATATGAACTGCTTTTTATTAGCCGGCTAATTTATATGTAAATTCACATTTGCTTTAATGGCCAAAAATATTTCTGCTTTTATTACATGTAAAATGAAATGATATAATATAAATAATTACGTGCATATTATAAAACAGACCAAATAATGTACAGCAATTAAAAAACTCTTCCAAATGAATTAATTGCAGTTAAGTGACGCAGATCTTCAGTAACTTGTATATTTATTTGTATTTTTAAGTCAAAGATGTATTCACATAAATATATATATATATGTTCTATGATTTATCATATGGCAGTTGCCCATAGGAACTTTATCAACTCTGAAATAACTTCATAGCTTGTCCCACTGTCAGCGGGATGCGTAGCACTGGCTAATTAGGCAAGACACAAAACCATTTAGTTCTACCGACTAACTATAAAGCAATCACTTTTACGATTCACCATCATTATTAAGTACGCCATGCGAGTGGCCGAGTGGGGCCAGACATGAGGGTTTCCTGCACCAATACACAATACGCTGCAATAACTGGGCAATAGGGGTCTTAGCTGCCTCTTACAACGTTACATACATGTATAAATGTATGTATGTATGCGTGTATGTATGTATGTATATGTTGGATGAATGACCTCGACCCGCCACAGCGCTGACTTCAACGGCTTCACTCACACACACACACACACACACACACAGGAGTTTTTAGGTGCATTGACTTGGCTAATAAATATGACACATGATTATGGGGCGGAGCTGCAAGGCGGACAGCTGGACAGTTGGACAGTTGGACGCAGGCGAAGGCAAAGATACCCTGCCATGCTCATGTTATAATTTGTCTTAACAATATGTTTGTTGTTGCATGTAATGGCTTGATATGCTTGCTTGTTGTTGTTGTTGTTGTTGCTGTTGTTGTTGTTGTGCCCTGTCCCTCGAGAGTTTTGCAATTTTCATGCCTGAAACTTGAATTTAAATAATGATAATAATAATTATGCGCTCGTAACGCGCTAGACCAGAGACAAATGTCAACCTCCAGTTACCAAAAGTACAAATACCTAGCCATTGCCCCGCCCCTGCCCCCGCTCGCTTACCTTAAGCGCATCGTTTAGCAACTCTTACGAATGTCGTCGAAAAGAAAATGTCATTGTCAACGGGTCGCAGCGTTTAATATATATATAAATTATATAATTACAAGTTGGTAGATTTTTTTTTATTATTTTACATTTTGTTGTTCATTGTTTTTTTTTTTTTTTTTTTTTTTTTGGAGTCTGCATGCAACGCCTCGTGTAGTTCGTCCCCCTTTTCCCACCAGCCAGCTGCCACTTGCCACTTGCCACTTGCTATTAACTGTTGACTGTTTACAAGCTGCTGGCACGGTCGAGCGATCGCCTCGAAGTGCTCGACTGGCGACACTTTGGCTTTAGTTCGTCTCATTTACATGCGATTTCAAGTTCATTCATTGCAATCGGCTTGGCTGAGTTGATTGACTGTCATCGGCTGATTGGATTTCCTGTGAAGTGCGCACGCTTATTAGCCATGGCTAAATTATGAACTTCCTTTTGGCAAGCCGCCGCATATCATTTGCCGCCCAGCCGGCAATTGTGCAAAAGGAAAAGGAAAGCAAATGCCAGCCACAGGCAGCAGCAGCTCTCGATAATTGCCATACATAGAGCTGCATGCTGAGTATTCGGACCGGTTTGCTGGCCAAACAGCTCAAAAGTTAGCCTAGAATCTTAATGCGGCTTTCAGACCAACACACACACACACACAAAACAGATAGACGCAGGTGCTCATATCTTAATGCCACTGGCACACTTGAGTGCGGCAAATGTGGCCAAAACTATGCTACATTTAGCCAACCAGCTGGCCCACCTGACTGGGTCAAGGCGTCAAAAGGTAGCTCGCCGCTAATTAGGCATTATTCGATATCAATTAAGCCAAATGAAATTCTAGAAGAACAAAATTCACTTAGCATAGCTATTAATATAGACAGAATAGAATTGTTGTTTCTTTTTTTTCAGACTATTATTTACCTTAATTGATATCAAATTATCGCTTAATTAGCAGCGATCTACCTTTATATAATCATGTTTGCCTTTAAAGTTTTTATAGACTTTTGCAAATCAGTTTCAAATTTGTGGTTTGAATCACATTGTGCAAAAAAATAAAATACAAAACATTGCTGCCATTTTAACTAATTTTCCACACTTTCGAGTGGAATTATGTAACGGCATTGTGACAATGAAGCAATTTAACGGTCTTAAATGCTTATAAATTTTATAATATAAAATAAAAATCAAATATATTTATAGTTAGCTGTGTATAAATGTGTATTTACACAAGCATATATATTTATCTATTGCTATATACATTTGAAATACGTTTTCATTCACATTTGCAGCGAAGGGGGCGTGGCATCTAAAATCGATAGTCATCACATGAACCTAAAGAGTAAATCTGAAAATTGTAGCTCTAAAAATATTCGTATTAAACTTTAATATGCAAGTCAAAATATCGATTTTGATCGATCAGAAGGAAACGATATGAGTTATCGAAAAAATATGATGAATTCGTTGTATTTATGGCATGCAGGATTATATTACTTGAATGTCTAGCCTTTGTACTTTTGGAGATCTCTGCGTTCATGCAGAGAAACAGTTGGACAGAACTAAATCGAGAATATCAATATATCGAGAAAATAAAGAATATACAATAGAATCCGTCTATAACGCCACTCAAGGGACCGTCGTTATACCCGGAAAGCGCTATAGCCGTATAAGTTTGCTCATAAAAGTTTGTCTGGGGACCAAAATTTTCGTCGCTATAACCGTACAGACGCTATGAATGGAGTCGTTATAGCCGGATTCTACTGCTTCTACCTATTAAGCCAGTTTATGCTAATTTGCCAACTTATGCAAATTCTTGCAGTTTTCTATCTTCAAATGATTGCAAAATATTTGAATATTACATAAATTCTGGAAATTAAATTTCTATGATAAACATAAAAAATCGCAGCTCAGTCTCGAAGCAATTGTGACCTACAATGGGCCAGAGATTTTCATAATCTGTAGCTGAATTTTGTGACGTTTTGTTTTGTTTTTTTTTTTTTTCTGTCTTAGCCTTGGCTCGTTTCAAGTTGGCCTAGCTGAAAAAAAAGACAACAACAAAACCTAAAAACAACAAAAAATAATGTCAATAGCCCGCTTAATTGTTAATTGTTGTATGAACATGAAATTTATGTGCACTTGCCGGCAGTTACAATTACAATTACAATTACAATTACAATTACGTTTATCATGATGCTGATGATGTTGATGATGATGATGATGAAGTTGAACTCAGCGAGCGGCTTTGACAAAAGCCAAGCAAAATTGTACCAAATTGTTTTAAATGGCTTAAAAAAAAAAACCAACCAAGACGAAACGGAAAAACTTTATAAGCTAATCAGCATGATATCTTGAGCATAAATATATATAGTTATATGTAGATAGATATATGTATATATGTATATATATATATATATCATGTGTTGCTGCATGTCGAATTTCGCATGCTCTTAGCCAAGACAATTTGGAAGGGCTCAGCACTTGGCACTTGTATCTTAACTGGGCTAATGTCCAATGCACGCCTTTGTTTTAGCCAACATTTTGTTGGCACATTTTAAATGAAATATCGTAAATTTTCAAAACAATTGCAACTCTTTGAAATATTTTTGTATCTGTTTTGAATATTTTTTTCACTTAATTTTGTGCTTTTTTCTCTCTCACTCTCCTACTCTCTCTCTTTTGGTGACTGCGTAACTGTAGTTTTAGGGCTGGCTGTGCCCAGCTGCTGGGATTTGAATGCGGTATTTCGATTTTCGGGCTTGCCATGAATCCCTCAACTTTGACTTATGGCCACAGCAAGGGGCATCAACTACAACAACAACAACAGCAGCAGCAGCGATTTCCCAGGCGCTTTGAGCTAATGAAACGTTGCAGACAATGGAAAATGCCGCCGTTAGTTTTTTTTTCTATTTTGTTTTGTTTTGTTATTGTCATCGTGAATGATCGTTGTTGCTGGGGCTGTTTGTTGGCTTAGAGATATTTAACCGTGGTAAACATTTGGCCGCACATTTCCATATCAAATAGCTGACAGGGCATTGCCACCGATCTGGCAACGCTGCACAATTCGCCTTGACATTTCTTGGCCAAAGACAACAAACAGATCAAATAACTAAGCTAACATGAATAATACAAAATGAAATTCAAATGAAAAACAACTCTATTTTAAATCACGTCAAAAACCCAAATACGAAGAAGCCCTTATATGTCATCAAGGCTACCAGCCCGATTGTGAACCGGTTAATCGCTTCCCGCCGTTTTCCAATTAGTTTTTGTTTTCCAATCCTTCAGCCCAGAACCTAATTTAAATTACAAAACTCTTGACAATGAAATGACTACAAAAAAAAAAAAAAAAAAACAAAACAAAAAAAACTTTAAAGATTCACAATCTAAAGTAAATTAATTGTAAGTCAATATATAACTGGTTTTCGATATTGCTCTCTTAGCCCTGATTATAGCAAGGGAAGTGCAATCTACAAAAAAATATGTGTACATATATATATTTACTTTAATTGACAACATTCGCTTCTTCCTGTTGAAAACATGTTTTACTTTTAACCACAAACGATTTGAGATTATAGCTGATAGTTACAATAATCATCTCTCTCTCTCTCTCTCTCCCCCTCTCTCTTTAGTTCTCTACATATATATCATATATATATACATATATCGTGGCTTTATCAGATCGTGGTCCACATTTTCAGTTTCTGTTTGGCTTGCCTTATCGCAAGGCCCATGCAGCACTTGTGTGCTTACGTAACAGGGTTAAGCAATCGATGCGTAACAATAACCCAAATTGCCTGCCACAACAGCAACAACAACAACAACAACAAGAGCAGCAGCAACTACAACAACAAGTTAAACAATGTAACGAAATTGATAAGGAAATGAAAATGTCAACAAATTAATGTCGAACAAGAAGTCAATCGTTCATGTGTGCAACGCAGTTTACCTGACTGCCACAGCCAGTAAATGCAAGAGAGAGAGAGAGAGAGAGAGAGAGAGACAGAATGTACCTGACACCTTTTTGAGGCCAGTCATAAATGCTACCATTTTGTGTCCATTTCAAGTTGCAACAGGAGCGTCGGACGGCAGCGACGTCGGCGACGACGGCGGCGGCGTCAACAAAAGGTTTCTTTCTAGACAACCACCAGCGATAAGTCCGGCAGCGGTGCAAGCATATCAAATGCATTAAAGAACGCTCAGCCCTGCACAGCAAATGTTTTGAAAGAATCGAACTGACAAAAACCAGCTTATTGGTTAAGGCCCAAAAGAAGAAAATCCGAAAAACTACATAGAATTCCAATTGGAAACTGTCGACTGTCTGCATTGTCTGTCTGTCTGTCTGTCTGTCTCCTATCAGATTGTAAATGCTTACGGGACTCCATTTAGGGTTTTCGTAATGAAATTCAGCTTGCATATGGTCAGTTATGGGCGAGGGTTTCTCATGCTGGAGAATGCATATCAAATGAGTTGATCTTACGGCCATCAAGTTTAAGGACTGCTGCAGCAGCAGATTGATTGGAGCAACGAAGAAGTGACTATATACATATATATTGCTAACGACTGTAACATACACAGTGTATCTACAAAAAGGTATTTATAGCAAGTTGGAAGTCACAAGCAGCATTTCGCTAACAGCTGAGCAAATATATGGCAAGAAAGCTGAACAATAATGAATTAATTGATTGGGGGAAGAGAAAAAAAGTGAGAGAAAGTGAGCTAGAGAGAGAAAGAAATAGTGAAAAAACGAGAAACAAAAAACGACAGCAAGAGACAGTGCGAATGGGAGAGAGAGGGAGAGAAGGAGAGAGGGACATAGGCACAGTCTCTCTCTCTCTCTGTACCCCTCTTCTTCGCTCTCTCTCTCTCTCTCTATCTCTCTCTCTCTCTCTCTCTCTCTCTGTGTATCCCTCTTCTTCGCTCTCTCTCTCTCACTCCCACTGTGGCTCTACCTCCCTCCATCCCCCTCTCTTTCTCTCTCTGTCTGTCTCTCTGTCTCCATTTCTCTGTCAATCTCCCTCTCTCTCTCTCTCTGTCTCTTTTACTCTCACTCTTTCTCTCTGTCTCTCTTTCTCTCTGTCTCTCTTTCTCTCTCTCTTCCTCTTTCTCTCTCTCTCTCTCTCTTACTCTTTGTCACTTTCTCTGACTCTCTCTGTCTTTCTCACTTTCTCTCCCTCCCTCTCTACCACTCGCTCTCTGTCTCTTTCAGCCTCTATAAATTATCCCCACTTGCTTTTATTTCCCTTGCCTTTTCGCATAACAACGTCTATCTTTCGTTTAGCTATCGCCGTTCTATGCAATTCTCAAGAGCTACTTTCCATACTGTGTGAACAAGCAATTAATATATGTACATATACATATGGACGTGCATATCAAATTGAAATTCTCCTTTTTTAGACTTTTCAAAGCTCGTTTCCACTTAGCGAAAATTTGTTAAAGTGCATAAATTTTGGCTGCGTTGTCTGCCAATTCGCCTTGCGTATATTGCCTTTGGCTGCAGGTTAAGATGCACACACACACACACACACACACACGATTACACGCATAATTCGTTTCACTTGCGCTTTTCTGGTTTGTTGCTGCATTTATGCGGATAAGACTTTCAGACCGGGTCGCACAACAGCAACAACAACAACAACAACAGCTACAACAACAACAATAGCCACAGAAACTGTTTGTTGTTTTTGTTGCGGCACGCATTTTGTTTTTGTTTTTTTCTTATGTTTTTGTGTTTTTGTTTGGCATACGACAACTTCACCTGCTCAGCCAGTTTTAGCCAGTACAAACACACACACACACACACACACACACATTGAGTACTTCCACATAACAGCAGAGATCAGACTGCTTTCTCGCCAAGAGACACCAAGCTCTACCGCAAGCTCTGCACACATCTACGCATATTGGGTATTGGGTGTAGAAAACCAGAGTGAAATTCCTTGGCAAGACTAACTCACTCCATAATTGGCCAGCCAGGCAGCCCGCCGACCGGACCATACTCAATGGGAAGTTTTTTCGGGTAGTGCAATGCGGCGATGCGGAATCGGAATCGGAATTGGAATCTGAAAGACGTGCAGACAAATCTGGTTCACGATCGCCATCATTATATACAGGTTGGGCCAAATTGGTTTCCTCACTGGCCAAGCTAAACTAGGCTAACCTGTCGCATTTATTCCCTCATACCCTACCCCCACCCCCGTCGCACTCTTTCTGTCTGCGTCGCTACCTTATTTGGGTGGTGCGTGTTGCGCAACGCATTTAAAAGTCCAAAAGAAATGCCGAAAGTCTGGACGCAACCATTTCCCTCGAAATGTTGTTCAATTTGCATAACATTTCGCTGGGCGACCCAATCGGCTATTGTACAATAGCTAATGGAAAATGTTGTCTTCCAGGCACCCGAGAAACTAGAAACTGAACTGAAGCTGTGTGGAGTTCAGTTTGAAAGTCATTTACATATACATACATATATTTCGCTTCTTTTTGTTTTGGTATTTTTCTTATATATTTATCATATATTATATATATGTATGTATATATACATTTCTACATTGCCAGTGGCGACAAAATACAAATACAAATACAAAAAAAAAAAAAAGTTGCGTGCGACTTTTGCCCAGATATATCTCTTTTTTCTCTCTTTTCTATTTATGAACGTCGGAAAACACACTAAATTACAACTTTCTCACGATCTTGGCGGGTGCAGCGGAGCATAGAGAGTGCTGTAATAAACCCTGTCAAGAGGCCCAGTTACAGATATATATATTTATATATATACATATATATCAAACTTATTGTAATATTCTATATGGCTAACCAAAACTGAAGCTCAATCTTGGCCATTATTGCTTAGCCATATCAAATTTGTATTTTGATATGCGCGTAATTCAAGCCTAATTTCATTACGCACGCCTCGCTTGAGGCGATGTATGTCACAGCTCGTGGCTCATGGGAGTGTGACCATGAAATTTGTGTTGGCCAAGTTAGCAATGTGGAGCATTAGATTGAGTGTTAAAAACTCAACAGTTATATTGCGTTTATAGCACAAAATCAGGCAACTGCAAACAACAACAGCAACAACCACAAAAGAAATTCAAACATTGTGACACAATATTACGAAAATGCTGTGTCAAGGCTTGAAAGCGATTTGGGCTAGGCTCTATGATTGGCAAACGTGAAATATTCCACTTATAGAATGGCAAAACAGAAAAAAATTGCGTGTTGAAATATCACAGAATTTGATGTGAAGCGAGAGAGTTCGTAAGCCGAACCCAAAAGCCTTCAGTTGGAGGGCCTAAAAGGTAAAGCTCAAATCATTATTAATGAAACGAATGAATCAAATCATATATGTATATATAAGTTCTCAGAACATACCAAATTGAGGTGTGGCTGTATTTTGAGGATACTATTATTATTACTATTATTAATATTATATATTTTGTTGAAAAATAAATAACCGAATATTAATGTTACTCACTGTAAATGTTCTAATAGCAGATTGAGATTCGATTTAGGTAGTTTTCAACATATTTACACAGATTTCAAAACTTATGTATAGATTTATATAGATTTGGATGCATTTAAATTGATTTATTTTACTTAAATATCAAAAATAGATTTGGATACACTGAAATTAAATTATGTATGATAGACTTGATTCTTATCAGCGAAAATTATTTGGTTTCAATATCAAAGGAAACATTAAATTAAATTAAATTAAGCACACCTTGTGGACTTTTAACAGGTACAACAAAAACATTAATAAATAATAAAAAAATAAAGCAAAAAAAAAAAATTCATAAATTCATAACGTAGTTCATATGTACATAAAAAGTGTTTTACAAAAATAATCATATAGATTCTAAAGAATATAAATGAACTTAAATGCCCGTTTTATTTCCAATGTGTGCCTAAATTAATTACAGTGTATATTCAAGTCGAGCACTGCTGGCCAAAAAGAAGAAAATTCTGCATGAAAATCTAATTTCTACTCAATATGATAAATTATATTTATATACTAATATGATATATAAATTTAAGCTAGCTCCTAACATTTTCCTCAAATTCGCACCAACAACAAAAATATAGAAAGTTTTGTGCCTGAACAATGTCCAAATGAAGCTCAGAGTATTTTCTAGTCAAGCACCCCCTTCAGTATTTGCTTCTACATTGAAACTGGTTTATATTGAATGCTGTAAAACTTTTAATTAAGATTCTATCTCTTTAGCTCTTTAACTCTTTAGGTATAATATAAGCTAAAGATGTAGCTGATATACTCATGGAAAAAATCGAAGCATACCTAGAAACCAAAAAAAAATCGTTGCTGGAAATCACTTGGAGCTCTATAGCTCTATAGAAGCTGTATTAGGTATAGCCAAATATTTGGCCAATTGTGGCTGTAATTGGCTAAGAATGCAGTTGTGGACAAACGTTAATTGCTGTTAAGCAGTATTTCGCTTTCTATTATACCATTTAGCTGGAGGTAAAATCGTAATTAATTTCATTATTTAATCGATCTTTGCATTAACGCACCTGTGCGCCAACAGGTGTCCACCTGCAACAGCAGCTTCTGTGGCTGCTGCCAAGCCAAGCTAGAGAGAAATACACGTCGACGGCTATATAACTTTCACCCAGGCGACTTTTGCGACTTTTGCGCGACTCCGAGGAGCAATCGCAATGTGCAAGCAGAAAAGTTGCATTTGCAGCCGCGGGCAGGATGGCCAACAGAGTTGGCTCTGGCGTTTTGGCCAGCCAACGAATGCTGCCTGTACTGGAGATGCGCTTTGAAATGTGCCCTGGCTAAGTGTTTTTCCCTTCATTTTTTTTTTTTTTCTTCAATTTTTCTTAATCTCATCGTGGTCTTAGGGAACAATTGACAAACTAAAAAAAAAGGCTAAAAAAATGCTTTAAAAAAAAGTTACGCAGTCATTGGCGCTGGGAAAGTGAAAAATCTCACACATTTTCAGGCAGCATTCGCAATGCATCTTTTGCATGTTAAACGCTGTGCATGACATGGCCAATGCCACGCCCATTAAACGAAGCAAAATAATAAAACAGAAAAAGAAAATCCAGCCAAGACTTGGCCACTTGGCAACCCGTCGTCGCTGGGCCCCAATTGCCTAACTTGGCTAACAATTTGCTCGGCCACTAATCAAATTAAATGTTATCTCGAGACGAGCAAACAAGCTGAGCTAACTGCAAACATTGTGAGCGACGAAGAGATACGCTGTAAACATGAACTAACATGATGTTCGATTATCAATATTTAAAAAAAAAAAAAACAAAAACAAAAAAACATTTATTATAAATTCAATTATAACTGACTTTACTTTCCTTTTCTTTGATCAAATTTTTTAAGCTTCAATTCATTCTCTTTAATTCACCTGCTTAAAGCTCCGCTGAGCCATGGTGACTGCAAACAAACTTCTACAGGGCATAGCCAGACGCTAAACAAACCTAGCAACATCCAACAGCCGACGATCTAAACAAACAACAGCCAAGACAAACTTTGCCATTTAATTTTCTTTTCCTTTTTTTTCACATTTTTTCCCCATTTTATTTCTCTTTTTTTTATTTTTTGACTAATTATCATATATACACAACGTTTGCATATTTATGTATTCAAATTAGCAGAGGGACAGAGAAAGAGAGAGAGAGAGAGAGAGACAATCACAGCACATAAATACATATATACATAAATAAACAATTTTTGGGTGTGGTCCAGCATGGCCAAGGGCTGATCAGAAGGTGATCGATTGTCTCCCGAGTCGCTTTGCTTTGGCCATGTCACTTGGCAACATTTGAAAGAATCTGTTATGAATGCATCCATTGGATTGCAAATCAGTTTCATAATTGGCTCGGGCATATATCATGGAGAATATGCGCTTTGGGCGTTGTCGGACTCAAATTAAAAATCAATTTTTATTAGTTTTCTAGAAAAGAAAAGATTTGCGCCGAACTGATTGAGCTTTGATTTAGATCTACATTTATGTGTGTGTGTGTGTTGATTGCTTTGAATGTGCCGCCATAAAAATATAGAATGCAGAATGCAACTCAAGGCGTCCGCTTGGGCAGTCTAGAGATATTTCCCATATTTGGGTTTAGCTTAAAGATATGAAGAGAAATTTAAATTGTGAATACCCATTGGAAATTAGCAATTTGGGTATAATAAAGGAGGAGGAAGGAGGCGTGGCAGAGCCCACAAAGTATATATATTTCTAATCAAAATCAACAGCCGAATCTATCTAGCTCACAGCGTCGTATTAAATCTCTCTCATCTGTTTTTATGTTGATTTTCATTTAGGATAGAATCGCAGATTTTTCTAATACAGTCGAGTCGCGATAATTCGAAATGGCAAGATCAGGTTTTTTTTTTCGATTTACACAGAAATTTAAATTATCGAGAATTATTGAAAACAATTTTTTTTCAAGCGGTTAGAATTTCTTCGATTTATCGCGATTTTCGATTTAGCGGGGTACAAATTATCGAGACTCAACTGTAGATTGTCGATGATTCGAAATGGCAAGGAGATCAATTTTTGTTCGATTTATACAGAAATTTAAGTTATCGAGAATTAATGAAAACGATTTTTTTTCAAGCGATTAGAATTTTTTCGATTTTTCGCGATTTTCAAACTATCGAGAACGAATTCGTTTCAAGAGAATCCATTTTTTTCGATTTAGTGGGGTAAGAACTATCGAAACTCGACTGTATTTATTTTCTATACACAATTTTATCCTTCAATTTTATTTATAAATAGGCTTCTTTAATTACTTATATTTAAGCTGATAAACAAATTATAGTTCATTTATCTATACACATATTTATCAAGCAAATTGCCTTGCTTGCATGTGGATTTTCCTCCCATTTGATTCATAATTTCCGATTTATTTGAGCCGAGGCCCATTCGGCATGCATTGCTTAGCAAATGTGGGATTCGATCGTCGCACAATTTGAGGTTTTTTCCGTTTTTTTGATGGGGCACATCAAATGGAATAATGAATATCAAACTGCAGAACCAAAACAATTTTCCCAACAAATTATGACAGCCAAACACAAAAAAAACGCCGGCCGAAACGAGCCAAAGAAAGCAATCAAAAGGGCCAATCATTTCTGCCCAGGCCAAGTATAACTACAGCAACCTGGGGTGGAGGGAGGGAGATGGAGAGTGTGGGAGTGGGGGACAGGTAGCTGAGCACCCGGGGGCAGGTCGTGAGTGCGCCGAGAGCCAACAACAGCACGGAATCGGACGAAACAAAAGCAAAGCAATAACAAATTACATATTCTCCTGCTTCTTTGTATTTTGGCAGCGAGTCGATGGGGCGAGGGCGGGGAGTGGTCAGGGGGCAGGGGGAAGCGCATGTAATTGTAAGCAACGGGCAACGGGCAACGGGCAATTGCCGTGGCTCAGAAAGGTGCGGCTTGCGCCGGAACAACTCGACCCCGAAACTGAAAAAGGTTACAGCACACTCACACACACACACACAGACACAGACTTGCACACACACACATACAGACACAATTAACACTTGTAGAACACTTGTAGCAACAGCCAAAATATTTGTTGGCCATCCAGCTACCCGCAGCTCGGCTCGGTGGCAATCGCCCGTGGGTTCTCTGAAGTCAGCGTTGCGTGCAAAAAACCAAAAGCAGTTCCACTTGACGCCCATTCTAATGGGTCATGGGGGTCTCAACATGCTAAGAATGAGCCATAAAACTGAACATAATTACGATATGCTCATGTGTGCGCCCGAAACAAGTAAGAGTGCTTCCAGGCGGGTGTGCCTGACCTGGGAATACCCTGAAACAATTCAGCAGTTGCCCAAGATCTAGTCTGGATTTGGACTAAATACTATATATAGTTATAAATTTAGGCATTATCTAGTTACTATATATATGCGCCACGCCTTCTTTTGTCTGCTATTTGCATTTCCACAAACACAAAACTTTTTAAAAATTTTTAAAAATTAAATAATAAAAAAATAAAGTTTTTTTAGTTTGCAAAAACTAAAATTAAATGAAAAAGTTTAAACTGATAAGAGAACTTTCTTCTGCAAACTTCAACAGGCATATAGAAGCTATATTTCTTAATCTTCTTCACCTTTATAGAGTAGCTAGACTATTGACATAATGGAGGTATGCTCTATAGGGTCTACCTAAAGCAGCACCTTTCAAATTATTTAAATAGGGCTTACTGTAATAAGAAATGAGAACAATTATAATTTTATAATTTTTCTCCAAATTTTTTTTTTACAAATTATATATAGTCTGAAGCATGACAGGAAAAGTAGAAAAAAAATATATATAAAAAATATTACTTATTTGCCAATACGTTTCGTATTTTTTACATAATTAAATATAAATTTATATCAAAGATAAAATTATATTAAATAGAAATTTATATTAAAATTGTAAATTTATATTAAATAGAAATTTAAGTTTATATTACATTTAAATGAACTAAAAATTTATATTAAATATAAATTTAAATTACGTATAAATTTATATTCAATATATAAAATGTGTATTGATTATAAATTTAAATGAAATAAAAATGTTATATGAAATATAAATTTAAATTAAATAAAAGTTTTAATTAAATATATATTTAAATTACATATACATTTATATTATATAAAAATGTAAATGAAATATAAGTTTAGTCTCAGATAATCTAAGACTCGATTTATGACGTGTGTTAATTGTCTTTCACCTGATCTAGAGAGTGTTAAGAGGCAACGCAACAGATCTCAACGGACTGCGACGCACTTGCAACTGAACTGGGTATGGGCCGGCCAGTCACGGCCGGTTGCAAGTCGTCCATTGTGTGTTGTGCTGTGTTGCAGCGTTCAACTGTGACCGAGCGGGCGTCGGCCGAGTTGGCAGTAGTTGGGCAAGAACTTCTTAGCTTAGCTTACTTACTTTCTAGGCAAAAACTGCAAATCAAAGTCAAAGTCAAAGTCAGAGTGGCTTACCCGAACAAAGCAGAATGGCAATGCCTGCGGCTCGTCGGCATCGTTGCCGTCGTCGTAGTCGTTTTCCATGCTGGCGTTTTGCTGTTGCAGCAGCGTTTTGGTTTCATCTGCGGTGGCGCCACCAGCTGTGGCAGCATTGCTGCTATCGCCAGCTGCATCCATGGCGAGAATCACTGAGCGAGAGCAAGTTGCGTTTGTTTTTGATTTTGTTTTTTATTATTATCTCTCGTTTCTTTTCCCGCTCTTTCCCTCTCTCTTTCTCTCTCTCGGTCTCTCTTTCTCACATATAATTAGCTGTTGTGATTGGCAAGCGGCTAGCTGCTGTTTTAATTGCAATTGATATGAGCATTAGCATAAGCTTGAAACATTAAGTATACGCAGCATAAGCCAAGTCGAGATATTTCTATAACAAACAAAATGCCTCAGTCTCTCCATACTCTTTTGCACGCCTCTCTCTCTCAATCGCGCTCTCTCTCTCTCGCTCTCTTGTTATTGGCAAAAATTTCACTTTTGTCCGCGGGGTAGCTTTTTTTTTCAGTTTTCAGTTTCAGTTGTTGTTTTCATTGAATTGCCATTAAGCGTCATTATGTTGCGGCTTCGAAGGAGAGGCATACACACACACACACATACACACACACAACTCTAAACTGTGCTCTATATGTGCAGCATAAATGCACAGCTTCATTTAATTGCCAACATAAAAGTTTAGCTTTGCATTGCATATGCTCGACTGGCAGTTACCCTATATGATAGCTGCACTTGACTTGCGTTACATTCGCACTCGATATGTCAATATGCCCATATTTGAATATAAATTTAATGAGTATCAAAATGCAATTGGCTGTTGCTACTGTTGTTGTTGTTGTTGTTGCTGTTGTTGTTACTGATTGAACAATATAAGAAAAATATCGTGTCGTGTTTTTCGCTCGTTTCTGTTTCTTGAAATGGGAAAGTTTATCTCAGAGTCGGCACTTCTCGAATTCGTTCCGCTTTTCTGATTTATATGATGCATCCATATATATACTATATAGATATATGTATATAAATATATAGTTAAACAATTAACTCTCGTTTCTGAAATGCCTACGAAATATCATCTGCTTCAGTGCTAGCTCTATATATAGATAAGTAGATACACAAATATATATATTACTGTTATATTTAGTTAGCATTCAAGTTGCGTAATTAAAATATGAATATAGTTAATGATATCTGAGCAAATCTTATCGCTGATAGCAATCTATTATAAATGTGCACTCATGAATCATACAAATCGTAAGCAAAGCAAATCCAAATTGAATACTTTCCGGAAATTATAATCTAGCGTCTCGGCAATGCCCTCAGTGAATCATTATCTTATAATCTTGCAGAAGACATTCGGCTGTAGAAGATACTTGGGGTTGTATGTGTCTTAATATAACTGCTCAGACAGTAAATCTTCGGCTATATAAGCTAAACTGTCGGACTATCCTAATGGAATCATCTATTCGGAACCTAGCAAATTTTTATAGCTGTATCGGTTCCTATACGAGTATCTAAATCTATGTATACCCTTGAAGGTAAAAAGATTTATATATATATATATATATATATATATATATATATATATATATATATATATATATATATATATATATATATATATATATATATATATATATATATATATATATATGGCATATTGGGTTATTTCAATGTCCGCCTTGCTATCCGTGCGACTATCCATCCATTTATATTTCCATATCTTTTTTGTCATATCTATGACATTTTCTATAGCTATATCAATATGCCTATAACGGTCTACAATTCTTAAGTATGTCACAATCCTGATCTAAATCAGAGCATTCCTTTAAATGATGCTTAGACCTTATCTATTAGATATTAGATAGACAGATAGATAGCAGAATATTTAAATATATGTATTAAGTGCACTGGAGCTTAAGTCAGGCGGCTAATTAAAAGTTTTGTTAGTCAATTTGTTTATTGTTTTGCTTAAATACAAAAATTCAGGGTATCATATCTTTTACTCTCTATGATGCTAAAACGTGATCCATTAAATTAAATACACAAATATATACCCATATACCTTATATATAGGCAAATTCTTATGCAAGTCAGAATATCATATCATATCATATTTGTCTACTTTTATCAGAAATCTCATATTCGACTGGCAGCCTCAAGTAAATAATAATAAATCATCTCGTTCAGCTATTCCCCCAGAGGCGTTCATCTGCCCTATATAAGTTCATTAGAGTTCTCAACTTGGCTAATTGTGGGCCTCTGACCCTCTAACCCAATCCAGTTTATTGTCCACAAAAAAAAAAAAAAAAAAGAATAAATAAAAATAAAAATAAATAAAAAACGTATTTGTTGATGCTTTTGTATTGCGCTTGTCGCTTTCTATGCGATGGCATTTAACAAAAAAGCAATGTGCAGCTTTTTAGAATCTGCAATAACAACAACCGCAGCAGCAGCAGCAGCAGCAACAACAAAAGTGGAAGCAAAAGCAGCAGAAGCAGCAGCAACAATAGCCCCAAGTTCTATGGCAAGGCAAGATAGGGGGCTAACGGTACCGAGTTACAGGCGGCGTGACTAAACTGGTTGGCATTTTTAATTTGTTATTCTTTCGAGCCAACAATTGACACAAATACTACTATCAGCCATAGACACAGACATAGATATACATATACATTTATATATATACATTTATATATATATACATATATATTATGTTATTTGTATAACCCCGATAAAATAGACGATCCTCGATGACACGCTCATTGCTAACATCTTCAATCAGCGGCGCTTTGCTTAATGATATATCGTCGAGTCGCATTCAAATAAACGCGCAAGCAAAATACTGTGGGAGTATTTTAATAATAATAGTACTTAAAACTTCAAACTGAGCAAATAATTTCAGATACATATTTAGACTGTGAGCATGCTATTTGCGCTTTGGCTATTGATAGTGATCTCAAAAACAAATTAGAGCTATGGATATATGTATGACTATAGGAGTCCATTTTGAGCATGATCTTTGCTTTAAATACTGAATTGATCTCAAAATCGTACGACAGTTATTTAATCACCTCTTAGAAATTAGTTATGGATATGAAACCTGGTTTTAGATATAGGCATTGATCTGCAAATCTAACAGAGGTTATTGAATGACATCATTGATGACATTAGATATAGATATTGATCTTAGCACAGAATTAGATCTATACATATCTATAATACAGAAATCTTCTATAGGAATACATTTAATAAAAACGTTTATTTAAAAATCAACCCATAAATATAATGATCCGCCGATACTGACTATATCCGATCTAAACGCTACTCTACAGTTTGACTGAGCTTGCAATGGTAATCAAAACATGGTTTAAAATACTCTTGCTAAATGTTTTCAATGCCGGTAGGGTATATGATAGTCGGCTATAACTGTGAGAAAAAATTTCTTTCTCGCTCTTTTTCTACTGGATAATTTATATATTGAGCATTCAGCATAGTTTGACAAGCATTGAGCTTAAAGTGCATATTTGTGAGCTCCAATAATGTTAAAGTATCTGGTAGTCGGTAGCCTATGAAAAACTCCAATGAACAATACAAATTCGACTGCATAGTTTGACAATTATTGAACATGAAGAGCTCATATTTGTTAGTTCTAATAGCGCTTGGGTACATTCTCACAGTTTGACAAGCATTGTAGCTTCAAAAGCTTAAACTATCCACTGTTTGCCATTCATTAGATCTTTAAGAGCTTCCACCATCAAAAAGAGCTCTTCTTAATAGTCTGAAAATATTGTAAGGGCATACACCAGTCGGTTATGGCCAAAATTCGCACTTGATACTTGGGGAGTTGGCGCTGCTTCATTAACTTTTCCACATCATCAACAACCAAAGCAACAACAACAATCACATTCACCCACTAAAAAAAACTGATCGTATGCTCGTAGATCGTATTCTCTTTTTGCCGCTAAAACTATTTATACCATTTGCATTTTGGGCTTTGCGAAGTTAAACAATATTTACCTTCCGCTGCAACAACAACAACAACAACAGCAACAGTAACAACAACAGCAGCACAACACTAATAAAAACAACAACAACAGCAGCACTTGTTGCCCGTTACCTTTATTTCTTTTGCTCGTTTTGTTTGTTTTTCTTCTCTTAAATTTTTTTTTGTTTTGCCGTATTTTTTGAATAAACAAAAGATTTCTAATTTGTTTGACACTCGCACAGTTCACACGCTCTGTGCGGCTGCTGCAGCAGGTGAGTTAATGTTTCAACTCGGTTTATCGTTAAATGCACTTTCCACAACTGCTACAACTATTAAAAAAACAAAACAAAACAAACAAAAAACGCAACAGGTTGCTGCCTGAAGCGAGAAAACTGTTTAAACTGCGTAAGGTGCGCACGCTCGACTCGAATATTAAGCTACGACTGAAATTACAGCGGGCAAAGTATGACCAGCGCAGTCTCGATACATTAACCGCTCTAGTCTATGCTATCGATTGCTTGGCGTAATCGAGCAAAGTGTGTAGTCAAATTCCGATAGTAACATAATAATGTTTGATTTAGTATTTTTTTTGTTATCGACTACTTTGTATAAGAGTTTTGAATATTTGCTCATCTATTATAATTACCCTGTCCGTGTTTCCATTTAATTTGTATTTTATTTTTACTTGGGTTTTCCGTCAAAATGCCAGAATTCAATATCTCATTTGGTTTAAGTGTAGTGTTTTAAATTCGACAATCTCATTACAACGATATATTTCAGAAGGAATAGGTCAGCAAAAATTCTTTTCAATTTGCTTAGCTTTATATCAAGCAACAAGGAAAACATGAACTAAATTTTGACACTAGTCTGGTTAGTGGTTTTAATTAATAACGCATTTGGCCCGGTTTACCATCACGATTATTTAGTATTTTTAACCGCTATTTTGCATTCGGAACTTTTTGTCTTTGTGGTGCATGCTGCAAACGGTCTCTCTGTGCTACAGCTGAGCTCGCAATAAAAATAAATATCGAATTTGTGTTTGTGTGTTGCTGGGCCAAGGAGTGATTTGTAATGTTTTTCCGCTGTCTATAAACAAGGTAAAAAAGATGAGATTTTATAAATTTGCAAAATAGCTCAAAGTGTACTCGAAAAGCGGATTGCGCTCTGAAGTTTGTTAATAACAGTCATTGCAACAATAACAATTTGTTGATGGCGCTTTGTTTTGAATTTTTATATAATTTTTAACTTCTACAAAACAATTTGCACACCTACACACACAGGCGCCCACAGAAACGCATATACCCACGCACACACACACTGACACACACTCAAACCCCCTACGCATACACACGAGAAATGCAAGCGCAATAAATTCTTGTTGCTTCTTGCAAATGCACAGTTTGAGAGCCACTGTTAACAGAGTTGTGCATTCACTGATAAAAAACAATTTTATGATAAAAACGATAGCTTAATTGTGTGCAATTAAGTGGGATAAGATTTCTTTAATGTAAATAATAAAATTTAACAGCAACAAATGTGGAAAATTAAAAACAAAATAGTTAAATCGTTTATTAATATTTTAGTTGATAACGGTTTAGTAAATAAAGAAAAAAAATTGAAAAAAAAATATTAACTAAAAAGAGAACAAAAAATTCTAAAAAATGAAATTTAAATTATCAAAATTAATTACAAATTTTGTCAAACATTTATTTGTTCCAGAAGTGTATAGAAGTATTCGTCATAGCAGCCACAGATTTTGTTTTTGTTTTATATAGTATATGTACGTAGTTTTGTTTTATTTCCCTGTTCTCATATCTACGGCGGGCCGTCATATTTGGCAAATTTCTAATAATACAAAGCAAACCTCTCAATCTTCATATGTATGCACAAGTATAAATATACATATAGATTGGTATATATGTACATATGTATACTTATATATATATATATATATTTGTGCATGCACATTTCGTATAGTAAAGCCTCCGAAGATGACCGCCAGACGAGAGCGACGCAGCGTCAACGAATGCATCTACAATTTCCCGTACTATGGGCACCAGGCGCAATCGAATCTGCAGGCCAGCTGCAAGAGTGAGTTGAGAGCGAGAGCGAGAGAGAAGAGAGAGAGAGAGACTTATCAGATAATCGACTCGGATTATCTATCCATACATATTCCCATTAATATTAATCTCTTTCCATTTGCCCAATTTCCAGATTCGCTGGACTTTGTGCAGCGCTTGAGCCTGATGAAAACGCTGAACGTGCACAGCGGATGCGTGAACACGGTCAATTGGAATGCGAGCGGCACATTGTTCGTATCCGGATCGGATGATAACTATTTGGTGGTGACCGAGGCCAAGCGCGGACGTGTGGTGGCCAGGACCAAGACACAGCACAAGCGTCATATATTCAGTGCACGCTTTATGCCCTTCACCAATGACCAGGCGATTGTGTCGTGCTCCGGCGAGGGCATTGTTCTGCATACCGAATTCCTGGCACCCTACGGGCCCGGCCGCACCTCCGAGGAGGTGAACATCGGCGAGTCGGGTCGTCAGGCCAGCTTCTTTGACTGTCATGCCTTTGGCAGCACCTACGATGTCCTGCCCATACCGGACACTCCTCGGGTCTTTCTCAGCTGTGGCGAAGACGGCACCGTGCGTTGCATCGATTTGCGTGTGAGCAGCCGCTGTGCGGAGTCCGTGTGCGATAAACATATCTATATAACCGCACCGTGTGCCATTACGGCCATGGATGTGGCACCGATTAGCCACCATAAGCTGGTCATCGGTTGCTCGGACTCGATTGTGAGGCTCTATGATCGCCGCATGCTCTCGGCTGGCTCGGATCGCGATCGCATCACCTGGCCGCTGAAGGCCTATCCGATACCCATGAAATATACACGTCGTCACTATCGTCCCACCTGTGTCAAGTATAGCGCCGACGAATCAGAGCTGCTTGTCAGCTACTCGATGGAACAGTTATACCTATTTGATTTGAATCATCCGGGCTATAATGATGCCGATTTGTTACGCAGTGGCTGCTATACACCAAAATTGCGGCGCGACAATGATCCAGAGCCGCAAATGCCGCGATTGCGTTTCCGGGGCGATTGGTCCGATACGGGACCAAATTCCATGGCCAATATTGACCACGATCCGAATCGTTTGAATGTGGGCCAGGCACGCCCACCCCTGGTGCCCAGTGTGCTCCGTCGTCTGAGCGATGAAATCATTCGCATGCTCAATTCTCAAACAAATCAAATACACGCCATCAATCCAGCCAGCCGGAGCAGTAGCTCCAGCTCGCGCTCACATCACATGTCCTGGCAGGATGCCGTCTTGCGCACACTAGACAACCAGAGCGAGTCGGCAACAAGCCGCACCAACAGCCTGCGACTCGTTGCAGCCAATGAAATCACCCAGGCGGCAATGGCCGCCAATAACAACGCCTCAGCTATCGATGGTAAGTGCAGCCAGTGCCCCGCCAGACTCCCCAACTATGGCTAAGCATTTGTCCATTAATGATTATGGTCCATAAATGTAATATCTATATAGATAGTCGTATCATTATCATTATCAATATTGTGTTTCAGATCAACTTTGATATTATATCTAATATATAGTATAAGCCAGATCAGAATTACCATATATATCTTCTATATCATGATGTATCTAGATATGTTTGCTTGTTACCTTTGGCTATCATATTAATATCATACAGGTAGATGCAATGAATTAGAGTAGTTGTAGCTGAACAAATAGTATAGAACTAGAGATAGCCATAGTAGTGCATTAGAAACTCTTGTTTAGGTTGTCTAAAATAGTTTTAACATATAAAATCATTTAATATTGCCAGCTGAATTGCTGAGAATTGCATAGAAAGACACAAAATATTTTGATAATTATACAAATTGTGTTTATACTATAGTAAAATATATTTTTTAGCTAGTTGATTTAATTAGAACATATAAGTATGTACATATAATCCAGCTAAAATTGTTCTAATCAAGTCACCTTTAGCCAAAAAAAAATATATATATATATATAAATATACATATGTATGTATATAAAGAAAAATTAATCTAATCATGTCACCTTTAACTAAATATACAAATAATATTAAAAATACAAAATACAGATACAATACATAAATATACAAATAATATTTTAAAAAATAATAATAAATAAAAATATAGATACATAAATAAATATATAAATATTTATATTTTTTATATATAATACAAATAATATAAAAATAAAAAATAAATAAAATATAGATATATAAATAAATATATAAATATTTTTTATATATAAAAAGTATATCAAAAATATATAAAAATATTTTAAAAATCAAATGTAATGAGTAGAAAGAATTTGTGTCTTTCTATGCGATTCTCAGTAATTGAATTAAGCATTTCTGCTGGCTATGTTAAATGATTTTATTTACCATACATAGTAAAGTTCATGTAAAGCCCATGCTGTCCAAACGCAGCGAGTGCCAATGTGTGGGTGTGTAGGTGTGTGTGTAGATGTATTTCTTATCATATACGTATATGTACATTTATTTAAAATCAGCGTACCAGCTCTGCGCAGAGTTTAGGTATCTGCTAGTCGGACATACCCGACTAGACCGCTCTGACTTGTCCTTATTATATACATGTGCTTCCCCCTATCATTCGCAGCCGTTGAGAAGCGCGATGCTGTAATGGAGGCTGCCGAGGAGGGTAAGGAGCGTCAGCTGAATAAGTTTGACTACATCAAAATGTCGTTTAGCGGCCATCGCAATTCGCGCACCATGGTGAAGGGCGCTTGCTTCTGGGGCGACGATTACATCATGTCCGGCTCGGATTGTGGCCACATATTCATCTGGCAACGTCACACTGGGAAGGTGGTCAAGACATTGCTGGCCGATCATCGTGTGGTGAATCGTGTCCAGCCGCATCCGACTCTGCCCTATTTGCTCAGCTCGGGCATTGATTACAATATCAAGCTGTGGGCGCCAATTGGAGCAATTTCAACATTTGATGAAGCTGAAACAACAGCAGTAAGTACCACAGAGAATGAGAGAGAGAGAGCGACAGTGGGAGATTGTGATTAACCAATTCTCTATATTTTTACAGTTAATCAAGAGCAATGAAATCATGCTGGTGGAGACACGCGACACCATAACGGTACCTGCCCAGGTCATGATACGCATTTTGGCCGGCTTGCGTCAATATCATCGGATTCGCCATGCATCCGGAACCCGTGGTCTGGGCGTCGATAGCAGGCGTAGCCGCAACGAAACTCTTCGAGCCATCGAGGCGAGCGCCGTTGTTGCTGCACAGGAAGCCCGGCGTCATAGTAATGCTCAGCGTATTGCCGATAATAACAATGTTAATGAGGATGCCAATGTGGCGGAAGATGAGGCTAACAACGAGGGCAATGATAATGAGAATGTCAGTGATGCTAGCAATACCAATGAGGACACCACCATCAGCATCATCAGCGCCAGCAACAGCAGCAGCAGCAGCAGCGTAAATAACTCAAATACAAACTAAAGAAATCTTGTCAATGAGAAAACTATATAGATAACATGAAAACATACTTATATATATATATATATATATATATATATGTATGTATATGTATATATATCTGTACATAGATATATACATGCATATGCATATTGTGGCTATCGGCGCTGCACTCCCATGTCTAAATATATATACATATACATATATATATATATATATATATATATGTTTGAGTATGTGTGTGAATACATATATGGTATATAATAGAATATAGTACGTACATATATATCTATATATATTGTATACATATATTGTCCATTCCCTGCTGGACACAATCCTGTCCACATTCCCCTCCGCAAGCAGTCAAGCTATATAGCTTTGTAGTTAGCGGCGCCGACACCCCCATCTTAATTGTGAGACTCAAGAAGCATACGATTGATTGATTGATTGATTGATTGATTGATTGATGTGAGCAAACTATCTATATGTATATGGATATATCAAATAACATTTGTTCCTTTTTTAAGTTGTAAATTAAAAACGTTTCTAGAGAAACTTTCTAGTTTTGCTATGATTGTTATTATTGTTAGTACGTTAAACTGTTTTATCTATAGAAAAGGACATTGTTGTCATTTTTTTTGTTTTGTTTTTTTTTTTCTATTTCGCTTATATAATTTGTTCTAACGCGGATGAGATATTTGATATATATACAAATATATATATATATATACATATAAATATATACATATATATATTTGTATATGTACACTAGCATACATAAATTTCGATTAATTAAGTACACTACGCTTAAATGCTAAACAACTATAAGTTAAATGCACTATATACAAAAGTCAACTGATATTATTTACATTATATTATATTATATATATATATTCATAAATATATATATATAATATAGCAGCTACGTTCTTCGTTTTTCGATTCGGAAATTGTTTTATGAATAACGCTACAAATAAATACAATATACATTAGACGATCTAAACAATATCTTGCACATTCTGATCTCGTTTAACAACTTGTTTCAATACGTATATATATATATATATATATCTATATAAATACATATATGATACTTAAATATATAATTAAGTGTACTTTCGCCTCATTAGGTGCGGCGCAGGCCCAGGCTATCAATGGTCTTGGCTATCGCCAAATCATTTATTTCGGCAACCTCGGGCTCATTGTTGTTGTTGTTGTTGGTGTTGGTGTTGCCATTGGCAGTGCCATTGGCTGCGCCTGTTACCCCGTTGCCGCCTCCAGCAAATGTATCGGAGAATATGTGAGCCAGAGCCACATAATGGCCATAGCTGCCAGCTGGAGCTGAAGCTGAGCTGCTATGGCTAGCCTGCTGCTGCTCTGACTTCTGCTGCTGCTCCAACTTCTGCTGTTGCTGCTGCTGCTCTGGTTGCTCCATGCGTGGACGGCGCAGGGGTGGCGGCTGCACTTCCTCTTGTGTTCCAGCCACTGGCTCTGGGCAGGCGCTGCTCTCGCTGGCGCTGGCATTGGACGCATACAGGCCGTGGCGAGCAATGGCAGCGTCTATGGCATTGCGCTCGATGTCGAAGGCGGGCGCTCGAGAGATCGCCTCGGTGCGATAATGTCGCACAATTTCCAGATTGTGATTCACATAATTCTCACGCTGAGCCTCGCTTAGCACCGCTGTATGCCATTCCTGTAGCTGCTCATCGGTCATATTATTGACTATACACATATTATATATACATTTGTATAATATATATACAATATACACACAAATGACCATGAAGAGCGGGCGAGGGAGATAGAGTAAGATGGGGAGGGAGAGAGAGAGAAAACAAACAAATATGTGTATCATATGAAAAGGCGCTCGAGCATATGTTTCATTTGATCCAAATCGTTGACAATCCATTGCCAATGCTTACAATTACTGCTAGCACTCGTCCCTCGCCGCAAAATCAAGTTCTCCATTTCGATAATTCACGAATTGAACAATTGTAAATACACTTTTTACTTAGCCTACGAACGTCTCTATTGCATACACAAATGCATTAGTGATGCGCGTTGGCAATGTGTGAGAGTATGGGCCAAATATCGATAACAGCGCGATTCATATAGTTCTGCTTGATTTTGATTTCGATAGATTGCGCGCCAAACAAAGCTTTCAAAATGCATGTTGAATTTTTTGTTGGAATTATATGAAACGTTTTTAATAAAAATGTAAGCATCTCAAATTTATTTAAGAACATACACAAATTGAAAAGGCTTCAAATTATTATTTTCAAGACAAAAGTTAATACAAGAAAAATAATAATAAGAAATTAATACTATACTAATAATCAAATTAATTAAAAACCAATTGTACTAAAAACAAAAAACAAAATTTAAAATAATAATAAATAAACAAAAAAATAAAATAAAAAAATACATTAATATAATATAATAGCCGTACGAACGTTATAAGCGGCGTCAATTTATAAAAATGCATATAAAAATACAAAATAAAATAATATATGTAATATTTAATTAGTATTTTATTTTCAAATGCAAAAGAAAAAGAAAATTATGAAAATAATAAAGTGACAAAAAAAAAAAAAAAAACAAATTAAGCAGAACTAAAATTTGAACAAATTAAAAAAAAATAGTTATATGTAGTTATAAATGTTTGTATACATATATTTGGATTTTTTTTTACTTTTTTTTTAACTTAAAGAAAATTGTTAGAAGTGTTAATTAAAAAATTGAACATTAAAACATATTTGGTAACTAACTGTTTTTGTTTAATGTTAATTTCCTCTACTCAGTTGTTTATGCAAATTTATTTCTCTAGTGCAAATGGCCAAAAGCTGAAGGAATATATTCATGCTACGCTTGGATACATTCACTCATTCACCCATTCACATTCGCGTTCGCATTCACAATAGCAATTGCAGTTGCAGTTGCAGTTGCAATTGCATTTGCAGGCTGCGTTAATTTTTCCGCCTTGTTTGAGGCCTGTCGATTGCATGTTGTAACAGGTTGGCTTGTAGCCGGGAATGCAGCCTGAGCAGTCATGGAAGAGGCAGCCGAAGTGGCAGTGGCAGCAGTGGCAGCAGTAGCCGAAGCAGCAGCAGCTGATAAAAGTATCTTGAATGTAAAATTCTTAACGTTTCGTTTTGGCATTTATTTGTTGTTGTATTTTCTTTTTTTTTTTTTTTTTTTTTTTTTTGTGCACTTTTGGGGTTGAGTGACGGCAAATGTTTGCAGTTTGTTTTCAGAGAGGGGCGGGCAGGGGCCTCCGGCTGATTCCTGGGATTTCTGTGGAGGGAGGGGGTGTGGGGGGCTTACCTCCAGGGTCTGTTACTGCGCGGAATGCATTCACGTTTTTTCCTCCTGTGTGTGTGTGTTTGTTTTTACGTTTGTTTCTTTTCGCATTTTGCATTTGGTTAGCCTGTTGTAATTGGCAATGAAAAATTCCAAGTGTTTTTCAAAGTGCTCTTTAGATGGCCTAATATAAGCCAACTAACTAACAAAGAAAGCAATTTCACACACACCAACAGCAATACCAACACACTCACACACGCAAGTAAATACTTTGAATAGGTAATAAAATTAAAAAATTTCAACAAAACAAAAAAAAAATAAAAATAAGCTGGAAGCTAACGTACGAACACGTATATGCTTGCCTAAGGAACCCAACCAACTCAATTTCCAACTGTTGCAGTTGCTGTTTCCACCCAGCGAAAAAAAAAAAAGCAACAACAAACACAAGTGTGCGGTCGAAGGGATTGCTCGACGAGCAGATACCCTGAACCAAACAAGCGGCAAGCTGTGCTTCTCTTAAGCAGGGAGTTCAAACTTTTGTAGAGACTGGGAAAATGCAGCCTGAATCAAAAGTTGAAAATAAACTATATCATTTATCTATTCTAATCGAGGAGGTATGCTAATATTTTCTTAATTGATCATTAAATCAAGTTGTGTTACATTAAAATCTAGTAACTGAGTCGATATATCACTATTTATCGCTAATCAGGAAATTCAAAGTGAGGAATTCCAAGGAATTCCAAAGTGAGGAATCTTTCATGGAAATTTGAAAACTAAGTTAAAACATCAATATTTATTATTATTATCATTATTATATTAATATACATATTTAGAGCTTCAAACATATATGCAGCTTCTCTAGTTTATGACTCAGATAGATCAGATCAAAGCACAGGCGTATCGTCTAGGCTTGCATCCCTAGGCTCTGTCCGTTACATACGCTTCCACATAGCCTATATACCCCATTTATCTAACCATTTGCAATAGGTTGAAAAAAAAAAAAACAAAAAGAAAAGAAAATAACAAAAAGTCATATGAAGCATTCCAAAGTGCATAGGAAAATATCAGTGCACAGTGCCTGCATTTAGCTCATTTAATGTAAAACATTTTTGCCCCAACACACAACAACTACAATTAACTGCATACATATGTACATATATATAAACATACACATACATATATATCTCCATATACATATTTACATTTATTGTTAGACGTACGTTTGCCCATTTTACACTTAAAACTTTAGATTCCGTTTGCCAAGCTGTCTAAAATTGAGAGTAAAACGTAGACCGAATGTTAAGACAAAAATAAGTAACTGTATCTAACAAAATCTTCTTCAACACCCCATCAGAGTTATCTTTATTCTTTACTCTCTATCCTAATAGCTAATAACAAATCAATCGACTCCAAAAAAACAGCTAAATCCAATTATATATCATGATTTTTACGCTTTTAATACAATTTATAGCTCAGTTTGTAGAATCAACTGCAAAACCAACTTATTTCCAAAGTTTAAGATTTTATGTATTGTTTTCATCTAAAATCTCAATTCTTAACATTTGAATATATTTTAGGTTTATTTTTAGCTTTAGCTATAAAGTTCTTATCGACTTGCCACTCCCACTGTGAGCGTACGTTCAAATCAAGATCAAACCACTTCCCCGATTTGGAGGTACCAGCTGTTAGATGATAAAATATTCAAAATTCAAGATTTTTCGATTTGCCACGCGCTGAAAGGGCGCGTCCCAAAAAAATGTGAGCTCTTTATGAAAGTGAATGTATTAACGAGTATATAAGAAGATGAAGAAGAAGAAGAGATAGACATACATATACGATTTTCAGACGGAGAACTACACGAAGTGTGCAACACTTAACTTCAAGGAAGAGTCTCTCTCTATGCCTTTTATCTCTCTATCTCACATTTCTCTCTCTCTCTCTCTTCTTCAATTTCTCGCTCTCTCTCTCTCTCTCTCTCTCTCTCGCTCTTTCGCATTCTCTGTAAGCATCTACATTTTTCTGTCTTTCTCTCAGTCTTCTCCTTTCAGGCTGTGTCTCTTTTCTCTCTCTTTCTATATCTTTCTCTCTCTCTCTTTCTATATATTTCTCTCTCTATTTACATATCTTTCTCTCTCTATCTATTTATCTCTCTCTCTATCTATCTTTTTCTCCGTCCATCTCTCTCCCGCTGTGTCTTGCTCCTTCTTTATTTCTGTATCATTTCCTCTCTACCTCTATCCCCCTCTCTCTCTCTCTCTCTCTCTCTCTCTCTCTCTCTCGCTCGTTCTTGGTTATCCACATTCTCTCTCCTTGCCTCACTCTCTTTCGCGAGAGAAACAACTCTCTGATCTGCGCATTATATATGATCTCTTCTCCAAAATTTAGATTTAAGTTGCTAGACCCAAAATTATTCACTGCCAAATAAATTATAATGTAAGGTCAAATATGTACGCAAATCGTTTACACACACATATGAGCACACACATATAAATACATACACACACACACATATATGTACATACATATTTGGTAAATACGTTACAAGAAATGTGTAAATAGAAATGAATGAATCGCGTTCATTGAAATGCGAAAGTCTTTTTTGGCTAGACTTTTCCTGATTTTGCCTAGTATGAGTTACTCTATGTGCGCATATATGTATGTACAATTATATATGTATGTACGTGCGCATATGTAGAATCTGCGTATGTATCTGTGTATCTCATCTTGAATTTTGTACTCGTATTTTATTCGTTTTCATGTTGTCTTGTCTTGTCTTGTGCTGCGTTTATATATAGACAGACTGACTGCGGATCGACATAGACATAGCCATAGCCACAGCCATAGCCATAGCCATAGCCATAGACATAGACATAGACATAGCCATCGACATCAACATAGACGTAGACATCGACATCGACCGTCTCTGCACACATGCTGAGCTGTTTTGTTCACTTTCAACACACTAGCCTTAATGTCTAATGATGTTTTGCCCCTTACACGCGTGAAGTAGAAAATTATTTTTAGTGCCCAAAATCAAATACAAATGTAATGAAATAAAAAGCAAAAAAAAAAGCAGAAATAAAAAAATAATTTAAATTAAACCCTTCGAGAACAAATCAGCAAACGCATTCGACTTGTCATTTGCCATTTGCCATTTCGCCCCACTGTGCGTGAATATACATATGTACATGCAAGCGCATATGCACTCATGTGTGCGTCTGCTTGTGTGTGTAGTGGGCAGTGTGGGCGGGCTGGGTCAAGCAAGAGTCAGCGGCAGCGGCAGCAGAGACAGTGGCAGACAATGAGTTACAACTGTCAAGTCGATTGCCGTTAAATCGCTCAAGAGCTCAAGAAGAAAGACGACGACGAATGCGAAGACGAAGGCGACGTGCGCAGTTGGCGTCGTTAAAAAAAAAAAAAATATTAAAGACACGAAGCTGAATTGCCGAGGCGCGCGCTCTGTGCGACATAATCCCAACCCCCGTGGGGTGTATCTCATCATCGGGCCGTTGAGAGCGCTCTTTGAGCGACCATCATGATTTACATGTGTGCGTGTGCGTGTGGGTGTGTGTGTGTGTGCCCACAATATTATGGACATTTCATAACTTGATGTATTTCTTTGCGTTTTCGACGAAGACTCCCATCCTTTCCTTTGCACTCGCGGCGACCCACACACACACGCACTGCGCTCATTGAGTGCAGCTCGCTGATGCTATCTCGCTCGCACGCCGAGTGAAAAAGCGCAACAATCAGCTGTTTTGTGAGCGACCCAGCAACATGTAAAGCGATGGCGGCAAATTACAAAACTTTGCCAATATGCGCAACAATGTTCGATGCTCACACACACTGATCCCGAGCAAGAGTCGAGCTGAGCAAACCCCCAAACGGTGCTCCGTCGACCAAGCAACAACAATATTAACATCAACAACACCACCAACTATCCACATAGTGCCACTCACACTCACATTTGCCTCTTGGCTTATGTTGTTTCAAAAACGCAGATCGCATTATGCACCCCACTAGGCGCAATGCATGCATTCATATGTATGTATGTATGTATGTGTGCGTGCATGTGTGCGTGTGTGTATTTGGTTCAATTTATGGCAATTAATGCATTGGAGGCGTGCATTTTAAGTGCCTGTGCTCAGTGACAATTTTATGGGGTTCAACAAACGCTAATTTCATACAAGCTGCAACATGAGCACACGCACGCACGTACACACATACATATGTATGTATGTATGTATGTACACACTTGTAAACATAACAAAGAATATGATTTCTTACATTTGTTAATTGACACTTACGATATTTAGAGAACGTCAAGCCCATGTTAATAACTTGCGAATCGCATAGCAGAGCTTTGTCTAAACATCTATTTTTGTACTCTGTACTTTGAGCTTAATTATTCAATTTTCATTGGGATAATCTTATTTCCACATACATATTTTGAGCTCATTAATAAACATACATACATATGTATGTACATGTATTGTACTTATTGTATATGTATGTAGAACTAACTTGAAAATCGCAAAAGAGAACCATGGCCAAAATTTCATAATTTGTCTCTACTTCGTGCCCACGCATTACATTTAATCTTATCATATTTTCTACAAAGCAGAAGGAACAGCACTTGTTTCACAAACATATTTAAGATCATTATTATAATACATATATTTCCTATATCTAGATTTTTTCCAACTTATGGGTTGTATACAAAGCAGATAAATTACTACTACTACTATTTAGTATAAGTACTACTCCCCACTCCATCCAATTAATTGTTGGCATTGTACGAAAGTCAAAGTTTGGGCCAGAACCGGCGCCAAAATATGAAGTGATAGAACCAAAATAGAAAAATAAAGCAAAAAAAAAAAAAAAAATCACACACACAGAAAGCAGAAAAAATGATTTATGTTAAGTGCTGCGCTGAGAGAGCCTGGCAATCGGCACACAAGTATCTTGCAGGAGCTGCCCACACACACAGAGACACGTGCAATCACACTCGTCTCTTACAGCTCTTTCGCTCTCACTCTCTCTCTCTTCCACATTTCTCAAACACTCAAACACTCAATTGGAATAAGTGGAGGCTGAGTGAATTTCGGTAAAGACATGTCACTTACACTGTGTTACAGGATTATCGTAATATCGTTAATTATCATTAGCAACATCATTTATTTATTGATGAGCAATATAATATCAAATAACTTATATGATATATAATTTAGTAGATGCAATCAATCAACATATGTGGATGTGTGTGTATGTGTATGTGTGTGTGTGTGTGTGTGTGTGTGTGTGTGTGTGTGTGTGTGTGTGTGTGTGTGTGTGTGTGTGTGTGTGTGTGTGTGTGTGTGTGTATGTAGCTGTGTGAAATTAAAATACATTCTATGCATATTAAATATTTTTAAAACATAATAGATTATTGACACCTACGTGTATAAATAATAAATAATTGTCAATATTTTTGTATATAATATTATTATATATTATTGATTTATTCATATTTTAATTCACATTAATTCTATATACAATTTGCCAATAAAAATGTATCAATATTTTACGTTTGCTTACAAAATAGTTATATTGCTGTAGTTATAAAGATTTTTTTATTACATACACGATATGTAAATATATACTAAAGAATTGATCAATATTTTAATTTTTATTAATTTCATATTAAATTAGGAATCAGTCAACATAAAAACTACACAGCACTAGAACTTGTCGCAAATTCGTTCAGCGCATAAACCTGCTTATGCACACACTAACACACATGTATAGTTTTGAGCATCGGGCCACAGCAAGTGCGCTCTGTGGTGTCTCTTATACGACCGCCTCACTGAAAGCACTCAACCATAGGCGAGCCAGCAACAACACGTGTTTGAGCGAAACTCAGTTCGCAAGCTAACCAGAACAAGAAGAACGACAACAACAACAGGGAACAAAAACAGCGGAAGCTGATTCATGCGCTGTGCGCACTCCAGTCGCTCGCTCCCATACTGTACAGACAGCGGCAGAATTCTCTCGAATGCCGTCTCTCGCTCTAACTCACAGTCTCGCGCTCCCTCGCTCACACTCGTATTTCGCTCTCGGCACTCCATTCAGCTGGTGGCGGCGGACCAACTCGGTGAGTAAATTTGCTATATATACATATACAGTGTCTGTGTGTGTGTGTGTGTGTTTCGCGCGCGTATCCAACAAACTGTTGGGGCTCGGTCTTCGGGTATGGTTCGTATGCTAGCTCTGTGTTTGTCTCTCTATATGTGTACGTGTGTGTGTGTGACTGTGCTTGTGCTCGTACATATATGCCTGTGCTTGTATGCGTGTATGGGTAGGTTGGCAGTTTTGCTGCACGGCTCACTCGCGCGCAATGAGCGCTTTTGCTGTTTTAATTTTTGCCTGAAATACATTTTGAGCTAATTTCGTATTGGTAGTTTTGTTTATACCGTCGGTTGTGTTGGCGTCACATTTTGTATGCGAAAGCAAGCGCAGCACGTAGTTAACAAATTTTAATCAAATAGCCAAATACGCTTAGACAATACCTATAGAAAATTTCTTTTAACGTACATGCGTGTATATATATATATGTATGTATGTATATAAATAAATATACATATATATATATAGAAATATATCATCTATGTGTGTGACCGCGTGTCTCTGTGTTTGTGTCTACATTAAAAGCACATTTCGTCTTTGACTCTCCGGCCCGGAGCATTGAGCGGCGCGTGTAAGAAAAACGTTTAAGAAAAATGCCGAAAGGGCAGCCCATACGAAACCGCATCCCAATCAGAATCATCTGTTAAGATACATAGAAAACAAAAAATCAAAAATCAAAAATACCAAAAAAAAAAAAAAAAAATAAACTTAAATATTGGTCAGCGCGTGCCGCCAACTGCCGTTAGGCAAAACATACACACACATACATATATAGACGGCCACACGGACACACAATAGCAATAGAACTACAATAAAGTATAGCAAAAGAAATTAAATTAAATTCGCAACGGCGACGGCGACGGCAGCAGCAGCGCGAATAACCGAATTATAATTACACATACACACACACACCTACTTAGGTATGTACGTGTAACTGTGTGCTGCGTGCGTGTGTTTTTTTCTGGTGCTCTATGACAAGTTCTTATACCACAAATTTTTGTTGCTTTTTTTTTTTTTTTTTGTTTGGTTGTTGTGTGACCAAAAACCAATTTGTTGTACAACAGTTTTTTTGATGTGCATAAATTTGCGTTGTTGTTGTGCGCGTGGGTGTGTGTTGCGCCCAGTGACTGTTGTGTGTGGCTAAAGGCGGCGCAACTGTTGCACCAAACAACAACGGCGACAATACGCCCAGCAGCAGCCGCAGCCGCAGCAGCAGCAGCGTCCGTAGATTGCGCGCCTTTTTCTCGTGCCGTATAAAACGCGTCACACCAAGAAGTACAACAACAACAACAACAACAAAAATATACAACAACAACAGCAACAAGAACAATCATAATAATCAAAGCTTAACACATATTGTTCAAATTTCAATTTGGTTAAAGTCAAGCAAAAGGCGCGCCCAAATAAAGAAACAGTTAGACGGAAGAGCGCAACAAGAACAACAACAACAACAACAACAGCAACGCAGGCGACGGCAGCGACAGCAACAGCAACAGCGACTCCCAACTACAGTGGAGATAAAAAAAGAGAAAAGCTAGAAATGCTTACGGCAAATTAAAGAAGAAGAAGAAGAAGAAGAAGGCAGCAGCAGCAGCAGTACAACTAGAATTTATGCTGCGGCGGCGACAGTCAACCAAAGAATATGCAACTGTCACAAGCATATGCATGTGCTCGTCCGTGTATTAGTGTGTATATGTGTGTGCGTCGGTGTGAGTGTGAGCTTTACATACCAACACCTGCAGCAGCTAGCTCACTGTGTAAATGAAAGCAAAACAAAAGCGAAAACCTACAACAACAACAACGAGAAGAAGAAGAAGAAGAGCGACAGCCACCAAAAACTCACAATGTTATACATGCTTGTAAAGTGGCATTAAATTGCAACAATAACAAAATTCGACAACGGCAAAAGCAACAGCAACAACCGTAGCAACAACAACAACAACAACAACAACAACAAGAAACACATGGCAGCAGCAACAACAGCGCCCATCAAGTGTCAATAAAAAGAAGAAACAAAATAAACAACAAAACCTACACACAGGCAGCGGCAGAGCAGCAGCAGCAGCAGCAGAAGGTTGCTCGAGCTTCGAACTCGAACTCGAAATTCGAATTTCAGTTTTTCTTACACCGCCGCCGGCGGCAATCTTCAAATTTTCGTGTCAACGCTGCAATTTTCGAAACCCGGCCCTCAACGAGCTAAGAACCAAGCGGACCGACCGACCACCCGCCCAACCCGCCTCCTCCTAGCGGCATTTCATATTTATTTATTTATTTATTTCTCTTTCTCTCTCTGCGTGTGTGTGTGTATTACTTTTTTTTACGTTTTTTTTTTTTGGTTGCTCGTAATTGTTGTCAAGTGAATGGCGCAAAAGCGAAAAGCAATGCGAATGCAGCAGTTGTGAATCAATCAAATCCAAGCAAAGCAACAGCAGCAACAGCAACAGCAACAACGTCGCATCAATTCAGCAACTCTAACGGCAGCTTCATGTCAGCGCAACAACAACAACTGCAACAACAGCATTAGACATTCAACAAACAAAACCAACAAACAACAACAAGCAGCAGCAGCAGCCGCAGCAACAGCAACATCAGCAACATCAACAGCAACAACAACAACCATGGATTGTGATTATTCCAAATTTCTATACAAAAGTAAGTGAAGAAAATTTATTAAATTCAAATTCAATTTCAATATTATGAAGTACACATACATATACATATACACATGCACATATCTACCATGGCTCTCAGCCCAAAGCCAGCTCAAAATATTGCTAATCAAAAAGCCGTCGGATGATTCATATACGACGGGCATATCGCATTACATCAGCGCCAGCTATCGCCAGCTTAATCTGATGCGTGGCCATTCTTATCAGACAAAAAATAAATAAATAAAAAAATAAAAAATAAAAACAACAAACATGTTAAATGAAAAGCCACAAAAAAAAAAAGTGAGCACATAAATAAAAATAATGATAATCTCTGTGATATCACTAGCCACATAGATGTATGTGTATACAGACTTATGCATACGAAAGCACGATCCATCTGCAGCTTCAGATTAAGCTTGGCTCATTCATACGGCAGATGCGTAATTCGCGCTCTAAAATTGTCTTGAATGCAGCAAGCTTATCTATTTGGTGATAAAAAAGAAAAGAAAACTAAAATATCTTAAATGCTAAAAAAATCTGTGTGGGATTTAACTTCGTATACCATATAAATATTGCCGAATGCTCAATTCTAGTTGGAGTTCCAATTAGAATCTCAACTGTTTTCACTGTTTTTAGCCTGACTTGCAAAGGAAATCATAAACGTTAGTACAAATTTAGCTTATGGCATTGCGGTATATTACAAAAATTACAATCTGTGTGAATTTGTACTATTTATAAACAAATGTGGGCTTACGTTTATTTAGTTTATTGCTTAATTCTAGTTGGATTTCTAATTAGAATTACGACAGCCTTTTCTGTGCGCTGCGCGTTTAAGGACTTTTGTTTCAATGGCGTTGCCAGATAGAGACACTTCTTGCTTACCTTTCAACGGAAATCATATTTAGTATTATCAGTTGGCAAAAAATATTGCTTTGCCGTTGTCATATTTCTCAAATATCTCAATTTGCTTGGGCTTTGATAATCTCAATCAATCGCTAGCTCAAATTGAGATTATATGCTAGTACACAGTTATTGCCTATTAAACGAGAAATCTAATTGAGCCATTAAAATCATAACTGTTTTTTCCGTATTTTGTATTATCAGTTGGTAAAAAAAAAATATTTCTTATAAACTTTAATCTTTGCGTTTATATATTTACATGTGTATATGTATTTAAGTATAGTTTTATTTTGTTCAATTCTAGTTAGAATTCTAATTAGAATGTTGGCAAATGTGTCTGCTTGCTGCGCGTGTAAAGGCCTGACTCTTAAATATTTGGCTTAGCTCTTTAAAGCTTAAAATAAATCTTTAAAAGTATCCTACACTTTCCTATCATTTCAAAAATATTACATAGATTTTTTTTGATTGAAATCGAAAGACAAAGAAAATCAAGCTAGCGAAATTGATTCATTTGGTATATGTATATAAAATGGGTTCATAAAGCTAAGCTATCTTCTATTTTATGAACCCTTTAGATCTTATACTATATGATGCAAAATTATGAACAATTTATTCATTGAGTTTTTTATAGGAAGTCTTTTTTTATTTTTTTGGTTTTTTTCACTGGAAATTTCTTACAGAAATTTTATTGGGCTCATAACTCTCTCTCTCTCTCTCTGAGCTTAATTATTCAGCTAACATATTGACATAGTCATATCATAAAAAGCCGCCCGCCTCTCTAGAGCCCAAAGCTAATAAACTAACGTAAACATTGTAGTTATCTCAAAGCTCAAGATTAAATAAGATATCCATGACTATGTCTAGTCTTCTAAAATTGGAACATCGTCAAGGCTTGGACTGGCTAGATAGAGTCTCTGGCCCTTGCCCATGTCAAATCATTTCCCATCATATCATTTGCCAGATGCAACAGATAAGGAAATGCATCTTGACTTTGAGTTCTTTTTCTTCAAAAATGAATTAAAAGTTTACATTTCTAACTATGACAGACGACATATAAATATATACACATGTGTATATTCATATATATATTTGAATATATTATGCATCTGCTTCATGTTTCACAGCAGTTTCAAATTAATCAAATTATTATGAAATGCAATGAAATATTTTTCGTACATTTATTTCAGTGCAAAGTAATTAAATTAACCAAAATTTTGCTGAATATTGCATTTTTCTTGTCTCTCTAAATTTGTGTGTTTACGATATATGTATGTATATATACTTACAGATGTATATCAACATAAATGGGCTAACATTTATTATTCTACTAAACGATTTTTCACAGCATTTCAAGTTATTAACAGATTGTTTTCCCATTCCATGTTTTATCTAAATTTTTGCTTATAGAACTTACAAAAGTGATTTATATGCTGCTCATCTCATTTATTATATTATGATATTCATATCAGAGTTAAAAATTATTAATTGAATAATTTATATTCTAATTGTTTAATCTCCATGAAAAGCGTTCTCAAAGACTTCTTAATGTACTGCTTGAAATACCCATTTTTGTTTTCAATTTGGAGATATATTCAAAATTTGAAATCTTCATAATCAACGTATTCATTATATAGTACATTTCGTTCCCTTAGATTTGATGTTGTTTCTGTGCTATTTGAAGCTGTGCTGAAAAAGAAATAAACATAGATTTGCATCGGAACTCATACCTCATACCTATAAGAAATATCTTATATCTAAGCTTACATTGGTATATGATGAGCATTACTATCCAGATTCGCTGTTTACAGACGAACAACTGGAATAGAAGGAGGAAATGAGGAGACTGAGGAGAGCTTCTCACTTTGTTACGATAAAGATGCCTCGATACTTTGGTGTGAAAGTTAATATCCTAAATTAAATGAAATTGGAGTTACTGGATCAAAGTCAATCTATCTATGAGATAGTATGAATGCTATATAAACAAGCTATTGTAGGAATTGTTATATAGTATAGTCTAATGGATGAGTTTTCTATATACTAATTATATACTCTATTTACTATATGTATATATGTATATACTATATATTATTATATTGAAACTATATGCGAATCACATAAATGATTTGCGTTGAATCTTACTGATGATCGTAGATGTTTTTGAAATTTTTATTTTCCTTGAAATGTGTAATGCGATCTTTTTGATTAGTAAAAGCTTCAAATTGAACAATAATGAATGAAAGTTATACAAGTGTCTGAGTGTGGTTGTGTGTGTGTGTGTGTGTGTTTTAGGGATATATGATATTTTGATGAAGTTGCTGTTGAAAACAGATTTTCATTTAAAGTATTTTCATGCGTCACACAAAGATCGCGCCAGATCGTCAAAAAGGGAAGAAAGAATGGGAGTGTGTGTGTGTGTGTGTGTGTGTGAGGGGGCTCGACTACTCAACTGATTTGTATTTGTATACGAAATTGAAAACCTCTGCAGGCGCTCCACCTCCTCCACCTCCACCCCCCCTAAAAAACAGCCCCACACAAGCTCTCAACACCCACTCAGCCAGCTTAGCTTAGCTCGCCAGCTGGCTTTATCAGTATTATTCATGGAGCTCTGCTTCGTTCGGTTCGGATAATTAGTTTTGCACTTGTAAAAAGTCGCCGCTGGCAATGCGACGCCGATGATGATGATGATGATAATGATGATGATGATGATGACGAGTCGGTTGAGGTTTCCAGTTGTGTTGCTGGAGCGTGGGCGATGTGGGGCTTGGGGTTTGGGTTTTAGGTTTTGGTGTTTGTTGTTGTTGTTGTTGTTTTTTTTTTGTCCGTTTTTAGTGAAACAGAAACAGTTGGCGCCACGCGCCGTTAATCGATTTTGATATTTTATGATGTTGCTGCCGTGTTGGGAAATGTGAAAATGAGCATATTTATGTGTGTGTGTGCGTGTGTGTGTCTGTGTGTGTCTCTGTAATTAATTGCGTTTGTATTTGCTTACATTTGAGACATGCGCGTCATCGAATTGCCTGGCTAATCAGAAGCTGAAGCGACGGCGCTAAGTCCAATCAGACTGTCAACTGCCTTATTGTCAAATCAGTCAATCACTCAGTCAGCCAGTCAGCCAGTCAGTCAGTCAGTCAGTCAGTCAATCACTCACCCAGTCAGTCAGCTAGTCTTTGGCAGCTTTAGCTTTGCATTTGAGTTTTCCTTCTTTTGCAAATTACTTGAGACCGAGCGAAACAAACGCAGGCAGCAGCAAAAACCTAATTGAATTTGTTTAACAAATTGCTTGTATATTATGTAAGATCTATGTTACAGACAGAGACAGCGAGAGTGTATGAATGAGAGAGAGAGAGCGAGAGAGAGAGAGAGAGAACGAGAGAGCTGGTCAGTGGCTAAGTAATTTTGGGTTATAGGGCCAAGTCCAATGAAATGCTTTTGCCACTTAAGACCCAAGCGAATGTACTTAGTTCCTATTTCTTAGTTAATTCTTTAGCAATAATTTGCCTGACTGCCTCGTCGTGTGGCAGCTACTTGCGGGGTTTCCGAAAACGTACTTAACACTAGTCGATGCCAAGACATACAGACAATTCTATGTACATATGTCTCTATCTATAGCTATGTATGTGTGTCTCTCTCTCACTCTGTCTGTTTTTCTCTCTCTAGAAATTCCCTGGAGCGAGCCAAGAAACAGCTGCGTCTAATGTAGAAATTCTATCAAATTTATTTTTATTTAGAATTTTGTATTTTAGTTACAGTTTTCCTGCCACTCAGATTCCAGATTGTCTATATAAGATATTTACCTATGCGGCCAGCTGTTTAAACATGGCAACATGAATCCAAATCCCATGAGTTTGCCAAATTCAAATCGAAAAAAAAAATGCTTTGTTTGCGGTTAGTTTCGGATTGATTTGAGAATGCTTGCAATTGCACTTTATTTGAAGCGCACGCACTCACACACACACACACATTATTGTCAAACTGATCCGTTGACAGTTTCGAATAACATCTGATCGAATCGGATCGTAAATTGATCAAATGAACGAACCACAAACACATCAACGTCTCGCCAAGTCAGCGAGGCTCTCGCATAACCTTTTTTTTTTTTTGTGTTTTTAGTATTATTATTTTTTATTTTTTTTTATATTATCATAGCATTCATGCATCATGTACGACTACGAAAACGAGTCCGAGCACTCGTAATCTTACTATCTGAGCCCCGTTTGTTTATATTTGCCACTGAAAGTGCTTTCGTGAAGGTCGATTGTCCAGCAACTTTATCGGCCAACCGGCAAAAGCTCAATGACTTTGCCTAGGCTGACAAAGTGCATTTGAAATAAATTCTATTAATTAGTTCAGAGATATGAACTAGCAGTAGCTAAGCGTATTATACACCTTCTTTTTTTGTTTTTATACATTGTAGATAGAGAAATAGAGATAACGAGACAGATATTTATAGATATGAAGTTTCGTTTAGTTTTAGGTAGAACAAATGCTTGGAGAGTCTTCCCCATAAATTTCCTTAACTGAGGTTACTCAATACAAAAGAGCTTGTCGGGCTATTCTTAGACCTTTCTAGAATTGAACTGGCAAAGTAGCTGATCGAGATTATGTACATTAAATACGTTGATATAAAGGAATGTGTATTCTCTATAAAAGTGAAACTTAAGTTTTATTTAAATACAGTTTTAAATCGTCTTACGGGCAATTTGTTAATCCATTAAAATATCCATCGGAATATATATATATATATTCTCCATTAATGTTGATATTATTTTCTGATACATATTTTCGATATTTTATTATATAAGTATATATATCATTTTTTTAATATATTTCGAACTAATACTTCTATAACTTATTTCAACTGGCCTTTGTTTTATATTATTTATTTATTTATTTATTTATTTATTTATTTTTTTTGTTCATAAAATAAATCTAAACTTTATTACATTTCTCTGCATGGTCTATATTTTTGCTGTTTCTATTATTAATGAATTTTATTAATTCTAATTCGTAATTTCGAAAAAAATAAATAATTGCGTATGTCCATGTATATTTCAAGAAAAATACACATATAATAGTCATAAAGACGATTTTACAACTAGTGGAAAGTCAAAGTAGACCGCAATCCTAAAAAGATAATGGCTCTATATATTCTTAAAATATTTATTTTCTCAAATAAGATCAATCTTGTGGCATGAAACAAAACATTGATAACTCTGGTTGCCAAACTCTGTAAGATATTCTCTATGACGAATTTTTAGCAACGTTTTTCGTAAGCTTTTTTTTTCAAAATATTTTAGAAATTAAATGCTGAAATGATACGTATTGCAGTTTTATTTAATTTTCAAAAGAGAAATAGAGTTGAAAAATTTTAGAACTCTAGACTTAATATTGTAGAGAATATTCAGTATTTATGTAGAAAATGAGGAAAGCGGCGCTAGCCTGATGAGGCGCACTGTATATAAAATATGCAACAATGTTTTATATACATGCATATATGTATATCAAATATACATCCATATTTTATATACATAAATCTCAAATACACATACAGGAGACTCCCGATAATGCGAAATGGCATGGGGATTACCTTTTTTTCGATTTATACAGAAATTCAAATTATCGAGAGTTATCGAGAACGAATTTCATACAAGGGGATAGAATTTTTTCGATTTATCGCGATTTTCGATTTAGCGGGATATGAATTATCGAGACTCGACTGTATGTATATTTGATATTTATGTATATAAAATCCATATATCTTCATATATCTCCATTTTCATAAATTCCATATTCCACATCTATAACCAAATATTTGCTTGGCAGCTTTTTCACTTATCTACACATTTGTACATTTGTCTATATGTACATACATATGTCCATGCCAAGCCATATCGATATCGGTTAGGCAATATGCCAGTTGCACTGACTATTTCGATAGAAAAATCGCCGTTGACTAAGGACAGAGTCGACGAAGACTTAACGCATCATTGAATTAAACCTATGCGACATCGGCACCGCCCCCTTAAAAGATGGCCATGTGATGATGCACTTGCTGCAACTGCAACAACTGTAACAGCAACAACAACAACTGCTAGTTTCCCATGATGTTGAGCAGGTTGTGAGAGCATGGGGGCCGCAGCCTTCAGGGCCAAACAAACGCTCAGTTATAGATATATACATATGTATATATGCTTGATATGCATTTGCAACTGAAATCGATCGCATTGACTAAAGGTTTAGCTTAATACTCTCGCCATGGACAGTGGGACCGTCCGGCGGACAGACGGACAAATCTCAGACACTTGGCAACAGCTTCTGCCGATCGGCAAACAAAAAAAAAACAAAACAAAAAAAAAAACTTGGCCACATTTCTTTGATATTTGATATCGGGATCTCAGCGTCCTTAAGCGCTCGTTGCTGTTCATTACCTCTGCCTGGCACCCCTCTCCCCCCTCTCTTTCTCTCTATGTGTGTGTGTGTGTCTGTCCCCTCTTTTCTTGTCAGCTGTTCTGTCATTTCAGTTGAATTGCCGGCCGGTCGCACGTAGTATCTGTATCTGTAGCTCTATAGCTATAGCTGTAGCTGTATCTGTCCCCTCCAGGCGCTGATGCCTTGCAAGTATTTTATACACACACACACACTCGCACACACACATACGCACGCTCTTATGCACACTCGTGCATACTTTGTTTTGTCGTTTTCAACATTTTTCAACGTTCAGGAATTCAAAAAATTCTTTACTTTAAAGTAAAAATAAATTCCATGCAACATCCGCCATGTTGGCTTTGGCTATTTTTGCCGCCTGCCGACGACGTACTGCGGCCAATGTTATAATGGCCCAAAGCCAAAGCCGGCTCCCCCCTTTTACCCTATCAGTGGCAGTGGCAGTTGCCCCCATTCCCCTCATCAGCTAAAACCCGCCTACCCCTCTGCCGCTGCCCCCTCTCCCCGCCAACTCTTGGCTTCTGTTAGCCCGTACCGCCGTACGCCGTCATTTGCAAAAAAGCTGTGCATCGCCCTTTGACTGTCTTCGCACCGTCCAGCTCGGAGCTCTGGAACTTCAAAATGTGAAGCGGCCTCTGCCTCGTCCGCTCCTCATTTTGGTATTTGTTTTTATTTAATGCTTGGCCGCCGCCTTTTTCACTCTCTTATATATATATATAAATTTCGTATTTTTGTTGTTGTTGTTTTGTTTCGATTTGTTTTTATAACTAAAAATCCAAGTATGCCGCGAAGGGGCGCATTTTGTCGCTTTGCTGCCTCTACGCGTAGCTTTTGCCTTTGTCTTTGGCCCCTGGTCCCGACCTACGTCTCCGTCGCCGTCTCCGCTTCGGTCCCGGTGCCAGTCCCGGTCCCGGCCTAGAAATTGTGATTGTTATCATTTAGCCCCGCATTCAGCATCCGGATGGAGGGGCAACTTGTCAGCATTTCTTTGCTTAACAACGCTAGTCTTTCCACAAAACAAATAAACCATTTACCCCTCAGCTCACATCGCAGCTCCCACTATTGCATAGCCCACGGCCATCGGCGTTTTCTAAAAGTATTTTCGTTTCATACCATAAATTTCACAGTTGCATTTTTGTTCAAAATCTCTGCAGATTTATTTATTTATCACTCCAATTCAACCTTCACTAATCCCTTGAATTCATTTTCAATCTGCTGCAAAAGCATTTTATTTCACATATTTCAGCTTGAAACTTGGCTTGCAAAATTTATTTCATAGAAACTTTTCTTGAATATGGAATGGATATTGAGGACTGTAATTGAATTAACCTTAATTGAGGCCTAAACTATTCATTTTATTAGTATATTCGAAGGCATTTATATTTGGAGCTGTGTTGAAATGCTATACGGTTACTAAATCTTATTCAGACAGGAAATAAAATTGCCTCGAATTCCTATACCTATATATGTGAATATTCTAAAATTATAAATTATTTGCTGAGGAACAAAAGAGCTCTATATAAAATAACTATTGATAAATCCTTTTTGGTATTTACTTAAACTTACAATAACAATGACAATGACAATGACAATGACAATGACAATGACAATGACATTGACAATGACAATGACAATGACAATGACAATGACAATGACAATGACAATGACAATGACAATGACATTCACAATGACAATGACAATGACAATGACAATGACAATGACAATGACAATGACAATGACAATGACAATGACAATGACAATGACAATGACAATGACAGTGACAGTGACAAGGACAGTGACAAGGACAGTGACAATGACAATGACAATGACAATGACAATGACAATGACAATGACAATGACAATGACAATGACAATGACAATGACAATGACAATGACAATTACAATTACAATTACAATGACAATGACAATGAAAATAAAAATGACAATGACAATGATATTGACAATAACAATTACAATTACAATTACAATAACAATGACAATGAAAATGAAAATGACTATGACTATGACCTAACACCTAAAAAAAACAATAATAGAATATAAACTATACATGTTTATAATGTATAGTAATGCCAATGATAATAATAATTGTGTTAGAAATAGTTATATTAATGAAGGTAATGATAGCAAGCATGTATAATGGTTCGTCAAGGCCTTTCTGTTATCAGTTCTGGTTTCTATCATTCGTTTGGTTTCCAACACTTCGAATCTATTTTGACTGAAGCTTTATGAATTTTATGGAACTAATGAAGTACTAGAAATATTTTACTATAATATATTATTATATTATAATTCCCATTGAAATTTGTATTTTCATTCATTTTCTCTTCACACAAATGAAAGTATTTGCTATTTTACCGTCGCCTTCGCATCGCTCCCGTTGCTGGGGCTGGTTGATGGCTGTTCTTGTTTTATCTGCTTGTTACAAAATCAATTTTCCACAAATTAATGAGAGTCGCATTTTTTCCGTGTTACTCTTTTCTTTTGGCTCCGACCGCGTAAAGGAAAAAAAAAAAAAAAAAAACCGTCGACGAGCGAACGTGAAGGCTGATGTTGTGGCAGATGCAGTCGAAGCTGTGGCAACTTTTTAAAAAAGGATTCTTCCCAGCAAAGTTGCTGCTGATGTTGATGTTGATGCTGATGTTGTTGCTGTTGTTGTTGTTGTTGCTGCCGCTGCCGCTGCTGCTGCTGCTGCTGCGTTTCTGCACAAGATAAAAATATTTTTTAATGTTTTCTTGAGCACAGAAAATAATTTAAGGAATGTCACGTTGTTGCGAGCGGCTCTCCGGCTCTCAACTCTCGGGCGCGCTGTACGCTCCTTGTATGCATTGCGCATTTATTTTGGTTCGAATCCATCGCTCCCATCCCATCCCATCCGCTGCTGCTGCTGCTGCTGCTGCTGCTGCTGCTCCACCACTCGGCGGGGCCTTTGGCATGGAATAAAAGAATTTCTTATATAGCAACAACTGCTGCATAGCATACATACATCTGTCTGTCTGCCCCGTTTGCCCCCAATCTTGCCCCCTTGCCCCCCCCCCCCCCCTCCCCCTCTTTGTGGCACTGTTGAGCTTAGCACTCTATGCATATCCATGAGATTGCAACGCGGCGGCAAGGAGCACAACTTGGCGGCAACAATGATGGCAAGGGCAGCGATAAATGTTCTGCTTTTTCTTTTGCTTCAGCTTCAGCTTCAGCTTCTTCGTTTTTGATTTTAACTTTTTTTCGTTGTTTTTTCGTGATTTTTAGTTTTTTGTTTTTTTGCCTTTTTTTTCATTTGAAAAAATTTTTTACTTAACCCCTTATCACTTGGTCGGGCCGCAGCGCAAAAGAACTAAAAGCCGCCGCCGCACTGCCGTCGCCGCTGCTATTTTCCACACGTTTGTCCGCCGTGACCGTCGCATCCGTCTTAAATTAAAAGCTTTTTTGTCTTTGGCCCAAACATAAGCGACAACAACAACAACAACAACAACAACACAAATTACTTTCGAATGTGCCGCCGCCGCCGTCGCCGCCGCAGCTTAATAAAGCGCATTAATGACAATGTCAATATTGTAGGGGCTGAAGCACGCCGAAGCGTGGGAGAGACAGCAGCAGCGACGTCGACGTCGACAGCGGCAGCGGCGGCGGTAGCAGCGTTGTCACATCGGAAGTAGTCAAAAACGGCGTGAGACCAATTTTTTTTTATACAAATCTATATCTCTCTCTCCCTCTCTCTCTCTCTCTCTCTCTCTCTCTCTCTCTCTCTCTCCCTCTCTGTTTTTATTTTGGCCACCTGCTGTAATTGGCAAACGTTGTATCTGCAATTGATTTGCCAAAAAGTTAAAACAATTGTTTTTTCTTCTTCTTCATGCTGTTCGCATTATGCATAGCAGATAAAGATAAAGAATTAGCAACAATTAAGGTATACAAATCATTAAAAATTAATCATAGACGTATTTCCCTCTACCATATAGATTGTGATATATAGATTTATATTTATTTATATCATATGATTTTAAGTATGTTTATAAAAATATTATGGAGATCGTCCTTTATATACATATATGAATTAGAATATTAGAGAGAGAAAGTTCTATAATTTATAGAGACCTCAAATCATATGATATATTTATATGTAAATCTATATATCACATTCTAGATGGTGCATACTAACTTAATATATATTTGGTATCTAAGTATATAGAAATATTGAAAATAATATAAAATTATTTATAGATTTCAAATCAATTGATAGCATATGCTTATATATCATAGACCAAAATATCAGAATCAAATGGATTTGAGTAAACTTTTAATGTAATTTATAAAAATATAAAAGTAATAAATATACATTATATATTAATTTATATAATATATTGGTTTTATTTGCCAAAACTGTTATATATTATTGAAAATCTATAATTATATTTCCATTGTTCTCCCCGTCCTTCAAATTGTTCAATCTCTATTTGTATTCTTGCTCAGCTTCATCTCTGTATGCATGTTTAGGTCATAGCAAACTGATTTCAATCTTATCCCCCCCCCCCCCCCCCCCCCGCTCTTCTGCCCCATTGCATACTTCTCAGAGCTGTTCAAGAGCCTTGGAAGCTACCCAACAAAAAGCTGACATTCTTATCCATTTCATTTATTCAATCAAGATATAAATAACATCTCCACAAAATACACTTGAGAGTATTTTCAGGAAGACATTCGCTTAGAATTTGTCTATGCGCCCCAAAGTATGCAGTGAAATTGATGGAGCGCAGAGATGTGTATCTGATGATTTGAAAGCCATCAATGATGATAAATGCTTCCAATGACTGTCCAATAGATGCAATCGCCATTTATTAATAATAATAATAATAATATCATTATGGGGCCATTTTCAAATCAAATGCAAAAGCAATTATATAATTTACCAATGATTGCTCGCTGGAATAGCTAGGAAATCGAAACATTTTAGGAAGAGGATAGAAATGACTTTATGTATTATATGTATATGTATTTATATATATGCATCAAGATGAATATTATAGAAAGGACGACTTTCTCTTTTCTCTTTACGAACGAATATAATAAATGGCTTCCTCTGAACATAATTAGAGACATTAGTAAAACATCTTGTTTCCTTCTTATTATCATTATATATTCCATTCCTTATAGATTTCAATAAAATAATAATTTTTTTATTATCATTTTCTAATATTTTTATTAAGTACTTTTAGTTAAAGTTCAACTATTACAAATTAATAAATATTTTATATAATAATGTTCCCAATTATTTTATACTTTTATATGAAGCTTCATTATTCATTATTAATAAACTTCCATTATTATTATTATCTAATATATTTATTAACTTTAAGTATTAATTTGGAAAGAAAGTTTAATTATTAAAAATTATTTAATATTTTTCAAAATATTTTATATAAAATTTAATATTTAAAAATTAATAAATACCTTTTTTTTATAATTTGTTAAAATATTTTTCTTATAATTTGTTAATTTATGTTTTTTTTTATAATTTGTTAAAAAAATTTTTTTTTATATAATTTGTTAATTTGTTAATTTAATACTTTTATATATTTTTTAATGAATGCATGAATTAATTAATTAATGAATTACTGAAAATTATTACATATAATATAATTTCATACTAAATTTATTAAGTATTTTTTTGTATTCATTAATCATTTAAAAAAATATATATATAAATATTTTTATTATAATTTGCCAATATATTCGACATTTTACTTTATGAAGCCCAATGATTCATTATTAAAAAAAACTTTTCATTATTAAAAATTAATAAAAAATTTTTATTAGATTAAAAATTACGTTACATTTATTAAATACTTTTATATAAAGTTTATAAGCTCATTATATAAAATAACTAAATGTTTTGTACCATTTTAAATAAATTTGTAAAAATGTATTTGTAAAATAAAATACATTTATTTAAATTAAAGCATATTTTAAATGATTTTATTAAAGTTTAATTGTAAAATAAAAATAATTTATTTAAATTATAGCATATTCGAGGCTTTGATTTACTTTTATTTAATAGCCTCGTTTGTGCTTTATGCTGCAGGATAGCTTTGCTGTTGTTGTTGCAGTTGCTGTTGTTGTTGTTGCTGCCGATTCTGTGTGTGTTGCAAATGCGCACAGTTTTCGCATTTTCGTTTTCGTTTTCATTTGATTTGTTGCACGTTTTTGTGTTCTTTGCCTCGCGTTTCGTCAACCAAATTCGCTGCCGCTGCTGTTGTTGTTGTTGTTGTTGCTGCTGCTGCTGCTGCTGCTGCTGTTGTCGATGCCGATTTCGATTGCAAGCAGCCGATTACACACACACACACACACACTCACACAGATGCAGACTGTGTGGCGGCTAAAAGCTTGCGCTTGCAGCATTGCGCAATTCGCACAGCCGTTGCAGCAACAGTTGCTGCGGCTGTTGCTGCCGCTGCCTTTGCATTGTTTTTATTTTCATTATTTTCTGTTGTTGTTGTTGTTGTTTCTTTCGTTTTACTATTTATGCTTACAATCGTTTGTTGCATTTTCATTTACCAATATGTTTTATGTCTTTATAAGCATTTCAAAATGTTTCGTTTTACACTCATTTTGCTGTTGCAAGCATTGCAATTGCCACAGCGCCAACAGCAGTAATTGCAACTGCAGCAACAACTGCAACGGCAACTGCAACCGCATATGCATGCATTTATTAGTCATAAGCGATGAGCACCGCCAGCAGCAGCAGCAGCAGCGCCGGCAGCAGCAGCGGCAGCGGCAGCGGCAGCTAGTCACCCACTCAAAGTCTACCCACAGACACACACACACACACACACATGCAGAGTGTTGTCTGTGTGGACATCAATTGGACATGTGTTTCTGCCGTCCAAGACTGTAGCTAAAGCTGCTCAGCTGCTTTTTGCAATCGCTAGCATTTTTTTTTTGTAAATATTTTTTTTATTATTATTACATTTTTTTTTTTGTCACTTTTGCAGCGTTTTATTAACAATCAGCGTATTTTATTTGTTTCTTTCGGTAGTTTCATGCGCCAGCTGAGGGTACTGCGACTTTGTCATGAAATATATACAGACACACAGACTTATGTGTGTGTGTGTGTGTGTAATGGAAACCTTGTTAGACAAGATTTTTATGGGTCGCTGGGATTTTGTGCTCTATATATGTATATGGTGGCATCATAGACCCTTTGGGTTTCATGAATAGACTTCGAATAGACTTCGATTCTCTTTTGAAGTTCAGATTGATCAGACTTTATCAATAATTTTATCAATGAAGCAAAATTTATATGAGAGATGAAGAACATAAGTCTAAATGGTTCAGTTCAACTGGTTCGCTTGGTGCAACTAAGAATATAAGCTCAGTAGAGTTAGAATCTCAGTTGCAGCTAAGACAGATTATGCTTATAAACAATCATTCAATAGAAGAAATTTATTTATTTATAAAAAAATTTTCAGAAATTAAATATTATGCATATGCAAAATGGTTCAATTCATGAACAAAATATTTGATATCAATTGAGGTATATTAATCGAAAGTTTAAATATCATATGTGAAATGAACATTGAACAAAATTGTGTAGTTGAACTTGTTCAGCTCGTGAACTAAAATTCATTTTATAGTCAGCTAAAGCTTGGATTAATTCCACTCGATTCATCAATCCTTTAACGAAATAATAATTTTATATGTGATTTTTATATTATTTGAAATTTATAATTAAGCAAATATTAAGAGATAAAGAAAAGCAAAACTAAATGGTTCAGTTGAGATGGTTCGGTTCATGGACCCATTGCTTAAAATCAATTGAAATGGAATCTCAGTCGACGGCTTTTGGGATGTGATTCTTTATATGCAATAATGCTTCAGTTCAGCTAGTTCATGAACCAAAGCCGTGGAAATGTTTTATTGTCTACCAATATGTATTATATGCATGTCTGTTAGGGTATCCACAATTCGCTTTGTGTAGCCGCTTGGGTTTGCCTGTGCTTTATGCGATTACACGAGTGCTTAGCGGAGCAATCGTTGTCCAGTTCCAGTTGGGTTCCAGGCGCTAAGCTAATGATTCATATGAAACAAAAACAGAAAAGAGAAGATATGGCTAGAAAATATGAAGAGAAAGAGAGAGAGAGAAGGAGAGAGAGAGAACGACAAAGGAAGTAAAAGAGGAAGAGGGAGAGCGAGAGAGACCTAACACAGCATACAATAGAGATTAGAGAGACAGAGAGACTCTGTGTGTGTGTGTGTGTGTGTGTGTGTGAGGGAGCGTTGCACACATAATTTGATGACAATCGCATTTTGGCTATGTGACTTTTTACAGTTTATTTGCGCTTAATAAAATCGTAAGCCCTTGTTAAATAATCACGCTGACATGTCGTCAAGACGTGCAATAATGGCAAATGTTTTCAATTCTGAAATGTAACCACCTAAACGTTAACAACAACTGCTGTGGAAGGTTATTAGATGTCGTCCAATCCGCGCTGAGCTTGACTAACAGAGCTTAGCCAATCCAAAAAGGTTGCATATAGGGGGCGACAAAAAATAAAATAAAATACAAACTACAAATAAAAGGAAATATGTATTTACTATAGCATTAGAGTTCGAGCTCTGACTAAGTGCATAAGTAGTAAGCTACTTAATATTACAACTGTTATATACGCAAAATAGCTTACTTTTAAGCTTACACAAAATGCCTTTTAACTGTTATATTAGCTCATATAACATATTCCTCAACAATTGTTAGGAAACTCAACTTTAAAATGTTATAATATGCTTCAAACTGTTATATATGCCAACTGAACTGCCAACATCCAGTTTTTATAACATATCTTTTATTTATGTATATATACACATATGTATCTAACGCCTATAAAACATCTCTCAACTGTTATATTCGCTAAGGTACTAGCCTTATGCTAACTCTAACAGATCTCTGTTAATAGCTCAACTTAAAGTCAGTATACCAATGGCAAAATGTATTATAAAAGCTTGAATGCTCTAGTCCATATAGCGAATATAACAATTTAGACAAATGAAAAATGTGTAAATATGTAGACATATGAGAAATATGTAAATTGTTATATTCGATATATAGATTATAACAGGTATATGAACTAAATAGACTTTGCTTTAAATTACATATAACAGTTGTGAGATAGTGTAATATTTACTAAGAAGAAAACATTAGTTTCTATCAGTGACAGTTAGCTATGCATATAAAAGAGTTAACATATTCTGTTATATTTGTATTGTACATATGTATGTAATTAATATTGCAATATGTAATTAATAATTGCCATATACCAAGTTGTTCAGCTGTTATAATTGCCAAAGAGCTAATTGAAGACCTATTACACAACTGTTATATGTATTTGCTAAAACAAAAACTAACTTTCAAATTCATATATGCAGCATATGCGACAACTGTTATACGCGCTCAAGAAAATGGCTAATCATTTGCTCATTGCTCTGATTTCTGTTATATTTCGTCATCTGACTCGAGCTACTCTGTGTTGCTGTTGCTGTTGTTGACTCTGATCAATCATACGACATGTTGACAGCTGTGCATGTATTATGACAGCCACACGACACAGCTGGCAATGCAATTAGCTCACTCTTGGCCTCTTCCGCTTCTCATATATTTGTTTATTTAAAGCTTGAATAGGCGATGGTGTCCCTTTAAGGTATTATTATTATTATTATTATTATTATTTGTTTATCTGCCACAGTTGGCAGACAGAGTTCGGCTTCATGTTTTTATTGAATATATATGTTGTATATTGGATAGAGACAGCATTGCACTGGCTGAGCGCTGTCTCGTGCTTTATTGGCTTCATCGTGAGGCGCATTTTTATCTCGCTCTGATTTCCATGAAATTTGTATGGGTTTTTTCGGCATTTGCAACGATAACAACGTTATCAGTGCAGCAGTGGCCAAAAATGGAGCACAAATCAAAATGTAGTTGAATTGCAACTCTGTCCGCACGGACATTCACTTGTTCATTTGTCTGCCTACCGATTTGACGGCAACAATGCAAAAAGATTGCCAAAAAAAAAAAAAAAAAACGGACAAAAAAGAGACAATGAAAATTCGAGGCAAATAAACATCAGCTAGCTGCATACACTATGCAATAAGAGTTAACAGTCTGTTGACAGCAGATCTTCTGATAACAGAAATTTGCAAAATGTTTGGCAATCAGGCTGTTTCTTAACAGACATAAATTCGATGTATAAGATGGCCTTATGTTAACATATGTATAAGAGCTGCTGAAGATATGTATAATAACAGAGCTTGATATTTCTTAGCAGAGTTGGAGCTGCAACTTAACAGAGTTGAAAAATATTCTAAGATTATCTAATCAAGTTAACATATTTATTACCTTAACAGTGAGTGCATTTTTATAAGAGCTTGCTTGCTCTTAACATTACACTGCAATTGAACAGATTTCATGGGACTTTTGACTTTTCCCTTAACTTAACAGACGTTTTAACAGACACACGAAATTATTTTGTATTTGTATTGCTCGAACTTGTTAAGCAGCAGACAATATTTAAATGGTAAATAATATGCAAATTTTTTGTATATTAAATATCAAAAATTTGATTCAAATTCAAAACTTAATACAAGAGAAGCAAAAATATAAACATGTGTATAAGAAACACCTTTAACAGTCTACTTAACAGAAAAATGTTGCATAACATACTCCTAGCTGATATGCCCCAAATTGAAAGACTTTGGTATGCATGTGTTGTATGCGGCGAGCTTTAAAAACGAATGAATGAAAGAATGGAGTATGAACCGTAAATGAAAATATGTGCAGCATTAATTTCAACGTTGCTGCACAATCAGAGCGCACAAAACTCCGCTCAATGGGGGGTGGCTGGGGTGGCTGTTGGCTTTGGAGTGGCTCTGGTGGTCGCTTTACAGCTGCCTGCTGCTGCTGACGTACTGACTGGCTGCCTGGCTGGCTGGCTGGCTGTCTGGCTGTCTGGCTGGATGCCCGGATGGAGGTATGGCTAGCTGAGTGTGGGTGGCTTGGCTTGGTTTGGTTTGGCATGGCATGGCATGGCCAGTTGGTTGGCAGTAGGTGGTTTCCATGGGCTGCTGCAAATGCAACAAACACAATCAAAATTCCATTCTGTGTCATGCTCAGCTTGTGCATCCCTTACGGTCAGCTCAGTCGTCCGACCCGACGAGGGTCTGTTCACTGTCCGCTTGGCCAGCAGGCAGTCATTCAGTTAGTCATTCAGCCAAGCATTTAGTCAGTCAGTCAACCAGGCGAACTGTCCGTCCGTCCGTCCGTCTATCTATCTGTCTGTCTGTCTGTCTGTTGGCCCATACGTAGTTGCGCATTGTTTGACCGAAAATCAGAGAGGGAAAATATATAATCAAGGCAGAACTGAGAGCTGAAATTCCATTGTTGCGGTGTTATAAACAAAATTTGCATTCTTTAGTATTTCACAGACAGCACACACTGTTCGTCTATAGCTAAGGTATAGACTGATATACACATATATACTATGTATATGTACTATATACATTTATATTTATTTGCAGCTTTGCCTCTGTATTTAACCAAATATTTTGGCTCTTTAATTTCTCTGCGTTTTATTTGATTGCATTTGCCGATGAATAATTGCTGTAGTCGCATTCTGTTTTGCTGGCTTATCTCGCATATCTGCCTGATCTGAGTTATCAGGACAACAACAACACACGCACACACATACACTAAACATCGCTGTCATTACCCATGCAACTCAATTCAGCTTTCATCTCCTGTGTGGTTAGCTCAGCTCAGACAGCAAGAAAACGAGCAAATTTTAGCAAATATCGGGTATGCTCAACTGGCCGCTGCTCTGTAATCAACTGAATAACTCTTAGCTAACATACATTTAAAAATATATGCTTGATCGATATATGCATATATTAGATGAAAGCATGGGAGAACTTTGCTCTGACATTACCAATGACTATATATATTACCAAACTTGGATATATCGATAGCTATCGATTTGGTGTGTGAAATTTTGTTTATCATTTATATATATTTATATATCGCTTATTATCTAATACAAACAATTATTAGTTGTTATCGATAACTTTTATTATAATTATTATCGATGATTATCGATTTCTTTGCTAGAATTATTCTAGAGCATCTGCAATAGAACATCTGAATGAGAACATATTATTAAATTGTAATAAATAAATATTTGTATATATACGATAATCATTTATCGATCTTATTTATTTCATAATCATTTCTTATGATAACAATCTGTCAGTCTGTTATCTATTTTCTTTGAATTCTTTTATGTTACATACTAGAGACAAGTCAAACATGAGTTTGTATTGTTTGACTAAATTTGACCCATTCGATAACTATCGATGTGGATATATGTAAGTAGTAAGGGGATAAAATCTACAAAGATTTTGGATTTATAATATCGATATCGATTAATATAAAAAACTTACACAATAAGAATCGATTTTGATTAGCTTTATTTTATAATATCGATAACTATCGATGGATATGAAAATAGCTATAGAGCTCTTTCCGCTCTTTATGTTATCGATAACTATCGATTATAGAGCGTTTTCTGTATTTAAATTTACAGATTAGCTTTATTCATATTATCGAAAACTATCGACGACTATAAAAATAACTTATATAGAGCTTTCTCTGTTTTTAAACCTTACAGATTAAGAATCTGTTTTGATTAGCTTTATTATATGATATCGATAACTATCGATATGGTTGATAGTTATTATAGAATGCTCCACTGCCTTTTAGCGTTGGCAGTTAGTGAATATAATTTATCTTTTACTGATCTGCCTTTGTCATGTCGTCTATTTAACTCCCTTTTATTTGCAAAGGGTATTTGGAGTGCCATCAGCTGGAGCGCACTGACTGCATCCTGCTGCAGTTGACTTTTGCTTTGCTCTGTTTCTTTGATGTGTGAATGCCACTGGATGCGTCTATGGGTGCGTGCGTGCGTGTACGTGTGTGTGTGTGTGTGTGAGCGCGTGTGTGCGTGTGTACAACTGCATTGAGCTGCATTTTTTGTGCAGATCCCGCACCCCTCCCCCTCTGACCCATTCAACTCGCATTGTTATTTAAATGTCGGCACAAAGCGCACTGGCTGCAGCTGCGCTTGGCTTTGGCTCCATGGCTCCATGGCCTGCGTCCAGCCAACATGTTGGCTGCACATGTTAATTAACAATTTTGATTGAATTCCAATTTGAGATGAAATGTTTGGAGCCACCACACGGCCAACCTGCCAGGGAGCCAGCCAGCCAGCCAGCTCCATGCGCGTCTGTTTGTTTGTGTATGGGATCTAGGCACATGCATGCGCACACACACACACACACACATGCATACATATGTATGTGCAACGCTCATATTTGGAGCCTTTGAGCCGCTGTTCATTTTACGATTGCATTTTGGAGCCCAGGGAATTTCATTAACCGTGCCGTGGCGTCGTCTCTACATAATTGAAGCAATTTGCATCTGCATCTGTATCTGTGTCTCCAATCCGCCACGCCCACCTGATGATGGCAGCCCCGCCTCTGCCTGCAGCGCCCACAATTGTGTGCGGAGTCAGAGTTCAATCAAATATTTATGTCTCTTAATAATAATAAATATGCACGCATTATACACCGGTTCGTATGTGTGTGTGTGTGTGTATGTGGTTTGTGCAAATATTTCTTTTTCCGCTTACAGTTCATTTTTATTATTGTTATTATTATTATTTTTTTTTTTCATTATTATTGTTGTTGTTGAACAAATACCGTATTGTTTGTGCGTTTGCTCAATAAATAAATTGGCTACACATTCTTCTTCTTCTTCTGTTTATTTTTTCGCTTTTTTTGCTGGAATTTCAGCTGCACTCGTAATTAACTTCATAATTAAATTGGTCAAATGAACCCAAGCACTTATTATTTGCCTGTGTGTGTATGTGTGTGTGTGTGTGTGTGTGTGCATTTAATTATTTATCTAGAGCCCCATCTTAACTAAATGATGCTGCCGCCATTTTCATATGCATTATTATTTCATTTAAGCAAAATATTTTTATTAAAAGCTCGCAGGCTTTCGAATTCTCTGCTCGCTCGCCGTTGAGAATTGTTATATAAAGAAATTACCGTTATATTTTATTATTATTATTTTTATTTAATCGTTATTCTAAACGTCAACCAATGTTTTTTTTAACATTGGAGCTCTACAGAAACTAAAATAATAAAAAAATAATAATATTTATATAAATATCAAAAACTAAAAAAAAAGAACAAAAAATGATAAGAAAAATAAATATTTATTTAATCGGATGATTTTTTTAAGCCTTGTAGCTCTTGAAAAACTAAAAAAATAAAATAAAAATAAAAATAAATATTTTTTATTCGATGATTTGTTTTCAAGCCTTGTAGCTCTTCAAAAACCAAAAAAAAAAAAAAAAAATTATTATTTAATTCTTTTTTCCATGTATTATTAATTTTCATACAATTCTAAAGCTTTTCCCAACTGTTTTTTTTTTTTTCCTATAGTTCCCCACAGTGTATTCCATCGTCGTCTCTTTTTGTCCCTCATAATTATTGTTGATGTTATGGAAATCTGCACACATACATACATATGTATATGCATATAGCATATATACATATGTATATACATATATATGGCATTTCTGAATGGTCATTCAAGTGCAAATCATCTGCATTTAAGCCGCTTTCTATGTGTGTGTGTGTGTGTGTGTGTGTGTGTGTGTGTGTGCCTGTGTGCTGCGGGTGGCTAAATTCAAGCTGATTTCACACACAGCCTGAATTATCCGCAGCGTCTGCTTATGACACTTGACATTACATCGCACATTACGGGCGGTCGAGCGGTTCAGTGGTTCAGTGGTTGAGCGGTTCAGCGGTCGAGCACTTTGAGCACTTGGAGCACTTGGAGCACGTACCGCACGAAGCACGAATCATGCGCAGGGATCCAAATTAAACGCGCCCCAACCCGCACCACCGCACCACCACCCCGCTGCCCCAATACACAATGCGCGTGAGCGAGACGGCATTTATTTGCATTGTTCTTGTTGTTGTTGGATAACACAAACTGTTGCACTTGTTGCCTTCTGCTTCATGCTGGCCCTCTGCCTTCACCTTTCGTCGCACGGGCAGGTGCAAAATTTTGCACAATTTACGCTTAATTGATGATGGGCATAGCCAAAAAAAAAAAAAAAAAAAAAAAAAGAGGAAAAACAGCAGCAGACGAGAACTAAAACACACATTGAGCCAAAGCCCAGATAAGAAGCGTACACAAAAATTTCTGCATAATTCAAGGCGAAAATATTCAATATCAAATCGAATGCATTAAAAACACACGCACACACGTTTCACAGTCAATAAATTGGCTTATGTAATGCCATGAATCGAGAGATATATGCATGCCTATATATGGTGTATATATATATATATGTATGTGTGTGTGTTTATATCAGTCCGTGCAGTGGAAGGCGAGGCACATCGAAATCATTTGCATATGTTCGCTTTGACCACATGGAAAAGATTTAGAAACACAAATATTAGCAACATGTTTTTGAATAACATAAACAAGTCTGTAATGACTCACTGGGCGAGTGACTGAATGACTAAATGACTGACTGAAGTTGGAGACACGGCGTTAGTACCTGAGGCTAAGCTTAGATAGCTTCATTCGACAGCGAATTTATGCATGATCTGAGCATTGTGGGCGTGGAACTGATGCGATCCTTTTTTTGGGTATTTTATTTATACGGGCCTTAAGCGAATTGAGGGAAAAATCAGCCTTGATATATTCTAAACTCTTATTAAATCTCTTGATCTCTTATTGTTTTACAAAAATTGCAGTTAATTTAAAAGCAAATATGAGATTGAGCTTGAAGGGTAAAGTAGAGAGACAAGAAAGAAGCGAGAGACAAGGCGAAGGAGAGGCGCAGATAGACAGACAGATAGACATTCTGTTAGAGAAAGCGAGAGAAGAAATGAGAAATGGTGAGGAAAAGACATAGAAGGGCAGAAAGAGTGTGGGAGAGAGACTAATAAAGATGGAGAGATAGGAAGTTAACGACAGAGATGGAGAGAGAGAGAGAGAATGATAGAGTTGGAGAGAGCAGGAGAGAGAGAGTGATGGAGATGGAAAGAGAGAGAGAGAGGGATAGAAAGAGAGAGAGAGAGTGATGGAGATGGAAAGAGAGAGAGAGAGGGATAGAAAGAGAGAGAGAGAGAGAGAGAGAGAGATGGAGATGGAGATGGAGAGAGAGGGATAGAAAGAGAGAGAGAGAGAGAGAGATGGAGAGAGAGAGAGGGATAGAAAGAGAGAGACAGATAAATATATTTTGATCTTTCCGCTCTTTCCCTTGTTTTTCTCTCCATCTCTCTTCCTTTGCTGCGCAATCTCTTTTCCTCTGTCTCTTTCCCGCTTTCTCTTTGATTTATACTTTCTCTCACTTATCCTTGGATTTTTTGCGGCTGACAAAGCGGAAGGGGAGAGGCAATGCGAGAAATAAAGATATCTGAGAATGAGAGAAGGGAATCTTACAGTAATACAGAAATCGGGAGAGTAAGAAAGAGCGAGGAATATATGTATATTGTTTAGCTCTTTTTATATGCATATTCTCATGCTCTCCTTGCCAATGCTCTATAGAATATTAACTCAGCTGATAAGTTTTTAATCATATTAAATCGCAGGCTTTAAGCATCTTCAGCTCTGTCTTCTGGCAGAGCAGCTGGCAGTCGTGCATGCCCGTCTCGCTGCACGAGCCTTGCTAAGCTCTTTGATGCGGCCCTGGGAACGCAAATCCAGTCCATGGACTCCTATGCCCACTGGCCGCCGCTGGGATGTTGCGTCAGAGCACTCTGCACAGATAACAGGTGCGGCTGACTATGATGGACTTGTCCAAACTGAATATAAAATGCTTAAAATGGTCACATAACCAGCAAAGCGAGTAGAGGGCAGGCGTGAGGTGGAGGGAGAGAGGAGGGCGGGCAAGAGAGTGTGTCGCCATTCAGTTATTACTCCGAGGCGGATCGCGCGATGTGGCACAGATACTCGACAATGCGTGGGCGATCGCATAATAGCCATAATCATCCACGGACCTGCGTCTGGGCATGACTGTGGGAATGGGCAACGGGACAGGGTTTGTTGTTCTTTTTTTTTCTCTCTCTCTCTCTTTCTGCTTCGCTTTGCTTATGCAAAAAGAACAAAAGCGACAAAGAGGCAGCCTTCAATTGAATACCCTAGCAAAGTACATTGATATATACATATATATGTATATGTGTTATATATAATATATATACATATATGAATCATAAAACAAACTAATTGTATTACATTTGGAAATGTATTAGGGGAAAACATGCGAGAGAAATGGCTAAATGAGATATTTGAGCTAGCTTTTGTAGAGATTTATTGACATAAGCGTTGATTTAGTTAACGATATGTGGATATATGGTTATATGCAGATATGAATATATTAATACAACAACCAAAAAAAAAATCAGTTGAAGTAGTCCAAGCTAAAACATACAAGAATTCATAATCTCTTAAGAAAATCTTCCCAGGATATTTTGATAAATAATTAATTAATTCTTGGATAAATAATTAAAAAAAAAAAAATAGGTGGAATATATAATAAAATAAAATTAGAATTAGAATTAGAATTAAAATTATTGTATGCTGATTTCATTTAGAAGTTTGTTCAATGCCTAATGATTAAATAGATCGAGTCACCAAGGAAGAAAGCTGGAAAAGCAAACTTTAAGGCATAAATTAAAATTACACCTAACTTAAAGACTAACTGAAACTGACATAAGAACTACTGTAAAATCGAAATTTATAGACATTATTAGACAATCGATCTATTTCATTATTTATTTATTTAAAAGCAGATTGACAAAAAGAGTGTTAATCAAAAGATAAACTAAACTATGAGAAAAAGCTATAAGTAGAATTATAATTAAAGCTCGAAGAGGAGAAATACTATTTCAAAAATATAAATATAAAATATAAATATATAATAGATTAAATAGAAATAGAAAATCATATATTTTTTTTTGTAAATATTTAATATATAATATAAAATATATATATATATATATATATATATTACTTGGTATATCATAAAATATTTATCATATTTAATATATTTATATTTGTGATCAATGATATTTAGCATATCATTATTAGTATAGTATTATTGCTCCAACCGAATTGAACTAGTTCACAGTTATTGATCTACCCAAAGGAGCTACACATTCAATTCGCTGAGATTCAAGTTTGGCTTGGGCATCAATGTTTGGTATAAAGTTAGATTTTCGGATTTTTTATGGAAAACATTTTCAGACACTCGACAGCTAAAGTCACGCTCAAAATAGGAGCCTCAGTTAGAGTATTCAAGATCCGAAAACAAATAAAATAAAACTAAAAACTAAAAACTAAAACCGCAATCGCAGCAGTTGCTCGGTTCGCTTTGCTGCTGCAGGGCATTGTACAAGCGCCCACGGTCTCCACAGCGTGGCACACGAGACATATGTATGTACGTATATATGTATGGAATACACACACACACATACACACACCCAGCTGTATTTTCATAGATGCTAAGCGAGAGCACAGAGCAGCGAGCACAGATACATATACATAGATATATATGCATATAGATATATACAAGTGTATATACATGGCGAATACATGCATGCATTGCTGTATGTGTGTGTGTGTGTGTGTCTCTGTGTGTGTGTATCTATGCATGTATTTATCTAGATCTAGCTCTAGCTCTCTATCTATTGCCGACACAGCGCAGCGCAGCGCATTTTATTTTTAGATAATTGCTCTTCCTCTTCACAATTTGGCAGCGATCCAAAAGCCAAAGCAAAGCAAAGCAAAATAAATAAATTCAAGATTTTTTTTTTGCAAAAAAAAAAAAGAGTAATAACAAGAAAAAGCGCTAATCCCACAATGATCCATAGTTTACATGCGCCCCACCCACCTTATCCACTCAGCACCTATATCAAGATTATATTATATATATCTACCTATATATATGCATATGTATATATGTATATGCAAATCTACTTCAATAGCTCTCTGTATATATATCTATGCATCTACACGAATCGTTGAGCCTTGCAGCTCTTGAGACATTATCACTGCCCGATAACATTAGCTTAATGACTTTTCAAAATGATATTTATATAAATGTACATAAATATACATATATATAGATTACAGATTCTTGATAAGTTCATGATGTCATTGAAAACTAACTGGGCGACGTTAATCATATCTTTTCTGCATAGTTACGAGTGCACAAAGTTGGAATGCTTCAAAGTTCGATTCGAAGTGTGATTTACTAGCAGATACCCTGGTTAAATCGGATTAGTAGAAGAATGACCAGAAACAAGAATGAGTGTTAACTTAAATATAAATAAAAAGTCTTTTAGACTTGATCAACAATGGCGGCAGTTCCTCTGCCTTGAACTGGTTTCTTGGCTATAGAAAAACTAACATATATCATATAGATCCTAAGATCATAAAGCACTGATCGTATTATCATAAATCACATATATTATTATGCTGAAAATCTTAGATTATAGATCAAACATCATAGACTCCAGCTCATAGCTTATAGATCATAAAACATAGATCATAGATCATAGATCATAGATCATAGATCATAGATCATAGATCATAGATCATAGATCATAGATCATAGATCATAGATCATAGATCATAGATCATAGATCATAGATCATAGATCATAGATCATAGATCATAGATCATAGATCATCGATCATAGATTAAAGTTCATAGATCATAGATCATAGATCATACATAGATCATAGATCATAGATCATAAATCATAGATCATAGATCATAGCTTATAGCTCATAGCTCATAGATCATAGCTCATAGCTCATGGCTCATAGATCATAGATCATAGATCATAGATTATAGATCATAGATCATAGATTATAGATCATAGATCATCGATCATAGATCAACGATACTGGAGCATGAATCCTAGATTATAATTTATAGGTCATATATATCAATGAATAAAAAACATCAGATAATAGATAATATATTCCTCTTGAGCGTTGATAATAGATCGAAGAGTCTAAATTCTAGATCATAGATAATCAGTTAAAGTTCGTAGATTCAAGCTCTTATATCCAATATTCTAGATCTATATTTATAATTAGATTCTAGACCCTATGTCATATCCTTATTCTCATATATTCACTGATTAACTAACTACACCATACCATTCCCTTGACGCAGACCAATTTTATTGAACATTTATACTTATATCTATAAAAAAAATAATACGATAATAGTAACTTTGTGACTAATTAAATAATACACAATTTTTAATATTAATATATTTGATAAGAAAGTTGTATAGAGACAATCAACAGAAACGCTTCAAAGTGACGGATACTTGGATGATTCATGCAATATAAGTATTTATATTTTCTATATATACATAAAGAAAATTAAACAAAAGTTAAGATATCGTTAACATGTCTGTGTGCCCTGTTCACAATGTGAAGCCCATTTGAACTTATCTGAAAGGCTAATCTATTGGCCGCTCGCTGATTGTCTTGCATCGATGTGGGCGTTAAGTGTTTTGGCCCAGCTCAGCTGGGGCGAGCCGATGAACAGAAAATACTTCGATATTGGTTGGGTTTCAATAGGCGACTATTGAGCCTAGCACAACGATTGGCAATTGAGCATGGCGGCCGCAGAATACCCTGGAAACTGCAGCCACTTCAAGAAGAAGTCGGCGGCACTCTGCACGAAATATAATACTATTATTGATATAGTACAGTAGAGACTCGTCGCTAACTCACCCGAAAACAGCTGCAGCATTGTGCCAACAAATATGCCCAAATGTAGAAGAATGCTCCGATAATTGCCACAAAGAACGAGACTAAGATCAATACAATCAGCCAAAATATGAACCACAGCGGATTTCTCATATTATACACATTGTAATGATAAGTGCTTAAAGAAATCAATTATATATGGATATATATCAGGGATCGCACAGGCACAACTTTACTGGACGTTTAGCTAGCTGGCACTGGATCTTGTCACTGGGCTCACTGAACGACTGCTCCATGTCGTTCAAATCGGGCTATCTAAACTTTGAGTGGCAGAGCTACGTCAGTTGTAGCCACTACAGAGAACAAGAGAAAGACAGAGAGAAAGAGAGCGAGAGACTGAGAGCGAATTGCGATAGGAGCACTCCTAATATATATTCTAAAGAGAGGGATATTTGACTGCATGAACTTTATATGACTTTATTTTCAGTTTTATTATGATCATAATTAGTGAGAGCCCAGTTCCAGTTAGCAGGTATACAAAAGCATTTATATTATCATTTAATTAGCTAAATCAAAAATAATGTTTTCTTGGGAAATAGAAAAAAATGATATACAGCATAGCTAGAACTTATGAGAATTGCATGGGAAGGTGGGACAGAGGGAGTGGGGAAAGAGAAAAGAGACGAAGACAGAAAGAGAAAAAAAAAGACAGAGAAAGAGAAGAAGTAGGAAGAGAACTTCAAAGACTAGAAGATGCAGGAGTAGAAGGAGAATGAGAAACGGAAGGATTAGAATGATGAGAAATAGGAGGAGAACTAGAAAGAGGAAGAGTGATCGGAGAAAGAGTAGAAGGAGAATGATAATGACAAATAGAAGGAGTAGACGGAGAGGGAATAGAAGGAAGGGGAGTCGAAAGAGGAAGAGTAAAAAAGAAAGAGCAAATGGAGAAAAGAAGAGGAGAACATGAAAGAGATGAGAAAAATAGGGCAAAGAAGAAAAGGAGTAGAAGGAAAACAAATTCAGAGAGAGAGGGAGAGCGACGGAGAGAGAGAGAAAAAGAGAGTGAGTGAGTTACTCAGAGAAAATTAGCGAGAGAGCGCAGAAAAGAAAAATAGAGATGTAGAAAGGAAGAGAAAGATGGAAAGAGGGAGACAGAGGGAGAAAAATAGACAGAGAAGATAGCAAAATAAATATGCAAAGAAAAAGATATAGAGACTGCGTTAGGAATGAGAAAAGAATTGAACGTTTTATGTAAGGTAATATAGAGAGAGTGAAAGAGATAAAGATATACAAGGAGAGTGTGAGAGGGGGAGATCGAATACAGAGAGACAGAGAAATTGACTGCCATTTTATTGCTGCTGTTAGCTCCACTGTTACAGTTACAGCAACGTAACATGCCATTAACAGAGCTGGCCTTTGACCAAAGATTCGTAGAGAAAGTGCACAAATGAGACCGAGACTCGCAGCCCGATCAACTAATCTACGTCAACTGTTAATTTTAACTGTTAATTTAAATTTAACTAAGTAGGCTGTAGGCAACGAGGGGGGAAAATAGAAAATTCAAAAGTAGGCTCTGTGCTCGGTATCAAAACTCATTCCATAACACATTGAATTTCGATTCAACTGCATATATACATACATATATATATATACATATATATATATATATATATATGTGTGTTATATGCGTATATACGACATTGAGATGAGCAGCAAACGTATACACGATGTGGACGATCCCACCGAGGATGCCCTGAAGGCAACGTCATTCGCTCAACAGATCTTCTCGAAGCCGGTTCGCTCCCCAGCGGATCTAGGGAAATGGAAGCGTTCGCACGCCTACAACGATTTGATCACGTACATCAATAATACCAGCATGGCCATACAGGGTCACCGGCAGAATAGCAAAGACTTTGTCGTCACCAGGCAGATGGAGAAATTGAGCAAGATCTTCAACTGGCTGGAGCGTCTGGTTCAGGAATGCCATCCCTTGGGCATTGGGCATGGTTTGTTACGCTGCGTCGGCAATGATAAGATCAATATGATGGATTCGACATTGTCGTTGCGCCAAAAATGCCATCGGGCGTACCGGCACTGGGTGAAGCTGGTCCAGGAGCGGGTCTATTCCATATTGGAGCTCCAGGTGAAGCCCCACTGCAAGCACATCAATGAGCTGGCCCAATATCTGACCCGTTCGTTTGGCAGCCTACAGCAGTATGACTATGGGCCCGGCCATGAGCTGATGTTCGTGTTCTATTTGTGCAGCCTGTTCAAGTCGGGCATATTGGGTGCCGATGATACTGTGGCAGCCGTCCTATTGCTCTTCCAGCGCTATTTGGATCTGGTGCGCCGCCTCACCTCGTTCTTTCGCCTGACGATCAGTCGCGAGCGCGACAGCAATGTGGTCGAAGAGCGTAACGTCTTGCCCTACATCTGGGGCTGTGCCCAGCTCTGCCGGAGCCATCCGTTCGATCCGCCCCAATGGGAGCTGCCCGCGGTAATGGAGACATACCGCAAGAACTATATGCTGCTCAGCAGCCTCGAGCATTTGCAGAAGAAAATGAATCATGTGGCGCTCGGTGTCCACTCGTATCAGCTGTGGTGTGTACTCTCCCTATCCAATTGGCCGGACGCCTACACTGGCCTGATGGCCAGCTATGTGAAGCATGTGCTCAGTGATTTCTATACCATCCAGGATTTGGTATTCTGTGAGATGTTGTCCTTTACGCGTCAGCCCTCTGAGTATTTGCAGCAGGCATTTTTGGGTGAGCCGCCGGAGTTGCCGACGCCAACCTCGTCAACGGACGATTCCGAAGAGCAGGAGGAGGAGAAGGTGGAGGAAGAGGATGACTCAGAGACTGAACAACTGATGCAGGAGTCGCGACACATTCAAGCCATCGAAAAGAAACGGAAACTCAATGAAAAAACTCGTATACTCTACGCGGCCTGTCTGCCCGTACCGCTATATCGCAATCTGAAGACGGACGTCTTTCTGGGCTTCCAGGATCCGCGTAAGCCCATCGAAAAGCCGGATGATGCTACTGCCCATGTGCTGCGGCGACCGCGCTGCCGCCATGAGGCCGAACGCCGAGAGACGTCACCAGAGTTATACAATAACCAAAACAAAACGGGCTCCCTTGATTCGGAAAATGCCATAAAGGTATTGACAGGCAACGTCTCCGGAGCGTCATACTACACCATCTGATCTGACCTGATCTGAGTGAATCGCCAAAAGCTAACTAGCTGGCAGGCAGGCAGGAGCAATCATCTTTATATTTCGATACATTTGCATATAAACCTTCATACAGCGATAAATAAATATATATTTGTCAAGCAGAGTGAGACGTATTCTTGCCGCGGAGTAGGTGAGACGGACGGACGGACAGATAGAAATAGAAATATATCCCTCTTTATATGCTAGCTCTACTCCTGAGTCTATATGCTAGTCGGACATACTCAACTGAAAGGAGCATACATCTCCATATGCTACTCAGGGTATTTGGTAGTTAAGCATACCCATCTAGAGCACATTTAACTTCATATGCATAATCAAATGGAGCTCTAGCAGGACATACCCTGCTAATATGCAGCTCAGATCATCGATTTTGCACTAGCATATGTAGGGCATCATCAGTTGAGCATACCCAAGAGCATGAGCTATATACACAATCTCACACAACGTAGGGTATCTTCTACTCGTGCATATCCAGCTGAAGCACATTTTAATGTATATACAGTAGCATATGTATACAGTTTAAGGTATATTCTAGTCATACCCTGCTCAGGGTATCTTCTAGTTGAGCATACCCAAAAGCATATAGAAAGTTATATGCAGCCCAGGGTGTCTTGTAGTCGGTCATACCCAAGCATAAATTCCTATACATACATACCTATGCAGTAGCTAACGCAACTCCGCTAAGCTATTAAAAAGGGTCTCTCTCTCCTTCTCATCTCCTCCCTCTCTCACTGATCAAATCGTTTCAATTTCTGCATAGTCTAATATTGTATGGCCCTCTCGCTCGCACTCGCATTTGCACTCGAACAGCCGTTCGCCATCTTCCTGGCCGCTCTCTCACACTCTCTCTCTTCACTCCAATTCCGTCTTGGACATCAAATTCGCAGCTGTTTTATTTTTCGATAGTGTGTGTGTGTGTGTGTGTTTTCCAGTGTTTGTGTTTGTATTTGTGTTCATCTGTGTTTTATGTTTGCTTGTCTGATTGTGCGACAACAAATGATTCAGTTGGTCTTTAACTGGAACTTATTAATTTCTACACACACACAGACACACACACGTACACACATTCTAGCAGAACGTCTCACGCAACTTGTTATTATTATTATTATTATAGTTGTTCTTCTTCTTAATGTTGTTGTTGCTGTTCTTGTCGCTGTTGATATAGTCGTTATTGTTATTGTTATTTGTATTGTATTTCCACTGTCACTGCCTCTGCCTCTGCCACTGCCACTGCGTGCTGCGCCTGCTTCTTCTTCATCATCTTCATCTGCTTTGCCTTTCACACATAATGTTAAGTTCATAAAGAATAGCACATCATTGTTATGGCAGCTGATAAACTGCCTGCAAATACATACACACACACACACACGCACGCGCACACATAGGCGTATACATGCGCATGTCTCGTATACGCACTGTAAGTCGGATATAAATTTAAACACATTTTCAATATACTTTTTCTTTTTTTTTTTGTTTTTGGTCAATTAAAATCATTTTATTGTTAAATAGATTTGTTTTCTATGACCTTCTAGAGGGTATTATAAACATAATATATTATACATATACAAATATATGTTTGTTATTTTTAATGCTATCTAAGCATTGCTTTATTGAAGTATAAAAAGAATAGTATTAAATAATGTAAAATATATAAAAATAAAAAATTATAAAAAATGTAAAAAAAGAGTACAAAATAAGTATAATATTTATAAAAAACTATGAATATTAATATGAATACTATTTATTTATTTTATAATATTGGTAATAAATAACCAATCAAAATATAGTTCCTTTAGTTTCATCGATGACTGGTCTCACAATATATGTAACTTTATTATTATAATCATATCACATAATGCGCAACATTTTTTTAAATGCTAATATTTTATTACAGTTTTATTATCAAATGAATGAACTTAATTGCTAGAGTTACATCTAAATATTAATAAGTTTAAGAGTTGCACTGAAACGAAAATCTTGAGAAGACATTTCTTTAAATTGAAAGTATATAGAAAGAAAAACCAATTTTCAATAGTAAAATTTCGAATTTTAAAACTTTAAAATTGAAAACGATAATTCATACATACATAAACATATATGTATGTATGTCAGTATATTCATATTTTCATACATATTTACGTACAGATGCCTTAATCCGTCCAGTTATGCTAATTACATATGTATATATGTATGTACATATACATATGTAAGCCAAATCCCATAGAACTCAACATATATCAAATTAATCGATAGCTGCAAATTATTATCGATAGCAGCTTAACAAAACAATACGAGCTTTCAAGCGAGATAAATGCATAAAAACATAAATTCATACATATACATGCATATGTATGTATGTGTGAATGTAATCAAGCTAAAACCAGTTACGCTGAGAATAGAAATTTGGTAAAAAAAAAGAGCTGGAACTGTTATTGACCATTTAGTGGCTAACAAACACAAACACACACGCACAAACACACACATACACTTAAATACAAACACACGCAAACAGGTGTGAGCTTTGACAAAAATAAATAAGTCACCTTACCAGTACTAATGAAATGTATATACATACAAACATATATAAAGGTTTACGTACAGAAATGTACAAACCTAAGTGTAAGTGTGTGTGTGTGCGTGTAAACAACAGCAACTCAACGTCAGCAATTGGCGCGCAGTAGCTGCTGCTGCTGCTAATGTTGTTGCTATTGTTGTTGTTGCCGTTGCGGCTGCTGTTGCTGCTACTGGCCGCTGCTGTACACTCATGGTGAAAATATTTCAAAAATGTCTGTTAATTTAACAGAGTTGCTGTTAAGAGCGCGCACAGCTTAGCAGCGATCTCATTCCAGCACAAGCAACAGGCGCGTAAGCTTTTTTTGTTTCTTCTTTTTTTATTTGAGCTCCAAAAGAGAGCCGTTGTTACGCCCAGCATATGTGCTCTCTGTCCAACTGGGACTGCCACTCTCTTTTCTACTCTCTCTCTCTCACTGTCGCTCTTATTCTTTCACGAAGACTCACACACACACAGATACGAATGCAAAGTTGAACGCTGGCGCTGCTTAGGAAAATGGGTAAACGATTATATTGAAAAGAAGAAAGAAAAACTTGTTCCTTTCTAACAATGAGCGACAAGATCAGACGCCTTATCCGCTTATTTGCTGCATCATCAGTTAACCAAGCAACTGCCCAGCACAGCAGCAGCAACAGCAACAACAACAATAGCAACAGCGGCAGCGAAGTCAACTCCTTCTGCTCTTTCACCATCCACCGACCGCCACCTGCATTAAGCAGCCTCTCTCTTTCCACAGCTGACGTCGCGACGTGCAGCAGTGCAGCAGCAGCAACAACAACAAAGTAAAGCACACAGCACATGTGAGTGTCGTCTGAGAGTAGCCGCAATACAGACAAATAAACAGACATAGAAAAACGCATACACATGCAGACACACAAGCACATGCATATGTATGTATATCTGGTAGTTGTTAAACTTGCTTGCTAACTTTGCCTGTATGTATGCGTTTGTGTGTGTTTGTAGTTTTGTACATATTATGTATGTATGTTTGTATGAATATATTTAGTTGTCTATAAAAAAGTTCTCCAGCATCAGCATTTAATTCTATTGTATTTTAACAAATGATTACCACTTCATTTGAATTTATCCCAGTCATAAAATTTACCCATGTATTCATTTATTTGCGAAATGATCGTTAATTAACGCTTTTATTTTATTTATATATGTATATTGTGTATGATTTTTAGTCAAATTTTCACGTAATAAAACTTCGAGCTATATTCCATTTTAACATGGAAAACGTGCAACAGTACGGATTATGTTAAGCTTAACAGATTATAAATTATAAAATCTGTAAATCCTATAAATGCGTGTAACAGAGTGTTACCCGAATCAAAGCCTGCCCCATATTCTGGAATAAGCCTGTATTGCATGTATGTATGTATGTGTGTATATATGTAGGTAAATGTGTATGTATGTATGTATGTATGCATGCGCATACATGTTTCTGTTGTTGGCCTACCTGCTTTAGTGGACTCTTTTTAGCCTGTTTTGGGTACAGATGCAAAATGCTGCTACCCCGTCCCCACAGCGCCACTGACGACGATGTCTGGTACTTTGCTTTTCTTTACAAACACAAACATAAATACACATCTACGCACACACTCGCCCAAACAGACGTAGAGGCAATCGCAGCGTGTCTGCTGTGTTGTTGTTGTTCTTCTATGCCCTGATCGCGCCAACAACAACAAGTGAGCGAAATCGAGTGCAAAGTAAATGAGCGGCAAAAGGCAACAGCGCAGCTCAACTCGGCTCAGTGTTCGGCTGGGTTCGGTTTCGATTCGGCACTACACGCTGTATTAGTCACACGTATATGTATGTATGTATGTATATGCCATCAACAGCAGGCCCGCACGAAGAAGAATGAAGAGAGCGTCGTGTGTGTATTTGTGCACGTTTCGCTGTTGCTGGTATTGGTGAGATGTTGTGTATATTCGGCTTGGGGCTTGATCATATTGCTGTGCGGTTGTAGTTGTCATCGTTTCTGTGTTAGCGCAAACTAAATACACAGCCAGCCAGCCAGCCAGTCAGCCAGCTAGCCAGTCAAACAGGCAGCAGCAACAGAGCCCAGACACGGAGCCGTGTTGTGTGTTGCTAGAGTCAGTCGGGCCAGCAGCGAGCGAGCTACTGTCGTTCTTTGTATTGATTCAGATTCAGTCGATGAGTTTCTCTCGCTTCTGCGCGTTGCGTGTTTCGCAGTGTTTCCGCGATTTTTTCGTTGTCGTCATCGTTGCCGCGTCTGCGTGATCGCCTCGCCTCGTCTCGTCATACACTCTCTCTCTGCTCACCCCCCACACACACACTCTTCGCAAGCTCGACGTGCGGGACTCTGTGCGATTGTTTTGCGTGCGTGCGTGTGTGTGTGTGTGTGTATGCACACACATTTATAAATCTTTTATTGTATGTAGATATGTAATTGTTTTATTTATTTTTGCCGTGTTTTTTTCATGTTAATTTTATATATACATATATGCATATGTACACATACATTTATGTTGCTGTTGTTTTTTGCGCTGATTTGTGTATTTAATGTGTTAACTTAAAACATACAGAAACTTAAAAGAGATTTTAATTTTATGAATGCTGTATCAATGTTTTTATCTGTTACAATGTTTGCTATGTGTGTGTGTGTGTGTTTGTGAACTCATTCAGATAAATTTAGGCGCTGCGCGTGTGTTGCTGGCCATGTTGTTCATACATATACATATGCACTGCTTCTTAAGAAACAAAACTAAATGCAATACAAGTGCGCCCACGCGACCCAGCAGCTAAAAAAAAAAAAAACGGCAAACAAAAAATTAAAAACAAAAATCATATTCCCAGATTTCATTCAATTGCAATTACCTTGCGTATATGTGTGTGTAGCTAAATGCTGATACATGCACACATCTGATTTTGCATAAATACACACACACATATGTAAACCCCAATACAAGATAAATGACTTTGTGTGTGTGCGACGAGTTTAACATCTTTAAGAGTGGAGCCACTAAAAAAAAAAAGAAAAAAAAAACACGCATGCACAAACACATATACGCGTGCCTGTATCTGTGTCTGTTTGATTCTTTTTTTGCACTGGTGCAAAGAGGAAAACAAAACAGATTTGTATATGTACATATGTATAAAAAAAAAAGCCACTGTGCGTGGGTCAGGCAAAAACAACAACAGCAACAATATATGCAACAACAACATTTGCGCTTCAAGCAAAAGCTTCAATTAAGCGCGACCCCGAGCACTGCAGAAAATTACCAAAGCGTCGCGCGTTCGTCCATTCTTTGCGCTCTTTTGCTCTTTTTTACAATTCTGCTCTCGCAACGCCTGCTGCACCTTTTTTCTGTTGAAAGGCGCATACACACATACATACATACGCATATATATGCTGTTAACGCGTCACATACACTCACGCAGACGCAGAGAGTTAGCAGAGAGGCGCGCGCGCGCGTACGTTAAAAAAAAAAAAGGAAAAGAGGGGAACATGAACAAAAATCTCAACTCCAATTGCCTTTGAACTGGCATTTCATAAATCTTTGCAATTCTATTTTATTTTTTTTTTAGTTCTCAACATATAATGTGAAGTGCGAACGGCAAAAGAAAAAAGAAAAGAAAAAGTGATTTGAAACACGGTAACAAGTGGAACGCGTACAAGCGCTGTGGGGCGTTATCAATGCTGATAAGAGCAAGTAAAACACAACAGTGAAAACAGTTAACATCGGCTAAAATAGCAATAGTTAAACGTTCGTTCATTCGTGTATGTTGCTGTGACATCAGCATCCCATTAACAATTGCATACAGACATACATACCGGTATACAGACGTACGTACGTACATACATATATACATATATACATAGGTACTTACAGTAAAAAGCTGGCTGCATGAAAAACATCACCAGCTCAAGCACTTGCGGCACGGGGCTGCTGCAATTGCAGAACAATCTCAGCAACAGCGAATTGGACGTCGCTGTTGTTGGCAAACCAGAAGCAGGTGCGTTATTTACACCATTTCTCTTTCTATCTTTCTACACTTCACAATCTCACTCTCACACTCACACTCATAAACTGTTTACTCTTACACTCTTAATTACAAAGCAATACGCATGCGTTGGCTCTCTATCTGCCAGTCACCGATCGTAACCGATAAGAGAGCTGTTAAGGGAGCACATCATCTTAATATTTATTTGCATATTGAGAATACATATATTAATTTAGGAATACATAAATATAGAACGTAAAGCAAACATACATACATACCCACATATACTCATACATACGTACATATAACGTATTTCCCACGTTACGAAATGTTGATATCGTACTTCCATTTATTTTCCTTATCTTATATTGACTTAATTTTTGAATTTGTGAATGGCTAGAGATATGTATATAATTAAGTAAATGTGATTTGCTTGATTTTTCCCATTGTTAAAACCGGAAATATTATATGGATTGTAAATGATTCATCTTCTGCTATACCCTGTTTATTGCATAATCAATACATGTTTAGCACAGCATGCATAACGTTGAATATGGCGAAAGAGTTCCAGAGAAATTAGAATATGAAAGCAGCATTGAAAAAGAGACGAAACGGCGTTGCTCTTCAATGAAGTTTCAAATTAGGAAATAGAATATATACATTTGTATATACATGTACAATTACATACATTTGTATATCAGCTGCTCTTGTAATTGATTTATGCCTCAAAATATCCTGCAGCATTTAAAGAGAAACAGCTAGAACTCTTTGCGTGTGTAAACAAACATGTGAAGGGTCTTGGCTGTGTAAGTGTGCGTGCATATGCGTGTACTCGTCGGTTACTGCTTTACTAAGTTGCATTGATTTACTCTTTGGTTCGAGCATTTGTGCTCTTGTGCTCTCTCGCTCTCCCTTTGCACCGGGACTCTCTTATTTTCATGCACCGCACGCGCGTTCTTTAATCAAGCCAACTTTACGATGGTGACAAACGCAACTGATACAGGTGCGATCTTATTGCGCTCGACTCGCAGATACCTCGTATGAAATAATTGGAAATAATTATATTTTACAAAAGAATATTGCTAAATATTAAAAAATCGATTAATTTTTAGCTTTAGACTGATCAAGATTATGGATATATTAGTTACCAACTATTTTAGCACTATTCATTAAATAAAGGGTATCAGACACAAAGACAACAAATGAAAATAACAAATACATTGTATACAACAAAACCATACTGGTTTCTACCTACCCACATGCATGCACCTATACACACACACAGTTGTATGACTATGCGTGTGCGCTGCTGTCTATTGAAGCGAGTCAAAGCAATAACAACAACAATCACAAGACCCCGTCGCTGCTTTTGTAACTTTTATAAGTAATGTGTGTACGTGTGTTAGGTGGGGTTCACAGAACCCGATCGACTTCGTCTTGCGCAATGTTTTTTGTTTTTTGTTTTTTTTTTTTGCCCATTTATAGTATACCATGTCCTGCTCACTCTCCTAGACTACCGCTCTCTCCCACTGTTCTAGCGTTCTCATAAGTCGTGACGACGCAGCGCGACCAATTGAGCGCTGTTATTGCTGTCCCACCATTATTTTCGACTGTTAACCTAACATAACAACAGTCTGTTATGCAAAATTAGGCGCGATCGCTGCTGCTGCTGCAGCCAGCGCAGTCGCAGAGTCAAGTCAGCAATAAATAGCATTAGCAATAGCAAAAAAGTCCGCTTGGGGGATTTGTTGTTGTTGTTGTTGTTGTTGTTGTATTTAATTTTATTTATTTTTTGTTAACTTGACTTTAAGTTTGAGTACGAGTTTGACTTGACTTGTGTGTGTGTGTGTGGATTTCTATCAGGCGAAACAAAAAGTTGTCCTACCAGTTTTTTTTCTTTTTTTTTTGTTGTTTCTTCTTTTTCTTTTTGGGGCCATTCTTTTTGTTTGTCTGTGTGTGCCGTGTGCTGCTTTTGTTGTTGTTGTTGTTGCTGCTGCTGCTGTTGTTCGTAGTGGTTTCTACTGTTTTCCTCTCCACTCGCTCGCCGTTTCGCTGAGTGTGTTTACCTTGGTACTCGCGACGAATTCGATTTGAACGGTTCCACAGCATTTGCAGTTGCTTTTCCGTTTCTTTTATCCTATGCCGTTTTGTCCCCCACCATCCCCATTTGTGCGCAGCGCTGCGAAAAGCGGCAATTACGCAATCCTGTCGGGGATTTTCAATCGATTCGATCCGTTCTATGCACATTTGTGTGACTCTCTCTCTCTCTCTCTCTCTCTCTCTCTCTTTCACACACACTCTCAATCTCCCTCTGGCTCTATCATTTATCTTTCACTATGTACACACATTTACACACACACACATAAATATATTTGTTTGTGTGTGTGTAGCTTTCTTGTTTCTCTCAATCAGTTAACACCGATTGCCACGAGACATCGCTTGGTCTTCTATGCCTGTCCCTTTCCCTCTCCCTCTGCCCCTCTCATTCTCCCTCTCTCCCTCTCGCAGATGTCAGAAACCAGTTTCAACCATTCCACACCCCTTTCTTCTATTCTTCCCACTTCTACCGTTGCAATCAGCCGCGACAAGGCGACAAGAAGTTTTCAATCAAACTGCGCTGCAAAAAAAAAAAGAAGAAGGGGAAGAAGAAGAAAAAAGACGACTCTAACAAAGTTTCAATTGTTGTCGCTTTTCCTCTTAGTTTATTGCTTATTGTTAACTTTATTCGTTTTGTTTTTGTTTTTGTTGTGCTTTATTTGCTCGGAGCATTAAATACAGGTAGAAAGGCCATAATAAAGTTATAAAAATGTATTACGAACTGAAAGAGGCAAATGTGATAAAACTCCAAGAATTTCAATGAAAAGTAAATTCTTATTTACATACATGACTCTGTCTGACTGTATATATGTGTGTGTGTGCGTGTGTGCGTGTCAGTATTTGTCTTGTGTTGTCCCATCCGTTAGGAATTTACCGTAACAAGGTAAACAATTTTAATAGCCTAAATGGTAATTCTTCAATTTACCTTTCGGTTTTGCTTATCTTAATTAATAGCCATTTCTTTTGTATTCAATTAAGTTCGTACATTGACCATGCCAAAGCTCGTAATGCTACCTAAAAAGTATGCTGTGTGTATTGAAACTATGTCAATAAAGTCTTGTTGAGATTGTGTAAAAAAAAGGAGGACAATGTCAATCTTGAAATACCTGTGCTTAAAGTTCTTTAATAGAATCAGCACTAAATAATTAATTTAAAAAAAAAACAAAAAAAAATGTCATGCAATGTAAAGCTGATGACTTGAATGACTCGAATGACTTACAGTTTTAAGCTTTAACCTAGATATGTAGGAATTAGTTAGTTCTAGAATTTCTACTAATGCACGACACAATTCTTGGATTCGCCTTAAATACCTGCAAATTGTCTGTACGTAAGATGCTTCTGCTTATGTATGCTTCTTCTTCTCGAGAGCCCAAATTTCTACGTAATACGTTACACTGGCAATTTTTCCTTGTAAATCTGCTGTCTGGCATCTCTCATTTCTGGTCCCTCTCATTCGACTCATTCACAAAATTATACAAGCATACATGTATGTACATATACATATACATATACATATGTATTTATATATTTATATATCTATGTGTTTCCTTCAATTGGCGAATATTTCACTTAAATTTCCTCAACTGTATAATATTTGTGTGTATATCATATATCAACAGCTTTGCACAAATGCAAATACATATGTACATACATGTGTTACACACACATACAAACATACATTGCATATCGCTTTTGAAAGTAGTGTCGCCTGTCAGCTGGATAATGACCGATGACAACGAGTGCTATTAACATGAAATTCAAGCGCCATTTGCAGATCATGTGCGAGCACAGACACGCACGCATACACACACACGCACACGCACACACACACACTCGCATACACCCACGGGAGCAAGCAGTCTTCCTGCTCACACACTTACATGTGTGTGCATGTAGTTTGACTTTCTTTTGTCACTTGCGGCCAGTGCTGCCATCTGTTCTGTTAAGCAAATAACTAATTAATTAAGTCACATCAGTTTATTTTCATTTCTTTTTATTATTTCAAGGTTAGCTTGGAAGTATTCTCAAAAGTTGATCATTCAAGTCGCAAATCTTTTCACACATGCCAAAATTCCCGTTGCTTTTTGTTGTTGTTTATTTTTATATTTTTTTTTGCAATCACTTACAAATGTCAAAATTGGCAACGCTGTCGCTCTCTTGCACTCATTTAGCTTTAGCCTCTGCCGCTGCCGCTGCCGCTGTCACTGCTTCTGCAGCTGCTGTCGTTGCTGCCGCTGCTGCCGTTGCTGCTGCTGCTGCCGCTGCTGCCGTTGCTGCTGCTGCTGCTGCTGCTGTGTTCTGTTTTTGAAGTACGTGACTTGCTTCGCACTTCCTGTATCGTTTTGTTGGCCAGAGAAATGTTGCCAATTATTCAAAGTGTGCGGCGACGGCGACGGCAGCGGCAGCGGCTGCAGCCGCTTCTGTTGCTGTCGTCAGGCAAATAAAATAAACAAATAATAACTAAGCATTTTGTGTGTGTGAACATACATACATACATAAATACACATGAACATAGGCGTGTGTGTGTGTGTGTGTGCGTGAGCGAAAAGTGCGACTGCGAGAGTCGGCAATTTACCGCTTGAGGTTGTTGTCGCCACGCCGCGTTGGTCCAACGAAAGCAGTGAGACATCGACGCATCCATATGCACTCAACTTCTCAATTGCTCAATGGCTCAACTGCTCAAACTGTTCCAACTAAACGGGACGACGCCGCAAAGTCACTCGGAAAGTACTTAGTCAGGTCAGGCGGCGAACGAAGAGGCTGTCGGCTGTCGGCGCGCAATCGGGCGAGCGGGTAAACAGCGGGTGAGCGGACGCGGTCACCTGTCTGACTCATCGATTTAATTTTAAACACTATTTCGAGACCTTAGTCAATGAACGCGGCGGCGTGCGCTCGGCACACAAAAAGCCCAACACCCCAAAAGAGTGTGCCGATAATGCTGCTGCTGCTGCTGCCGCTGCCGCTGCTGCTGGGCGAAAAGCAACGTCAAAGGGAAAGGAAGAGCGAGAGAAAGGCGCAGGAAATAGAAGCGCGTCGTAAACAGTCGCTCTTGCTCTCTTAAATTTGTTTATTTATTATTCTTTTTGTGTGAGCTTCATTGCAAAATGCTGTTACGCTGCACTGTAAATTGCAAAGACGCTGCTCAACTTCTGTATTTAGTACGTTACGCTGTTAATGCTAACATTTGCAGGTGCTGTTAAACGCGCTCATTTACTTACAGTGACTGTAACTACTATTCTTACTGTCAACTGAGAGCAAAATTTAATGAAATTTTGACTATGTTCTTTAGAATTTATTAGTATTTTAGATTTGATTAAATTTAAATGGAAATTATTTATGTGGGTCAAGAATTTGCTGATAATAATATTAGCCAAATATCGAATTTAAATTGATTAAATATGAATCATACGCAATGGTGTACCAGAAATTGAAATTTATTTATTTTTTCATTAGAATTTTATTTTTTATTGTCATAGTCTATAAAAAAGCTTTTTATTTATTTATTTATTTTTATTTAGAATTATTATTATTATTATTATTATTATTATTATTATTATTATTATTATTATTATTATTATTATTATTATTATTATTATTATTATTTTTAATATTTATTTTTATTTTTATTTATTTTTTTTTTTTTGTAATTTCATCATAAAACTTTTTGATTTATACTTTATCTTATTTTTTTATGAAATGTAACAAAGCAGTTCGTTCACAAAATTCTATGTAGATTACAAATTAAATTCAGCTAAGTTCAATTTTGTTGTTGGCCAACACACGCAGTGTATAGCGGAAATAAAGAGAGTGTAGCTTCCCAAATGGATGAGGATGTATCCAGGTATTTCGAGAAAATCAGCCATGGGGCCGTGATGCGTGTGCGCAAGGAGTGCGACATGCCGTTGTGGTATAATTCGATGGCCTACCACGATGTGATCGCCTATATAAATCGGACGAGTACGGCTATTCAGGGCGTGCAACAGCTGGAGCCGCACGGCTATCCGGTGAGCTTGACAATGCGCAAGCTGTGCCATCTGATCGATAGCCTGATCATGCAGCTCAGTTCGGTTAAGCCGCATGCTATGAATTCGTATCGCACCTGGTCGCACCAGATGCTCCACAAGGTCTTCAATATGCTGGAGACGGCGCTGCCGGCCACCAAGTGCGAGTATGTGGGCGAGCTGGGTCAGTATTTGGGCAGTTCGTTTGGCAATTTCACGCGCGCCGACTACGGCACTGGTAACGAGCTGAGCTTCATCTTCTTCCTGTGCAGCCTCTTCCAGGCCGGCATACTGGGCGCCGAGGATGAGCCGGCCGCTGCCCTGATGCTCTTCAGTCGGTATCTGAAGTGTGTGCGGCGCCTGCAGAGTCTGTTCGATCTGAAGCCGTCGGCCCATCAGGGCGCCTACTCGCTGGACGATTTTCAATTTGTGGCCTATATGTGGGGCGTAGCGCAGCTGTGCTATGAGCCCCCGTTCAGCCCCAGGGAGCTGCTCGATGAGGCGACGATACGCGAGTGGCGCAATCAATACCTAATCGTTGGCTGTGTGGCCTTCCTGGCCAGCACCAAGACGGGCACCTTTGCCATGCACTCGAACCTGCTGTGGAGCGTTGCCTCGCTCTCGTCCTGGACGCAAATCTATACTGGGCTGCAAAATATGTACCTGAAGGAGGTCATCTGTCAGTTCCATTTGCTGCGCGAGCTGTGCTTTGGCAAGCTGATGGCCTTCGTTCCGGTGCCGCCGGCCAGCCAGCTGATGCGTGCCGAGCTGGGGCATCTGTCGCTGGCCCGGCAGCGATATTTGCGCGAAAAGGAGAAGCTGAGCAACGAGCAGGAGCAGCAGAAGGCGCTGCATCACCAACATCATCGCCGCGATCATAAGCGAGAGCATAGGCGGGAACGGGAGCGCGAGTGGAAGCGGGAGGGCAGCAGCGTGCAGCGCCTATCATCGATCATTGAAGCGTCGCACAGTGGCATCAGCTCGGGCTCGTCGATCACATCCTTGAGCGGCACCAGCGTGCATATGAATGCACTGGCCAAGCGGCTGGGCAAGCATAAGCAGGAACAAAATCAGAATCAGAAGCAAAAAGGCCAACATATGGAATACTAACTGTCTGTGTGTGTGTGTGTGTGTGACAAGAAATCAAATCGTATGAATTGAATTGAAATGAAATAAAATTAAGTTGGCAAACAAACGAGCAACTGTTGCTGCTGCTGCTGTTGCTGTTGCTGATGTATCACCAGCTGCCCATTAAACGTAAACCAGTTCCAGCTGTGCTCGACGGCCCCTCCTCCCGCTCGGCCCCTGCCACTGCCCACATGCGCGGCGCAAGCGACTAAAAATCTGTTAACCGGTTTAGAAACAGACTAAAAAAATAATAATAAAAAAAAAAAAAACAAAAAAAAAAACTCTTGTTGCTGCTGAGAACTGTTATACATAAGCGATACGAGTTGCTGCTGTTGTTGTTGTTGCTGTTGTTGTTGCTGCTGCTGCTGCTGCTGCTGCGACTCTTAACCAAAAACCAATTAAGCGCGCTCGACAGCCGGACAGATCCAGCAGCGATCGCTGCTGCCGGCGGCCAAAGGGAAAGCAATTGGCGAGAACCTACAATTGCTAGAAACATCCTTTCACAAAACTGAAAGAAAAGAGCAGCAGCCAACGACAACGACAACAACAACAGCAACAACAGCAGCGAATTGCAATAAAAATAATAATAAGACAGAAAAAGAAAAAAAGAAAAAAAAAAAAAACTGGCCACACACTCAAACACACACACACAGATATAGAGATGTGCACACATATGTGAGCGCGGCTTTCTTTCCGGTTTAATCGATCGAACTTTAGCGGCCATAGTCAAAATGTCAAACGACAATAGACCCCAGAGCATCTATGACTAATGCATATACGATATATGTGTGTATACATATGTAGGCAACTGTGTATGTGTGCTCGTATATATACATATATAATTAGTGTTTCTAGTTGCTTAACAACTAACTAGCGTTGATGCTCATAACGACAGAAAGCGTAAAAGCTGCATTTGATTAATGAACTGATTTAAAAAAAAAAAAAAAAAAAAAAAAAAAAAAAAAAAAAAAAATTATTTATATCTTTTTATTTTAGTGCAGCATTTGTATTTTTATGATCACAAATGTCATAGAGTTGTTGGGTTCATTCAAAAAGTAGTGCAATACAACTATTTTTATACCCTGAACCCATTGCTGTAAACATAAAATTATTAATTGTGAACACCCTTTCATTTTTCCATACAAAATAGTAGTATTTCAATGTATACAATTTACATTAAATGAAATGCTCTATATATAATATATACGTACACATTTTATATAGATATATATTTTATATTAAAAAAAAAAAATAATAAAAACATTATACCCTGATTTCCCATTTTTATTGGGATTCCAAGAACCGAATCTATAACAAGGAATATTCCAAATTTGTTGAAATCTCTTTTAACATTGAAAGCTCTTTTAATATTGGTATTCGAATTTCTAGTACTCCAGGGTCTTGCTTTCACTCTCTCTCACTCCCTGTAACTCTTTCTCTTTCTCATACTGTCGCCTTCCCTCTCTATCGTACTACATATCCCGCATATAAAATTTAATAATTTCTCGGTCTGTCTATATCTTCTATTCATACGTATAGACGTCTCGATCTCAGACTCAATGAGAGCTAAATACTTTTGTTGTCGATTTTCCGTATATTTCGCATATCAAGTTTGTTTTTACATAATCGATTACTCTACTCGATTTAATGTACTCGATTAAAGTGTTATCGGATTTTGGATTTTCGTTAAAATTCGCAAATTGTCCCTTAGTTTAAGTGAGCTCGATTCAAGTATTAAATCTAAGCAAATTTAATATATATAAAGGAAAATCAAGTCAATGGGGAACACATTTTGGAAAAAGCTTCTTAAGTACCTTCCGAAATAAATACTATTACCTTTGCCATTAGCTAAAATATTGAAAATCAACTTTCAGTCACTTTTTGTTTTATTCATGTTCGGTTTTTGTTGAGTCAAGGCGTGAAACTCTGGAGCTCGGTTCGGTTTGGGTGCTTCCAGTCGTCGCCCTTAAATTGAACAACCTGTATGCAGATTTGCGCTAAGCCAGACCCATTTGGGTCAGCACAGAGGTTTAAGCCTTGAGAGCATTTCATGTTGAGGATAGCGTTTTTTGTGTCTGTGCAGCGAGGCTTGCAAATAAGATGATTGGATTTTTTTTCAAGTGCCCAGACACACACACACACACATAGAGGGAGAGAGAGAGAGAGGGGGGGGGGACATATACTGACAGACACAGATGAACAGTTGATTGATGATAAAAACTATCACCACCTTTCCGTCTATATGGCAAAGGACAAGCAAGTCCTGTGTCGGGGTTGCGAGAGCGCACAGGACTATGAATGCCAAGTCGGGTATTTGGCTAACTGTGATGTGATGATGACTGAAAAGCACAGAGAACAGATAAAAGCATGAATATATACATATACATATAAATATACATGTATATATCTCTATGTATATGTATATGTCTGTTGATATTTCGATGTGTGCATCCTGTGCTGTGCATGTCCTGTCTAATATGCAGCGATATATGTTTTCCTTTTTGCGTCTCTTGTTTTAGTTTGTGATAAGAGCACGGAATGCCAATTATGTCACACTGTGCAGCGGCAGCACAGTGGTGCGTCAGCTATGTGGCGTAGGTTAGGGGTTAATTCAGTGTCCTTTTCACAGATGTATGTGCATGCATGCATGCGTGTGTATATACCCTATAAATGTGAAATGTGAAGAAATGCTGAAAGCATATTCGATAAATATCGATTAATTTATGGTTGTTCGAAACCTGTAGAAAGTAATGTAACTATATACAGGGTATATTAGGCAAGCATATGAGGTGTTAGCTTAAAACTAACTATGATAGGAGAGCTGCTCTACTAAGTTATGAGAAACCTTGCAGATATATGATAAACTGATAGCTAATATTTAGTGAGAGTTAAGAGCAGCTAAGCAAGTCAAGCTATCTACAGGGTATAAGCCAATCGAATGAAAAGAATGCGTGTGACTGCAGTTGAGATTTGAATAAAGATCACCCCATTAATGAGCAGCATTACAGCTCACGCATCATGAGCACGCACATACATACACACACACACACACACACACACACATGCTCACGCTGGAATTTTTCAAGTGGGGTGACTGATCCTGCAGCAGGAACACCACCACCACACCATCATCAGCAGCAGCACCACCACCACCACCAACAACTCCACCACCACCACCACCATCACCATCAATAACAACAACAAGAGCAAGAGCAACGCCAACAAAGCGTCTCGCACAGCTGTTCCTAGTCACAGGCGAAGGAAAATATAGAAATGCAAGCGAAAATAATAAATACCATAAATTCCAATTGCCAGAGCAAGGGTGGTAAGGATACAGCACACAGAGACACACACACACACACGCACGCACATTCCCTTATTAATGCACAACCTCAACAATGGCAGCTGTAAGTCGGGCCTAAGTCTTGTCTAATTGGAAATTACAATGAACCGGAAATGTTTGTAGCCCAAAATTGAATATGATAAAATGTACAAATAGCTCACTCTCTTACTCTCACTCTCACTAAATGCCTCTCTCTCTCTCTCTCTCTCTGCCTCTCTCTCGGTGTGTATGAGATTATGAAAAATGGCATAGTCAACCCCTATGAGGCCTACAAACACGTCAAGCAACCCCATTAGCCGGCCAAGCCGAGGCAGAGGCAGAGGCAGAGGCCGAGGCAGAGGCAATGCAGCCGTGCATTATTATTAAATAGTTGCGCCGTTTTTATCGGGTTGTCGTTGTTGTTGCTGTTGTTGTTGTTGTTGTGCACCCTCTAACCCCTACAAATGCCCGATCTAGTTGCAATTTGAGTGTGAGTATGTGTGTGCGTGTGTGTGTGTGTGTACAGTTGCTTTGAAGCTTTGACCAGCTTTACAGTAAAAGAGTGAGCGAGGGAGGCAGAGTGTTAGAGTTAGAAATAGAGATAGAGTGAGATAGAGAGAGATACAGAGAGAGAGAGGGCGACAAGCGGAGGGAGCAGTCTAAAAAACATGATTTGAAATGAAATTTCTTTGCTGGCGGTTCTTGGAATTTCCCTGATTCTCATATACCATGACGCACGACGCGTCGCTGTCGACGTCGACGTCGCTGTTGCTGTCGACGCTGGCATTTTTGGTTGCCTTCCCCTAATTGTGTGCTTGTGTGTGCGTGTGTGTGTGTGTGCGGCACTGGCTATGCCTTGAACTGGGACTGCATCCTGTCGCGCTGCCAACCATCCCCTGTGGAAGCAGCAGCAGCAGCAGCAGCAGCGGCAGCAGCAGGAGCAGCAGCGGCGGCCAAAGGAGCGCACAAAACAAAAACCAAAAACAAAAAAAAAAAAATTTTGTGAAAAATAAAAGGCATTTCAGTTTCCATAGCGCGTTTCAATCAAACAGACGCGTTTCCTTAGATTTACCAAAATTCGCTCGCGTCTCAGTTAAATATTGCTTAAACGCTGCAACGCGCCCCTCCCCTCAGCACGCCCCTCGCTCGCTCGTCTGAAAATGCGACACATATTCGTCTCGTGCGATTTCGCCTAAGAAATTGTTTACCAAAAACAAAAAAAGGAAAAAAAAAAAAAAACAAAATAGTGTTTCAATTGATTTTTGTTGTTGTTGTTATTTTTACTGTGCTGTGTGTTAATTTTGTATCAAGATTTATCTGAAGAGCGACTCAGATAACGGCTCCAAATTGGCGCCGTTCTCCAAGCACTTGGATTCCCTCGAGGAATTTAAGACCCTGTCCGGTGAGTGCGACACCCTGGACACTATAGACGCCGCCTAGCTATGGCTATGGCCTACCTGAGTGCCGCCACAGGCGCACAGGTAGCGCGACCAAAGCATTCATAATCTTTCGTTTGTTCGTTTTTTGTTTTGGTTTTTTTTGTTTTTTACCAAGTTAGCTAATATTATCTATAGCACGTATACATGTATAGAGACATATATGTGTTTGTATGTGGTTCAGTAAGTGCGCTCAGGTCCGTTTTTAAGTTTAGCAAAATTATCTGAAATTTTTGTTGGCATAATATATGTAGATACATATAAATCTATATCTATATATCATTATCTACCCATTTGGTTTTAATTTGAGCATATAGCTAAGATTCTTACTGAATGTATAGCACGATATATAGATAGATTTTGATATACTATGCATATAAATTTCCAAACTACTGGAAAGGTAGGAACTGTGGTTATACCCGGAATACGTTAAAATCGTATAAGTTTACTCATATAAGTTTATCTGGGAACGGTGTGGACGTTATAAGCTGAATCATTATAATCAGATTCTACTGTACATAGACTAATATAAACTATGAGAATTAGAGACTACTAAAGACAACTAGTGAGTAATCGAGACTACTTTAGACTGTGACAGGCGGCTAGAGACAAATGTCGGCGACTAGAGGCTACCAAAAATGAGTGGAGACTAGTAGAGAGAAACTCAAGAGATTATTTTAGGCGACAATAGACAACTAGAGATGATCAGAGACGATCAGAGACTAGAGACTGCAAAAGGCCACTACAGATGACTAGAGACGAGTAGAGAGAGACTCGTGAGATTATTACAGACGACAAGAGACAATTAGAGACTAACAGAGGCCAGCAAAGACGAACAGAGACGACTAGAGATTATCAAAGACAGCTCTAAAAGTCTGGAGATTAGCAGAGAGAATCAATATCAAAGACTATTCCAGACTATTACAGACTATTAGAGAGAGAGAGAGAGAGAGACTTGAGAGACTACTAGAGACTATAAGATATGATATGAAGAAATATTGCCAAAGCCGATTAGAGGCGACTAAAAATATATCGGAGAGAGTTTACTAGAGAAACAATTTTTGTTATTTGACATATTTATTTCAATATAGCTTAAGACATTGGTGTGATTACTGCGACTATGGAGCTACTAAAATCTATAGACACTACTACAGAGTAATTTCCAGAGAGACGTCTCTAGTACTGCTTAGATTGCAGCCTATTACAGATTATAGATTCTTGCATGTAATACCAATGCATACACTCCTGGGTGTATAGTATCAATTTTGTATACAACTACTTTTCGAAGGACTAGATCCTGAGACTGCATTTGTCCATCTATCTAATCGTTGCATACCTAAACATCTTATGAGTTATAGTTTCGCCAGCTTTAATGATTTATATGAAATTTATCGGCAGTAATCCGAAAACATTCTCATAGTCCTATCACGATGAAGTTTAAGATCTCATAAAATTAGTTTAAATTCAACTAAAATATTGAACCATTACAATACCTATTATTACCTATGTATATGCACATTATAAGTATGTACATCTATCTGCATATTTATGGTATTTTATACTCCCTGTATACTGCATAGGTACAGTATGCATCGCTTATGACTGACTAATGTATGTTTAATAGCTGCTTGATCTCTGGCATTAAACTTGGCTATTGAACTGCTGCAAGCCGTGATGAGCACACACACACACACACATTCACACATACAGCATGCCACTTGTGTGTGTGCGTGTCTGGCACTCGCTTAGCCAAATGATTATGCACTTGTGCTCAGCCATGGTAAATGATTATTATCAATTTGGAGTAGACGCGTTGATTGTCTCGTTGGTTTAACTATGTGCCAGGCGGCACGCCCACCCATCACGCTGCCGCCTCCACTCGCACATACACTCACACACACACCTATAGAGATATACTATGTGGCACCATTGTTAAATATATCAAATGAAAAACGTACTTAAGTGCGTGCTGAAGCGCTTTTCATCTCGCACACACAGCACGCAAATTCATAATGCATATCAACACCCCGGCCACTGGGGATGGCTGTTGCACAGGTTTTGGGCCAGAACGTGTTCGGCACGGCTCTGGTGGGCGGCGGTATGGGGGACGCATTTTGGTGGAGGATGACACAGATTTATGTAGCTGCGACCGCGCTTAAGACTTGTCACAGATCCCGCACTCAAAATCCATCCAAAAAATCGCTTTTATAAATTGTTTGTCTTATTTGTTGCTTTCTGTTTTTTCATTGTTATTGCAGTTGGACCCGGCACCATACCATCTCCGTGGCCACCAGTGAATGCCGGTCCTCCTGGTCCCCTGGGATCGGCAGACACAAATGGCAGCATGGTGGACAGTAAAAACTTGGATGTTGGCGATATGAGCGATGTAAGTAGAGACAATTCATAGCAATGAGAACTATATCTTTAAAAAATAGTTTGTTATATTAGCTGAATTTATAGATATGTTTATATCTATCATAGATTATTTCATATTCATAGTCAAAGTTGGGAATAGTAATTTGATAAAAATAAAAACATTAACCTTTTTTATGATAGTACGCAAATAGAATTTATCGTACATGCCTCTTTATGAATAGATAGAAACTACTATATATAGAAGAAGACTTCTTCGATTGCAGTTCCTATATGCGTATGATATATACGCTAAAAATAGAATAGTAATTATTTTGAAGACGGTCTATATTAATATCCTTTCAATATCCAGCAACCAGAACTATAGATATTGAACTATACAAATATATTCCCATCAGATTATCAGATTATAGTTTCAGTATATCAGATTATACAACACTAGATCTTCAATATAGATCTAGTGTTGTATAATCATACAAATATAATTTTAGAGTATCAGATTACAGATTCAATTTAGCTGATTATCTTCCATATGTCTAGATAGAACTACATATATGTATGTCCATGTATAGGTCAAAAAATTTCCTTGTGTTTCTTTAATGATTTCTATTTGGTTTTGAATAGGAATTGAGTATGCCTCAACGTAATTTCCCTTTTCGAATTGGAATTGTAAGTGGAATACAGTGCTGTCATAATTTTTCGAGCAAATAGAGCCAGATTGGCAAAAATAAGAAGCTAAAAGAAGCTAAATTCAAGAAAAAATAAGCCAAAATAAAAGCTGGGTTTAAAAAACACTATTTTCTTAATTAAATTCATTTATGATTATTCATTTGTTTTTAATTGTTTGATTCCTTCAACTATAGACAAGGAATCTCCACTTTCAAGAGAAATATTAAAATCAGGAACGTCGAAATCATCACTCCACTCTCAACAGAGACGTATTTAATAACGAGACCTAAAACCATTAACGTAGAAATTATAGATATATGTATATGCATATACATATATACAAATTATAAAGTATTCAATCTTTTAAAGAGAGATCAGGTGTTTAATAAATAATTGTTATTTACCGAGCCGCTTTGTCACTTGATTTGTCCAAAACCAAAATAAATTTAACGCTTCCAATCTTATTTCTAAGATCCTCCAGAAAATGAGGAGCCAACGAATGTTTAATTATACTGTACATTTAATACGGCGTAGTTTAAATCGCTAAACGCTCATGCTGTCGCATAATTTTTTTTTGGCGGAGAGTACCTAGGTTTTTGATGATGATGTGTGATTTGCCACATAGAGGAAATGTGCTGTTGGTTGTTGCTATGGTTTTTGTTGGAGTTTTCCCAAAATCAATTTTTCTTTCTGTGCCCATCCAATTCGTGCACGTTAGTGTTTTTTTGTTGACAAAGAAGACCTGTTGCTCATACCACGAAATGATTTCGATAGATTGTATGATATAAAATCATGTATCGATACTTGTATTCATGATTTTTAGTGTTGAGAAAGATAAAAAGCAAAATAAATCGTGAAAATTAAATAAAGCTAAAATAGAGCTAAATTAATTTTTTTAAAGCCAGAATTCCCGCAACCCGCCGTTTTCAAATTTTTCCCGCATTGGGACTTCAAATAAAGCCAGATTTGACGGGAAAAAAGCTAAAATGACACCCCTGGTGGAATATGCCTCAGTCAATTCGATGGGGAAATTACCGTTACTAGGCTAAATATAATGGGCCAAATTGCATATATTCTTAGTCCTGCATATTCGAGTGGTTGGCGACAGTTGACGCAAAGCGATCAAATTGCGCCTGCCAATCGATAAATAATCGATTAGCATAAGAAATTAATCAAATTGACCTTATTATTAGAGGAAAGTGCCAGGCGCTATGGTCACATAGTTATACTATTAAATAGATATAGCCATGTGAGAACTAAACCAACTGATGGCTGTTTGATTTTGTTTTCTTCTTCTTCTTCTTGTAGGACGAAAAAGATTTATCATCCGCTGATGCCGAAGGTGTCTGGAGTCCGGACATTGAGCAAAGCTTTCAAGAGGCACTGTCAATATATCCACCATGTGGACGCAGAAAGATTATATTATCCGATGAGGGTAAAATGTATGGTAAGTGATGCACTTTTCGAAATTTCTATTATATGTCAGAGAGTACGGGAGAGGGCGGTTGAATGCGAGAAAGAGATAGACAGAGACTTGAGCACTTTACCTTGCTTGACTATGAATTTAATAACAAACTGCTTGCAAAGTTCTACTCTACTACTTGTATATATCTATCTCCCTCTCTCTCTCTCTCTCTCTCTCTGTGCATCTTTCTCTCCCTCTCTCGCTGTCTCACTGTGCTTCTCTCTTTGGCTTTGTAGCCTTTCGTGCGTTTCAATGTGTGTGCACATCGGTTGGGTGGGTAAAAACAGAAAACAAACAGGAATTTTGTGGTTGCCGCAGCTTGTTTCCATTGTTTGTGTTCTAATACCCTGTAAAACTAACACTAACAGCATTAATTTAGTTATCTTCAAAGCTATGGAATATAATATAAAAAGAAATAAAAGTATTCACAAATTAAAGAGTAATTTATAAAATACAAGAAAAGTATACTTTAAAAAAATAAATTATGAAAAAAGAAAATATAAAAATGAATATTATAGACATAAATAGTATAAAAAAAAACAAATAAACATTAAAATAAATTATACAAAATAAAATATAAAAAATGTATAACAACAAATAAAAATGCCATAATGCAAATATATGAATATATACAAATGTATATATAAAATGTATAAAAATATACATATTATAATAAAAATAAAATAAAAAATAACAAAAAAATAAAAAATGAACAAAGAAATATATATTTTCAATATATAAAAATATTATTAATAAAGTTTAAAAATAAAAATAACAAATTAAAAATATATAAATATTGAACTTGTTTTAAAATAATAATAAATTATTAATAATAATAAAATTAAAAAAATTAAAATAACACATTAACAAAATTTATTTTTTAAATAAAAAAATTACAAAAATATTGAACTTGTTTTAAGTTTATAAAATATAAATATCATTGTTTTAGATTTCAATTTATTTTTAAAATATTTGCTTTGATTAAAATACCAATTCAATTAATAATTTGTGGGAAATGTGGCTTGAATACATAGTTTCAGGGAACGTTAAACCTATAGGTCGATAATTCTGAATTCGATAAAAATTGATTTGGATTTTGAATAGATGTTTTAACTATTTTATTTAGAATTCCCCAATTCTTGTTTATTTGTGTTAAAATCTTTTTCTTAATGTCTAGCATATCCATTAGGAGTATAAGTCTTTTGGACAAATCATGAATATATTCTGTAGGGTATCTCTAGTCATATGCATACAAAAAGTCGGCACATTCTTACTTGTTTTTGGTTTTTTTTTTTTTTTTTTTTTTTTTTTGCGTATGTTTGCGGCGGGCCGTGTAAAGAAAACATAAATTCCGTACTTTGAACCTTGAGCTGAAAGTTGTGTCAAAGCGCTTTGTGCCCAGGTTGCGAGCTGTGGGTGGCTAGGTGGCTGGGTGTTTGGGTGGTCGGGTGGTTGTATGGCTGACTGTGGGTTCGGATATGGCAACAGGCGATGGCAGCAGCGTTCAAACTTTGACACTGTGCCGCAAAACGCTTTGCCGTCGAGCTAAATGTGCTGACAACTAAAATTGTAAACGTAAACTGTAAGCCGTGTGCCGTATGTGTGTGCTATGTGTGTGTGTGTGTGTGAACAGGTGTGGAGTGAGCAGCGGGTGTTGGTTGTAGCATTTACAATAAAAGCTAAAAGGACATACGATGCCTGCGGCGTGTTGTCTTCGTCTGTTGCTGCCGCACCCAAATGGCGGCTCAATGGAATTACGACAGCAAATTGTGAGAATGCTGCGCCCTTGTCTCACTGCCTCACTGCGAGCCCAACACCCCCCCCCCCCCTGCCACCGCCTCATCACTTCTCCTCTCTTTGATTCTCAAACAGAGCGAAAGAGAGATAGGCATGGCCTGGTAATGTTTGGTTGCTGCTGCTGCTGCTAGTCGCATCCTGTGTGTGTGTGTGTGTGTGTATATGTGTGTGTGTGTGTTTTATTTGAGACGTCTACACGCATAAACAACAAGTTTTGTAATTTATGTCCCAGTGGATATTGTTTTCATTTTATGCTCGGTCTCGCCCAGTCGTCCTTTGACTGCATGCTTGTTGCATGAAAACACACACACACAGACATACACACACATGTTGTGTGTGTGTGTGTGTGTGTGTGTGTGCGTGTGTTTTTCGGCTAGAGCTCAAGCCATAGCCATGTCCGTACCGTATCCATGTCCATTGCTTGAATTGTTTTTGTATTTGAGGCAAGTAATTAATTTTCACTTTTCACTTTGGCTTACCTTGCCCTCGGCTCAGGGCTGAGCGGCTCGACACCTTCAGTTTGCATTTGTATTAAGCCCCAAAACAGAGCTGCGATGGCTAAGTGTGCCTCATGCCCCAAACCGCATTTGCCTTGCTCCAAGTCCAAGTGATTTGTTGACCTGTTTCAGCATTGCTCTACCAATACATATATATACATATATATATATTGTACATGTTTATATATGTATATGCGAATGAGCATATTCTATAGTTGATTTGGCAAAACTCACTTCAAACTTTGCGCAACATACAAATAATTTCATTAATTTATAGAACTACGGAAAAATCAATAGATTGCCCAAGACTGACGGCATTACTTGACTTTAAATATAAATAGAATTTTAAAGCATAGATAATAATCAATAGAATGTAATATATATATAATATTTGGCACATATACTTAGGGATGCTACAGGGTCCCGGATAGTGTAAGCTTCCAGGAACTGCTGAAATTATAATGATATATGCAAGAACTTATAACATGGAATCTTTAATTGAAATCAAATGATATGTATAAAAGATATAATGAAATTTATAATTTATGAAATTTGTTTTCGAATAATATAGGTCAGAAGCGTCAATCTCAGGACCTTTAAGAGCTACGGACTTGAAACTTTTATTATATTACTAGAATTTTCCTGGGTTAATTTTATTCCCATTCTCTAAGAAACACATGTTCTTAAGTGAATAAAAAATTAAAATAACATAAATTAACCATAGAAAAATAAAATATGTCAGTCTTAATGTTCCTTCAAAATTATTTTCAAAATATTGTGTGTATCATAAAATTGTAATTGTCCAATATTTTATGGACTGAGAGTAGTCGCTGTACTATTTTCATAAACACAGCTGCATGTATGTGTGTATGTATGTATATATGCATGTGTGTATACATGTATGTATATATGTATATGTACTAATATCAACTATCAACTTGACTCACTTCAACTCGTTGCTTTAACTACCGCCTCTCTCCGCGATTCTCATTCTTTTAAAGTTTGATCTATAGCATTTTGAGAATGATATATGTATGCATGAGTACATATATATATTTATGTATGCTGTGTTTCCCGATTGTGCGTTGTCAATCTATAAATCTTGTGCGCATTTTAGTGCATTTATATAGATCAGCTCTTACTCGCTTTTAATGCCAGTTAACCAGTTGGGCAATTAGCTGCTATTTGTAGGCATTAGCTGGCTATTGCGGCAATCGATTCGTTTAGGCCCGCCCGCTCGCTTGCTCTCTCTCTCCTCTTGCTCTGTCTCTCTCTCTCTCTGTTAACCAGATTGCTAAATATTCGGAAAAACATTGTGACAAGAGGCGGCTAAAGTTTTATTTATTGCCAACACGTGGCTTTTGCAGCCACTCTGCAAATTCCTTGATGCTCGCCAGCAGCTGCACGAAATGCTGCCAATGCAAAGGCCGGCTAAGCGCATAAACGGGAAAAACGCGTTGCTGTTGTTGTTGGGAAATTGGAAAAATGTTTTTGGCCTGCAGGCTAAACACGAGACAACAAAGCTTGCGCGTGTTGGTGTTGCTGTTGTTGTTGCTGTTGCTGTTGTCGTTGGTGTTGTTGCTGGTGTTGGCGGTGCAGCGGATTAGCAGGAGCTGTTTGGGGGCGAACTGACGTTCGTCGTTCGGTTGACTCTGCTGCTGTCGCTGTTACGTTATGTGTGAAAATATAACCATTGTTTGGTTGTTAATTTTCAAAATATTTACATAGTCACTGAGCATGCATACACACACCCACACAGCCATCCACCCACACACACACACAGCCAGCCAGCCACACACGCCCATTTTGGGCTGATTATGACACATGACAATCGGATGGACAGCTGCATGCAGCAGGCAGGCAGGCAGGCAGCCAGGCAAAGCTTCGTGTTCTAGGGACTGCCTGACTGCCTCGCTGCCTGTCTGTCTGTCTGTCTGTCTGTCTGTCTTTCTGTCTGCCTGTCTGCTGTGAAATTTGTGGCCTAAAACTTTGTGCTCGTCGCTGCCACAAATATGCGGCGGCGCCGCCACCGCCTAGTGGCGACTTAGTCGGCTTATCACACACACATACATTCAGTGCATGCATGTCTATGTCTCTCTCTCTCTCTCTCTCTCTCTCTGTGTCTGCATTTTCGCACTGTGTATAGCTCCTCTTGATTAGCTTTGGCCACTGATTTTAAGTGGTAGCCAAATTGCCTGCACAGCATTCAATATTTTACCAACACACACACACACATACACATACATACATCTCCATATTGATGTCTGCATATTGCTCTTTGCTTTCTGCTCTGTTTTTTTTTTTTTTCGCTCATGGCCTGGAACCCTTAATCAACATGCATGCATCAAGCATGTACATAAAAGTCCTTAAAGTTCAGTGTTGCACAACGTACCAGAGACGGGCGCTCCCTCTCCCGCTCTCACTCACTCTCTCTCTCTCTCTCTCTCTCTCTCTCTCTCGCTCTTATTTAATACCGGCACATATTGTGTTTGCTGAGCATGAAGCGAAACAAATTTAGTTTTAGTTTTATATAAATTTTATTTTTTACATTTTTTATGGACGCATTTTCGAGTCAGAGATTTCCATTCCATAAATAAAAAATCAGGAAATAAGTAAAATCTAAATATTAATTAATAATAATTATATTGTGTCCCATATAAATAAAAAAAAATAAAATAAAAATAGTAATTATATTTCTATTATATTATATCATCTATTATTTTGATTTTAATATTATTTTATTTGATATCCATTTCTATATATTCTTGACTTGAAAAAGTTAAATTCTGAGAAACTTTTTTGACTGCCGAAAAGTTCAAAGTTCCCTAAATTAATTGAATACTATATACAAAATTTAAAAAAAAAAAAGAAAATTAATTTCATTCAGAGATTTGATAATTATATTATTGACTTTCTCTTTTGCGTGCATAAAAATATCATTTTCTGTGTTCAGCACCGTCTTCAATGTCATCTATAGCGCCTTAATTCTATTCAAGTATTCCTTCAGTTAAATTCATATACTATTTCATCTATATCTATATAGATCTGACTATACTATGCTGATATTTTTATGTGGTATATATACATATATATGTATGTATGTACATATCTGTCTAATAATATGCAAAGCAATGCCACTTCAATTGACTGATTAACCTTTGTCACATTTAAATATGAGCACAGTTTTTAATGGGTATAAATGTAGGTGTGTATGTATGTGTATGTGTATTTTGTGTGCTATTGCTGTATATGACTTGCATACACAAGTATTTGTAGGATGGGAGGGAGCATGATAACTCAACTAAACAAAAAATTTAATATGAGCAAAAGCGAACTTTTATAGAATTAAAGACATTTTCAATAGGCCGCAAAAACCAAATTCAGCAATATTTCAGATTCCTAAACAAATGACAAATCATATTAAATATTTCACTAACTCCCTCTTATCGATAACTGAGGCATTTGATCAAATAGAGTTATCGCAAGTGGTATCCTTCCTTCTTCAATTAGGCTAAGCTCGGATAGTTTATGTCTTATTCTACCTTATAATTTGTCACCTCGCATTGAATTGGTACTCAAATATTTGTGTAATAAATCCGAAATTGAATAATTGAAAATTTTTCATTTGATTTAATAAATGCTGAAATGTCCGAGTTTACACTCGGAGCAATTATCGAAGTGAGTGCAGCCAGCACCTGTGTCAGCATCATCATCATCATCATGATCATCATTGTCATCTTTGTCAACTCAATGGCTATCAATTAAACAATTGTGAACTGCAATATAGCCCCCAGTGGGGTCAGCATGAATTAACTTTTGTCGTTTGTTACTCGATAGCAACAATTCAATTGACACATGTCAATGATTTCAACTGTCGTCGTCTTGTTGCTGGTGCTGTTGCTGGTGCTGCTGCTGCTGTGCTTTCGTTCTGATTGATTTAAAACGTATTGCAGATAACCCAGATACGATGTTAATGAATTTAAAACTTTGCACTCCCAGCGATTTCAGTTTAAAGGAAAACGTTCGTGTCATTAGGAAACACTTAACGTGATTCGTTTCCATTAGTCATGCAGGCTAAACACAATGCTCTGCTCACAATGCTCTATAATTAAAGTAATGCTCTAAGAGACAGAGAGACAGAGACAAAGAGAGAGTGAGGCAGAGAGAGAGAGAGAGAGAGAGAGAGCGAAAGAGAGAAACTCAGAGAGTGGGCGAGAGCGTGAGAGAGACACACAACTTTGTATATTTGTGTCGCACATAAAGTTTTGCCATAAATTCCATTTGAATTCCGCTCTGCCTCTTCCTTTTTTTGGGCCATGGCCCATCGATTTGCAAAGATTTAAAGCGTAAAGAAATTGAAATGCTTCGCTCTTCCTATTCATATTAAGTATATGCATATTGTTCGCGCTTGTGTGTGTGTGTGTGTGTGAGTGTGTGTGAGGGCGTGAGGTTGTGAGTTTGTGTGAGGGTAAAGCCGTTGAGGACTCGGTACGTTACTTGGCATCTATTTGTGGATAGGGCTACACAACAATGGCTGGAACTTGTGATGCGAACCAGTCATATGAGCTGCATGAATTGTATAAATTGTGCACAGAGGCAATAATCAGATGGGTAAATGTATAAGTAATTAATATTTGATTCATGAAATATTTTGAAACTAGTTCAATGAACTAGTTCACATATAGATATATTTATATATATGGTATGCGCTTATTAAGCTTTAGGCAACATTTTGCAATTAAATGCAAATTTCGGAACAAGTCATGTGAACCAGTTTACTGGTGGGAAGAACCTATCTTGACAGAATTGACAGACATACATAATTAAATACAATCTTATATGGACATATAAAAATATAAATATGCAAAGCTTAACATTCATATGAACTAGTTCACTAAGACCAGTTCACTTATATAAGCATCGTAGGTATTGTGATATTCATGCATAGATATTCATGCATAGAAAACTTATAATACTCATAATACAAAATTTGCCAGCTGTCAATATGAACCAGTCAAATGAACTACGTGAACGAATATATAAGAATTACGTTGTATTGAATATTTTATCAACTAGTTGACTCTAACATTTTATATATTTTTTAGGTATATGCATTGTATTCTTGTCTTTTATGTCCCTCAAACAGAATGCTAGCTTTGAAACCTGTCGATATGAACCAGTCAAATGAACTCTCAAATGTTATATAAAATATCAAAACTAACTACAATAGCTGTAAATATATACATATACATACTTATACGAGTTTATATATATGAACTTCCTGGTTCCATAGCTCTTGTTGTCTTTGTTCCATATATAAAACTGGTTCCGTCTCGTGCAGCTTCATTGACTTGCTCCCTAGCTGACGTTCAACTGGCATTCAAAAGGTGGTGGGTTGCTTGGGTGGCTGTGTGTCTTTGCGTGTATGTGTGTATGTGTCGCTGTGTCTCTGTCTGTCTGTGTGTGTGTGTGTGTCTGCTCCTTGTGCTAGTAATTCTTAACCGTACCCACGGCGCTGCCAATGAACGAACAAACGACCGACTGACTGAACGACCGACCCAACGAACGAACGAACAAACCTCACCACCAACAGCAACAGCAGCAGCAGCAACAGCAGCAGCAGCCCGGAGTTTGTGCGCCGGATCCGGCAATATGCGTATGCTTGGCTGGCTGTGCTGTGCACTGACGGGGTTTGAGTCGCTGAAAATAATTTTATTCGGTTAGAACTGAAACTATGCCAAGAATGTAATTAGTGAACGCATAAGCGTGTGTACAATAAAAGCTGGATCGCTGACGGGTCTGGGCCCGGGCGGCAGAATGGTGTCTTACGGCTGCCAAAGCGCAAGCTAAAGGATGACCCGCCCACACTGCTCCATCTGCCCCAACCTCGCCAGTCAGCCAGCCGGCAGTGGGGCAATGGCAAGGCAACGACGACGACGACGACGGCGACGGCGGCACTGACGTCAGTCGGAGCCACATTCTGTCGGCACGTGAAAATGTCGTTGGGCTTTCAATGAAATTTCTGAGGCAGGCGTCGCAACTGAAGCAGCATTTGATTCATTCATCCCATAGGGTTTTTTTTTCTCCGCTCTCTCGCATCCCCAGATGCTGCTGATGATGTTGATTCTAAAAATATTCCCCATTCTCATTAAAACGCTTTAATCATGCCACTCCCGACTACGACTACGACTTCGACTCTAACTGTGACTCCGTCGAATTGTTTTCACGGTTTTTGTTTCGTTTGATCCGTGGACAAACAATTTTAGATGGAATTTCAAAAATCTGAAATAAAAGGCTTATGAAATTTGTAACATATTCATTTGTTGATATTTACATTAGAATTATAAAATTGGGCACATTCAGAATGTTACGTAAAATATGTATGAAAGAAGTGAGATAAATGTATAAAAAATGTTGTAGATAGATAAGTGAAGAAATAGGCTTGTGCTTATATATAAAATGGAAAAAATTAATAAAAAAAAATAAAATAAATAATTAAATATACCACATATTTAAGAAGTCTATCAGAATGAAGTATGATACAATTAAATTAAAATATCTATATGAAAATATATAAAATGATGTAGATGTATGTGTAAATATAAATCCCATATTTTATATTTAAAAAATAATTTGGAAATCTATTCAATTTTTAATCAGGTCAAATATGTTAAATATTTAGAAAAATTAAGTGAAATAAATATACAGTAACATTAATATTTAGTTTTGTTTTTTTTTTTTTTTCAACTTTCTTCCGGTTTGTGTATAATCTTTGTTAGTTATGTTAAATACACTATATTGATATATAACTCATCTAAAATTTAGCATTTACACTTTTTTAGTTTCAATTAATATTATATGTTTCATAGGTGTTTCAAGTTCAAAAATAAAATTAAATATTAATGTTACTTACTCTATATATAAACAAAAATTATAGATATATATTAATCTCTAATATTTTATATTCCCAAATTAATTTGGAAATCCATTAAATTATTAAATATGCCAAATATGTTAGATATCGAGGCATATACATACAAATATCTATTATTTCTTATTTCTACAAATATTTGAAGTCTGGCAAATAACTATGCTCAATATGGTCTGCAGAGAAGCGTAACTTGGTCTAGATTCATGCCTGACTAGGCACCAAAAATGTGCAGTTATATGTCTATAATACAGTTGTTATATATATGTACGTTTATATATATTATATCTAGCATGATATATCATATATTATTTTTTCCGATTACGATTTACATCGATGTCTGATCTATGGAATGCATTTTCGATTGTATTATTATTTCTTAAAATTAATTCGAGTTTTTCTTGTTTTGTTTTTCTGTTTCGTTTTTATAGGGCGCAACGAGCTAATCGCGCGTTACATCAAACTGCGCACGGGCAAGACGAGAACCCGTAAACAAGTCAGCTCCCATATCCAAGTGCTCGCCAGACGGAAACTCCGTGAAATTCAAGCCAAAATCAAAGTCGTAAGTGTGCCAAATCTGTGTATATCGATATACACATATATACAACTCTCAATATATAAAAATATATATATGCATCTACATATATACAACTATATATAGTATATATTCCAAATGTGAAGAGCAAACAGAATATAGCAAACAATTTGCCATACGTTAATTGTCCACATGCTTGCGCATAAGTACATTTACAGTAAATTGTTTAACCAAGTAGAGTTAAGCTCACGTTCACACACACACACACACACACACTCCCTCTCTCTCCCTCTATCTGTGTGAGCTTAACTCTGCTCTCTGTATTTGTTAATGTGGATATTTTGTCGATAAGCAAATCTAGCCGAAGAGCATGAAAAGCAAGGAAGAGTTTCTCAGTTGCAAGTGGAGCCCAGTTCAACAGATCAGTCAAATATATATATATATACACATATATGTGTATATCTATATATATATACATGTGTATGTTACACAAATTGTTCAGTTCATTATCAGACACACACACATATGCACACACACACACACACATACACACAGTTGTGCGTGTATTGGTGCTAAGCGGAGTCTTGTGGCTTTCATATGTGAGTTTCCCCCCCTTAGCCAAGTGACGTCTGTCTGCAGCTCAATGATAGAATTTGATAATGCTTGAGTGTGTCGTCATATCTCTCTCTCTCTCTCTCTCTACACACACACTGACACCCACACTCACACACACACACACGAGAGCCAACCAACAAAATGACAATCTGTTTTCCAGGAACCAAATGGTGTCTCCTTGCATTTACTCAATGAGAAAGAGCAAACCCTGCAGGCCATGAGCTCAATGACCAGCTCACAGATTGTCTCCGCCCAGGCGGCCAATAATCTAGCGTTGGCCGCCTCGGCGCTCACGGCGGGCGTGCACCAGCACGCGAAGCATTTGCCGCAGCCCGCCCACCATCAGCATCCGCACCATGCGCACCTGCACCACCATCACCACCACCATCATCCGCACCACCATCATCAGGTGGGCGTGGCGGCGGCTGCAGCTGCTGCCGCTGCCGCTGCTGCTGCGGCTGCGGTTGCCGTTGCACAGTCACCGGCGGCAGCTGCGGGTGGTGCTGGTAGTGGTGCTGGTAGTGGTGGTGCTGGTGCTGCTGCTGGTGGTGGTGCTGCCGGTGGTAGTGGTGGTGCAACTGCATCCAGCAGCGTTGCACTGCCGCCGTCATCGTCGTCGTCGTCGTCGTCGCCACGACTACACCACCACCACCACCACCACCCAGTCCACCATTCCCATCACAATATGCCGCACCACACGCATAGCCATATGCATCCACATCATCAGCAACATGCGGCGGCCGTTGCAGCAGTTTACCACCTACAGCAACAGCAGCATCAACAACAACAACAACAACAACAACAACAGCAGCAGCAGCACCAGCACCTGCAGCAGCAACAACAGCAGCACCATCAGCAGCAACAGCAGTCAAGTGGTGGAACAACAGATGCAGTGTCACCATCAGTGGCCGAGCCACCGCTGCCACCGCCGCCGCCGCCATTGCACCACCCGCCGTTGTATCCGGGCGTAAGCAATCAGATTCAAGTTATCCATGCTAAGCATACGAACCACTCAGAGCCGCCAATATGCCACTTCACATCGGTGTACAAATTCCCAAAACAACAACAACAGCAACAAGCAAACAAAAACAACAATCAGCAACAACTAACAGAAGCAGCACACCTCTCTCTCTCTCTCTATCTCTCTCGCTCGCTCTCACGGCTCTCGTCTAGACTCGTCCTTCCGTCACATTGCATTCACATCGATAACCCCCCATTGGCCACCCACTCGCACACACACACACTCTCACAGGCACGACTCACACTCATTAGTTGTAACAACAATTCATTAGCTGATCGAACTGCTATACTTCGGGTCTGCTCTAATTGCGCTCGCTGGCTGAATCATCGGATCATGCGTTTCGTATATTCGTGTATTGCGCTCGTTTATGTTTGTGTACTCATGCTCTCTCTCTCTCTCTCTCGCTCTAGCTGTCGCTGCTGCTTTCTCTCTCCATCTCTATCTATTGGTGCCTGTCTCGCCCTCTATTTCTCAAGTCATTTCGTTTCCTTGTCTTTTAAATCGTGATGATCTCTGATCTCTGATCTTGTCTTTGCCTTTGCCTTTGCCTCTCTCTCTCTATATCTCTCTCTGTCTGTTTTACTCTATTTTTCACCTTCTTTTACCTTCTTTATTTCATTCTCATTTTTTTTTACTCTCTATTCTTTGCCATTATCTCGCTTATACTCTCTATCTCTTTCTCTCTTTGTCTCTCAGTCTATTTTTTATTCTGTTTTGCCTTTTTTATCTCATTCTCATTTGTCTTACACTCTATCCTATACATTTTCCTCGCTCATACTCTCTACCTCTTTCTCTCTCGCTATCTCTCACTCCATTTCGCACTTTCTTTTACCCTCTCTATCTCATTCTCATTCTCTATCCTTTGCCTTCTCCCGCTCATACTTTATCTCAATCCCTCTCTTTTTCTCTATGTCTCTGCCTCTATTTTTCACTCTCTTTTACCCTCTCTATCTCATTCTCATTTCTCTCATTCTCTATTTTCTCTCTCCGAATATCGCTTTCCCGCACTCTCTCTTCCTCTTTCTCTCTTATTCGTTCTTTTGCTCCCTCACTCTCCCTCTAATTCGTTATTTAGCTCTCTCCCTCCATCTCATTCATTCTTTCTCTCTTGCTCTCTGTTTCTATCACTCTCTTTCTCCTGCTATCTCACACTGACCTACTCTCTCTCTCTCTTTTCTTTTTCATTCTCTAGCAGTCTGCTATTCCTTTGCATCTCTCCTCCATTGATCTTCATTGACTTGCTCTCAGTGTTGCTTTATGCTCCTGTGCTTAACTGGTTCTATGTTGTTCATAATGTGCATACGATTATAATTTCTTTGTCTACTCGTTATTCACCACACACACACACATACACACATACACACACACGCAAGTTACTCACCATACGTTTGCTCGCAATTCAACTTGTTACTCGCCCCCTTTTTGTGATTGACTACGACTCGTTATTCGCCAGTTTGTCACTCTCTCAATCTCAATCTCCCTCTCTCTCTCTCTCTCTCTCTGTCTCTCTCTCTCACACTCACTCGTCACTCGCCACTCGCTACTCGTTATTCGTGTGTCTAGAGGCCCGAAAATCCACCTGCTCAACGCTCGCTTGCTCATTGAAATCGACTCCTTGCTTTTGTTATTACATGCCAACAACAACAACAACAACAACAATTATTAAACGACATCAATAAATATCTAAACAATATATATATATAATTATATATGTGTATATGTATATAGAAATGTAAATATTAATATTTAACAAAATATTTTGCGTACATAACTGTACTGGTCTATTTGTATATGTATGTAATCAACGGCAATCAATCAATCAGTCAATCAATAATCGCTCAATCATCTGTCATCATCGGCTATGTAACCAAATCAATCAATCAATCAATATTAATGAAATCCTGCTTAGCTTTAGTGTTGTAAAACGTTCATTTATATTAACTATGTGATTTCTCTCTCTCTCTCTCTCTCTCTCCCCCTCACGCACTTGCTTCACGGCTGATTTAGCAATTTTGGCAACCCGGCCTGCAGCCGAGCACATCGCAAGAGTAAGTTGGCATCGCTAGCCCAAAATCGAGAAAAACATAACGCATTTGCATTGACCAATAGTTTTTATGATTACAGCATCAAGCCGTTCGCCCAGCCGCCCTATACGCCCGGCAAGCCATCGACGGCGGTGTCCGGCGAAATCGAGGCTGGTATTCCGCCCGCACAATTGCCATGGGAGGGACGCGCGATTGCCACACAGAAATTCCGCTTGCTCGAGTTTACGGCCTTCATGGAAATCCAAAGAGATGAGATCGTAAGTGCTATCGAAACCTCTCTATGTTTGTATGTGTGTATATATCTAAATATCGCTTCTTCTCTTGCGTAGTATCACCGACATCTATTCGTACAACTGGGCGGTAAGCCATCCTTCTCCGATCCGCTGCTTGAGGTGAGTCTAAAATACCGACATCTCTCTCACTCTCCCTATATATCGATATGGATCTATTGCTAATCTTTTGCTTATTTCAGACTGTTGACATACGACAAATATTCGACAAGTTTCCGGAGAAATCCGGCGGTCTCAAGGAGCTTTACGAGCAGGGTCCACAGAATGCGTTCTACCTGGTTAAATGTTGGGCGGATCTCAACACGGACGTTACGACGGGCAGCGAAACGGGTGATTTCTATGGCGTAACCAGCCAGTAAGTAAAATCTACCTATCTATCCGCCCCACTACTGCCCTCGCCCCCTCCCCCCAGGGCCCTTCAGGCCCTTCGATAGATAAATCTAATTGAATTCCTCACTCCACACAGATATGAAAGCAATGAGAACATTGAGCTCGTCTGCTCGACAATCGTCTGCTCGTTCGGCAAACAGGTGGTGGAGAAGGTGGAGCACGAGTATTCGCGCCTGGAGCACAATCGCTACGTTTATCGGATTCAGCGCTCGCCGATGTGCGAATACATGATCAATTTCATACAGAAGCTGAAGAACCTACCTGAACGCTATATGATGAACAGTGTGCTCGAGAATTTTACAATATTGCAGGTGAGTTCAGATGAGATGAGATGGGATGGGATGGGATGAGAAGTCTCCTTCATCATCCTCATTCTCTTATTTAACACTCTTAACTCTAACTATCTCCATCTCTGTCTGTGTAGGTGATGCGAGCGCAGGAAACGAAGGAGACACTGCTATGCATAGCGTATGTGTTTGAGGTGGCGGCGCAGAATAGCGGCACCACGCACCACATCTATCGCCTTATAAAGGAATAGCATGAGCTGCATGAAGCAGCGCCCAATCTGTCCGCGTTACCCACCAATGCACAAATCAGCGAATACAGCAACAGCAACAACAGCAGCAGCAACAACAACAACAACAACAACACGAGTAGAAACCACAACAGCACAAGTAACAACAACAACAACAGCAGCAGCAGCAACACAACCAGCAGCAACAGCAACAGCAATAATAATAATGCCAACAAGAGCAATAACAACAGCAATAATAATAACAATAACAACAACAACAACAACAGCAGCAGCAACAGCAACAACAACAACAACTCGAGCAGCAACAGCAATATTGCTGCCGCCGTCACAGAGGAAGCTCTGCAGGGCGTACAGGAAACCATTTCGACCGTCATCAAACAATCGCCAACATCGCCGCAGCATCAGCAGCGACAGCAGCAACTGGGTGGCATTGCGGCGCTGCAGGTGGATGAGGTGCTCTATGCGCAGGTGCTGCCAGAGAATAGCTATCAGGTACAACAGCAACAGCAACAGCAACAACAGCAATTGCAGCAGCAGTTGCGTCAAAACACGCACATGTTGCTGCAGCAGCACACAACGCAACAGCAACAGCAGCAACAGCAACAACAACAACTTGTGAATTATCAAGACCGTCCACCGCCACCGCCCTACAATGCCTGCATCACCAGCAACAGCAGCAGCAGCAAGCAGCAACACTTTGATGTGGAGCAACAGCAACAGCAACAGCAGCAGCAGCAGCAGCAGCAGCAACAACATCATCAGCAGCAGCAACATCTAACCACTTACGAACAGTTCCTGAAACTGTCCGCTCAGGAGTATACCCAGCTGAATGCAGCTGCTGAGAATGCGGCGCTCAATCTGAGCAGCATGGGCGTCAGCAAAGCTGGCGAGGATGAGCCGCATGTGGTTGAGGCGTCGCACGAGCTGCGCCTGCTGCGTCAGGTGAATGTGGCCAATGCCAATGCCAATGCTAATGCCAATGCCAATGCGAATGCGAATGCGAATGCGAATGACAATGTTGCCGATGCCGATTGCGAGCAGTAGTTGTAGGCGTGGCATGCTGTTAGTTTAGGCAGTTAGTTATTTAGCTCTATAGATAAATATACAGTTATGGCGTTTTATTATGCACACGCAACAGACACTCGCGCACACACACACACGCACACATACACACATGAAATCTCGTACTGTATTAGTTTACTCTTATGTAATTCAATGCATTGTCGAGCTCAGCAGCAAAGCAATTGAAAAATCCTTTCTGTCTGTCTGTGTGTGTGCTTGGGTGTGCGTGTGCTGTGCCTGTGTCTGTGTCTGTCTGTTGTCTGCTATCAGCGAAGTAATTTTTTTATATACATCTTTACATACATAAAAAAAATACATTTAAATGATCTCAAAGTTACTTAAAACATATTTTTTGTGTGTAATTTGTATGTTTATCTTCTTCTTATTTTTGTTTTTTTTTTTTTTTTATTGTTTTTAATTATAATTTTTTTTTAACAAAGAAAAGGAAAAATGCTAATAGAAGCAGTTGTTGTGCGCTGATTTATTTAAAAAAAAATAAGAAAAAAAAAAAACGAAATGAAAAGAATTTTTTTTTTTAATTTTGTAAAACAACAACAAGAAAATTACACCACAAACATTTGACAGTTGCAGATGTTTGTATATCATGTATTCTACATTTTATTCTCTAGACATAGACATATATGTGTGTATATATATATGTAAAAATATTTATATATATATATATGCATATATATACATTTTTTTTGTGTGTGTTTATAGCTATTAGAGTTATGGAGAGCATAATGTATAGTAATCTAAAATTAGGTACTTTTAATTACATGTAAATCGCATCAACTTTGAATGTGCAGTTGCAGCTAGGATTAGATAAGCTGAGCTGAGAGCGAGAGGGCGATAGAGAGAGAGAGAGAGAGAAAGAGATAGTGCAGAGTGGGTAGGACGCGTTGCCTTTAAGGAGCATCGAGCAGTAAGAGAAAAACACACACTAAAAACGAAAAAAAAACTAGAACTTAAAAAAAATATAAACGTTTTTTGTTTCAACAACAACAACAACAACGGCAACTGTTGCTTTTGTGTGTGTGTTTTAAAAGCCACAATGTTATTTCTCTATATACTTATGTAACTATAGTGTAAACGTATATATACATATACATATGCATATATATATATACATTTGTATATGTATGTAAAACAATTCATTTAAGCATGAATCGAACGATCCACCGTTATTAAAATGATTAACTATTGATTTAAAATATGCAACAACAACAAAAAAACTATTTGAAAAAAAAAAATTAATTTAAAGAAAAAAAATGCGAAATAAAAAAAAATAAGAACAAATTCAAATGTGAGCAAGAAACTTGGCTTCAGAATGCACTCGACGCAAGCGGCGATTCGCACAGCTGGACAAAGTTTGGATCAAGTGGAATGATAAAGAACTATATATGTATGCCATATTGAATGCTGCGAAACTACAACGATACATACATATGTATATACAATCTGTGTATGTATGTATGTATGAATTCGTGGCCACCAATCTATAGAGGCAAGCGTGTGGTTGGATCGCCGCTTGCTGTCTGCATTGAGCGAATGACACCGATAATTACAAAGAAATACAAGAGAAAGAAAAACGTAAAATGCAAAAAAAAAAAAAAAAAAAAAAAATGCTAATACTAATTTAAATTAAAAGAAATTGTATTGTAAATGTAAAATAGTATCGTTTTCGTATATGTATATGTAGTTAGACTAAGGCTAAACTCTAACTCTATATAAAGATATAGAAAGTATAATACAAATATATATATATATATATAAATATATTTATATATATAAAAATATATATGTATATAAATATATATATATATATATATCTATAAATGTAAAGTATTTCGTTGTTGTACGATTAAAACAAATACGCATTTTTTTTTTGTTAGTAATAAAACTCAATTCAACTGAAAATGCATCAAATCAAACACGAATGCACAGAGAGAATGAGAAAGAGACAGAAAGAGAGCTATAAGGGAAATTTGTAAATTTGACAACAAACAAAGGCATAAACAATAATGAAATCAAAAATACAATAGTAAGAGATATTAAAGAACTTTGCTAAAATTACAAAAAAACTAAAGAAGAGAGAAACGAAAATTTAGTATAAATAAAATACACACACAAACCCAAACACACACACACATACAGTAACACTTGAAAAGGGGTAAACAAAAGAGTAACAATAATAATAAATTTAATGCAAATCGAAAACTATTTTAAACATTTTTAATCGTGAAACAGTTACAATTACATATATTACAAAAATCACTTTATATAAAAAGAAAACTATATATAAAGAGAATGACAAAAAAACAAACTAAACATAAGTGTACTACAGAGAAGTAAAAGAAAAAGCAGAGACACACATGAAACATGAAAAAAAAAAAAAAACTTAAAAAAATAAATAAAAAATAGTGCCTAACACAGAAGCAAAGTATTAAAAGTCAAACCAACGCCAGGCAGCGAAAATTGATTTTAATTATTATTTTTTTCATTTTGAGTTTTTGACAATCAAAAAGCTTGTTTCACAAATTTCTTGCCCATTACGAAAAAAACAACCTTCACACAACTAAAGAATACAGTTATAGTTATATATACATATATATTTATATATATGTATATACATACAGGTGTGTGTGTGTTAGACTTTTGATTTTTTTTTTCTGTACAAAGCTCGATATTTGCGTTCAATCTCACTTGAAACTTTCAAAGAATCTGAAGCAGAAAAACAAACAACAACAAAAATCCGTTCAGTATCAAGTTAGAAACCACCTTACGAACTTAGTTTACTATATATGTATATATATGTATATACATATATTCATATATCTTTATATATATATATATATATATATATATATATATATATATATATATATATATATATGTATGTTGCCCCTCTGCTCCGCCACTCAATAACCCGTGTCCCTTGTACCCAAAGCAATCGGAGAGCTACTTAGTTTTAGACTGTCCCAAGCGAAACAAACTTTTGGCCAAAGCCGAGCCATTTACACCCTTTTGGAATTTGTTAACTGGTTTTGGCATATGTTTTGTATAAATCTGATTTGTACAAGAATAAAACCAATTCGATTTCATATTCACATTTGATTTGTCCAAAATTTATTAGGTTTTTTTTTTTTTTTTGTCTTTTGATTTTCGGCTTAAGTTTATTTTGAATATACATATATGCAATAACAATTTGTTGTAAGCAAACGATTTATATATATATATATATATATATATATAGAAATTACTCCATATATATATATATTTATATATGTGTATATACACTTATGTGCAAACGCAGGAAACGTGTAATGTCCCGACTATGCAGCAATCTAATCCCTGTAACTTCCTCGATTCAACATGCTCCATGCTACAGTTTAAGTTATGTTTGGGTTCTTTTTTTTTGCGCAGATAGAAAATTTAAATATGTTTATTTTATGTTTATGATTATTTAATTTTTTTTTTGTGAAAATACACTGTAATTTAATAAGCAAGAATGAGATCATCAAAAACCACCATCATCATCATCATAATATATATTAATATATATATATTAAAAGAGAAGAAGGAAACGAAAACAAAAAATAATAGTGCTTAAATCAATTATTAATAAATTTATAAATAGTTCTAAAGCAGAAGATAACTGAAAACAATAACAAAGCAAGGATGAACAGTGAATATGCAAAACAATAAAATTGCAATTATATTTATATAAATAATTGCAATTCACGATTTAAGCTATATATATACTATATATATATATATGTATGTATAAATCGATCTATATATATATATGTATGTATATATACTATATACTATATATGTATATGTATTTTGTTTTATATTTGTCGTTCAAACAAAATACTAGAATCGAACGAGCGCAAATAAGGGAGAAAAGAAACATGTGAAATTTACGTAAGGAAAAAATGTGTCATTTTAATTTTTACACTGAAATGCATTAATAAAAATTTTAATATATTAAAAAATCTCAAAAATTGCGAGTCGTTATTATTTATTTTAGCTGGTTTCATATTTCAAGATGCGCCTGGAAGATAAGTATATCAACAGCAAACAGGCGAGATATTCAGCAAATCCTTATATGATTTTATATTATATTATATTTATTCTTAATTTAGCTGGTATTGTATTTCAAATATGATAAGGAAGATGCGCCTGGAAAATATCATCACCAATTAGACGAGATAGTCAGCATAATCTTATTAGATATTTCGGGAGTTACATCGGATCTGGAACATTCAGCAGTTCTATGAACTGCTATACATCTAGAATATGAAGATACCCCATCAAGCCAATGACCATGCTACAGTCAAGTCCGGCCCCTTCACAAAGTACATACAACTTGAAACATTGCATTGCCATTAACTATAGTTTTTATTGTTACATATTACATATACACATACATATTGAACGCAAAAGCTAGAAACTGCGTAAAATTATTTCACTTGGACATCACGCGCACACATAAAGTTTATATAAATCAAATTGTCTTGTCGTTTTGTCTTTTCTTTTTACTGTTTGGATTGTTTGTTTCAAAATATGTTGTTTGCTTTGTTTTGAAAATATTTAAATTTTAATTTATACAATTCATATTCGTTACATATATATTATTATTTTCATTATCGCTTGCGTCCAAAAGTTCATTACGAAAGGATTCGTTTCTATGCACTGCGGGCTGAAGTTGAATTGTTTTGGCAATCCTATCAACGATGTTTTTAACTATAACTTGTAAAAGGTACAATTTCTAAATATCAAAAGGCGAAAAAAAATTGGGAAATTACGTTGAAGGGTTAAAAGTTGGTATTAAAATTGAAAGACAGCATGCCGTGAATTTACAAGGACACTAACTGCAAGAATCAAGCGCTTGGAGGCTGCTCACTCAATGAATTTTTGAGGATTTCTCTGTTCGGGGTATTTCTTTGTTTTGTTGTTGTTGTCGTTTGCCAATTTTAGTGTTCTTGATGTTGTTTGCATTAGTTGGTGATTTCCTTATTGCTGTAGCGGAGCCTGTTCTGTTAATTGAAAAGCTGCGTTGCCCAGAGATTGCTAGGCAAACAGTAGCCAGCCGATGCATAGAAAGGCGAGATACAAAAACAGTCTGGACAGCGTCTGCTCATCGTCGTACTGTGTGGTACCGCGATTAGCAGCTGCAAATGAAAAGTGCACCAGTTAGTAATATAATTATTTAAGGCAATATCCAATATATGCATACTCACCTGCTGGCCGCGGCTCGCCAAAGTTAAGTGATGATGTAAAGAAACCAAAGGGAAAAGCACCAATGCCGAATGATACATGGAAGCTATCACCAAAACCAAACCCCGGGAAGCCAGGCGCTGGCTCGGGCTCTGAGCGCTGCCCGGCAGGACGCGGCGGCACCTTATTGCTGCAGAGCACAAAAGAAATGGATAATTGCAATTGCATGAATGTGAGCCGTTACGTTGCACGTACCGTGGATCCTCTTGGCGTGTGCTATTGCGACCATAAAGTGGTATGACTTTGTCCTTGTCAACGGCTGCCTTGCAAACGGGGCAGAGCTTGCGATTTGGCCGTGTTAGCAGCCACTGATGCAAGCAGGGCCAGCAGAAGAGATGGCCGCACATGCTGACCACCGCATCCTTTGCCGTATCCAAGCATATATTGCACTCGTACAGTGATTCCTCGTTTTGTTCCTTGTCGTTGCTGTTGTTGTTGCTGCCATCAGTGGGTGGAGTTGCTGTTGCTGATGCAGATGCTGCTGCTGCTGCTGCTGCTGTTGTTGTTGTTGATGTTGACGACGATGGGTTCGCCTCATTTGCAGCCGACCCATTCAGATCTGCAATATTGCCGCTGGCCAGGGCGCTGCCCGTGAATGAATATGATGTTGACCTATGGCGCAGCTCCGATGTGGACTCAGCGGGTTTCTTGGCCCAGCCAATGTTGTCAGTGTCCACACGCTCCATGGCATTGTTGTTGTCGTTGCCATTGTCATTGCTGCCGGCATCTGATGATGTGCTAGGCAATTCTGGGGCAGTGGCCAACTGTGGCTCGCCAACCATAGTGGCTGTTGCCGCTTCCATATCCCACACTCTGTATTTACTTAACAAATATACCGCAAGACTTTAGTGGTTGATGGCTTGCTCAAACGTCCCTTAAGCGTGTGATCTAAATTTAAACAAAATATATAAGAAAACACAATTTAGTAAATGCATTTAAAAGCAAGCCGTTTCCAGAATAAAACACAACAGAAGCGAACACAGCGTGGCAATTATAGATATCGTTCACCTGGTGTGAACCCACAACTGCAGCTAATTGGAAATGCCATATATATACGTGTATATGTATGTGTCTGCGTCTGTGTGTGTGTGTGTGTGTGTGTTAGTTGAAAACATACAAATACACTGAAATACCCAATCAATAGTCTACACGTTCCTCAACATAAGCGCCAAATGCTAGACGTCGCCCAGAGAATTAGTGGAATCCGTTCAGATGCGTTACTTGTAATTATTATTTAATTCAAAAAAAAATACTGTTTAGAATTTATGCCAAAATGTAACTTCAATTTTATAATGAAACTACAGATGTGACACTGGCCAACATAACTGCTAGATTCTATATGTATGTATTGAGACTAACCTAAAATAAAGCACCGACTACTGAGACTTAAATAAAAACATATGCTAGCCAGCTTGAAGTCCGTTTGAAAAACATTTGCCTGGTCAAGTTTCAATAGCTAACTGAACATTAGATTAAGCACAGACATACGGAACACATATGTGCATACATATGTACATACAAACATACGTACATTGGCACTCAACTGAATAGGTTAGATTCTGAAGGTTTAACACGTTATAATACTTTAAGCAAATTAATCCCCCTTTTTGATAAAATATATTTTTTTATTATAGAAAAATTAATAATTTATGATCAACAAATTTCAGCTATGCTAATTTTCATTTTATGATTTTTATTAATTTTTTTTTTTTTTCATTTGTATCATCTGAATAATTATAGAAATCTTACTTTAAATTGTAATTGAAGTTGTGATTGTAAAGAGCTAATTTGTGTGGTAACATTAAAAATCATTATTAATTATTATTTGTAAAGTGTACCGTAAAATACCTTGAATGAGAGTTAAATAACAAAAAAAAAATATATTTATAGTTTTATTGAATTTAAGTCAAAACACTACCTAACAAGATTGGGTACAATCAAAATATAATAACATTTTTCTGTAATAGCGGAAATTAGGCGAAAAGATGTGCTACAAGGGCTTTTGAAAAAAGACCTGAACCTATTCAGCTGAGCGGCACTGTATATCGCATGTCATTCGCTACGCATGTTTATCGCAGCAAACGTAATCAAAGGTAATTGTGCGGTACTTAAGTTGAATTCATATGTAAACATGTGTGTACATGCACAGATATGTAGATGTAAGCGAGTATAGGTGTGCCTATGTACATCACAGATGCATTTGTCTCTGTACTGTCACAGTAAACAGGTGCAAAGGTATGCAATTTGACTGCACAACACACAAACGCATTAAACGCATGTGAAACTATTAATATTTTGCAAATTGACAAACTAATTTCGGCATGACTAGCAGTTGTCCTCTGATTAATATCAATATTTTGACTAGAAATTCATACTAAAATTCGACTTTCACTCCAGAACTTTCAATTGCGCGTTAAACATGCTAAAGTACAGAGCGAAGGGTCCAAAGATTGTATACAATTAATATTATGATTATTAAAACAAGCTAGATCGAGATCAGACAGACGGAGAGAGGAAGAGGAGATAATGAACATGATAATGATGAATCACGTGATGCTTTGATAACGACTACACCGGGAACTAGAAGTTTCAATCGACTCCGGATATCACAGCTGCGTACCTGATAGAACCTTAAGCAGTGCTGCTGTTGCTACTGTTGCTGTTGCTGTTCTCTAATGCTTTTCAAATTGTGCAAACAAAAACAAACATGCATGTATGTATGCATGCACATACGTACGTATGTAAATATATAAAAGGCAGAGCCGCCAGGCAAGCTTTCAGCAACTATGGGCGTACTTTGCATCTAACGTACATATATGTATATGTACATACGTGACTTTTTACATGTGTATTTGCCATACGTAAATACACGAAGCATTGCACGTCTGTGTGTGTGAGTATGTATGGTGCATACGAATGTAGCAATGCCCTATCAGATGAGCAGGCACAAACACATACATATACAAATACATGTGCAAAAAAGAACACGCACATACACATACACATATGTGTAAATACACACACGCACACAGGCGCAAATCCATGTATTTTCTACGACACTGTTATTGTTTGATTGTTTTGGTCAAACTGCCACACAAATAGTTTTTGCAATATTTGGCACTCACATGAAATTCCATTTACCGCGTCACACGACTCTTTGATTTAACTGTAAAGATTTTTAATAACTTGCTAAAGCTACATATGTGTTTATTTTGATTTTCCTCAAGGCGAAACTGGTTGGGCCTGGCATACTATGAAAAAACATATGTACAAGTACACACATACATATACATACCTTTTAGTAGCGTATCATATGCCCACGTAATTTATTTGGATTATTACAATATGTGTATATAGAACTGACACTTTGGCGACTAATTATATTACATTCAATATCATTAAAACTAATCCGTATTGCTCGCAAAAAAAAAAAAAAATATTAAGTGGTCAGAACCACAGCGATACCGATATACTTATAATTTGACTGGCGGCGACAATCGAGAAAGCGCTGTTGAATACATCGATATATAATTATTAGCACTTATATCGATAAGTAAAAAGCTATTGCGATAAGATATCGATATGTGGAAAAATAACCATAAAAGCGATATATTTGCATATATTTTTTTCCAAATGAATATTAATTACTGTTAATGATGAAATGCAATAATAATATCGTTTAAATCTCATGGGACACTAAAAATACAAGTCGCTAAGATTTGTCACCTTTCAACCTTTGGACCCACCTTCCAACTAGTTTTAAAACACTAGTTTTGATTAGGTACTTGTGATTTATCGATAAGATATGATGGTGCGATATTTTCCGTTCCCAATTTTAACATTCAATTTTATTTTTTGTAATAATAATAACCGCTTTATATGTGTCAAGCGGTGGAGAAAATTATAATGAAATACAAGAAGACTGTACAATATGTATAAAATTTTAATATATTGGCCGTTAAATATAAACAATTTACACTTGGCGCTATTTCGTATATAAAAAGGCTCTGTCTAAGCTAAGGCGACAATTATTGTCAACAATTAAAACGCAGCAGCCGCGATAACTTGGAAGGCCATGTAAGCGGTAGCAATCAGTGCCACAAAGAAGGAAAGCGCACGTGCGGGCTGAGGCACCACGACAACGGCATAAACCAGGGTATGGACAATGCGTGAGATGCCAACAGCACGGAACAGATTGATGGCCAGAAAGGCGCTGGGGTTCGTTAGTGTGTAGAGCAGGCCGATAGCGAAGAAGGGCAGAATGTTCTCCAGATCGTTGCGATGCGCACGGCGCACACGCTCCACATTGGGGTCATCGAATTTAACCTTCAACTTCGGTGACATCAAATCCTCCGGATTGGCGAATGTCTAGGGAGCCAAGCGAAATAGCAACAACAATAATTGATAAATGCTCTCATAATCTATGCACTTTCACCTGCTGACCGGACTTTGACCTGGTAGCAACGGCTCCACTCTAGCTTACCTTGGTCTTGAAACGTTGGATGGCCGTAAGCAAAGACATGCCCAACATTTTGACCACCAACACACCGGCCCAGAACGTAAAGCTCTTGAACACCGGGTTGCTTAGGGTAAGCAGTTCTAGACTCATCTTTCCAATTTGATTTATTTACACGTTTTGCCAACTAACAGTGACTGAACCGCTTTCGTGCGTTGCAAACTATCAACTGGCGTGAGCGCTGCCTATATTCTTATTATATGCATGTGCGTAGGTATGTACATATATGTACGTATGTATGTATGTATATGCCGGCGTATGCTCCGCTCTTTTGCGCGCCTTTCTCTATCTCTCTCTATACTTCTCTCCTGTGCTCTCTCGCACTCTCTATCGCTTGTACGCTTATGTAGAAAGCGCCGAGTCAGACTGACACTATCAAAACAAAAAGAGCGCACATACACACACACACACACATACATAAAAATATATATACATATGTATATGTATGCATGTACATATATAAACTTACCAAAGTTATAAATCGCATAAGGCCGGTAAATAGGCTCATCGCAAACATTTTAAGCACCAACAGCGCCGTCCAGCCGATATAGCAGCGGAACACCTCATTTTCCAGCGAGATTAGCTCGAATTGCAGCATTGTTTCGGCTTGACATTCACTTGACGATTGTCTCGCATTCTATAGCCTAGCCCCAACTATATGCTATATATGTATGTATGTATGTATCGATGCACTATGCACTTACATTTCTCGTGGGATGTCAATTCAATTCTACCGACAGCTTATCGGCATAATCTTAACTAAACAATTACTAAATATACGATTCATAAATGAACCGGTTTCGCTAGCCCCCTAAAGACATGTGTAACAGAGTCAGTAATATATGTACATACATACATATCTGTTTATATGTTCTTTGTTTACATTTAACCCTTGTCGAACTGGAAGATTGTTAGACTTCATAATTCAAAATCAATAAATATTAATTAACAATAAATTAGTTCACGATATATAAACAACGTCAAGTCCTATTACACTTTATTTAAAAAAAAGTTAGGTAAACCCTATTTTAGAGTATACCTCTAATGTTACTAACGTCCCATTTGCACATCAGAGCGATTAAATGAATTGACAAAAGCTCAAATAAAAAAATAAAAATTACTGTAATTGCCGTGAATTGAAAACAAAAAGCGAATAATTTTCAAATTAGCCCAGATGCAACGATTTGGCGGGGGGCCTAGTATTAGTATAGAAATGCTGACAGCTCTAAAATTACTTACATGCACATTTAGTTGAACGGCATTACGTGAGAGATCATTTAAAATTGCAAATAGAATCGGTGCTGATTAAATTTCAAAATAAATAAATTATTAAGCTATGTGCAATGCAAAAGTCTAGTTTACATGAAGTAAACTTCATCATATCAAGTATTACGTGACTCTGATCATGACGCACTCAGATAAAGTCTTATAGTGCATATAAGTCCTTCAATTGACGTTTTTCCCTTAAAGGTGTTATGATAATTTTATACAGCTTATAAGCATATGCGTATAAGACTTTGAATCAGGTTTATATATGAGTTTTGTACTAACAATTTCTGTGGGACTGCTCAAGCTTAGCTTATAAATACGCTTGTACAAACTCGTATTCTCTTTAGGATTTTATTAGACTGCTCTAGCTCACACTTATACGAACTCTTCTATTTCTTATAAGAATAGCCATTAGATCTTTAACTGGAAATATTTCCTTATGGAGCTTAAAACTCTGCTATTGCCTAGCTTATTAACCAGTTTAGACACTCTTATAAGGAATATAAGACTTTCAATCAGCTCTTGGTGTTATTCTCTTAAGCATTTTACAACACTGATCATGCAAGGCGAATGCGCTTATGCTAATTCTTATAAGTATAAGACTCAATCAGTTCTCTAAATGATGTTCTTTGCAAATTAAAAAAAAAAATAATTTTATAAGACTGCTCTAGTGTAGTTGTTATTAGTTCCTTTAAGTTTTTATGACACTGATCTAGCTCTAAGACAAACTCTTATAATATGTATAAGACTTTCAATTAGCTCTCTAATTCGAGTTTTCCCTTCATATACTCTGAAGTTAAGCCAGTTTTTATGACACATAACTTGTGGCTCGTTAACCTTTTTGTTTTATTTTGTTTAAAGATCAATGCATAATTGAAGAAAAAAAATTCGAATTGGAACTGACAAGCTCTGTTCAAAATGAACTCAAATTTGCAATTTCAGCGAATCTAGAGCATAGTTAAGATCTAGCCAGAGGACGGGCATGGCCCATGGCTACGGTGCTCTCATTCAAGAGACCTTCATCCGAATTTAGTGAACAAATTAAAAATGCCAACTTATGCGCGCAAAGCTCAGTTGCAGCTTAACTCAATCAGCTGCAAGTTTGCTTGAAATATTCCTAGTAGTTGTAGTTTTTGTTGTTGTTGTTGTCTTACTTAAACTAAAGTGCGCTGTAATCTCTCATCATAATCATCATCATCATCGTCATCAGAGTCAGCAGCAGCGTCTCCGCTTTTCATCACTGGACTGAGGCCCAGTTGTGGGTCTGTCAGCATTTTGCCAAAGAAAACCGCAGGCGAGCCGCTCTTCAGAATGAACTGCCTCTTCCTCCAACGATTCTTGAGTGTAATTAATTAATTTCGCGCTCATTTAACTATGCGCCCATTGTTTGCTGCTGCTAAACATAAAACATAATGTGCTGAATTTACATAACATACGGATGGGGCTGCAATTGCAGCTCAGTGATCGTTCCGCATTGGTCGTGCACGCGCGTCGCATTCAACTCGAATTCCGATCGCCCTGGGCGCAGGCTCTGCTCAAAGGATATCAGAAGGGAACACTTGAATTATTTTATTTTTTTTAATTTTGTTTTTTTTTGTTGTGCTTGTGCGTACAATGTCTCACGGTGAACGAAAAGGTCGCCTGAATGTGGTTAAATTTTTAGAATTGGTAAATCAATTTGAATTCTGTTGAAAGTGCAAACGAGCCATAAAAATGAAACAGTTAAACAAACTAAAATCTCATTACAATATAATTTTATGGTTTTACACTTGAACGCATAAGAGTGCTCTAGTCAGTGCCTGACTAGCAGATACCCTAACTGTTGTGCCGAATAGCTAACCAAAACTATATGGGAGTTGCAAAAGAACTCAAAGATATTAACTATATTAGCTCTGGTCTATAGAACCGTACCAGTTAGGCTTACTCAGTGCCTGACTAGCAGATACCCTAACTGCTGTGCCGAATAGCTAACCAAAACAGTATTTCAGTTCTAAAAGAACTCAAAGAACTTTGATAACTCTGGTCAATAGAACCGTATGAGCTAGGCTACATACACATGTATATAATAACAGTATTAGCTTTGCTATTGTAGAACAAAACTTGACTTGCTCGATCAGCTAAATGAGTATTTATGTGCGACATTCCAAGTCTCTAGTTGCTCAACCGTCAGGCTTATTATATACAATATGTAGTACTAAATTAACTCTGTTGCTGATTCGAATTTACATATATATAGGTTACAAGATCTTCTATAATAACCACTTTCAATGGATTCTCAGGGTCAACAGAAACATTGCCTCCTTATAAGAGGCTTCATGCGTATACACATACGTATAAAAGAAAAGTAGCTATAATCCCTATCGTGAAATACTATGTTCTTTAAATATTGTGTGATATGTATACAGTACACATACATATGTACCACACGTACATACCTATATTACACATACTCGCACTTATACAATACAATTATAAGCACACTTCAGTTAAATATACCTGCATATGTACGTGCTTCACTTTCAGTAAACAGGAGTTTTCTATTTCGTTTCTAGATGATCTTGCAGCTGATCGCAGCGCATGCTATTAGCTTTATATATGTGTATACTTGTACTTGTATTACATATACGTATGCATACCCTTATGCCATATAGAAAATATTATAAGTATACTTAAATTACACATACTTACATTTCAGTAAACAATCAGGAGTTTTCTATTTTCTATTTTCTAAATGATCTTGCAACTGAACTTAATATATAAGTTATATATATATTAACATTTCTAGACTAAACATTTCGCTCTGCTTCAATATTTTTTCTTGTTTTTTAGGCCTTTTCCGTTGCCTGCCTAGTGCTGCACTTCTATAGCTTTAACGATCGCGACATTATGACCTCGTTCATGGCGACGGGTACATTCACTGGGTATATTATCGTCGTCATAGGTGTGTTCGCAGGTAAGCCCCAATCAATCCGCATGCATGCATGAATCCATTGGCAGTCATTATCAATGCTTTTATGTCGTCCAGGCGTACTGATGCGTGCACCCATTCACAAACGCATCGACATCTTCTTCAGCGTTCTGGGCTGCGCCCTGTTTGTGGCTAGCGGGATCTTCATAATCGAGGCCTGGGAGTTCTCGTTTCGTACACGCACCCGGGATCTGGCGCTGATCAAGGCATCACTGTCCATTGTGAATGGTGTGCTGTTTGGCTTCGATGCGATCTTTACATTTCGGGATAAATAATAGCTATCATGATCAACAGACCCCCACCCACCCACATTTGACGCTGCATTTACAATCGTATTATACTTAAGAGACAGATACTTTCTGCATGCATACATGCATACATACATACATACATACATACATGTTAGTTATGAAATCATAAATAATGTGTGACAAATGTAAAAGTAAGGCAAAAACAAAAATTAGGAAAAGGGACTTTGCTCTATTGCTAATACATAATTTGTTTTTATTCTTTTCACTTTGCTTTTAAATAGTTTTTACAATTTTGTGTGCAATTTCATGTCAATAAAAAAATATACATGTGTATAATATATATATAAGCCCGCATTGTGCATTAAAGGTGATTACAATTAGGCTAAACACACACAATACACACATACACACACAACACACAATCAAACACAGAGAGTGAGTGAGTGAGAGCGCGCGAGAGAGAGAGAGGGAGACACGCCCTCACTTGTAGCGGTACATCAATTAGCTGCTGACATGGAAATTCATGAAAAGTAGCTTGGATGCGTTTATACATTGTTAAAGTAGTTAGATTTAAATTTTTATTGTGTTTGCTTTGTTTTTGCTTTTGTTGGTTTTCCATGATTCATTGACGTGAGAAAAATATGCACGTCGTCTTAAGTCATCATCACCATCATCATCATCGTGTTCTGGGGGCATCTTTGGATGTTGTTGTTGTTGTTGATGTTGCTGCTGCTGTTGTTGCTGCTCTGAGTTGTTCTGGCGTTGTTGTTGTTGTTGTTGTTGTTGATGTTGATGTTGATGTTGTGTTGCGTTGTCTTAGGCAGAATTGTGTATGTTAAGGCGGAAAATATCATGAGCAACGAAATAGGTACCGGCATTGGCTTTCAACACAAACACCTGAGAGAAAGCGTGTGGAGGATCGTCGTCGCACTGTAATTCGATTGAAAATGCATTCACATTATATAATATGTCAGCAGTATATATATATATATTATAGCAATATTATAAAGAGCAATAATTGCGTATCATGTGTGCGGATCAATACGTGCACAAAGATTCAACAAATTAGAAATTAAGAAGATTGATTAGAAGAAATTTGAAGGAGCAAAACAAAGTTGGGAACAGATAAATAGACCAAATATACGCCGCATGAATGAATGGATATCTTCGGTGCACCGAAGCTCAAATACTCTTGCAGGAAATTTAAATCAACTATATCTCATGTACACTATGGACTTGCATATTGATATCGCATATATAAACAAGAACTTGATCTTCGACTATTCACTGAGTCCACTACATAAATAAGCTGATACGATAACATTTTTGTCATTCTATATTCTAAATAAATCATATAAGACGATAATATACATATATGTATGTATATATTTATATATTGCTTGCTATTCATTTACATTGATAGTCCACTCTTGTACAAAAAATAGAAGCTTCTATTTAACAATTTTAAAATACAGTATAATATATATACAGTATCATTGATCCGCTTTGATCATAACGATCTCATCAACTTGTATCCGGAAGCCACGCACTCGACAACTTGACTGCAAGGACACTTCATCCACATTAACTGATCCGAGGCGAAAAGTGCATAGAAGAAGCATCGCCGCGTAATAGGTACCGTTAAAACCATGCCAATATTTGTTAATACTTTCAACAATAGCAATGACAATAACCTGCCTGTAGAGTAGAGCATAATGATCGCATATTGGCGCATCCGGCGACAGGATGGATACAGCTATAGTTAGGTCTGTCTATGTATGAGTGCATATATGTATATGTTTGTATTTATGTACACAAATTGTTGTTTTGTATGCGAGTAGTGTGTGTTGATTGTTAGCATGGTTCAATAGAACAGTTATACCAAAAATATTTAACTCATTTAGTAGTAGGTCAATGTGGCAGTTAACTTTTTGTTACGATTAGATGCAACAGAATGCTGTTTACTTTGCCTGGCCAGGATCGCTCTCTGAGTGTGATTTTGATTGTTGTTGTTGCTGTTGTTGTTTGCTGTAGCTGTTGCATTCGGTCGAGCTGATTGCGATTGGCTACACATTGTGCAGCGCAAGCCTAAAGATGTCGTGCTGCACAAAGAAGCTAACGCCCACAGGTTTCAGTACAAAGGTCTGAATATACGCATGCGGCTGATCCTCATCGGTCTGCATCAATATAGTCATATATGTATATATATATAGTTTCATATATATATGCAAACCTTCTTTATATATATATATATATCGTTTTAATGCTCAAAGCTCTCATATGGTTCTCACCTGTAGTCGTCCGAGGACATTTATCAAAACACCACCATCAAATGTGGGCTGCGAATCTACCGTTGTAATTACTCGAGTGATCTTTTGGAAAGTGAGGCTCTATATTACCAAAGAAAGAAACAGAAGATAAAACATCGTTTGCATTTCAATTTAGCATTACTCACCTGGACTTTCTCAAGTATTTTTGGCGCTCCTTGGATTTGGTGTCCTTCGAAAGTCATAAAGGACTCCGTTGCCTGGGAAAATGAAATGAGAAACATTTATAAAAATTCGATTAGTTTGTGAGTGTGTGTGTGTGTGTGCGCGTGTATGTGTGAGTTTGTGCATATACATATACAGCAATGTATATATATATATATATATATTTATATATTTGTATATATATACACACACACACATACGAATTATGCATACAACATGACTATTCGTGCAAATTTAGCATATATGAAGACGTCTGTGTCTATGTATATGTATGCGTGTGTGTGTCATACTTTTATATGGGAAATTTCGAGAAAGCCACATTATACCCTAACCTGTGCACACATATACATGTCTGGTATTTATTTAATTATTGAACAGCATTTTTAGAGCGGCGAAAATCACGAAATAATCATTTGCGCGCTCTTTTTATCGGTGCGAGCAAGAATTATGCTCTAGGCATTTTTGTCAAGGGCGCCATGCGCGTCACCTCTGCGACTGGGAACAATAATATTGCCCTTGCTCGTGTACATACATACATATATGGCAGCCAATGATGTAGAGTGTGTATGCTGCTTAGGTTCCCTATCGAAATTAAATAGCCAAAGAGTTTCCATTGCCCAATGTGGGACGCCACTTACACTGTAAAAGTTTACCACATTGGCGCGGTTCGCCGGGTCGTCAAATATGCCATAATATTGCTGAACAAAGCCTTTACCAATATCTTCGTATTGTGGATTTAGTGCCATTTTGTTGATGAATTATTTAGTTAATTATAATTGGAAGTCTTGACTATAATTTGAGGCTAACTATACAGCTTATCAGATATTTTGGTTGACTTTATGAAACTAAGAGACACAGAAAACGCGAGACACGGCGAAAGTGTGACCAATAGCGAGCACCACCTACATTCGCATTTAATTTTCTTTTCAACATAATTCAATTGTTTCGATTATTCGATTATAAACTAAAAACATCGATAAGCAACTAAAAAGTGTGTTGGTTAAAAACAAAAATAAATTGATACTGCAATAATTGGGCTAGTCTCCATACTATATTTACTTTTGGATTTGTTTCTGTTTTTTTTTTATTTGTTTTTTTTATTTTATTTTCATTAAAATTTTTCATACATACACATATGGAACGATGGAAAAGTCAATGTAATATTTGAGTTTAAAAGAACGGTAACACTGCAACACTCTGAATTCCAAACGGCTGTGCGTTTCGTGCGCAAAGCGATTAAAGAGGTTTTAGTGTTAAAATGTTAGCCTTAGCAAATCTTTCGCAACTTTGTCGTATTTGCCTGCGACATTTGCGCCAGCAGCAGCAACAGCAACAGTCACCAAATGCAACACCAGCCAGAGATACTCATTATTTGCAAAGGAACAAATCGAGCTACAATTCGAGGGCTCTTCCACACTTGGCAGAAATGTTGAATCAGTTTTTTGCCATTGACATTTTTCAGCAACCGGACACCTTTCCGCAGCAAATATGTGCACTTTGCTACAATGCCATGGAATACTTCCAGCAGCTATGCACCGTCGCCGAGCAGAGCAACGAGATGTTGAGGCACCTGGAACTGACCTTGATTGAGCAGCCAGAAGTTCCGATCCCAAATACAGGCGCTGATGCTCTTGCTGCGGATGCTGATGTTGATCACTCGGTTGGTATATACAAATCTTTACAGTTGAGTCAGCTAGTTTTAGGGCTGAGCTAGCGTTTTTGCAGTTGCCGCTTGTGAAAACGGAGCCCATGGAAGATGAAGCCGAACATCAACAAGAATACGATTTCGAGCACGACAGAGATGCCGATGCTGATGCTGGCTTAGATGCTGATGCCGATGCTTATGCTGATGCAGACGTCGATGTCGATCGCAGCCAGGCTTCAACAAATGATGATGAGACCGTCATGAGCAGCTGTGCAGCAACAGAGGAGGCAGAAGCAGAAGCGGAGGAGGCGGCAGCTGCGGCGGCGGTTGCTGCTGCCAACAAACGGAAGCTGCTCGCCTGCGAGCAGTGCGGCAAGCAGGTGTACAAGCTGCCTTATCTGGAGGCGCATATACGCAGCGTGCATGAGGGTCATCCGAAGCCGTTCCTCTGCCGCAACTGTGACAAAGCTTTCACACGATACGAACAACTGCGCTCGCATGTGCGCAACGTTCATCCGGCTGTGGCCGCTGCCACAAAGGTAGCCAGCGACGAGCTGGAGCTAATCTGTGAGCAATGCAATCGCCGATATAGCACCAAAAATGCGCTCGGTGAACACCTGAAACGGCATGCAAAGGAGAAGCCGCACATATGCGAACATTGCGGTGCTGCCAAGGTGACGCGCACCGAGCTGCTCACCCATCTGCGCATTCACAATCCGGACTGGGAGAAGTTCAAGTGCAAGCAATGTCCACAGCTCTTCCGGCACAAGAGCGCCATCAGCAGGCATGTGCGTGTCGTCCACGAGGGACAGCGACGCTTTCAGTGCGGCCATTGCCAGAAGAGATTCGGAACCCATGCCTCGCAGCTGCGGCACGAACGCCTGCACCTGGATAGATATTAATTTGATCAGAGCTAGTGTATTAATAACATTCCAAAAACTATGTTATGTATTTGTATTCGATTCCAATTTTGTAAAAACTGTATTCTACTTTGTTTTTAAACATTTTATTTACATCGAGCACATTGATTTATGCACAAAAAAGCAAAGCTCAGCTGCTTAGCAATAAAGCGAGCTTTAATTAACCTTAATTGTAAATGTTTTTATAACAGGCCATACATTCCTGTTATCCTGGATATCTGGTTAATCTTATACTTTAACAATTTCAACAGTCTTTGATTGTCATATAACTATGCCTTAACAATTATTTTTAATAGTCAAAACTCAACACTCTTTAGAACTGAAAATTCTGGGGAACTTAAGAAAATTTTTGTAAATTGTTGTACAATTTAATAGAAGTTTTATAGAGAAATATGTAAGACATATGTATTCCGGCTACCTTTTAGTCTGGCATACCTGACTATATTTAACATATATACATATATTTTTAAATATGTTTGTGTGTGCTTATTTATATTTGATATTGGAAAATATCTGGAATAGGGAAAGCCATAAAAACAAAATTTTTGATTTAGTTTCCATGACCTTCAGCCTTCAATCTCTATAGAGATCTACAGACATACCCCATTACCTATCTTGCTTCGAGTAATCAACAGAAATCAGTCCGTCCATCAGTCAATCGGTCCAGTCACCATAAAAGTTGCTGATACAATTTTGATACACAATATGCATTATTTGAACAGTTGAAGTGAAAGTGATCCTAGCGTATAATCCGTGCCGGGCCAGCGCAAAAGTTGCCAACTTGCCGTGAGCCGAACTCTTTGTTAAACCAATTCTTCATGGAAACCACCCAGTACTCCATTTGGCAGTCGTGCGTGTGTATTTCGATGAGTTGATTTAGCTCCCTCTGAACGTCCCTGGCCAGCTGCAGCTCGTTGTCGTCGAAGGCGTCGCAAATCCTGTGCACCAGATCGGGGCGAATGTTGAC